>NC_080165.1:15618524-16236024 GCF_950295315.1 Erinaceus europaeus | reverse complement strand
TAAACAAACTGCGATTTTCCTTTCAGCCCCTTGCGTTTGTTTCCTAGGAAGCTGATTTGCCCGTTCACAGCATATTAATAATCTATTAATATGGAAAAGCTGGGGAGTGAGGCAGACTGTGAAAGAACACACATTTTTATTCAGATAAATTGCCTGTATTTTCTATTAGAATGTTCCACTTAGAATGGACTCAGTCACAGCCCTCTCCAGGCATCCGCCAATCCCCCACCTCCATTTATGGCTGTACCCCGCAGAAAGACTATTCAGCATGTGGCCTGTCTGTGAGTCTGGGGTGGCCCCATGCCTCTGCATTCTCTCTGCTTGATACTTTGGTGCATCTTGTTCCTTGAATGTGTTCTGCTGAAATCAATCAGACTCATGGGCTGGCGCAGAGGGAGGAGAAAGGGCTCCTGCCTCGAGTCCATGCCTGCGTCTCACCCCAGTTCTTGTGAAATGACACTGCTTCAGCTGACAGGGACCCCCAAGAGCACCTACAACTGCCCCTTACCCACCCCCAAAAGGGCCCAAAAGGACCAAGGATTGAATCTGCCATAGATACAAAATACTCCCAGGGCCTCCTTTAAGATTCTGTCTGCAAGACTAGGAAGATAATGCCATCTGCAGGGGCCTGGGGCTGACTCACTTCACATGGTGCCTCCAAAGGCCACATTCTGGGCTAGATTGTGGGACTGTCCCAGGACACACATTTCGGGGTGTCTCTCTCCTTCTCTGGCAGGGTGTCCTTCAGGGGAAAGGTAACGGGCTGGTTCTTTCTCGCTCACGACAGGGGTGACACGAAGTAAAAGACACCAGGGGACTCTTAGCGTGAATCTAGAATCTGAGTCCTTAGAGTCCCAGAATCCTAGAGTCCGTTTATTAGCAAAATTGACATGAGTTAAATAGAAAAGCAATGGAGGTAATTATTGTTGAAATATGACAGAAATTACAGGTTTCTTAACAGTCAGCATGCCCCCAAGGTAGGGGCTGGTATGACAGGAATTGATGAGATACAAAACAGTTATTTTCCATAACAAAGCAACTTAATTATCCAAAGGTATTTGAGAGAAGCATAGGGGTTAAACCCGTAGGGTGAGACAGAGAGAAGATGAATATCAAAAGGCCATATAGTTTGGAATCTCTCTTGTCTGGGGTCTGAGGTGTGTGATGAAGTGTGTGATAAGGTGTGTTCTTCTGTGATCAGAAGGTGACTTTGAATGAGTGAATCTGTGGCCATGTGGCCGGAGGAAAGTACTGGGGTATCTGTGGGCCTGAGAGTCAAGAAGGAAAAAACCAAGTCTGAGTTTCCCCCCTTATGCTCACCTCGGTTGAGAGAGACTTACCAAGAGGTTATCTTCTCAGACCTCCATCCAAAGATGGGGGTGGTTCTCCCTAAGCTCTATCAGGCTCACACATGTTCCCAACACACACACACACACACACACACACACACACCACTCTCAGGAGACAGGGACCAGCACCAAGCACTCCACTTTTCCATGTAGCTGCTGTCTCTGTGCACAGCCTCCTCCTCGTCTCCTTGCTCCTCTGCGCACTGGATGTGATCCAGACTCCATCTAGATCTCCCCACAGGTAGGGGTTGATGTGTGATGAAATAATAGCTGCCCACTGCTGTCATCACTGCAGGAATGATGAGAGCAGAGCCAGTTATGGCGGCAGCCCCTTTAGTGGCCTGACTCTGGCTCTGGCCTGTGCACCTGCATTCCTCCCCTGCTACATTAGGACTGCACTGACCATTTGCCCCAACTTTCCCCACCTGCACTGACATCATAACTGGGCCGTCCTCTGGGGAGTGGAGCTGCTACAATCCTGGCTCATGGCATCTTTTAGTTCAAGTTTAGTCCACCCAGTGGAAACCAATAACCCAGTTTCTGAACTCCATACATGTAACAGGTCCAGCTACTCTAGTGTCCTCTCTGGTCCCATGCATGTGGCTGGCTAGAAGAGAATTAGGAAAAAGGAGTATGGGCCTCAGGGAGGGGTGTTGACAGAGGGCCAATGATGGATACCTGAGCTGACCTGGTCCAGAGCACTGTTCATCTCTGGTTTATGGTGGGATGGGTGGGAGGTTGAACCTCGGACTTTGAAGATTTGAAGCCTCAGGCATGACAGTCTCCTTGCATTACCATTATGATGTCTCCCCTGCCCTCCAGCTAGCCTTCTTAGCCATTGATTTACCTGTGAGGAACACCTGGACAAGCTGTTGTGGCTCTTCTTGCTACCTTGTAACTCTAAGTTAGAAGTAGGTTGGAAAACAGAGAGCACTATTTATGGTCCATGATGATTTGATTCCAGAGCTCTGCTTGGGATGAGAGAGTGTCCAACTTCATTCTCAAAGCACAGGTGAAAGCATGGTTGGTATTTCAAGAGAAAAATTGGTTACCTGAAGACGGGCTGGGGGTATGGATCAACCAACCAGCATCCATGTCCGGCAGAGAAACAATTACAGAAGCCAGGACTTCTTCCTTCCGCACCCCAAAAACAATTTTGGTTCATAATCCCAGAGAAGGAAATGTTAGGGGAAGATTAGCAGAGGGCTCTGAAACCCAGTTCCACTGGGACCTGGAACTTTTGTGACAAAAAAAAAAAAAAACCTTTGTTTTTGCACCAACACTGAGAGGGGAAGACATATTGGAGAATACCTGAGCAAGTCAGGTGCTATTTCTCTTATCTGAGAGGGAAGAGGAAAGGGGAGGACAACTATGGGATGGCTTCACTCACAAGTGGAATATAGAGAACTGAAACACATGAACTTGAAAAATAAATTATTTCTATAGTCAGTCCATAACTATGAACTTGGGAGAACTATGTTGGTTACCATTGGTGGAGGGTGGGCACAGAACTTTGGTGGTGGAAGTGGTGTGGAATTATATCCCTATAATCTTGTAATCCTGTAAATCACTATTAAATTACTAATAAAAATAAAAATTACCAAAAAGCAGTTATTAGAGGCAGATGACCCAGATGTTGGAATTAGCATAATGCAACACTGAATTTTTAGTAGAACTTTGTTAACTAATTTAGAGAAATATATGGTCAGGATGAGTGAACAGGCAGAATTTTTAACAGTAAAGTGGAATCTCTACAAATTAAAAATGAAGTTAAAAACTAAAAATAGGACTTGCAGAATAGAGCAGTGAGCAAGTGGAAAATAAGAAATTTAAATGCCATTCCTAACAGAATAAAAGCATATCAAATGCCTGAGAATCAATTTAATAAAAGATATGGAATTCATAATAATGAAAAAGCCTGTAGGGAAGATGCCTAGTATATTATATGCATGTCCTGGGCTGGAGGCCCTGATACATCACAGGGGGCATGATGTGGGTAGGGGGCATTCCAGTCCTGTGGAGGTATCTCTACCTCTCTGTCTCTCTCACTTTTTCTATCTGAAAAAAATGAGTGACTACCAAAACCAAAACCAATTGAAATTATAAAGACTATTCAAGATGCCTATTTTATAAACCTAAACAACTTTGTTGAGGGAAATTTAGTTTCTTTTATTCTTTCTTTTTATTATCTTTATTTATTAGTTGGAGAGAGATAGCCAGAAATCAAGAGGGAAGGGTATGAAAGAGAAGGAAAGAGACAATGACACCTGCGGTCCTGCTTCACCAGTTATGAAGCTTCCCCCCTGCAGGCTTGAACCCAGGTCCTTGCACATTGTAACCTGTGCACTTAACCAGGTGTGCCATAACTAGACCCCAGGTGTCTTTTTTCAAAGACATGAATATATATGCCAGTCATTCATTAGAAAGCACAGTTGTGATCACACTCTTTTTAGAACTGCCTCAGAGTCCATTCAGCACCCCCCCCAAAAAAAAATTAATGCAAACTTTTTAAAAATGTTGACCAGCAAATGAATTCCAGGTCTCATGTAGGTACAATACAAACGGAGCGGCCTTCCAAACTAGCTTGCTTCGTTGTTTACATTTTTTCAAAGCGAAAGTAAGAGAAGCAGAGACAGAAGAGAAGCACCACAGCACATCTCCAGTGCCCTGAGAGCTCTCCCCCAGGAGGTCAATTCTTGGTGCCTTCATGTGGTGCTGGGGTTCAAATCCGAGGTCTCACTCCTGACCCTCAGAAGATTTTTTTTTTTTTTTGGAAATTGAAAAGTTAATTATAAAATTAATCTGGGGATGTAAAGGGTCTATGAGAGTCAAGAAATTTTTGGAAGAGAAATAAACTTACAGGACACACGCCCATTTCTGGATTTATTATAAGGCTGCAGTAATTCGGATCACGCAGTGTTGTTCAGAGTGCAAAGACGGCCACTAAGACCAGTAGAAGCAGAGCTCAGAAGCAGATGGGCATATACACAGTCAGTCAGTCAAAGCACCAGGGCAAGTCAAGGAATCTCAACAGAGGGTCATGGAACAAACTGCTAACTGCGTGGTGTAAAGCAGGCGTTGAGCCCTACCTCACGCCATATACAAACCAGTAATTCCAGGTGCCTTACTGACTAAAAAGGCAAAAGGGAAAATCGTCCTCCAAAAGAAAATGTGAGAAAGCATCTTCACTGTTTTGAGGTAGAAGCTTATTTTTAGAAAGGGAGACAAAGAAGGAATCTTACAAGACAAATTACAATTGTACTCCTCAAAAAAATAGGGGGGGTTGTTTCTCCTTTTCCATTCTCTTTCTTCCTTCCTTCCTTCCTTCCTTCCTTCCTTCCTTCCTTCCTTCCTTCCTTCCTTTCTTGTCTTTTTTTATTGCCACCAGGGTTATTGCTGGGGCTCAGTGCCAGGCCAAGGAGAGAATCCTTCAGAAGATGTGGAAGCCAGCACCTGCCTTACAGTCCAAGGATGGGGGGGAGGGTTACTTTTCTCATTCTCCCAGGATGTGCTGGCCCCTCTTGGCACCCTCACAGCTGGGACTCCAAACATGCACCCAGGGGCTATTAGCCTTCAATCCTTACCTTTTCTTTTTTCTTTTTTTATATTTCTTTTTTTCACATATATTTTATTTATTTTGTTCAATAACAGAAAGATATAGAGAGATACCAGAGCACTGCTCAGCTCTGGTTTATAGTGGTGCTGGGGATTGAACCTGGGACCTCAGGTTCCTCAGGTGTAAAAGTTATTTTTTGTTTTTTATTTTCTTTTTCATTATTTAACTTTGATTTATTATTGGATAGAGATAGAGAGAAGTTGAGAGGGGAGAGGGAGATGGATAGGGAGAGAGACCTTGTGAAGCTTTCCCCCTACAGGTGGGGACTGGGGGTTTGAACACAGGCCCTTGCGCACTGTATTATGTGCACTTAACCAGGAGCACCAGCGCCTGGCCCTGTTCTTTTTCTTAACATTTTGTCGGGCAGTTAGTGTCTTATAGTACAGTTGTGGACACATCCTCATCTCCCCATGGTAGATGACTGCAAAACACTTTCACCCCCAACTTGACTCATTTTCTACCATCGTGACCCAGGACCCTCAGCCCCCCGCTGATTCCCAGAGTCCTTTGCTTTGATGCAATATACCAAACCCAGTCCATCAGTCTATGTTTTACTTTGTGTTTTCCCTTTCAGTCCTTGATTCTTAAGTTTTACCTATGAGTAAGATCATCTGGTATTCATCCTTCTCTCTCTCTCTCTCTCTCTGTCTCTCTATTTTAATTTTTCACTTATCTCACTTAACATGACTCCTTCAAGCTCCATTCAACATGAAGCAAAAAAGATAACTCCAACATTTTTAACAACTGAGTAGTATTCCATTGTGTATATAGATCACAACTTTTTTAGCCACTAATCTATTGTTGGCCATCTGGATTGCTTCCAGGTTTGGGCTATTATAAATTGTGCTGCTATGAACATAGACAAACATAGATCTTTTTGGATGAGTTTGTTGGTTTCCTTTGGATATATCCCAGACTAATTACCAGGTCATATTTCTAGCCTTCTGAGAGTTCTCTACAGAGGTTGGACCCAATTTGCAATCCCACCCACAGTGTGAGAGGGTTCCTTTATTCTCCTTACCTTTTCACTTTATTTATTTATTTATTTTTTTACCAGAGCATCTCAGCTTTGGCTTCCGGTGGTGTGGAGGTTTGAACCTAGGACCTTAGAGCCTCAGGCATGAGAATCTGTTTGCATAACAACTATACTATCTCCCCCACCCTCTCCTTACCTTTCAACACATCAACCCAACTGTGCATTGCATGATGGAGCACTCTATGTAGACTGGGGCAGGTGGGGCAGGCAGCTCCATTCTGCAGGCAGAACATGGAATCACCACTAGTGCTTGAAGTTCAGCTGGAAACGTGTCCTCTGCATCCTCCCAGCTAGAACAAAAAAGGGGAGGTCCAGCAGAGGTGAAGCTCTCCCTGCCCCTTGGCTAAAGAGGAAGGCCTGGAAGCTTCTTCACAGACTGGGTGCCGGTAGCCAACCCCCTCCTGTCTCCCATCCTCCTGTATCTCCAAACTCAGTGACCAGTCACCTAACTCAAGTTGGACGTGCTAAGATCGACCCAGTCTGGAAAAGAGAAATTTCCCACAAGTGGTCATCCCACTTCCAGTTATCTTATCCATCTCCAAAACTCTCTCCCTTTACACTGTCTGAACTGGAAGACGCTTTGAAGAGGGTTAAACCGGGAACAGCTGCTAGCTATGATAACATCACCCCAGAACTCATTCTTAACCTGGGTCCCACGGCAAAGAAGTGGCTCGCTTCATTCCTGTCCTACATCTTGGAATCTGAGTCTATGCCCAAAGTTTGGCGTCGTGCGAAGATAATAGCGATTTTGAAACCAAAGAAAGACCCGACACTGGCCACCAGCTATAGACCAATTTCTCTCCTCTCCGTGTGTTACAAACTCCTTGAGAGGCTGCTTCTGTCACGTATTTCTCCTCTTACAGAGAAATTCCTATCACCCGCCGAAGCTGGTTTCCGCCCAGGAAGATCTACCTGCAAACAAGCCCTGGCCCTCTCAACTTACATTGAAAATGGATTCCAGAAGAATTTAAAGACGGGTGCTGTCTTTGTTGATCTCACAGCAGCTTATGACATGGTTTGGCACCGTGGTCTCCTAGTCAAGATCTCAAGATGCCTGCCTCCATGGGTGGCCAACACTATATCGTTTCTTCTCCAAAACAGAAGATTCCGGGTGCATCTGGGTGACAAGTCTAGCAGATGGAGACTTGTATCAAGTGGCCTCCCCCAGGGCTCTGTTCTGGCTCCTATGCTATTTAATATTTACATCAATGACCTCCCAGAAACTTCTTCAAGGAAGTTCATCTACGCCGATTACATCTGCTGTGCAACTCAGGCATCAAAGTTCAACATCCTTGAGGAAACACTCACGAAAGACATGTCTCTGATATCTGATTACTGTAAAAAATGGTGACTAATCCCTAGCACTGCAAAAACTGTATCATGTTTTCCATCTATACCATGCCTTGGCCTCGCGTGAGCTTAATGTGCAGCTTGACGATAGGAGAATCCGGCATGAAGCCCAGCCAGTCTATCTTGGCGTTACTCTCGATCGCACTCTGTCATTTCACGAACATCTCATAAAAACTGTAGCAAAGGTGGGCGCGAGGAATAACATCATTGCAAGACTGGCCAGCTCCTCATGGGGCGCGAGCGCTTCCACACTACGATCATCATCTCTGGCATTATGCTATTCCACTGCAGAATACTGTGCCCCAGTATGGTTCCGTAGCCCCCATGTCCACTTGGTCGATTCCAAATTATATTCCTCCATGAGGATCATTTCTGGAACCATCCGTTCCACCCCGGTTCCATGGCTGCCAGTTCTTAGCAACATCGCCCCGCCAGATATTCGTCGGGATGCGGCATCATCTAAGTTCATTTCCCACGTCTATGCTCGACCGGACCTGCCAATATACACAGATAATCTTCGCCCACCCTGCCCAACACTTGACGTCTCTTCACCCAATCTGGTCCCTTATGCCTACACTGAACTTCTCTGTTCCAGACTCTTGGAAACAGAGTTGGCAGTCAGCTGAGGTAAAGAACAAACACCTCATCACAGACCCCTGCAAGCGTCAACCCGGCTTTGACCTAGCACGTTATGATTGGGCCCTCCTCAATCGATATCGAACAGCCCATGGCCGGTGCGCCGCTATGTTCCATCTCTGGGGAGACAGAGACGACCCGAACTGCCCCTGCGGCTCCAGACAGACTATGACCCACATAGTCAATGACTGCCACCTCTCCAGATTCAAAGGAGGTCTCGAAACTTTACATCAGGCTCAACCTGACACTGTTGACTGGCTATGGAAGAAGGGCAAACGCTAGAAGAAAAAAGGCTAAAGACATGGTCACCCCATCATGCCTTGCCTGGACCCTGGATCCCTGAGAAAGTCTCCCCTTGCAGTGGCAATGAACTTGACCGCTAGTCATCACACTATGTGCTTCCTGTCCCTCTGCCCTGATTTCATTGCCTCCACAACTATGGTTGCAGTGAGGAGCTATCACCATCCATACAGAACTGGCCCTGGGTCCGAGCCAGGCTGAGACCCTGTGCCCTGCAAGAGCAGAGCCAAATGGCATCCCATTCAGCCCCACTTATCCAGAGCCATCCTCTCATCTCAGGGCCCCTCCTGGGTCTACACTGGCAATTAATTTTTTTTTCCTTTAGAGAATGGATTTAATTTAATGGTTGCTTGAGAGAGAGAAGAGGTGGGACAGGGCAGCTGGGGAGGAGGGACTGGAACAAAGGGGAGAGAAGCAAAGGCCTGATCAATGGTTTCCATTTAGAGAGGCTGCAGCAAAACAGTTAGAAGACAGAGTTATGAGCTTCCTGAAAATGTGGCAATAAATAAGGGAAATCACCCAGAACAAATAGCACCAGCTGTTTAGATGAGCAGAAGAGGCAGGAAGTGTGAAGGATGGACGGTGGGGGCGACGGGGGATGGAGAAGAGGCCCTTGCTGGTGTCCTGTCCAGAGAGGAGCCAGGGAGCCCTGAAAAAGGAGCAGGCAGCCTTCCATCTCTCAGCCTGGAAAGGGCGGGGGTCTCAGGGTTGCAGAAAGGTCCTGGAGAAAATGCCTCAGCCTCAGCAGTCAGGCCCTGTCCTCATCTATTTATCCCACTAACCCCCTGGGGCTCCCAGCTCTTGTATCCCTCCTTGGGGCAGGTCTGTTTTGTAGTTAAGGAGCACAGTCGGCAGCAAGTTCCTGGTCTACCCAAGGCCACACAGCCGCTGACCCTCACAGTTGTACCCTATGTCCTGCTGAAGATGCTGTATACAGGTCCCTGAGAGCTCCTGGCAGAAGCCAAGGTAAGTTGAGCAGGCCTGTAGGACCTGGTGGGTCATCCCACAGTGCACACAGAAGTGAGGCACAAAAGGCTGAGCCTTCACATGGAGATGTGGGAAGCTAGGGACTCGTGCAACCACCCACCAGCTTCCAGTAGGGCTGAATGGGAGAAGCCCTGGACATGGCATAGGCTTCTCACTGTCTTTGTATCCATGGACACCCAAGGCACCTCACTAAGCTTCAGTTTCACTGTCAAGGATGACATAGTGTGGACAATGGAATCTTTTCTTTTTCCTTTTTGCCTCCAGTGTTATAGCCGGGGCTCGGTGCTTGCACCATGAATGTTGTAATGCACCACGAATCCACTGCTCCTGGAGGCCATTTTTTCCCTTTTGTTACCCTAGTTGTTTTACCATTGTTGTGGTTATTACTGTTGTTGTTACTGATGTCATTGTTGTTGGATAGGACAGAAAGAAATGGAGAGAGGAGGGGAAAACAGAGAGGGGAAGAGAAAGATAGACACCTGCAGACCTGCTTCACTGCCTGTGAAGTGAATCCCCTGCAAGTGGGGAGCCCGGGGCTTGAACTGGGATCTTTACCCCGGTCCTTGCTCTTTGCGCCATGTACGCTTAGCCCACTGTGCTACCACCCAACCCCTGACAATGGAATCTTAAAGTTGTTGGAGGGCCAGGGTTGAGTGTTGGTACACCCAGTTGAGTGTACATGTTGTAATGCACAAAGCACTGGGTTCAAGCCCCTGCTCCCCACCAGTGGAGGGGAAGCTTCATGAGTAGTGAAGCAAGGTGGCAGATCTCTCTCTGTCTCTGTCTCTCTTTCTCTCTCTCTCCTTTTGTCCCTCCCTCTTTTTCCCTCTTTTGTTTTATTTTTTTAATTTTGCTTTTTTTTTTTCATTTTGTTGCCCTTGTTGTTTTATTGTTATAGTTTCTATCATTGCTGTTATTGATGTCATTGTTGTTGGATAGGACAGAGAGAAATGGAAAGAGGAGGGGAAGACAGAGAGAGGGAGAGAAAGATAGACACTTGAACACCTGCTTCACCCCCTGTGAAGCGACTCCCCTGCAGGTGGAGAGCCGGGGGCTCAAACCGGGATCCTTATGCCAGTCCTTGCACTTTGCACACATACACTTAAGCTGCTGCGCTACCACCCACCCACTCCCTCTTTATCTTCTCCTCCCCTCTCTGATTTCTTTCTGTCCTATCAAGTAAAAGAAAAGAAAAAGGGAAAATGGCTACCACAGCAAAGTGGATCCATCATTCAGGTGCCAGCTCCCACAATAACCATGGTGACAATTAAATAAATTAATTAAATAAATAAAAGTTGAAAGAGAGACCCAGATGCTACCCAGTCCAACCCCCCAGGTCATATCCATGAATTCAGCTTGGACATTCCAAGGACGAGAAGTCCACTCCATGCTTAGACCAGTCACACCCAATCTGCCCAGCAAAGGTCTCCTTTGTATTGAGCCCAAGTCTCCACCTCACTGCCTATGGAGTTGTCTCAGCCTGTGACTGGGAATCTGCACTACCCCTGCCTCTCCAGCCCTCCCATTTGCCACACAATGTCTGGGTAGCCAGCCTCACCTTGACTAACGAGGGAGATCAAAGGGAGGTCCTGGAACAAGATGGCAGAGGGCCTAGTGGGGGCTGTATTGTGTGGAAAACTGAGAAATGTTATGCATGTGCAGACTGTTGTATTTACTGTCAATTGTAATACATTAATCCCCCAAAGACGAACATTCTAGATGGCTGCAGACTCAGCAGTCACTTAGAATCAGCCCAGTTCTTGCCCTTCTGTGAGGGCTGAGGGCGAACACTTGCAGCATGTTTTCTGGATGGTGAGGGTTCTGGTTGGCATCCAGCCCTCCATCTGTACCTCTGGGGTAGTGCCGTGCATCACGGGACAAGCACGTCCACCTCTCTGGGTCTCAGTTCCCACATGGAAAATGGAAGGGTTAATAGGTCCTCACAGAGTTGGTTTTGGCTTTTGTTTTTGTTTTCTTTTAGGCAGAGACCTGCTCAGCTCTGGCTTATGGTGGTGCTGAGGTTTGAACATGAGCCCTCTGGTGCCTCGGGCATGAAAGTCTTTTTGCATAGTCATTAAGCTACTCCCACAGTCCTCAGAGAGTTTTGATGAGAATGAAATGAGCTGTTATAAAGGGTTGGAAATGGTGACGAGCAAATAGTAGGCACAATGTCAATGTTGGTTGTTGCCACACCATCATCATTACCATCACCATTAGTCGGTGTTGTTAATCTTCTCCCACCCAAAGGGAGTTGCAGCCAGTGCTCTGAAAGGGACCCTTCTGCACCAGAATTGAGTCTCTGATCCTCCTGACCTGTCACAGGTATCTACTGCCAAGTGGCCGCTGTACTACCAGCTGACGTGAGGTCATTTGTACCATTGGTGTAATTGACCTAAACAGCCGTAATGAACTTGGGGCCTTCCCAGCCCGCCCTCGGGATAAAAAGGGCTGTTCTGTCTCTGCTCATCCCTGACACGACGGCCTTCCCTGAGCACAGTGTCATTCAGGGGAAAGTGGTGACACATGTCTTATGGGCAATATTCATTTAGGGCCATCCAATTCAACCTTCATGCCTATAAAAACCCAGGTAACTGTTGATCCATTCCAGTATCCACCCTAAGCTGACAGGAAGGGAGGCTTCTGATGTTTCCATTGTCATCAACTGACCCTTCTGTGCACAGCCTCACCGGATGTGTCTTCCTACCATGCAGAGGATTTGGGGCCCTCACCGCCCAGCCATGACTGGGTGACACCTCTTAGCTGGGCTAATACAACCACCTCAAGACTCCAGATGTGCCTCCTCTGGTCCATCCTACACACTGCCACTGTCCCAGAGATGTTTATAAATGGTAACCAGGAACAGGCTGCTCATTCTCTACTGAAATCCAGTGACCCCCCACTCCCCAGGATCTGACCCTCCACCCAACCTCTTGAGTTCTGTCTTTCTGCTACGTCCTACCCTATAGTGGACTCCTCTGACCCTTCACAAAAAATAGATTCATTTTCTTTGAGTTAATGGAGAGGCCTCACCTCCCCATTCATTTGCTCACAGACCAACATTTCATCATCTTTTTAAACTATTTTATTTATTTGTTAATGGGAGAGAGAGAGAGAATGAAAGAGAGAAAGAAGGAAATGAAGGAAAGAAGGGAGAAAGGAAGGAAGGAAGGAAGGAAGGAAGGAAGGAAGGAAGAGAAACAGAAAGATGAGAGGAGAGAACCAGATCATCACTCAGGCATATGCAACACCAGAGACTGAACTTAGGACCTCATGCCTAAAAGTTCAGTGCTGGGGCCAGGCAATGGTGCACCTAACTGAGCACATATGTGATAATGTACAAGGACCCAGGTTCAAGCCCCCAGCCCCCACCTGCAGGGGGAAAGCTTCACAAGTGATGAAGCAGTGCTGCAGGTATCTCCCTGTCTCTCTCCATTTCTATCTCCCCTTCCCTCTGGATTTCTGTCTCTGCCCAATAAATAAATAAAATAATCATTTTTTTAAAAGTTCAGTGCTTGGGGTTGGGCAGTTGTGCACCTGGTTGAGCTCACATATTACCATGTGATTTATATCTTAATGCTTTTCAACCACCAAGTTGCAGATGCTACCATGATGCCAATCTGATTACCCTCACCAATGAATCCTGGAGCCCTGTTGGGAAATTGTGCAGATGTGGCTGAACATTGGCAGGGCCCACAAACCACTATATTTCCATTCAAGTATTATTTACATATCCCAACCATATTATCCCCTCAGGGTATTGCTAATCCCACCAGCTTTCTACCTTCCCAGAATTCCTTTTTCTTTTCTCCATCCTCTTCCCTAGCCAATTCTGTCCCGACTTGCCACTTCCAGAATTCTGCTATAAAAGTCACTCCTGTTTCCACTCTCTCTCTCTTTCTCTTCTGCGTCCCGGCCTGGAGAAGGGCTGGCGTGCATAGCAGGAGGTGGCCATTTTGCTAGCTCCACATGGCCTAAACCCTGTGCTCACACCCAACTCTGGGGTATCCGCATCAATAAAGAATTGTATTACCACGATGCCACGAGTTCCTCATCTCTCTCTCTAGCGAGGATAGCCTGTCAGAACCCCACCTCATCAGAGCCCTGCCCCACTGGTGGGTGGGGATCGACCTATCAACACCCATGCCCCATTGAGAAGCAATTATGGAAGTCAGACCTCCCATTTCTACACCCCATAATGATCCTGAGTCTATACTCCCAGAGGGATAAAGAATAGGGAAACTTCCAGTGGAGGGGATGGAATATGAAACTCTGATGGTGGGAATTGTATGGAATTCTACCCCTCTTATCTCACAATATTGTTGATCATTATTAAATCACATACACACACACACACACAAACACACACATACATCAGTCCTTTACTAATGGTTATACTTCCAATAAGACACAAATTACAGTTTACCTCTTCTGGGAAGTTTTCCTGATTCCCCAGCAGATATACTTTGCATCTGACTCCCAATTTATTGACCACATCATGTTGCTACATCTGTTTTAGAAAGCCTTGGTCCTCTCCAAGTATGCTGTCAGAGACTCAGCAGTAAGAACCAGCTCTGAATTCTAGGGCCTGGCCCAGAAGGGTGCTCAGACAATTTTGAGTGAATGAGTTCATGAATGAATGGAGAAATGGACAGAGAGAAGTTGGGTGATAGACGAAAGATTGATTTAGTCATGGTAGGTGGATGGACAGTGGATGATGGATAGGTTCCATTCATTGAATGTGGATAGAGAAATACATGAGATCCTTGTACCAGGAATCTAAAGAGGGGCTTCTTCTTCAGGGTTTAAGATCACCTTGGACCCAGCACCCTTAGCCAAGACAATAGCTCAGATGGGCCTGAGCTGGTATCACAGGGCCATTACAGAACTTGAATCAGGATCCAGGAGTCGGGGATTGGGTGTCATCTGGGTGACAATAATTGTGTGGATAGATGGATGGATGGATGGATGGATGGATGGATGGATGGATGGATGGATGGATTCTTGGATATATGAATAAATGGGTGGATGATGTATCAGTGAGTAAGTGATGGGTGTATGTGAATATTTTTAAATCCAAAGATTTCTTTCTTTAGTAGACATGTTAAAGTCTTGAAAATACTTTTTTTAAAAAAAAAAAGTCTTTATGGTTGATACTCCCATGAAGGGATAAAGAATAGGGGAGTTCGGGCCAGGTAGTGACTCCCCTGATTGAGCACACATGTTACAATGTGCAAAGACCTGGGTTCAAGCCCCTGGTCCCCACCTGCAGGGGGAAAGCTTTGTGAGTGGTGAAGCAGTGCTGCAGGTCTCTCTCTCTCTCTCTCTCTGTCTCTCAATAAATAAATAAATATAATAAATTTTCAAAAATACCTTTAAGAAAAAAAAATGGAAAAGCTTCCAATGGAGGGGATGGGACACAGAGCTCTAGTGGTAGGAACTGTGTGGAATTGTACCCCTGTTATCTTACAATCTTGTTAATCATTAATCTAATTAAAGAAATAAAGGAACAAGGGCAACAAAAATGGAATAAATAAATAAATATTAAAAAATTTTAAAAAGAAAGGAAGATAAAAAGAAAGAAAAAAGGATTTTTAAAAAGAAGACTCAGTATATACATTAAGTCTATCTATGTTCAAAATTTGTTTGACATATCTTTTATGTTTTGAAGGAATTGCTTATTAATGTGTGTGTGTGTGTGTGTGAGAGAGAGAGAGAGAGAGAGAGAGAGAAATAGAGAGACAGAGATGTTTTCAGGATGACTTTTATATTTCAAATGAGAGCACCTTGCAGCTCTGGTTTATGGTAATGCTGGGGATTGAACCTGGGACTTCAGAGCCTGAGACATGAAAGTCTTTTTGTATAACCATTATTTTTCTCCCCAGCCCAGTGTTCTTTCTATTGATAAAGGGGGAAAGAAAAGAAAGCCTTGTGTGGGGGCCGAGTGGTGGCACCTGGTAGAGTGTACACATCCCCACTTTGAAGGTCTTAGGTTCATATCCCTGTCTGCCGGAGGGTGGGGAGGGCCTTCATGCACAGAGGGGCACTGCTGCAGGTCTATGTCTCACTCTTCCTCTCTATCTCTCTTTGTTTCATCCTCTACTGAAGGGGGAAAAAATGACCACAGTAATGGTAGAGAGCTGTACAGGCAGCAGCAAGGTCCTGTGATAATTCTGATGATCAGGAAGGAGAAGGAGGAGGAGGAAGAGGAGGAGGACAAGAAAAAGAAGAGGAAGAGGAGGAAGAAGGAGGAGGAGAACAAGAAGAAGAGGAAGAAGAAGAACAACAACAACAACAAGAGGAATAAGAAGAAGAAGGAGAAGAAGAAGAATCTATCTATGAGAGAGAGAGAGAGTGAATCAGTGATTTTGAAAATGTCAGCCTTGTTTTTAGCTTTTTAAGAGCCTGCTATTATGTGGCAATGTTAGTATTTAGAAGTATTCTTTGGTATCAGTGTCTCTCTAGGTCAGAGACAGGATGCACCTTTATCTTCTCACTCAGTCCTTTTAAGAACAAGTACTGAATGACTGATCTGTCAAGGCCGCCTTCTGCCTGTGCAAGCCGTAAGGTCAAGGGCAATGGACATATCAGGATGGGGAAACACGGTGGCTCTTAACAGCCCCATGGAAATTCACTCCTTCTCTAGGCCTCTGAATATGCCTGCCTGGTGGAGCTCCTGGGGCCAGTCGCAGGCACTACCCCTGAGCTGCCCCTGGTGGGTCCTTCGACAACAGAACTGTCAGCCCATCCTGGAGAGGCCCGTGTCCCAAAAGTGTTGCCCAAGTTCTGGGTCGCTGAACTTTGCTATAGCAACGGCGCATTCTGAAAGGAATGCACACTGAGTAATTGAAGGCTATTTTTCTCACTGCTCTAGCAAGAGAAATCCCATGTCGGCTGTCATTTATAGGCAGGGAGCTCACATTTTGGAAAGGAAGGCTGTGTCTGAAAGAAAAGCATTCCAAGTTGGGAGATGGGGGGGGGGGGTCGATGGGGGATGCAGCCTGTCTGTGAGCTGCCCCTGGGGGGTGGAGGGGGCAGTGGGGGCTGGCTCCTGAGCACATATCATGCCATCCCGTTCCCACGGCAACCCAGTGAGGCAGGTATTGCATGCCCTGCTTCATAGGTCAGGGATGGAAGAAAGGATGGACCCAGCCCAAATAGCGGCAATTAACCAGCAGGATGAGATGCCAGCCTCAGAGATGTGAGGACAGCTACAGTGTGTGTAGTGCCTCGGCAATGAACCGGGTACCCACCCCGGGCACGTTCTCTGGCCTTTCTAGGCCTAGAGTACACCCTGCCTCCTATTCCTTGGCTTCCACAATTCTTGTATCTTTATTTTTTGTTGTTGTTGTTCTTATTGCCCCCCGCAGGTGGGGACCAGGGGCTTGAACTCAGGTCCTTGCACACTGCAGTGTGTGTACTTAACCAGGTGTGCCACCACCTGGTCTTCTAGATGTTTGACTTTGATCAAAAGATATAATTTTAGGATTATATTTTTTATTTATAAAACGGAAGCACTGACAAAAATCAAAGGATAAGGGTGGTACAACTGCACACAATTCCCACCACCATATCTCCATATCCCATCCCTCCCCTGATAGCTTTCCTATTCTTTAACCTTCTGGGAGTAGGGACCCAAGGTCATTGTGGGTAACAGAAGATGGAAGGTCTGGCTTCTGTAATTGCTTCCCTGCTGAACACGGGTGTTGACAGGTTGATCCATACTCCCAGCCTGTCTCTCTCTTTCCCTAGTAGGGTGGGCTTCTGAGGAAGTGGAGCTCCAGGACACATGATGGGGTTGTCTGTCCAGGGAGGTCTGTTGGTATCATGCTAGCATCTGGAACCTGGTGGTTGAAAAAAGAGTTAACATACAAAGCCAAACAAATTGTTGAACAATCATGGACCTAAAGGCTGTAATAGTGCAGATGAACAGTTGGGGGGGGGGTCCTCCATAATTTTAAGATTTAGTGATGGTCTCTTCTAAAATTAGAAGTCATTTCTAATACAGTTTCCTTCTATTTAAAGGTGACTGTTGACTTAATAGAAACTTTCAAGAAACCCACCTTCTCAATCTTAGGAGTACCACCCTTGTCTGATTTTACTGACAATGATGAAAGAGAAACATCTACTCTGAGAATAATGACAGTGTAGGATGTAAGAAACAACAACAAACATTGTTTCCTTCAGCTTCAGATATGTTTGTGTTTTCTTTATTGTAGCTTCTGCAACAGCTTTTCCAAACAGTATTGTGCTATCACTTAAGTTGTGGAGACACTTTGAGACTAATCATTCAATTTAAAGAAATAAGGAACAGTGATTTAAATGTGGATGGTTAAAAGCTTCAAAAGAAGGACTTCAAATGCTGGAGAAGGACTAGAGACTGGCTCACTTGAATGATGGGCCTTTTTAGTCACTACCAGGCCACCCCATCACCTGGGGCCCTAGTCAGGGAATCCTTGGATTCCCACATAGATATGATGGGCCTAGATCTCTAATAGAGTAGTCTCTCCACCATCACTGGTCACTTCTAGCAGAAACATCATCGTAAACCCTTCTGAGGGCCTCTCCAAGACCTTGCCCTCACTATAAAGCAGCAGTGGTAGGGACTACCCCACTCTCCAATGGGAGGCTGGGTCAGTTTGCTCTGCCACTCATGGAAGACTGGTCCTGAAATGAGTGCAACCTAGAATGTTCCCAGCTGTGACCCTGGACTGCGAGCTCAGACTGACAGGCTCTTGTGCTAAATGAATATCCATGGGCTGTGGGTCAGATTGATGAGCTAAACAATTCATTGTATCTTTATATTTTCATCATGTGTGAGAAGTACTCTCCGCCTTAATCCAGTTTTCTAGTCCTATTCTCAATTTTGACACCATATTTTCAGACAATATGTCTAGTCCACCTGCATGTGGACTATATCAAGCTCAATCAAAAACTACTAAAGTCATGGGCCCCTAGGAACATACCTAAAATAGACTTCCTTGCTTCTTTCCACCATAAGATGCCTATTTTCATCTGCTCTATTCCTACTTACTTGCTCTTATTATTAGACTTTCTGCCCTGTCTCAAAACTTACTGCCTTTCAGTCACTAAGTTGCAAATGCTACTATGATTCCATCCTGAACTCTGTGGGGAGATGATCTCATCAATGTGTTCCAGAAACCAACCTCCCCAGAACCCTATCCCACTAGGGAAACATAGAAACAGGCTGAGGGCATGGATCAACCTTCCAATTCCCATGTCCAGTGGAGAAGCAATTACAGAAGCCAGAACTCCCACATTCAGTATCCTGTAAAGAATTGTGGTCCATACTCCCAGAGGGGGGGGGGGAAATATTAGATAAAGGTGACCAGAGGGTTCTAAACTCCAATTCCCTCAGTACCTAGAGAGAGAAGAGGAGAAAAATTAAGATATTTGGAAGTAGTAAGAGATGAAAGTGTGACTTAAAAAGGAAAAGAGAGAAGGACCATAGAAAAAATGGGCAAAAAAAGCCCAGATAGATCGATGATAGATAGATAGATAGATAGATAGATAGATAGATAGATAGATAGATACACAGTTATAGAAATAAATAGTAGTCAACCCCTATCTGTGATCTTGGGAGAACCTCTGCACTTTCCAATGGACACAGAACTCTGGTTCATTAATAAAAATAAATAAATAAATAATAAAAAGATTGTACCATAATTCTAAGATCTGGTTTAAAAACAAAAGAATGCAAAAAAAAAGTTTTAACAATCTTTATTTTCATTATATGTTGAAGGAATAAGTTTCAGGAAATACTAGGTAAAATAAAACATGCCAAAATTAAAAACAAACAAAAGCTTCAGAAGCTAAGAATCATTCACTACAGCTTTTCAAAGGAAAAAGGAGGGGGTGGGAATGTAGGTTTGCAGATTAGCAATCACTCGCCTGCAAAGAGACCTGTAGCAGCATGGCCATCACAGGCAGTTCCCCTCCATCCTGCCCCTGGAGAGGCGAGGAGGGAAGCAGTTCAAGCTGACCCCACACACAACACACAGCCCTACTGGCTCCACCTGGGGTATCTGGAGAACCCTAGTGTGGTTCACCTGGAGGCCTGGCTGGTGGAAGCAATTTTCAGTTGGGATGGAAATCAAATCCTACACATGGAATGGGTTTCCCAGATTCTACCCCACATCAGTCACTGGGGCCCTCAAGGCAAGGCTGAAATCTTGGTATTTGACCAATGTAATTACCAAGAGGAAATGGGCATGATGATCCTGCACTGGGCTAACCACCATCACACATTACAGGTGTCAAACATCCCATCCAACAATGGTGTCAAGTTCTTTACTTTAACTTTTTCCTACTTTCTTTTGTTTAATAGTAGTGGTCTTTTCTTGAATTTCCCTAGTGATTAATGATATGGACCATATTTTAGTAAGTCTACTGGCTTTTTATTATCTTTGGGGAAATGTCTAGGCAAGTCTATGCTTGTTTTTTAATGAGGTTATTTGACCTTTTGTATTGAGAGAGAGAGAATTTGTGTACATACTCTAGATATTAACAGCTTACTAGGTGATATTCAGATACTTTTCTCACTCTGTAGGTTACTTTCCACTCTGTTGATTATATCCTTTGATGCACAAAAGTTTTTTTTTAATTTCTTTATTGGGGAATTAGTGTTTTACATTTGACAGTAAATACAATAGTTTGTACATGCATCACATTTCCCAGTTTTCCATATAACAATACAACCCCCGCTAGGTCCTCTGTCATCCTTTTGGACCTGTATTCTCCCCTCCATCCACCCCAGAATCTTTTAGTTTGGTGCAACACATCAACTCCAGTTCAGGTTCTACTTGTGTTTTTTCTTCTGATCTTGTATTTCAACTTTTGCCTGAGAGTGAGATCATCCCATATTCATCCCTCTGTTTCTGACTTATTTCACTTAACATGAATTGTTCAAGCTCCATCCAAGATCGGCTGAAAATGGTGAAGTCACCATTTCTTATAGCTGAGTAGTATTCCATTGTGTATATATACCACAACTTGCTTAGCCATTCATCTGTTGTTGGACACCTGGGTTGCTTCCAGGTTTTGGCTATTACAAATTGTGCTACTAAGAACAAATGTGTACACAGATATTCTTGGATGGGTGTGTTGGGTTCCTTAGGATATACCCCCAGGAGAGGAATTGCAGGATCATAGGGTAGGTCCACTTATAGCCTTCTGAGAGTTCTCCAAACTATTCTCCACAGAGGTTGGACCAATTTTCATTCCCACCAGCAGAGCAGGAGGGTTCCTTTGACCCCACAACTTTTCCAGCAATTGCTGCTGTTACCTTTTCTGATGTATGACATTCTCACAGTAGTGAAGAGGTATCTCATTGTTGTCTTGATTTGCATTTCTCAGACAATCAAAGACTTGGAGCATTTTTTTTTTCATGTTTCTCAGCCTTTTGGATCTCTTCTGTGGTGAACATTCTGTCATGTCCTCTCTCCATTTTTGAATGGGGTTATTTTTTTCTTGTTGTTGAGTTTGGCAAGCTCATTATATATTCTGGTTATTAGCCTCTTGTCTGACATATTGCATGTAAAGATATTCTCCCATTCTGTGAGGAGTCTCTTGGTTTTGGTAGTGGTTTCTTTTGCTGTGCAGAAGCTTTTTAATTTGATATAGTCCCATAGGTTTATGCTTGACTTAGTCTTCTTTGTAATTGGATTCGTTTCATTGAAGATGTCTTTAAAATTTATGCAGAAAAGAGTTCTGGAAATATTTTCCTCTAAGTATCTGATACTTTGTGGTCTAACATCCAAGTCCTTGAACTACTTGCAGTTTATTTTTGTATTTGGTGAAATATAGTGGTTCAGTTTCATTCTTCTGTATGTTTCAACCCATTTTTTTCCAATATCAACTGCTGAAGAGACTCTGCTTCCCCTTTTAATAGTCTGGGCACCTTTGTCAAATATTACATGTCCATAGGTGTGGGGGCTTACTTCTGGGCTCTCAATTCTATTCCACTGGTCAGTGTGTCTATTCCTATTCCAGTACCAAGCAGTTTTGATGACAACGGGCCCTAAAATACAATTTGAGGTTTAGAAGTGTGATGCCTCCAGGTCTGTTCTTTATTCTCAAGATTGTTTTGGCAATTCTAGGTCTTTTCTGGTTCCAGATAAACATTTGTAGCATTTGTTCTATTCTCTTATAAAATGTGGTTCAGATCTTGATGGGAATCACATTAAATTTGTATATGGCTCTGGGTAGTACATTCATTTTGATGATGTTAATTCTTCCAACCCATGAACATGGAATATCTTTCCACTTCTTTGTGTCTTTTTCAATTTCCTTGAGGAGTGAGTCATAATTTTCAGTATACAAGTCTTTCACTTCTTTGGTTAGGTTTATTCCTAGATATTTTATCATTTTTTGTTGCTGTAGTAAAAGGAATTGATTTCTGGATTTCAACTTCTTCTAACATAGTGTTTGCATAGAGGAATACCACTGACTTTTGAATGTTAATTTTGTAGCCTGACATCTTACTGTATTGCCTGATGATATCCAAAAGCTTCTTGCTGGATTCCTTAGGTTTTTCTATGTATACTATCATGTCATCTGCAAGTAGGGAGAGTTTGACTTCTCTTCCAATCTGTATCCCTTTAATTCCTTGCTCCTGCCTGATTGCTATGGCAAGAACTTCCAACACTATGTTGAATATAATGGTGATAGTGGGTAGCCCTGTCTAGTACCTGATCTGAGTGGAAATGCTTCCAGTTTTTCACCATTGAGTATGATGTTGGCTGTAGGTTTGCTATATATAGACTCCACTATCTTCAGGAATTTTCCATCTATTCCCATTTTTTGTAGTGTTTTGATTATAAAGGGATGTTGTATTTTGTCAGAGGTTTTCTCTGCATCTATTGATATGACCATGGGATTTTTGGTCTTGCTTTTATTAATGTGGTGCATCACGTTGATTAATTTACATATATTAAACCAACATTGCATCCCTAGGATAAACCCCACTTGGTCATGACGAACAATCTTTTTAATATGCTGCTGTATCAGTTGGCTAGAATTTTGTTCAATATTTTAGCATCTATGTTCATCAGAGATATTGGTCTGTAATTTTCTTTTTTGGTTGTGTCCCTGTCTGCTTTTGGTATCAAAGTGAGGTTGACTTCACAGGAGCTGGAAGGGAGTATTCCAGTGTCTTCAATCTTCTGGAAGACTTTTAAAAGTTGAGGTATTAGTTCTTGTTTGAAGGTTTTGTAGAATTCATTTGTAAAACCATCTGGTCTAGGACTTTTATTCTTGGTGAGGTTTTTGATAACTGCTTCAATTTCATTAGCTGTGATGGGCCTCTTCATATTTCTAGTTCCTCTTTACTTAATTTTGGAAGTTATTAGGTATCTAAGAACTCGTCCATTTCTTCCAGGTTCTCTAGCTTGGTGGCATATAGTTGTTCATGGAAGTCTCACTTGATATGTTGAATTTCTGCAGTGTCTATTGTGATATCTCCTCTTTCATTTATGATCCGATGTATTTGGGTCTTCTCCCTTTTTTGTTTTGGGAGTCTGGCTAAAGGTTTGTTGATTTTGTTCACTCTTTTGAAGAACCAACATTTACTTTCATTGATCTTTTGTATGGTTTTCTCATTTTCAATGTTGTTTATTTCTGCCCTAACTTTAGTGATTTCTGTCCTTCTGGTTGCTTTAGGCTTCCTTTGTTCTTCTTCTTCTAGGTCTTTAAGATGTGTAATCAGGCTGTTTATTTGTGGGGTTTTTTTTTGTTTGTTTCCTAATGTGTGCTTGTATGGCTATGAACTTCCTTCTCAGTACTGCCTTATCTGTGTCCCAAATTTATTGATAGCTTGTGTCTTCATTTTCATTGAATTCTCAAAATATTTTTATTTCTTCCTTTATTTCCTCTTTGACCCAGTAGTTGTTAAGGAGTGTACTGTTGAGTTTCCACATTTTTGGGACTCTTACTAATCTTTTGTTGATTGTTAAGTGTTAGTTTAATTCCACTGTGGCCTGAGAAGATAGTTGGGATGATTTCAGTGCTCTTGAATTTGCTGATGCTGTCTTTGTGGCCAAACATATGGTCAATCCTTGAGAATGACCCATGTGGACTTGAGGTGAATGTGTACTCAAGTTTCTTGGGATACATGACTCTGAAAATGTCCAAAAGTTCTAGTTTATCTATCTCTTCATTTAGCTCCATCATTTCTTTATTGATTTTCTGCCTGGATGATCTGTCAAGTTGAGAGAGTGGGATGCTGAAGTCCGCTACTATGACTGTGTTGCTGTTCATATATTGCTGTAGCTCTTTCAGTAGATGTTTGATATATTTAGATGGCTTCTTGTTGGGTGCATAGATGTTAATAATTGTTAAGCCATCTTGATTAAGTGATCCACTGAGAAGTAGCGTCCATCTGTATCTTTTTAAATTTTATTTTTTTAAAGTCTATTGTGTCAGATATAAGAACAGCTGTCTCTGCCCTTTTTTTCTGGGCCATTGGCTTGTATGATAGTTTTCTGTCCTTTCACTTTGAGGCTGTGTTTGTCTTGTTGAGTTAGGTGGGTTTCCTGTAGACAGCATATTGTTGGGTTGTGTTTTCTGATGCATTTTCCTACTCTGTGCCTTTTAATAGATGAATTCAGGCCATTGACATTTATTGATATCAAAGATGGAAGATATGTTAATGCCATTCTTGTAGAGTTTTAGAGTGTTCCAATATAGGGCATATTTGTGGTGGTCTGACTGTTTATAGGAGGCCTTTCAGAAGCTCTTTCAGGGCAGGCTTATTGATAGTTGATTCTTTCAACTGTTGCTTGTCTGAGAAGGTTTTTATGCCTCCATATAGTCTGAATGATAGTCTAGCAGGATATAGTAGTCTTGGTTGAAAACCTATCTCATTGAACACTTGATAGATATCTTTCCATTCTCTTCTGGCCTGTAGTGTTTGTGTGGAGAAGTCTGCTGCTAATCTTATGGGTTTTCCTCTGTAGGTGGCTCTTTGTTTTTTCTCTTGCAGCCTTCAGGATCCTTTCTTTATCCTTATTCCTTTCCATTCTAAATACAATGTGTCTTGGTGTCTTTAAGTCTGGGTTAATTCTGTTAGATACCCTCTGGGCTTCTTGAACCTTTATGTTTTTATGTTGTCTAGACTAGAGAAGTTTTCAGCTATTATGTACTGAAGAATGCTTTCTTCCCCTTCCTCTCTTTCTTCCTCTGGTAAGCCAATAATGCTTATATTATTTCTTTTGAAGCCATCCCATAGGTCTCTGTTGTTGTTTTCAGTATCTCTTAATCTCTTTTTGAGATCTGTTACTTGTTTTTAGTTGTCTCTAATTCTTCCTCCATCTTGCTAATTGTCTTCAGCCTCATTTATTCTATTCTCTCTTCCCTCTACTTTTTTCGGGAGTTTATCTATTTTGTTACCCTGTTCTGATACTGTTTTAGCTTGTTCAGCTAGTTGTGTTCTTAGCTCAGCTATTTCAGTTTTCAGCTAATAACCTTGAGATAATTAGTGTTTTCTTCCAGAGTCTCATTGGTTCTTTCTGCATTTCTGATGACAAGTCTTTCAAACTTTTTACTCACTTCTGTGACTATTTCCTTAACTGGTGTTTGGATGTTGACCTCATTATTTTGTGCTTCAACCTTTGGGGGGCTTTTAGCTGGACTCTTGTCCTGGTTCATTTCTCCAATGTTTCTTCTTGTTGGTTTAATCATTTTATATATTACGTTATAAGGTCCCTCTCTCAGCACTTTTCAAATTACTGATCACTCTTGCCTGGATTGCCTTATGTCTAATTAAGGTAATTAAAGTGTTCACAGTTGTGGAAATTGACAGTTGTTTCAATATTATTTTAATCCCTGAGTTGGAGCTCAGTGGCTTAAAAGCCTTTTTCTTTTCCTTTCCTGTAGGGTATGGGAGCCTGAGGGCTTTTAAAGTATAAGTAGGCTTCTTAGCTTAGTCACTGACTCCTGACCAAGAAATAAAGCAGGGTGGGGGAGAGATAATCCAGTGGTTATGCAAAGTGGTTATGCACAGCCCCATTGCTAGGCCAGGGAGGTATAGATCTTCTCCTGAGTTTCCCTGTTAGTTCTCTGTCCCTGGTGTCAGCACAGGCCCTACCCCCTATCCCCCTGCTGCTCCAGATTCGGAGGGCAGTAGCAATGGACTACTCACAGCTGCATTTGGTGAGTCTTAGGGGAGTCCTCTCCTCCCTTCAGCTGCCTTCTTGTTGGTGAAACAGACTGAAGGTGGTATCTCAACTGGCAAACTGCCAGACTGTTACCAGCCACCCAATCTCTCCCTAGGATCCTCTCTGTCCACGAGCCACACATGTTTGCACTCACTGGTGATTTGGTGGGTTCCTGAAGTCGTTCTAGTCCTGTCTTGTTTCAGTTCCAGGTGGTCTCCTTTAGTATTCCTAGTTGACCCAGAAGAGGAGAGGAGAAAAACACAGCTGCTGCTATTCCATAGCCCTGCCTCCAGAAGTCCAAGGATGAACATTTCACAAAAGTTTTGTTTTTAGTCCCATTTGCCTATTTTTGCTATTGCTGCTGTGCATTTGATGTCACATCCAAGAAATGATTTCAAGTTCAATGCCATAAAGCTTTCCCTGTTTTCTTCTAAGACTTTCATTGTTGATCCTATACATGAAGGGTTGTTTTTGAGCTCTCCATCAACTTTCATTGGTCTATCTGTCTGACTTTAAGCCCATGCCAAACTCTTTATACTAAAATATTTTACTGAAATGTTTTGAAGTCAGAAAATGTGAGCCCTATACCTTGATTCTTTTCAAAATTGTTTTCAGTTACTTAGGGTTCATTTTAATTCTCTTTGAATTTTAAGATGGAATTTTGTTCATGTTTGTTTGTTTGCTTGCTTGCTTGCTTTTACCAGAGCCCTGCTCAGCTCTGGCTTATGGTAGTGCTGGAGGGATTGAACCTGGGACCTCAGAACCTCAAGCATGAAAGTATTTTTCATAACAATTATTCTATCTCTCTATCCTTAGTAGGGATTTTAGTATTTCTGAAAAAAAATATTACCTTTGGATTTTGATAGAGATCACATGGAATTACAAACTGCTTTCAATGGGACTGGTGAAATAGCTCACTGGAATGGTGTGCTTCTTTGTCATGCTTGCAACCAGATTCAAACTTGACCCCCCCCAAAATGCACTGAAGGAACCTTCTTTGGTGCTATGATCTCTTTCACTGTCTTTCAGCCATTCGGTGCTTCTTTTTTCCCTATATAAATCCACAGGTATGTAGTGTTCTTTCCTCTTGCATCATAAGTATATTTTACGACTTTCAGAGCACTGTTTGGTTCTTACTTATGCTGGTACTAAGATGACTGTGGGGTCTCAGAGCCTCAGACATCAAAGTCTTTAGCATTACCATTGTGATATCTCCCTAGCCCTCTGTGACTTTCTTTCATCAATATTTTCTAGTTTTCAGTATGCAGGTCTCTTGTTTCCTTGGTTAGGTATAACAGATGTGACTTACTTGTCATGTGTAATACAATGGATCAGTATATCTACATAACTCAGGGTCATTTCCCAAATGATTGATTGGTGCTTAATGTCACAAAATATTGACTTCATCAAAATGTAAAATACACAAATAGATTTTAATGTGACAGTCATTGGCATAGTAAAATTCTAAATTGGTGGTAGCACACCAGGTTAAGCATACATAGTACAAAGCACAAGGACACACATAAGGATCCTGGGTTGCTTCACAAACAGTGAAGCAGATCTGTAGATGTCTATCTTTCTCTCCCCCTTAACTCTCTCAATTTGTCTCTGTCCTATTCAATTTTTAAAAATGGGGGGGAAAGGCATCCAGAAACAGTGGATTTGCAGTGCCAGCACTGAGCCCTAATGATAACATTGAAGGCAAAAAAAATTTTTTTAATTAAATTAAATTCTGATTTGCAACCAACCTTTATAAATCTACCACTTGCCACATAAGAGTATACACAATCTTCTGAAGACTATTAAAACAATCTTCCCATTTCCAATTGTGTATCTGTGTTAGACCAGATTTTCTTCAAAATGTAAAACAAACAACATATTACAACAGATTGAATGCAGAAACGGATATGAGATTCCATCTGTCTTCTCAAGTCAAGCACTAGAAAAGCTTACAAAATATAAAATGATGCCATTCTTCTTATTAACGTTTTCTTTGTTTTGTTCTATAGCTATTTTCACTCAAATATGTTAATGTGTAGTGGCATTATCATTATCATAGTGGCATAAATAAAATAGTACATATTTTTCCATTTCTTTTATTTGTGATTAAATTTGTGTTTGTAAGCTTGTAAGATTACAGTATATAATTCCACACCACACCCACCACCAGTGTTCTGTTTCCCCACCCTCCCACCTCCCAAAAATAACTACCATAATTCTCACAAGTCTTGGAAATAGTTTGTTTCCTTCTGGTTTTTCCTTTTTTTCCCCCCCTTAAGTTCATATGTATCATATCTCTAGATTCCACATATGAATGAAACCATCTGGTGGTTGTCTCTCATCTCTTTATTTATTTTGCTAATCACCTCCAGTTCCATCCATTTTGTCCCAAAGTACACAATATCATCTTTTTTATTGCAGAATAATATTCCATGGAATATATATTCCATAATTTATTTAGCCAGTCATCTGATGATGGGCATCCAGGCTGCTTCCACTTTTTGGCTATTGAGAATAATGCAGCTATGAACATAGGGGTACATATGTCCCTTCTAATTAGTACTTGAGTGTCCTTTGGATAAATGCCTAAGAATAAATAGTATTGCTGGATCATAATATCATTCCATTTTTATTTGTTTAAGGATTCTTTACATAGTCTTCCAAAGAGGCTGTACCAGTTTGCATTCCCATCAGCAGTGAAGCAGAGTTCTTTTTCTGCACAACATTGCCAATGTCTGTCATTTCCTGGTTTGCTGATGTCAGCCATTCTCACAAGTGTGAAGTGGAATCTCAGCACAGTTTTAATGTGCATTTCTCTAATGATAAGTGAAGTGGGGCATTTCTTCATGCATGTGTTGGCCAAGTGTATCTCTTCTTTAGAAAACTGTTTAGTTCTTTAGCCCACTTTTTTTATTGGGTTATTTTTGCTTCTTTTGTAGATCTGTACCTATTCTGTATTGATGTTTGATATTAATCACTTGTCTGGTGTGTGATGTGCAAGTATCTTCTCCCATTTACTGGGTTGTCTGGTTATTCTTGTACTTTTGGTGTGTAGAAGTTTTTACTTTCATGTAATCCTTTTTATTTACTCTTGTTTTCATTTCCCATGCCCAGGGCATTGGGTCTCCAAATATGTTTTCAACATGGAAATCCTACAAAGTTTCACAGACATTTTCTTCTATAAATTTTAGAGTTTCTGGTCTAAGATGCAGATCTTCAATTCATTTTGATTTGACCTTGGTGTATCATGTTAGGTGGTGGTCTAGTTTCACTTCTCTATATGTGGCTGTCCAACTTTCCCAGAACCATTTGTTGAAGAGAACCTTTTTACCCCACTGAATGGTTTTGGCCCTTTTGTCATATATTAGGTGGGTGTATATATTTGTGTGGTTATTTCTGGGATCTCAGTTCTGTTCCATTGATCCAAGTGTCAATTTTCATTCCAGTATCATGAGGTTTTAATTACTATTGCTTTGTAGTATAAACTGAAGTTGGGGAGTGTGATACCCCTATATTTTTTCTTTGAAATAGTACATATTCTCAGAATTCACAATTATGTTTCTAAACCCACAGAAACAAAAGCTCTCTAGAAGCCCTTAGTAATTTTTATAAGTTTAAAGGATATATTTTTGAGGATGGGGGTACATAACATAATGGTAGTGCAGAGACTCTCATGCCTGAGATTTCAAAATCCCAAGTTCAATCCCCCACATCACCATTAGCCAAGGCTGAGCAGTGCTCTGGTAAAAATAAATGAACACATAAATAAATAAATAAATAAATAAATAAATAAACAAAATCAAAGACAGTATAAATCTGAAAACAAAGATGGCAACTGCTCTCAGGAAAAGTCTCAACCAGATGCTTAAAGGAAGCAGATAAGGTGATTTAAGCACATACACACAGAGTAGTAAGTAGCCCTACCAAGCAGTAAGATCTGTTTAAATTACAATAACTCATAAACTTATGTAGAAAAATGCATTTATGCATAGATCAACAAGGAAAGGGAAAAAAAAACTCAAGTATGTGTGGAAAATAAAAAAAAAAGCAGAATGTCTAAGTAAAAGAGAAGAGGAATTATACACAACTAATCATGTCTGGGAAAATTATCAGAGAAATAGTTTATTATCAGAGAGATAGTTTCTATATAGGTCAAAAATGTAATGTGAAAACTGGAACCATGAAATATTTTCTAAGCAGATGATTATTTATTTATTTTATTTTTAATCAGAATGACCATGCTTTCTAAGTATGAAAAAAACATACATGCATATATATATATATATATATATATATATATATATATATACAAAATCTTGAGATAAAAATTTCAACTATGTACTATAGGAGTTACATAATAAAAACTGAAAGGCATGTAAAAAAGTAAGAAAATTAGGGGCAGAGCAGAATTTCCATGGGTAGAGTGGCTGCCTTCCATATATGAGGTCTTGGGTTTGATACCCAGCACCATGAGAGAAACAAAGACAAAATGAGTATAATTCCATGGATGATGGACCAGTGGCTTGGTCTTTCTCTATTTCTAGCTCATCTCTCTACTTCCCCCCTCCTCTCTCTCTCTCTCTCTCCCTCTCCCTCTCTCCATCTCCCTCTCCCCTACCTTCTCTGTCTCTATCTCACACTATCATAACACAATTAAAATTTTAAAAAATGGTCTAGGCTGGTAGTTCAACAAAACAGAACATGAGTTTGACTTCCAACATCACATTAAAAAAAAGAATTTTAAAAAAGTATGAAAGTATGTAATAAGGGTGATCTGTATGTATTATATCACAAAGAGAGCTAAGTAAAAAGTGCCTATAAGTCAATGTCAATTAAATTCAGCTAAAATTAAAAAAATAATGTGAGCTTGAATGTAATACATACATTGCTGACAGGAATGTAAATTTGCACAAATCCTATGGTGAAAAATACTAATCTACTAAAATTAAAAATGTACCAGATTCAGAATGGTAAATATACATCCAGAAATTTAATCCTATAAATACACTCATTTGTGTGGTGCATATAAAACGTCTCATAAAAGCCTTGTTTCAAATCGCAAAAGAAGGAAACAACCTAAAAGCCTTCACCCAGGATTAGTAAGCAAGTCAAGGTACATTCATGTCATGGAAACTTGAGAGAAAACTAAACAAATCTAAGAAAAAAGTGCTCTGATTCCCCAGAGCCCTTTCCCACTAGGGAAAGAGAGAGAAAGGCTGGGAGTATGGATCCACCTGTCAACACCCATGTTCAGTGGGGAAGCAATTACAGAAGCCAGACCTTCACCTTCTGCACACCATAATGACCTTGGGTCCCCTACTCCCAGAGGGTTAAAGAATAGGAAAGCTATCAGGGGAGGGAATGGGATACAGAGTTCTGGAGGTGGGAATTGTGTGGAGTTGTGCCCCTCTTATCCTATGGTTTTGTCAGTGTTTCCTTTTTTATAAATAAAATTGTAAAAAAGGCTTAAGGCAAATTCTAGTTGGTGACAGCTTAGGCAATTGGCTGGATTAGAGTAATTTAAGAAACCTATGGTTTTTCTTATAGATTGGCAATGATCATTGTTTAATACCCAGAAATAACTGCAATGATAACATTCACTATTTTCATGAGAAAAAAAAAAAAAGCTGTAAGGTCTACTAAGAAAATATATGAAAGGGCATGTATGAGGCCCTAGCTGAGAGAGAGAGAGATCAAAGGGAGATGGGAGAGAAGGAAGGAAGGAAGGAAGGAAGAGAGGGAGGGAGGAAGAAGGAAGGGAGGGAGGGAGGAGAAGGTGAAAGGGAAGGGAAGGGAAGGAAGGAAGGAAGGAAGGAAGGAAGGAAGGAGAAGGGAGGAAGGAAGGAAGGAAGGAAGGAAGGAAGGAAGGAAGGAAGGAAGGAAGGAAGGAAGGAGAAGGGAGGAAGGAAGGAAGGATGGAAGGAGAAGGGAGGAAGGAAGGAAGGAAGGGAGGGAGGGAGGGAGGAAGGAAAGGAGGGACGGGGAAGGGGAAAGAGAAGTGAAAAGGGAAGGGAAGGGAAGGGAAGGGAAGGGAAGGGAAGGGAAGGGAAGGGAAGGGAAGGGAAGGGAAGGGAAGGGAAGGGAAAGGAAAGGAAAGGAAATGAAGGAAAGGGAAGGGAAGGGAGCTGGCTGTCTTGGAACAGATGAGAGAAGATAGACAAGTCAGGGATCTCAGGACTAGTTCATCTCTCACCAGACCTGGGTAGCATTCAGCCAGACAGTATCTGAAATCATGACTCCAACTAAGCTTGCGGTATACCTCAAAAGGTTTCCTTTTTGGGGCAGTGGCACACTGGTTGGGTACACACATTACCATGTGCAAGGACCCATGTTCAAGCCCTCACTCCCCACCTGCAGCAGTTTCATGAGCAGTGAAAAGCAGTGCTACAGGTATTTGTCTCTATTTCTATCTGCCACCCCTCCTCTCTCAATTTCTCTCTGTCCTTTCAAGTAAGAAGGAAATAAAACATGGCCACCAGGAGCCATGCATTTGTGGTGCAAGCACTGAGTCCCAGCAATAACCCTCATGGCCATTAAATTAATCAATCAATCAATTAACTAATTTAAAACATTGGGGGGATCTTTCTATGGACCAAGGCAGAGACTGGCAGACTATGACCCAGAAGCCAAACCTGCAGGTAGATCCCTTAACTTCTATGGCCTCAGTCACACCTGCTTGTGCCCACACAGTCTCTGGCTGCCAGCCTGCTACCAGAGCTTGGCCCACAAATCTGAAAATAGTGACAAAGAATCAACCACTGTGTTTGAAAGGCATGGTGGCCTCTGTCAATGCTACTTCAGACCACTCCATCAGACAGATCAAAATACACTTATGTATTTAAAAAAAAAATTAAAGCAGTTCCATGCGGCAGCTAAATCCTCCAACACATGTCTCCAGAATGACCTGCTGGCCAGCTAATCCACAGTAGATCAGGATAAAAGCAAAAGGCAGAAGAGACATTTAAATTTCTAATTAGCAGCCACAGAGAGACTCAAAGGAGAATTGCATCCTTGTAATAAGAACTAGCCATAGCTTTTCATCAATAGTGGATTAAAGAGCAAGAAAGAGATCTTTGAAATTAAGAAACATAATTATCAAAATAAAAAAACTCAGAGGAAGTTGTGGACCATGTGACTGAAACCCAAATGGTGAATTAGATTGGCATAAAAGATCCTTGAGGATTAAGAGGAATAAACGAGAAGGAGATTGTCCACACTGGGTTAACAGAGACAGACTACAGATCAGGAGAAGTGATGCCAGTCCTGTCTCTAAGGGGGGTGGTAGGAAGAAGTAATTAAAGAAATAAGAGAAGAAAATTTCCTCTGAAATGGAAACAGACTTAAGCCTTTAGATCACAGCTGTACTGAAAAGGAATAATGACAAAAGGCAAACTCTATATATTTCCATATGTCCTGATGAAGTTTATAACTCAAAGGATTAAGAAGACCTTTAAGTTTATATGTAAAAGAAGGAGGAAGAGGAGAAGAGGAAGAAATGCCTAACCCCAGTGGCCCACCTCGTTGTCAATAAAAAATATGACACTACTAAATATGACTTTGCACACTGGCTACAAAGTTCTGGGGTGGGGGGAACTAAGACTCTTCGTTTAAACAAAATATAGTCCTTTTGCAAGGAAAAAAACAATTGTATGAACCTATTTTTGAGGACTCTACATTAAGACCACAAGTTGTCCTTTCTGAAGTAAAAAATACACTTGCAGAATACAATTCTGTAGTTGGAGAGAAAAATCAAAAAAGGATGGCAAGGGGCCTAAGAAACAATGGTGAGCAAATAGATCGTTAAAATTTGCAGTTATTTCCAAATAATTACTGAGCAAATGACATTTAATGTAGTTGTTGGAAAATAATTCCCCAAATAGATGGGACATAATGTCCCTGCAATCGACATAATGTGGAAGCACATTAATAACATTCTGAAATGAAACTTCTGAAAGATTGCAGTGGAATAGTGCTGTGTGCCTTGTCCTACTCAAGGAGTGATTGATGGAGTCTGGTTAGTCTTTAGAGTGACTAGAAAGAGATTCTGATAATGTATAGATGAGGACTCTTTCAGTGGCAGGGGACAGACAAAGCATAAGCAAAACTATGCGCCTACAGAAAGACACTGGTGTGCCTGGTAAGACACAAGGACTTCGGAAACAATGGAATGGGTACCCCTATGCAACCTCATCCCTCAAGTCCTGTCACCCCAACATATGGGCATCTTCTGAGTCCAGGGCATCCCTCTACACTGGGGAGCATGAGTGATGTCTCCTCCTCCCCCTTCTCCCCCTCCTCCCTTTGTCACTAGGACTATCACTGGAGTCTGCACAGCAAAATACCACTGCTCCTAACAGTCATTTTCCCTCCTTTTTTCTTTCTGTGGTTGATAGAGACAAAAAGAAGTTGGGAAGGAAGCAGAGAGATAGAGAAGAGAGAGATACCCCTGCAGCCCTGCTTCACTGCTTGTGAAGCTTCTTCCCCCATGTAGGTGGGGACTGGGAGTGTGAAACTGGGTCTTTACAAAGCATGACTTCTGTGCTGTGGCTTTTCTCCAGAGACACTCCACCACATGGGATAATCTTTTTATCAGTTCCAGGGCCAGACTCTTGGAAAGATTCTAACTGACATAGCTAGGGTCAAGTGCCCGCTCCAGAATCCATCAGCCAGGACCACAGAGCAAGATAGCACTCTTTAAGAGCAATAAAAAGAGAAAGACTAGAGCAGTGCTCAGCTCTGGCACAAAGTACTGCTAGCAATTGAACTTGGCACCTTCGGGGCTCTGGGCATGAGCACTGAATGCATTACCACTGCACTCTCTCTCCTCAGCTCACAATCACAGGGGCTTGGGAAGACAAGCCCATTGGGGAACACTGACAGTCCACCAGTGTGTCCCCTTCAGCAATGTAGAGACTTGTCCAGGCCTGGGCTGACTCTGTGCCACTTCCACCACCTTCTGTTGTTTCTGGGGAAAGAAAGCCCCAGGTGCAGCTCGAAGCAGCACAGCTAGAACACTCGGGTGTGCATCTGGGAGGGTGACACCCAGGGCATCAGCATCAGACACTAGCTGCCACCACTGTTTCTGCATTCACAACCGGCAGGACCCCCTCAGGGAAGCCTGCCCTCTCCGCAAGGAGGGGCTGGGATCTCATCTGCACATGCAAACCTCCCCTGGCCTACTCTCATCCCAGTTGTTGTGAAATTGTGTGGATGTGGTTGAACATTGGCAGGGCCCACAAACCACTATATTTCCATGCAAGTATTATTTACATATCCCCCACCACGTTATCCCCTCAGGGTATTGCTAATTCTGCCAGCTAAAACTACAGCAACCACAACTGAGGAAGTTCCCAGAATGCCTTTTTCTTTTCTCCAACCTCTTCCCTAGCCAATTCTGTCCCAACTTGCCACTTCCGTTTTTACCCTATAAAACCTGCTGCTGTTCCTGGTTTCGCCCCTTTTCTTCTTTTTCTCTTCTGCATACCAGCCTGGAGAAGACCTGTAGAAGGGCTGGCATGCATAGCGGGAGGAGGCCATTTTGCTAGTTCCACGTGGCCTAAACCCACTGTGCTCACACCTGACTCTGGAGCTCCCGCATCAATAAAGAATTGTATTACCACGCTGCCACGAGTTCCCAGTCTCTCTCCTGCCCACAATGCTAGCCCAGCACCCAGTGATTCCCCTGCACTCAGTTTGCAGTTTTGACCCCCCACTAGGCTGCACATTTCTTGGGGACAATGACCCATTTCCTCCAAAAGCCCCTCAGGGCCTGTGATGTCAGTGACTTTGGGGATGCCCCAGAATGTCCTGTAAGCAGATAAGACCTCACCATCAAACAGATGGGAGGAGGGACAGCAAGGGCAGGAAGGGGCTCAGGCAGCAGCAGATCTGCTGAGCCTTTGGGAGCATCAGTGGGCACAGCTGACACATCAGTGCTCCATGGCACAGCTGGGGACGTTGGTGCATGGAAGATGGCAGAGACAGAGGCCTAGGAAAGATGAGTGTGCTCAGGGTCAAATTCCCAGGGCTATGTGCTCCCTTAATTCTGTGCCTGGGTCACAGGATAGAAATGGGATGGGAGGGTCAGGTGGTGGTGCACCTGGTGTAGTAAACACATTACAGTGCACAAGCACCAGGGCTCAAGCCCCTGGTCCCCACCTGCAGGAAGAATGCTTCAAGGCAATGAAATAGTGATGCAAGTCTCTCCCTCTCCCTTTCCCCCCTCTCCTCTCCCTCCTTATGTCTCTGTCCAAAATTAATGAAAGAAAGGGAGGAATGAAGGGATGAAGGGAGAAAGAGAGGAAAGGAGGAAGGAAGGAAGGAAGGAAGGAAGGAACTGAGTCCAGATAATGCCTCACCTCCCTCAGTCTCGAGTGTCTTAGGGAGAACCTTCTTCACCCAGGTGCTCATGGGAATCCAATACAGAGAACCAGACTCCAGATCGCAGCAGCAAGCAATACCCAGCCACAATTCCCTGAAAGGAAGAGGTGCAATCAGAATGCACCCGCTCACAGAGTATGTTTAATAATATTTGCGTGCAAACAGAATGGTTCCAGGACTGTTAATAGAATGAACTTTTTAATGTTTCTCGGCAATATGTTACTTCGTCTTTATTTCAACGCTTCTCACTTACAGGGTAAATATTGTATAGAACACTGCCATGTGTATTATTCACCAGTGCGTAACTATCTGAGATCAGCTTCCTTTCAAGAGGATGGCCCAGCCTAATGAGGGGGGTGGAGACAACACAGGTGCTGCTCCTGTTGGCTCCTCCCACCCTTTTCTGTTTATTTTATGTATTTCTTATAGAGACAGAGAGAGCATGAGAAAGAGGAAAGGAGAGCGAGAGTCCTACAACACTGCTTTCATCACTCAGGAAGTTTCCACCCCTGAAATGGAGACTGGGGGTTTGAACCCAGGTCCTTGATCAAGGTGAGATGTGTGCTCTACTGGGTGCACCCCTGCACATCCCAGAGGGACATGAATTTAGCCTTCAACTGTCCTGCTCCTAAGCCTTATCCTAAAGCTTCCCCCAAATTTACAAGTCAGCTGAGTGTCTGAGGCTCTCCCCTAGAGAGATTACTCTCTGCATGAGGAATTAGACATGATTTTTCAACATGATGTTTGTAAGATGGCCATCTGAACTAAACCCTCAAATCCAGGGTGGTATCATCCTCCCCTGTGCCCCCAGGGGCCCAGCCAGCACTAGGTCCTCATAACAGGGCCAAGAAAAAAAGACCAGTTATAAGTATGTGTTCATAAGAAGTGTGGAATAAGGGTGGGGGTGGATAGCATGATGATTATTCAAAGAGACTCTGCCTGAGGCTCCAGGGTCCCAGGTTCAATCCCCCACACTACCATAAGCCAGAGCTGAGCAGTGCTGGGGGCAGAGGGCAGCAAGGAACAAAGCACTAATGAACAAGAAACTGTCCTCCCTAAAGACAAGTCCCCAAATAAGTGACCAGATGCCTAATGAATTCTATAGTGAAAATTAAGCTTAGTGGTGATCATAAAGCAAAAAGGGGGAACCAGCACCCTATGATCCCTACTTGGCAATAAATGAATAACAACTGGGCCATCTTCCCCAGAATATGGCTTGATTAAGGGGATGCACAACCAGGTGTTCTGTGGGTCTTTGTTGGTATGCTTCTAGTTCTGCTTCTGGGATCCCTTCTGTTACATTGCTTGACGTTGTGGTCTATTTACATGGTCATCTGTTACATTGGTTTGGTCTCACTCCCCCTGCCTCCGGGAGATTTTGGTTTAGTCCTTGCTAGTTCGCGCTTCTTGCTTCTCTCTCTGCCCCCTATCCTACATACTTCCTTGGTTCAGAACTCTTTTGCTGGAGGAGAGAGAAGAGGACAGATTTGGGTTGTGATTAGATTAGATTAATTTTTTGAACCATTTTCTCATGAATAAAGAAATACTGCTTTTCCACTCAGCTGTGTGTCCCTGGTCTCTGTCTCCCACCCGCAAAGCTAGCCCGGCATACTGGCACGTTGAACTTTGACGACAGGTCTTGGAAACTTTGGAGAGCCCCTGGGAGGGTCCAAATAGCCACAAAAAGCATACACACAGGGAGGGAAAGTATCTCTCCATGGTCTGGTCAGGAAGGGCAGAGCATGGAGGCAGGAGGTCGGGAGCAGAGAAGTGCCCATCCAAAGGAGGCCCATCCTCAGGGCCTGAGCTGGGTCACCAGAAAAGGTCAAGGAGGAAGATGGGACTGAGAGAAAGAAGACAAAGGGCATATTCAGTGCCCAGAGGTGGTGGTGGATGGGGTGTGTTCTCTGACCTGCAGACACAGAGCTGGGCTGCTGGGCTAGCTTTGTGGGTGGGAGAGAGATGACTGGGAACTCATGGCTGAGCAGGAATGCAATTCAATGTTTATTGAGAAAAGAATCTGCATTTATACTTTCCAGGAAGGAAGTGGTAGGGTGGAAAAAGAAGTACATAGGATAAAGGGGCAGAGTGCAAAAAGAGCTCAAACCAATGGGGATTAAACCAATGGAGATTAAACCAATGGGGATGAAACCAAGGTGGGTCTCGAACAAAACAATGATTATGTAAATAGACCACAGTGTTAAGCAATGCAGGGGAACCTGGCGTGATGACACAGATAGAAACAGAAGCAGAACTAGCCAAAGGAGAAATGATGACCAACACTGGGCCCTGGGAAGAAATTGGGAACAGATGTGATGAAGCATTGGGCTGCATGGAGCCAACTCCCTGGAGGTTTTGCCCAAGCATTGGGACAGACCAGTTTTGCTAGCAGGAGCCCCTGGGGGTTGGAATGCAAGGCACAGTCTCAATCTTTTGTGGCAAGGCCCTGGATCTGTGAACGCTGGATTCACAGTGGATATGATTTTTACGTAGTTGCCAAGGCTGGTGCTACACCCATGCTGGCCCCAGCGTCCAGAGCAGGACAGGCCCAAGGCTCTCAGGTCCAGCAGGTGAGATGCACTACCAGCCACCAGATGAAGCCATGCAGTTAGCTCAGCAACAGCCATGTGTGACCTAGACCTCCTGGGCCACTGGCCACTGCCTATACCTCCTCCATTGGAATCTCTGAATGCAGACCTTCCCATGTACCCCTCCCAAACACACCAGGAAGGATGCTGGCCCAGGTTCCCCAGAAGGGGGACAAACTCTCCTGCAGAGGCATCACCTGGGGCCCCAGCTTGGATGCTGACCAGCACTTGGAACAGCAGGGGACAGGAGGTGCCCACCTCCCTCCACTCTGCTCAGCTCTCATCCAAACTAGGGGCCAGGGGAACTGTGTCCCCTCTATGAAGGAGTCTTGGGGTTCACTTGGGACTGAGAGGGACAGGAGGCACAGCAAAAGAAACTTGGTGCTCCAATGCCAACTCCCCAGTATGACCAGACACTTGGGTCACAAAGCTAGTGGCCTAGCTCAGGGGGTAGGGGAGAGAACATCCACCTTGGGGTCCACCCTGAAAAACCGAAGCTGGTTCAGTGTCTGACACTCCCGGGGGGGCAGGATTCCCAGAGCCCTGTCCTCTTGCCTTCTCCCTACAACTGAGACCCTGAAGGAGAGGCCACACTCTAGGACTTTGAATGAGAGCATCTCCAGTCAGCAAGAAGATTTAGGGCAACTCTTGGGCCCTCTATGACTGTCCCAAAGGGTCATCGGCAACACACAGACCTTGTGGCAAAGTGGCATGGGTGTCCCCTGCTAGAGCAGCGGCAGAAAAATGTGGCAGCTGGTGGCCTCCTGGCCCCAGAAAGTGGGTGGAGTGGTGGCCTTGTCAGCCCAGCAGATATTTATAGTTTGTTAGCGTTACAGAAACAAACCATCTGATAAAGCCATGTGTAAAGAATGACCTCAGGTGGGCTTGCAGGATAGCTCTCCATCCCTGCCAGAAATTCTGAATTTCAGCAAAAACACCACCAGCAAAACCAGGCAGGAAATATGTTCCCCCAACAGTGGGGGGGGGGTCGCCGTGGGCAGGTGCAGGGGCTGGGCCCTGGAAGCTGCATTCACAGGTGCTCTGTGGAGCTCTGACAGCCTCTGCAGGTGTCCTGCAGGCAGGAACGAGCCTATGTCCAGCTGTGTGGACATATGACCTCAGGTGAGGAGCACACTCCAAAGGGTGTGGGGGTTCAAGCTGTGGTAGAGACTGAGGGATAGGTATGGGTCACCTCTGGTCTTTGCTGGATGGCACCCTGGCTTCTGTTGAAGCTCTCCCGACAAGCACCAGCATCTGTCCAAACTGACAGTCAGGTGCACCTGGTGTGCTCATCTTGCCCAGGCGTATTCACTGCCAGATGAAGTCACGTGAGTTAGACCAACACCTCACAGGATTGGCCAGCCATTCCTGGATGAACTTTCTACCCATCAGAATTGCTATGACTGCATGACTCATTTGCATAAATGGGCCTAGCCCCACCCCTTCTGCTTATGAAAGTGTGTCCCTTATGCCTGCTTGAGTAAGTGGCTCAAGGATCTGTGTTCCCTAAACTGTAACATCTGTTAGAAACCATAATATGTGGGGCCAGGCAGTGGTGCATACATCTTACCATGTGCAAGGACCTGGGTTCAAACCCCCTCCCACCTGCAGGGGGGATGCTTCATGAGTGGTGAAGCAGATCTGCTGGTGTCTCTCTCTCTCCCTCTCTAGCTCCCCCCACCCCCCGTGGTTCGTCCTCGGCTCTCCGTCTCCCTGGCCACTGCCTGCGGAGACCAGGGTGGCCCCTGGTTGTCCTGGGGGGCCCTGTTGACGAGGGAGAATGCGCCAGAGAGGAATCAATAGTAACCTCCCCGGGGAGAAGCTTCAGAGAGATGACTCGTTTATTGGGGGTACAAGCAGGTAGATATACCCAAGTGTTAGGAAAAGGTTAAGCCAATCATTAAGCCACACATACAAATACGGGGTTAAGTGTTGACCTATCTGGTGTTTGTTCATTACTGGGAAGTTACCGTATAGGGTCTGTTCACGAGCTCACTGTGCATAGGCAGGTTTCTCTCTAAAGGTGAATTACGAGCACCTCAGGGCAGGGGGGAAGGGGGCAGTTAAGCAAGACCAGGATATTTGTGGTGGGTTTCAGTTGTCCATATACAGTAATTTATGGCCTTTGTTCAAAGGGAATGAGGAAGTCTGTGCAGGAAGGTTCCCAGTCTGGAAAAGTCCATCCATCTTAAGGTCACGAGGTCAGGAAGGGATCTGCCTACCGCCCCTCTGGTAAGGAGGGGGATTGGGTCGACCCTCTCAGACTCTCATGGAGATAATGGCCTATACTTCCCAGACAGTGGGCCCTTTCCCACACCTCTCAATTTCTCTCTATCATATCAAATAAAATAGGGGGAGGGAAAAATGGCCCCTGGGAGTGTGCATTTGTAGTGCCCCAGGGATATCTCTGGTGGCAGTTAAACCACAAAAGAAAAAGGGATCTGACAGATGAGACTAGCTCAGATCCCCTGGTGGGAACCCTGAGTCCAAGGACAAATCTCAGGAAGGACACCCCCAGAGTCTAGCATGGCCAGTCCACTGCTCCTGGCTCAGCCCAGTTCTGCCCTGGATGTCCTCTGACACCCACTGGCTTTCTGTCCAAGCTCACGGTGCACCTGCTTCACTGGTGTCTGCCGCAGGACAAGCCCAGCACATCCCATAAGACAGGTAGCATGGTCACCATGAATGTGTGGGTCTTGGCTATCCAGACAGGGATGGAGCATCCAGGGTGGCCACTACCAGCTGCATATGGGGAACGGAAGCCTCTCTAGAAGCCCTCTGGGGGCTCCCCACACTGGGAGAGATGCCCGTGTGGCCTTAAGCAACTGAAGAGAGCAGGCAGTCCAGACACTGGACACTGGAGTCTCTCACAGCCCCCACCACCTGCTGGAAGGGGCTTAACGAGGCACCAGTTCTGTGAGCACAGGACAAAGCCAGCCATCACTGGAATGTTAGCAGCCCTACTCAGAGGGGCTTTTGAAACTTGGGGGAGGGAAGACACCCCTAGGAGGCAAGCCGTCTGTGAGTCCTGGAGCCTGGAAGCTTTGGGGAAGGAGCCCTCTGGAAGGGAGAGAAAGGCAGGGCTCCCATGCAGGTGTCCCAGGCTCTGGGGTGCAGGAGCAGAGAGTGCAGCCACAGCTCAGGACCAAGCAGGTTTAGGGACCTTTGGGGAACTGTGGCAGAGCAGCCTTGGCACAGTCATGTCCAGGGGTGGCAGTGGCGCACCGGGTTAAGCACACAGATTACCAAGTGCAAGGACCCCAGTTTGAGCCCCGGTTCCCCACCTGCAGGGGATCCACTTCACAAGCAGTAAAGCAGGTCTGCAGGTGTTTATCTTTCTCTCTCCCTCTCCATCTTCCCACTGCTCTTAATTCCTTTCTGCCCTGTCAAATAAAAATAGAAAGAAAAATAAAATGGAACAAATGGCCTCTGGGAGCAGTCGTACAGGCACTCAGCCCCAGTAATAACCTTGGTGGCAAAATTAATTAATTAATTAGTTAATTAATTAATTGATTGATTTTAAACAGTCAGGTCTAGAGAGGAACAGTCATCAATCCTTGAAGAGGGGCTGCTAGCCACTCCCTAGACACCCCACCTTGGTCACCCTGATAGGCTCTGGGACACTCATGTGTACATCATCTCGGTCCCCTCATCCCTCCTGGGATGGGGACCCCAGCCCGCTTCCACCCAATGCCTTCTGGTCACCGTCACCAACAGACTCTCCAGGGTATATGTCCAGGGCCTGATGGTGACATGACCTGCTTAGGAGCAACACCCCCCACCCAGCCAAGACATCCCCATCACAGGTGTTGTCAGAGGTCAGAGAGACTCCAGAGAGAACAGGTCTGTCTCCTGTGCACCGCTGCCTACATGACGGTCCGAGGACGGTATCCATGCCCCCATGGGGCTGCTCCCTGCAGAACTTGCCAGCTTTTCTCCTGCCCACCTGCAACTCCTGGACCTCCAGCCATTCTCCTGATGTCTTCTCTCTTTCCAGAATGTCCTCCCCCACCCAAACCTTCAACACACCCAGAACCTGACCCTCACGTCTTCATTAAAGTAGCCGGTAAATGATTATCTGATTACATTTTAAGTTGACAAGTAAATCTTATTATGAAATGTAATGACACCATAAAAGACATTTCATTCAGCCTTTCGTCCTCCTGCTCACAGTGACACTTCATTACAGCTCTTTCTACACAGAGAGCCGAAACATTAATTTGTCAAATCAATGAGAATCTTTCAGGAACGTGCCTTTGGGATGGTCCAGAGTGAGCATGTGTGGGGGTTGGGGGGTCTGCATGGGATGGTCCAAAGTGGGGGGGGGGGCTGCAGCAGGGGTCAGAGATAAAACCTTAGACCTTCCTTGAAACACAGCTAAAATAGGCTTTCTTCACACCCACAGACCCCTAGTTCCATCTGCTCTATTCCTACCTTTGGATTCCTGTTTATTAAACAATCTGTCCTGCTTTATATTTTACCATCTTTCAGCCACCAAGTTACAGACACTACCATGACACCAACCTGAATTCCCTGGGCTGACGACCTCACCAATGTGTCCTGGAACCTTACTTCTCCAGAGCCCTTGCCCCGCCCCACTGGGGAAAAATAGAAACAGGCTGGGGGTATGGATCCACCGGCCAACATTCATTTTCAGTGGAGAAGTAATTACAGAAGCCAAACCTTCTACCTTCTGCTCCCTATAAAGAATTTTGGTCCATATTCCCAGAGGAATAAAAAATAGGGAAGCTTCCAGTGGAGGGAATGGGACACAGAACTCTGGTGGTTGGGAGTGTGTGGAAATGTACTCCTGTTATCTTACAGTCTTGTTAATCATTATCAAATCACTAATAAAGAATAAACCAGGCCCTGCCCACTCCCCTCAGACAGGGCCTTCTGGTGGATACCTGCAGGATGCTCACTCAGACCCTGGGTGCCCTCTGCTACTCCCCATCCACCCGTCCCAGGGCCACTTACGGCGTCACGACTTTGGGGAGACACTAGAAACCCTCCCCACCAGGCACCATGGAGGGACAGGCAAGATGCACAACCAGCATCCAACCCTCTGTGCCTCAGTTTCCTCATCTGTATATGGGGTGTGCTGCAGAGTCAGAATTCCTTAAAAGACAAGACTTCCACCCTGGCCACCACCCAGGCCAGGCCATGGGGTTGCCTGGAGTTACAGTCACACACAAGGGCCGAAATTCTCAGGGATACAGGGGTGAAGTCCAGGGAGCCAGCAGTCCCCAAGGCACTGGGCTCCTGGGCTTTGGATGGGGCCCCAGATAGGTCACGGAGAGGAGGAGGGGGACAGGCTTTGAGCCTCTCCTGAAATTCAGCAAGCAGAGAGCTCCCCACCCACTTCCTGCCTGCTTCCAAGTAGGAAATGTGGCTTCAAACGCTCAGCTTAAAGCCATGATTTGGAGCCTTGCTTCTGCCTCTTCTGCCGTTATTAACAGAGTGCCAGACCCTTCTCAGCAAATTATTTAAAACCAAAGTAAAAGGCCTCCATAGAGCAGGGAGGCGAGAGCAGGAGCTACAGAGTGGAGACCAAGAGGCAGGCTGGGGGCTGGACAAGCATGAGGCTCATGTGGCTCCCCATAGAAAAATCTACACACCCCCCCCACACACACACCCCAGGGCCCAGGCCCCTCAGGACTCTAGGCCCTCCATCCACAAGCCCCAAACAACTCATACCCTGCCAGATGAGCCCCGGTCACCTGTGTCCCCAGAGCCACCACACAGCCACGTGGGGCAGGGCAGAGTCATCCATCTTGGCTATGGGTCTGTCCCATCTGCATCTGCCATTTCCATCTGCTTTCTTGGGACCCCTCTCCCTGGGACCCCGGGCCCCTGGTCCTGAGGTGGACAAGGCTCGGATCTGTTCCTGCCAGAAGAGACAAAGGCCGCCTACCTGTCCACCCCCATTACTGAGGCAGGAGTGGGGGACAGCCCTGAGTGTGACCATGAGGTAGGCCTGGGTTCAGGTCAGTCACCTAGCTCTCACTCCTCTAAGGCCATAAGGAGGCCTGGAGTCCTGAACAAGGGTGGGTGGGGAGCTTTCTAGCATGGAATGTCCTGGCCAGGGAAGGATATTCTGGGCCGAGATGGGGCACAAGTAAGGTCCAGCTGCAGAGCAGGGGCTGGGCTGGAGGAAGAGACGGAGCAGCAGTTCTGCTTCTGTGGGTAACTGCTCACAAGAGGCCAGGGAGGCACGGGACCCAGCAACTGTGCTGGGAGACTCACTGTGCAGGCCACCAGGTTCCCAAGGGAACCCAGCCTCCACCTGGAGCTGGCGGTGAGCTGAGAGAGCTCAGGGTGCCACCCCTGTGGGTTCGGCTCTGCGTGCATCCGGGGAACTGTCTTCCCCTCCCTCCCCTGCCCCCCTCTCTCTCCGTGTCTCACTCTCTCCCCCTTCTATTCTTCCCTCTCCCACAACTCTCTCCTAAAGCTTGTCTCCTCTCCACCCCCACCCCCCCTTCCACCACTCCAGAACTCACAGGGTCATCACTGGGCTCACAAAATTAAGCCTCTGAAAAAATGTTGGGACCTTATCTTGGTTTCCATGACAACGTTGAGCATAATTCACATTTCCTAGCCAGACTAAGGAAGAGCACATTTTTCCCCCAGTACGTGGGTGACCAATTATTTTTAATAGCCAGGTCAGGACGGCTGTCCCTAGTCCCCTCTCCTCATTAGCATTCATGGGCATCTGTGGGGAAGGGGAGAGCTTACTAAGGGGCCCCATCAGAATGGGGGCTTGGGGGAGGCCAGGGGACTGCTTCTTGAGTTCAGGAAGCTGTCTCTCCCTAGCTTCCCAGCTCACCAAGGGCTGTGAAGAGGGTGGGCTTTGGGTATGGTCTCCCGGGACTCTGACATCACTGTCTTCAGTGACCTGGGTAACTTTGAAATTGCTTGATGCACCCTGGCCCTCTCTGATCTGATGGTCTCCCCACAGATCACAGTGTTGGGGTGATGGTGGGTGCTCAGAAAGGCTGATCCATAAAGAATAGGGGAGCTTCCAGTGGAGGGGGTGGGTCAGGGAACTCTGGTGGAGGGAACTGTGTGGAATTGTACCCCTGTTGTCCTACAGTCTTGTCAATCACTATCAAACCACTAATAAAATTTAGTTTTAAAAAGATAAAGAAAGGCTGATCCAGACTCAAGTCACTCAACCCTCAGGCACCCAGGCAGCCTGTTCACCCCACAGCTGGGTGAAACCCTCCAACCCAGGCCAGCCCCCAGACCAAGGCTACCAGGCAGCATGGACAAGGAGTAGCCCCCCTGGTAGCAGGCTCTCCCAGTCTGAGGACCCTGGAGACACCCTGCATTCTGTACTGGCTTCACTGAGGCTGTGATGAGGGTGCTGAGGAAAAGACGGGAAGAGTCACAGCAGGGAGGAAGAGAAGGAAATGGAGTGTGGAGAGAAGAGAACAGCGGGGGCAGGGAGTTCAACACAATGTGCTTTTCTTAAGTGTGTTCATTTCATTTCACGAGTGAGAGAGGAAGAGAGACCAGTGAGGGCACCACTCAGCATATTCATTACTGGGGACCACACCTAGGGCCAGGTGCATGCATGCCCTATGCTCTTCTGCTGAGCTATCTCCCTGACCACAGGGCATGCACCATCATATAATTGTCAGGAGGCACTATGGCTGACTTACTCAGCTAGGATAGCTTGAGTCTTCCAGGTCTGGCAATTAAGGATAAAGTAGCTATCAACATCCACCTGCAGGTCGTTTTCAACCCCTTTGGGCAAATACCAAGAAGTAGGATCAAGGGCTTGTGTGTTAAGAGCACACTTGGCTCTTAATTGTGTGTGTGTGTGTTTTTTAAATATTTATTGGATAGGCACAGCCAGAAATTGAGAAGAAAGGGGGTGATAGACAGGGAGAGAGACAGAGAGACACCTGCAACCCTGCTTCACCACTTGTGAAGCTTTCCCCCTGCAGGTGGGGACCGGGGACTCGAACCTAGGTCCTTGTGCACTGTAACGTGTGTGCTCAACCAGGTGCACCACCACCCGGCCCTGGCTCTTAATTGTTTTCTAAAGTGGCGGCACATTTGGGCGAGAGCTCCCAGGCCACAGCCTTGTCAGCCATCAGCACTGATAATGCTCTGGAACTGGGCCTTTTGGAATTGGAAGTAATTCACTGTGGAAACTTCCATTTGCATTTCCCTCCTACAGTTGCTATAGGGCATCATCTCTGGTGGGTGCTGACTCACCAACTGTGTGTCTTCTGTTGAGTTTTTCTGGCCATCTTCTGACCGGGTGGTTTGTTTCCTCATTGCTGAGTGGTAAGCATTCTCTGCGTGTCTTGACCAAGTCATTTGTCAAATCACCTGTTGCAAATCTTTTTCTCCCCATCTGTGACTTGTCTTCTCGTTCTCTAGATGTGTGTGACTTTTCAAGTTGTTTCAGTACCTGTAGTTTGTCTCCCGCTCCCACCCCTTAGGTATGGTTGAGTTGTGTGGTCCTTAGAAATCCTCCCATTTTCATTCCATAAACATTTATTCTGTTGCATTATGTATAGTACTGTTTCTGAATTCCAGACACATGTCACCTGCAAAACAGGCCCCTGTCCCCCTGTGTCTTGTACCATTGGTGATGATAATCATAATCCTGAAAGACACAATCCCGAATGCTGGGGTCTCAAGGGTGGAAATCCTGAGAGATAAAGATCCTCAAAATCTCAAATCTCATCTGCTATTTTCTTGCCTTTAGGTTCCTGCTTATTAAATAATTTGTTCTGCTTTCTATCTTAATTCTTTCTCAGCCACCAAGTTGCAAATGCTACCATGATGCCAACCTAACTTCCATGGGAAGACGACCCCACCAATGTGTCCTGGAGCCCTGCTTCCTCAGAGCCCTGCCCCACTAGGGAAAGAGAGAGACAGGCTGGGAGTATGGAGCAACCCACCAACACCATGTCCAGTGCAGAAGCAATTACAGAAACCAGACCTTCCACCTTCTGCACCCCGTAAAGATCCTGGGTCTATACTCCCAGAGGGATAAAGAATAGGAAAGCTTTCAAGGGAGGGGATGGGATATGGAACTCTGGTGATGGGGATTGTGTGGAACTGTAGCCCTCTATCCTTTGGTTTTGTCAACACTTTTTTATTTTATAATTTTCTTTAATCACCACTCCTGAAGATGAAAAAAAATCCTAAAAATTGAAACCCTGAAAGCCACAAGGTAGTGAAAATGCAAGCAAATCACACAAGGACTCTCCTGTCAGATCACTGAATGGAGTGGCACTTCTGATCCTTCACACTGAGCTCCAAGCTTGCCTCCCAAAAAGATGTCCTTAAGCAAAGAACAAAAGAATCCAACAAGCTCAGCAACCTTCTGAACGAGGCACCTGCTGATACAGATGTCCCTCCACTGTTACAAATACATTAAATTGTGAACTGTTCTTGTTTAGGGATTTGACTGTCGAAGAAGATAGCTTTCTTTTATTCAACAGTGAATCACTAAATCGAACATAGCAAAACCAGTGTATGCTTCTCTTTGGATAATGGTTAACACTTTCAAAACGGCCCCCATTATTTTTTTTCTTTCAAATCATCAACCTACAATCCATGCCTCTGTTGGATCCAAACATTGTGGAAGTATGTTTATGTACTAATGATTGGGAGACATGAAGCATTTTAGAAACACTTGACAGTTTAGTGGTCTCTGAAGAAGAAAATGGATTTCAATTGAATCCCCAAACCATGATGACAGATTTGGAATTAGGTACAATCAAGGCTCCTAAAAGTGAATCTCAAAGTGTTACCAACAACACTTCCTCCCCCCCCCCCCAGTCCAGTGAGTTTGGCATAAAATCCAGATAAGTGTATGGTTCATATGACATGGCCATGGCCAAAAGTATGAGTTTAAACATTTGTCTGCATTAACATTTCTTCCAGCCTATAAAATCCCGGGAGCTCTCAGTGAATTGAAGCTACATTTGCCTGTGGAAGCCTGCATAGCTATAACTCCTTCCAAAATAATTCTGTGCCTGGAAGGGGAAGAAGACAGATGCTGTGGCTGTCCCATCACTGGTAATGTTTCCACCAAACTTAAGGTCTGTGTGCACCATGGATCTCCACGTACCCAAAGCAGCACAGAAGCCTGTCACAGAGATGGGGAAGGCTTGTGCTGTGAGAGTTTTGCCCTAAGAAGAAAAGTGAAAAGGTAACCATTCTTTACAATGCAAGAATGCCAAGCATGTGTAGTTAATGGCAGTGAAACTCAACCAGTTTCTTGTTTTTGTTTATTAACCAAAGCACTATTCAGTTCTGGCTTCTAATGGTGCTGGGGGGTTAAGCTTGGAGTCTTGGGGTTTCAAACATGAGAGTCTTTTTTGCAAAACCATCACACTATGTCCCCCACCCATAGTCAGCCAGCTCTTTTTTTTTCGGGGGATGCTTTATTTATTTATTTATTTATCAGAAACTCTGACAAAACCATAGGATAAGAGGGGTACAATTCTACACAATTCCCGCCACCAGAACTCTGTATCCCTTCTCCTCCCCTGATAGCTTTCCTATTCTTTATCCCTCTGGGAATATGAACCCAGGGTCATTATGGATCAATCTGTCAACACCCATGTTCAGTAGGGAAGCAATTACAGAAGCCAGACCTTCCACCTTCTGCATCCCATGGGGAATATGAACCCAGGGTCATTATGGGGTACAGAAGGTGGAAGGTCTGGTTTCTGTAATTGCTTCCCCGCTGAACATGGGCATTGGCAGGTTGATCCATACTCCCAGCCTGTCTCTCTCTTTCCCTAGTGGGGTGGGGTTCTGGGGAAGTGGAGCTCCAGGACACATTGGTGGGGCCATCAGTCCAGGGAAGTCCAGTTGGCATCATGGTAGCATCTGGAACCTAGTGGTTGAAAAAAGAGTTAACATATAAAGCCAAACAATCGTTGACTGATCATGAACCTAAAGGCTTGAATATTGCAGATGAAGATTTGGGGTCTCCATTTTGGAAATAGCTAGTAGGTCTATTTTAGGTATATTCCAAGGGGCCGATGACTTCACTAGGTTTTGCCTGAGCCTGACCTCTGATATGCAGGTGGACCTGAGGTATTGTCTGGGGAGGTGATGTCATATAGGATGCATGCATGCAACTGCCCTAAGCTCCCCCTGTAGGGCCCTTATTCATATGATCTGGCAAAGGCTCTTCCTATGGTTAGTTTTCCACTGCTTTCATATTGTCAGCAATATGTTTTTATAGTTTGCTGTGGGGAGCATTTCCTTGTTGCGTCATTTTCCAAACTGGAGACATTAGACAACTTTAGACTTGTCTAAAGACTTAGAGTTCTTACCTGGCTTATGCAGTTTGGTGAAGTATGGGCTCCTGGAGACGCACTGTCACTCTGTAGGCTTTCTGTTAAGCACTGTGTGTGTGAAGACTATTACACTGCCTCGGTGAAGGGAGAGATGTCCTTTTAAATTTGTGAATTTTATGACATGTTTCATTATGTAGTCTTTAAAGTAGTTTATCAACTTGTTGTGTTAGGAAACGTTGGACAAGATGGATAGATGTGTAACGTTGAATGGAAAGAGAAAATGAGGTGCGGAGAGCTGAACAGAAGGGGGACAAGAAGGCAAGAAACAGCAGGGCGAGCTCACCACAAAGTAACAGTGACTGTCACACTTCGTTGAGACCTGAGAATCAAAGGGGGCTTTCTGTGTACTTAGCACCTAAGGGCTGAACGTGTGGGGAGAGTTACAGAAAAAAAAAAAAACACTAACAGTTTTAGCTTCTGTAAAACTAGCTTCCTCATTGCTGGGGGGGGGGGGGGGAACTGGTCAGAACCTAACATGCCAATATCTGCTTTTGTAAGTGAAAAGCTGGCTTCCACCCAGCCATATAGGTATCTAAGGGGTGGTGAAACTTCGTCCCTGGCCAAAAACTTCCAGAATGATTTGGGCTTTCAGGTTTGCACAAATAAAGTTTCCTTTCTCCTTCATCCAGTCCTGGCTCTAGTCTCCTAGATTTTCTAGTGGGATTCCTAGGTTGGTTTCCCTAACAGTTGTATGCTTCTTAAATAAAATTCCCTTTCAAAAAGTAGATAAAATCACACTACCTCATCATCTGCGGCCCTAGTCAGGCAATCCTTGGATTCCCACACAAATATGATGGGCCTAGACCTCTAATGGATCCCTCTCTCCACCACCACTTCCATCAGGAATGTCATCATCAGCCCTCTTGTGGGCCCTCCCAGGACCTTGCCCTCACCACAGAGCAGCATGGTAGGGGCTGCCCCCAGTCTCCAAAGGGAGGCTGGTCTTCCTGCCCTGTCACTAGAGGAAGACTGGTCCTGAAAGGAGTGCAGCCTGTAGTGTTCCCAGCTGTTAGCCAAGAGCTGCAAGTTCAGATCAATAGGGACTCAGAGGTTACACAGGCTCTGGCAATAAATATAAATATACATATGGGCCCTGGGTTGGTTGGGTGGATGGAGATAAAGCAGTTAATTTTACTTTTTCAAGAATGGAAGCTACTCTCTGCCCTAATCCAACTTTCTAGCCCTTTTCTCTACTCTGACACCATTTTCTCAGACAACATTTTTATCCAATTCTGTGTTAGCTATCAAACTCAAACGAAAATTACCATAGTCGTGGGCCCCTAGAAACATGCCTAAAATGGCCTTTCTAGCTTTCTTCCACCGTAAGATCCCTAGTGTCATCTGCTCTGTTCCTATTTTTTGGTACCTTTCACTAACCATTTTGGCTCACTTTGTAACAAGCCACTTTCCAGACACTAAGTTGCATGATTCCATCCTGACTTCTCTGGACCTCACCAATGTGTCCTGGAACCTCACCTCTCCAGAGTTATACCCTACTAGGGAAAGACAGAAACAAGCTCAGGGGGTGGATTGACCTGCCAATGCCCATGTCCAGCGTAGAAGCAATTCCAGAAGCCAAAACTCCTACCTTTTGCACCCCCAAAACTACTTTGACCCATCCTCCCAGTAGAGGGAAAGTGATAGGAGGAAGAAAATAAGAGGGCTCTGAACTCCAGCTCCATCAGGACCCAGAAAGAGGAGGAGGAAAAAGGGAGGGACATTTGGATGTAGTAATAGGGTGATGTGTGGCTTAGAGGGGAAGAGAAAACTGGACCTGCAAGAAAAGGGGGAAGTTATGTACAGATGTAGACAGACAGTTGTAGAGATGACGGTTAACCCATGTCTGCAACACTGGGAGAGCTGCAGTGGTCTGCGATGGAGGGATGGGGATTCAGAACTCTGGTGGTGGGAACGGTGTGGGATTATACCTCTGTTGATATGTAATTTTGTAAATCAATAGTAAATCACTAATAACTTTAAAAATTAAATAAATACCTCTAAAAGAATCTTTTCTTGCAGATTCATATTTTCAGGATGGTGATTTTGAGGACTGTATGGTTACAGATTCTGATCTCTGAGGACCTCAGTATACGGGAGTGTGGGATCCAGAATTATCTTTTGGACTCACGACCCTAATATCACAATTAATCTTTTCTAAAAATTAACTTCTGATTTTGTTGGTGATTTTCTTTGTCGTAATTCTTTTTGACTCCCTTACATTTAGCTTGATATTTTACCTACTACCTTTAATATCTAATGTTCTCTATTATTCTCAGTCTCTTAGTTCTCTATGTGTGTACTCTTTTTTTATTCATATTCTTAAATTGAATGTTGAGAGAAATACTCTTAAGTATTTATTGTCTTATGTTTAAGGCTACAAACCCTCCTTGACTTTGTTATTTACATCCCATACTTTCTGATATCTTAGTTTTTTATTGCCATTTTGTAATTTATAGTACAATTCCATTTTTTAATTTTTATATTACAGAATTACATGTCGACAGGAGTTTGAATCCACACCATTCCCACCACCAGAGTTCTGAATCTTCAGTCTCCCCACTGTAATCCACCACAGTTCCCCTAAGGTTGTAGACATGGGCCAAGCATCTTCTCTACAACTATCTGTCCACATTTATACATAGTTGCCCCTTCTTTTTCTGATTCAATCCTCTCTTCCTCTCTAAGCCAGTCATAACATTGTAGATAACTCCATATGCCCCTCTCCTGTCCCTTCTCTCTCTTTGGGTGCTGATGGAGCTGGAGTGCAGAGTCCTCTTATCTTCATCCTATCACTTCTCCCCCACTGTGAATATGGATCAAGGTTGTTTATGAGGAGCAGAAGGTAGGAGTTCTGGCTTCTGTAGCTACTTCTTCATTGACTGTTGTTTTCGACAGGCTATGTTGTTTTCGCCGGGCTAGCTTCACGGGCGGGTAACAGACGACCCGGGACTCATGGCTGGGTTGTGTGCAATATCTATTCATGCAGGACGCAGCGCAATCTATACCAAGCTAGGCTAAACTTCTTCTTCTAGCGTTTGCCCTTCTTCCGTAGCCAGTCAACAGCGTCAGGTTGAGCCTGATGTAAAGTTTCGAGACCTCCTTTGAATCTGGAGAGGTGGCAGTCGTTGACTATGTGGGTCATAGTCTGTCTGTAGCCGCAGGGGCAGTTCGGGTCATCTCTGGCTCCCCAGCGATGGAACATAGCGGCGCACCGGCCATGGCTAAACTAAAGTACCGTAAAACTCACAATGCTGTCTTTATATGTACTTGCCAAGTAGGGTGGAAACAGGACGTGACATAGAGAGGTTGGAGAGAAAAGTGACTGGTGAAAATCAGAGTGTGACAAGGAGAGGGGGTAGAGCAAAAACATATCATGAACCAGTGGGGATTGAACCAATGCCCTGCAATGGTTATGTAAATAGAATACAGTGGCTATGTAAATAGAATACAGTGGTTATGTAAATAGAATACAGTGTTAAGCAGGGGGTATTAAACCAATGAAACAGAAGGGGTCTCATGAATACCAACAATTGAGCATGAGCATTGACAGTTCGATCCATACCCCCAGCCTGTTTCTATCTCTCCCTAGTGGACTAGAGCTCTGGAGATGCGAGGGTCCAGGACACATTGGTGAGGTCATCTGCCCAGAGAAGTCAGGATGGGGTCATGGTAGCATCTGTAACTTGGTGTCCAGAAGGTGGCAAGAGCTGAGGCTGAGGAATTTTTCAGATGTATATTCTGTGTCTAATTCTATCTCTTGTTGTGCACAATAGTTGTTTGGGGGAGAACAAAGGTCTGATCGCAGCTACTCTGTAAACCACGCCTCCTGGAACATACAATTCCATTTTACCTCAGTGAATGATGTATATGCGTACAGTGTTGTGGGCTTTGAAACTTTTTTTTTTTTAACTCTTTTGGTGTTGACAATGGTGACTGCATAGTTAAATTAAGTTTTATTAGGGGCTTCATTAAGGTTAATGCTCTAGAAATGAGAGCTAGGGGGCCCAAAGCCCATGAAGCTCCTCAGAGTGACAGTAGTCCCATCGTGGGAGTCTATGTGCTGGCAAGGCTTTGAGTGTATTAAAACTTCTTCCTCAAAGAGGGTTGGAAATGTGACCCACCATCTTTCACAGCTGCAGACTTTATGGTTACGACTTGTGGATCTTTCTCGAGGTGGATTCAGTTTTGACCAGAGATGATCTGAGACTCAACTGGTCACATCATTAGAGAAGTCTCAGAACAAAGAGAAGGCATTCATAGCCCAGGGCCAGAAGCTGCAGTGTGGTGAACAGGACTTGCATGGGCAAGATGACAGGTGTGAAACAGAACAAAGAAGTATTCTCCTCACCAGAAAAAATAACAACACTCTAAATGAAAACTAAGAGTTCCCTCTCTCTCTCTCTCTCTCTCTCTCTCTCTCTCTTTCCCTCTCTGTTATTTATTTCCCCTGTGTATGTTATGTATACAATAAGTCTCCCATCCTGGAGATAAAAATTGTTTGACATGAATATTAAAATTTGCCTAAAACTTTCAAAATGTCACAAACTAATTAAAGCACTTTAAAAATATATATTTATTCCCTTTTGTTGCCCTTGTTGTTTTATTGTTGTAGTTATTGTTGTTGTTGTTATTGATGTCGTCATTGTTGGATAGGACAGAGAAATGGAGAGAGCAGGGAAAGACAGAGAAGGAGAGAGAAAGACAGACACCTGCAGACCTGCTTCACTGCCTGTGAAGCAACTCCCTTGCAGGTGGGGAGCCAGGGGGCTAGAACCGGGATCCTTATGCCGATCCACTAACGCTTTGTGCCACCTGCGCTTAACCCGCTGCACTACTGCCTGACTCCCCCCAAAGCACTTTTGTGCTAACAGGATCTAGGGTATTTATAGAAAAGGAGACTAGCTGAAGTCTGTCAGTCTAAGACAGATCTGACTTCAGAGGTCACAGAGACAGGTGACTTATTCTACTTGGGTGTATCAGTTGAATGAGTGCATGTGATCTCTACCGTAGGAGATGACAGCAAGAGAAACAGCATATCAACGTCAGCTATATTAAGGCTTAGCTTACATTGGGGGCTGGGTGGTGGTGCACCTGACTGTCACGCATGTTACAATGTGCAAGGATCTGGGTTCAAGCCCCCCGTCCCTGCCTGCAGGGAAAAAACTTTGCAAGTGGTGAAGCAGTGTTGCAGTTATCTATCACCCCCTCTGGCCTTCTCTATCCAATAAATAGAGATAATAAATTTAAAAAGAAAGGTTTAGCTTATAGTCTTTTGAAAATATTTTTCAAACATTTATCTTTTTGAGACTGAATTCCTTTTGTTTTTGTTTGTTTGTTTGTTTTTTACCAACTTTAACAATGGAAGTCTATAAAACATCAAAGCGAGATTTAGCTTTACTTTTGACCTCCTTTCAGAGGGGCTAAATAGTTTAGAACTAAAGTAACTACAATCTTAATTCGGGAAACATACGTTCTAATAGTTATGAGCATTTTTCTTATCTAAAAGACGCTAGTATAATCAGCTTACAATTGCTTCTTGGTTTGCATTAAGAAACCGAGGCCTTAAGGGTCAAGAATTCTGAATACTGTAGGAAAATAAGTCTTAAGGAAAACAACTACACAAAATAAGGTGTGTATCCTATAAGAGAGAGTATGAGGAATGGATTGTTTTTCCCCTGTTGTTTCAGGGAATGTTTTCTGAGATGAAAGTATGTTAAAATAAGAAGAGGGGGAAAATACTAGACAAGATTAGAAAGTGAAATAGGATTTCTAAAAAGGCTTGTGAGAAAAGAGTCTTGGTGAAAAAAACTTGGTCAAGCTTGACCTGATCAAATTTGTTACAAGGATTTGAAAAAAGCTAAGCTCCAATATCAACCTTCTACTTTACAAAAAAAAAAATCTCAATTGTTTTTCAGCTGAAAAATGGACAAAGTTGTCTACTTTTGATAAGCTAGTATGGAATGGTTTCCCTTGACTTCTAGGTAGTCAACTTAGAAAACACTAAGATATTGTTATCAAACTAATCTCATTTTAATTATCAAATCTGTCCAGCCAAGGGTCAGATCAAGTGTCAGACTAAGGGGTCAGGCCTCACTGGCTGAACAGAGGTTCAGGGAGGTGAGACCTTTAGCACTGGGAAGAAAGTACAAGGAGCCAGAGAGAGACAGAGACTGAGGCCGCCAGGCTGATAAGGGCCCCTTTTACCAGTTTATTGTTCTCTTTATTGCTGAGGGAGGAAGGGAGGAGGCTGCCAGGTTCCCTGAGGCCATCAGGTCCCCATGCAGCCAGATTGACTCTCCTCTATCTTCTGTCTCTGTCTCCAAACAGCCTTTATACCATCAGCGGATGCAATCAGTTTAGACATGCGCAGTCCTTGTCACATCAGGGAATCAGTTTAGACATGCGCAGTCCTTGTCACATCAGGCAGCATTATTACATCCATCAGTCAATACTTCAAGTGCATAACATTCACACCAAGTGCAGAAGGTGCTGGATGCAAAACACGAGCTTTGAACCGAAGCTTTTTATTGTCACTTTGGTTAAATAAGTATTGCTTTATAATCCTGTCATTCCTTTTTGATATTTTTGATGGAATCCACAAAATCAAATTCTAAATTATTGACTTGGTGTCTCTGAGTTACTTGGTACTTTCTTTTTCCTCAATCTCTCTCTCTTTTTCTTTAATATCTCCCCCCCTTCTCTCTCTCCCTCTCTCTCTCTCTCTCTCTCTCTCTCTCTCTCTCTTTCTGCCACCAGGTTTTTTGCTGGGACTCAGTACCTGCACAATAAATCCTCTACTCCAGGCAGCCAATTTTTCTTTTCTTTTGTCCCTACTAGGGAAAGATAGAAACAGGCTGGGGATATGGATTAACCTGCTGATGCCCACGCCCAGCGAAGAAGCAATTACAGAAGCCAGACCTTCCACCTTCTGCATCCCGAAATGAATTTGATCCATACTCCCAGCAGGGGAGAAGTAAGAGGGGAAAATTACCAAGGGCTCTTAGTTCCAACTCCAACAAGAACCAGAGAGAGAGGAGGAAAAAAGGGAAGGACATTTGGCTGTAGTAATAGGTGTATGTGTGATGTAGAAAGAGGGAAAAGATGGCACCTTAAAAAAAGGGGGAGGCAAATATATATAAATATAGACAGATAGTTGTAGAAATAATAGTAGACCCATATCTGCAACCTTGGGAGAACGTCTGTAGTTTACAATGGAGGGACTGGGGATCTAGAACTCTGGTGGTGGGAACAGTGTGGAGTTGTAGCCCTGTTACCTTGTAATTTTGTAAGTCAATATTAAATTACTAATAAAAATAAATAAATAAGCAAATACATATTGGGCTGGAGAAGTTTCTCAGTATTCAGGCACATGCAGGAGATTCTTGGCTCAATCTCCTGGAACAGCACTACATGATGATATTGGAAAACCTCGACTGATCTATTGTCTTTTTGGCAAACCTCAGTCATCTCCATTTGAGCTGATTACTGGAAGATTTGTACACTTGGATGAAAGTGTCAGTCAACCAACTCTTAGAGGTGGCAGCCTCCACTACTGCCAAGAATGTAAGACTCTCACCAATAACACCACCCTGGTAAAACTTCCTAAGAAGAATAAACAAGCTCTTATGAACCGCTTTTGTCTCAATGCCCCAGGAAAATAGCAGCTTAATTCTCAACCCTTATGCCAGGCTTTTCATAATCTAAGGAAGGCTTGGATCTGTTGCAGTGAAAATACGTCCCTCAGAACTTGCCATTTCTATAGTCTTGTCAATATTTCCATTTTATAAATAAAATTTTTTAAAAAGAATTTGCCATTTTAATCCCTCTGCCCTACAGCTACTTGTTTTGGTGAAAAATTAATTAATTAATTATTGTATAGAGATAGAGAGAAATTGAGACAGGAGTAGGGAAATAGGGAGAGAGACACCTGCAGCCCTGCTTCACTCATGAAGTTCCCCCCCTACAGGTGGGGACCAGGGGCTTGAACCTGGGTCCTTGTACACTGTAATGTGTGCACTTAGCAAGGTACACCACCGCCTGACCCTTAACTACTTTCCTAAAATCCCTAGTTCACTAGTTTATCCTCACAGAAACTATTCCCCAACTCAACTTTGAGGGTTTATCCTTCCCATTACCCATCCCCCAGGTCACATTTTGTGGATTCACCACTGTTAGATAATGGGAGGGAAGGGTCTGTGTCCTTGGATAATTACCTTTCTCTCTCGCCATCCTAGGTCTGACTCCAAGGTTCTCAAGGATAAATCATAGATGCAAACAAAGCCCTTTCCAGCATCAAGGACTAGGCCTAGGATGACTCTTTTGTGTATGTGGCCATTGCTGGGACTGGGCCTAGCAGGGTTCTAAAGGAATCCTCTCCTCCCCGTTTCATTCTCCTGGAGGAGGCTAGAACAGTGGTGCGACCAGAGACAGTAATGAGAAATCTGACTCAAATTGTAACTAGAACTGCTAGATCCGTTTCTGCAAGAACCTTAAGAGCCCATCAAAGATCTTCAGCCTTCCTCCCTCATGCTGTTTGTGACAATCACATAACCCTAAATTATCTCCTTGAGACTCAAAGCCAGGTATGCACCGTTTGTTTGTTGTCAATACTTCCATTTGGTGCCTGAATTAACACTTTACAAGAGGAATTAGAAACTGCTAAACACTTTTAAACTTGCCAAGTCTTTAAAAGAGTCATTCTGATTCTGCATTCAGCTGGCTGAATGTTTTAAGTTTTCTGACATTTTGTGCCGGCTGCCCTGGGGAATGAACAGTTTTGAGATCAGGATTGCAATGTGCTCTCTGATTGCTTCTGTCTGTGTTTTTATATTGCTCCACAGGACTGCAGTCTGTGTATCCAGGATCTCTGCTCCCTCCCGAGTCCTGGTGGCCCAGAGACTAGAGGAGACTCACCAAACCTGGACTTTCTAGAATCTTTAGTCACAGACTGATTTCACTGCTGCCTGCTTGGGGGAACTGACAGCACTTCTTTGTTATTCAAATGTAGCCTAAAATGTAAAATGCTGCATTTTACATAAAACCCACACCTAGTGGACTGGCAGGGGTCTTCCTTGTGAAGAGTGTGACAGTTTGGGACAGAGATCCCAGCCCAGTGATATGGGACTTTTTGGGTTTTTGTTGCCACCAGGGTTGTTGCTGGGGCTTGGTGCCTACACAACAAACTGCTACTTGCAGTCTTTCTTTCTCCTCCTCCCCCACTTCCTCCTCCTTTTTCAATAAGAAATAGAAGAGGGAGATAGAAAGGAGTGGACTGGGGAGTTAGCATAATGGTTATGCAAATGACTTTCATACCTGTGACTCTGAGGTCCCAGGTTCAATCCCAAGCACCATAGAGCTGAGCAGTTCTTTGGTCAAAAAAAGGGGGGGGGGGGGAAGAAAAGGAGACACATGTAGGGCCTGGCGGTGGCGCACCTGGCTAAGTGCACACATTACAGTGCTCAAGGACCCAGGTTCAAGTCCCTGGTCCGCACCTGAAGGGGTAAAGCTTCACGAGTGGTGAAGCAGGGCTGTAAGTGTCTATCTTTCCCTCCCTTCTCAATTTCTCTTTTTATCCAATAATAAAATAAATAGTAATTTTTTTAAAAAGAAAAGTACCCCCCACACACACACACATACAGAGGCGTCGAGGGGTCTGGACTTAGACCCTTGCACACTGTAATATGTGTGCTCTACCAGGTGCCTCACCACCCAGCCCCACACCTGATGCCTGAATCACACCTGTCTGAACCTACTCGCCGAGGTGAAGATCCGCTGTACAACCCAAGGCCTCCCAGGCTTGGTCAATCACTACTACAAACTTCCCACCAATCAGAACTGCATTTTTTAAAAAGGCCATGATATAAACATACTTAGCCCCGCCCCCGCTGTCTTTGTAAGCACGTTTCTCATTGGTTTATTGGGACACACAGCACTTGGGACTGACTCTGTAGGGTTTAAAGCCTGATAAATTTTTGAGTTGTGAACTGCCAAAAATATATGAGCTGCTCATGCTGAAGCTACAAAGCTCAGGCTTGTGACTTGACAGGACTTTAGCTTCTCAGACGACGCTGAAGTTCTGCACACCCTTCTTTGGTGGTGGCGCACTGGGCCGAGTGCAAGCGGCCCCATGAGCAAGCACCGGGTTCGAGCTCCTGGTCCCCATCTTTAGGGAGAAACGTCACCAGCAGTGAAGCAGGGCTACAGACATCTTCCACTATCTCTCCCCATCCCCTCTCAATTTCTTTCTGTTCTACCAAATTAAAAAAAAAAAAAAAGGAAAATATATGGTCGCAGGGAGTGGTGGATTCATCATGCAGGTACCAAGCCCCAACCGTAACTCTGGTGACTAAATAAATAAATAAGTATCGTTATTGTTTCCCTGGACATTGCCAGGGATTCCCTGTCCCAGGCTAAGTCTTTCAGATACAGACAGAAGGAAACAGGGAATGACACCACCCCCGCCAAAGCTGGGAACTGGCTTGTACACAGAGCACCGCAGGCACGCTCCCAGGTGAGCTATCTCGCCTGCCCTCCTTAACCTTTTTTTCTCGGGGGGGGGGGGCGTGCAGTGGGGAGGTCATCACTGGGTATCACAGCTCTGGGGGCTGGCTTTTTCCAAGAGTCAGAAACAGTGATAGAAGGAAGGCATCACGGCACCGAAGCTTTTCCTAACATGATGGGGGCCTGGCTCCAACCTGGGCACTGCATGTGCCAAAGTGGGTGCATGTGCCAAGTGAGTTATCTTGTAGGTGGGAAGCCCATGTTTTGCACACGGCACCTTTGACACCTGATGCAAATGCAGTGACGCATCTGGTATTGGCCAATGTATAAAGGCTATTTGGGAAGACAAAGGGAGGAGCTAGCAAGCAGGAGCGAGCTAGCAGTCCCACAGACTCTTGCTAGCTCTCTGTCTGGCTCTAGCCTGCTCCATCACTGACATTTCGAGTACTAAGGGCCTCAGCCCTCTGAGCCTGCCAGATCTCTGAGACATTACCAGGGAACCCAAGTAGGCTGTCATACATCAAATGGCAGGCCACCGAGAAGGGGGAAGGGAGGGGGATGTGGTTATTTTGCAAGCTCACCTGTCGAGCAGCAACGACCACAGAAATACAGACTGGGCAAAGCACTCAGAAGCACAGGCTTCAGCACAGCTTCATCTGCGACATGGAAACCAGGAGGTGACCTGATGGACAGCGAGGGAATCTGCGGTGGATCATGTTAATTCGTACAGCAGGAGATGCAGTCATTAAAATCGTGTTTGTGAGGAATTTTATTGACAGGACAAAATGCTGAGATTAGCGTAACAGGATGTCCTGAGCAGGTCTCTTCCCGTCTGTTCTGACTACAGCAGGAAGGCAACAGATGCCGCCTGGCCACTGGGTCGAGGGAGGACCCGTGCAGCCATTGTGAGTGGGAGGGAGGACTGGCCACACAGAGTCACACACAGTGTCACACACAGTGGAACACACAGTGGTTCAGGCTGACCACACCACGGGCTAGCAACTGAGGCTGTGGAGGGACAAGGACTGCTGGCGGAAGTTTAAACAGGAAGACTGCTCTGACATACCATCCACCAGCATCCACTTTGAGGGGACAGGATGTGTGCCAGGGCTTCTCTAAGTCCACTTTTGGATGAGTGCCCAACAGAATGGCGGCCGCTGCTCTGCCGCAGGACACACACACACAGACTGTCAGAGCTGGAAGCAACCCTGGTGTCTAGCTACCAGTGAAGAGAGGAGCTGTGAGCCACTCCAACAACAGCAAAAATCACAGCAACAAACAGAGAAGGAGGCATCGCAGCCACCTGGGTACTGTATTCTCATCAGCAGATAGAACAAAACAGGTTCCCAGTTCCGTTTAGAAATAAGCAAAACCAAACAAGGATGCTAGAAACCAAGTGGGGAGTGGGAATCATGCGGAGTTGTACCCCTCTTATCCTATGGTTTTGTCAGTGTTTCCCTTTTATAAATAAGAATTGAAAAAAGAAAGAATGAAAGAAAAGTGGCCCTAACACTGGGACAGTGTATAGGAACCTTTGCTCTCAGAATTATGCATGTGTGCATATGTGCATCACATGGAATTTAATCTTAAAACCGAGATATGACTCATCCTGGTGGTGGTGTACTCATTTGGGTGCATACGTTACAGTGTGTGAGAACTCAAATTCAAGCCTTCAGTTCCCACCTGTGGAGGGGAAGCTTTCTTTTTAAGTTCAGCAGTGAAACAGTGTTGCAGATGTCTCTTTTTCTCTCTCCCTATTTCCCTCTTCCATCTCAGTTTCTCTATGTCCTTACCTGATAAATGATATATAAAAAAAGAAATGGGAGTCAGGCGGTAGTGCAGCGGGTAAAGCGCACATGGTGCAAAGCTTAAGGACCGGCGTAAGGATCCCGGTTCGAGCCCCCGGCTCCCCACCTGTAGGGGAGTCGCTTCACAGGCGGTGAAGCAGGTGTCTCTCTTTCTCTCTCCCTCTCTGTCTTCCCCTCTTCTCTCCATTTCTCTCTGTGCTATCCAACAATGATGACATTAATTACTACAACAATAAAAAAGGGCAACAAAAATGGGGAATAAATAAATATTAAAAAAAAAATCAAGTGGGTACTAGGACCTAGGAAACTCAGGAGCAGTAGTTAGCTGTAATAATTCACCAAGGCTCAGATTTGTACTGTAGACTTTTCCCTTGGTAGTATACTCCCCATTTTAAAGGGAAACACAACAAAGGTTATTGCTAAGTCCTCAGAAGAGGGTGGGGCCAGGTGATGGCTCACCCTGTGACGCTCACACATTCCCGTGTGTAAGGACCAGGTCCCCACCTCCAGGGTGGAAGCTTTGAGAGTGGGGAAGCAGTGCTACAGATGTCTCCTCTCTCTCTCTCTGTCTCTCCCTTCCCTCTTGATTTCTCTGTCTCTATCCAATACATTAATGAATCTTAAAAGAGAAAAGATGAAAAGAGGGAACATGTTGGTCTTCTTTTGGTGTTTTATTTTGTCTGTATGATTCATGCAGACAAACCATTACCACACTTGGTATGAGTCACACTGCTGGTACTGGGGGAGCCCAGCCTGCCTCTTGAGACTTTTAACTATGAATGATGTAGATAACGTCTTGGTCACTTGTCTTTCACTTTCTTGCCTACTTTCTGTGTTAAGTTCATTTTTTTTCTTTCTTTCCTCCTCCTCCTAGCAGAGGAGGCAGAGAGATCTCAGCACGGAAGCTTTCTTCAGTACAGAGGGAGCCGGGTTCAACCCCGGGGTTGCATACATGACAGTGAGTGAGTGGACTGTCCAAGTGAGCTATTTTGGGAATCCTAGCTCATTTTTATTTCCAACGGTTACTTTTACATACAGGAACTTTATGCACTTTAAAGGCTTTCAGTCTGTCTCAGTTTGGTTACAGACTTGTCCAGTTTGTTCTCCATCTGTTTGCTAAAGTCTTGGGTAGGTTCAATGGCCAAATGTTTTTCAGGGTACAGCGACGCTGTTTGTTTTGCAAAGGGATAGAGGGAGAGCTTCCTCTGGTTCCACAGCTCCTCCTATGTGGTGCTGGTGCACAAACCCAGGGAGTCTGTGCCCGGAAAGCACAGGCCCTGCCGGGTGAGCTCTCTCTCCAGCCCACCACCAGCACTGTTCATCCACCTTTCTTTAAAAACTGACTTAGTAAAGATCAACAAGACCGTAGGATATAGGGGTCAATTCCAAATAATACCCACCAACAAAGTTTCGCATCCCACCCCCTCCCCTGATAACTTTCCTTATTCTTTATCCCTCTGGGAGCATGGACCCAGGGTCATGATGGGGTGCAGAAGGTGAAGGTCTGGCTTCTGTAATTGCTTCCCCACTGGACATGGGCGTTGACAGGTGGATCCATACTCCCTGCCTGTCTCTCTCTTTCCCTAGTGGGGTGGGGCTCTGGGGAGGTGGGGCTTCAGGACACATTGGTGAGGTCATCTGCCCCAGGAAGTAAGGTAGGTGTCATGGTAGTAGCATCGGTAACTTGGTGGCTGAAAAGCATTAAGATATAAAGAACAAGAACTTGTTTAATAATCAGGAACCTAAAGGTAGGAATAGACCAGATGAGATTTGGGGTATCCCTTTTGGAAAAAACTAGAAAGTCTATTTTAGGTATATTCCAAGGGCCCATCACTTTACTAATTTTTGCCTGAGCCTGACAGCTAACATGCAAGTGGATCCAAGGTACTGCCTGGGAAGATGGTGTCAGAGCTGGTAATAGAACTAGAAAGCTGGATCAGGGAAGAGAGTAGTTCCCAAATATGGGAAAAGTATATAAATATTGTTAACTGTAAACCCCATTGATCTGATCTGGGACCCATATTCAGCACAGGAAACTGTAAACTCTGCATCCCTGTCAGTCTGAGCTCGCATTCTGTGGTCATAGCTTGGAATATTCTAGGCTGCACTGGGAACCTGTTTTGCTCTACCTGCTGATGAGAATACAGTACCCAGGTGGCTGTGATGCCTCCTTCTCTGTTGCTATGATTTTCACTGTTATCTGAGTGGCAGAGTGTTGACCCAACTTCTCTCTCATCCACCTTTTTTACTGACACCATCATCAGAAATCTTCCCCCGTTTTCAGTTATAAATCTTAAAAGAAAAGGTATGGGACATGGGGAAGGGAGCCCTGAGAAACCGAGAGTCCAAGTTCAGTGGGACGGGGAGGATGGGTCGTCCCGCGGGGGTTGGATGTCAGAGTGCCGCGTGTCCTGGAGGAGTGGGCCCCACAGGGTGGCTGGTAGACTGTGGCCATATGGGACATTATCTCCTGCCAGGACAGAGTCCATAAGATCCCGGCTCAGCTGAAGTGTGAGGCCTGCCCTGCCGATGCGATGCCTCATCTCCCTGGGGAGCAAGGGGGGGTGGTGCGGGACTCCAGGTTGTGTGTGTCCCAACCCTAGACAGCTGAGGCCAGCTCTCCCAGCTCCTAAGACCCATGCTGCTGCATCAGAGCACTTGCTCCTGAAGGAGAATCCTGAAGGGGGAAAGAAAAGAGGCAGGCCGGGCACTTTCTCTGCATCTTTATTCTTATTTCTCACAGAAGGTTGCAAACAGAACATCATCATCTCACAGCCCTCTGCTCAGACCCGAGGGCCCTTGTCCACGGCCCCTGTGTTTATTGTGTGTTCACACAGTGAACACACAGAAAAATACACCAGAACCTCGTTTAATTTGGTTGATCCTTCCTATTTGAAAGAAAGACGCCTTGGGGGAGGCAGGCCTTCTGAGTCCCCAACATGATGGCTGCACAGAGTGGTCTGGGAAAAAGGGGTTCCAGGGGATCCTGACCTGGTAGGGTGGAGGCACCCTGACTCAAGAGGAGCAGGCTAGGGGGCTTGCTGGTTGAAGTTGGAGGGGATCCTCTGCTGGGAACCCCCTGGAAGGGTGAGGGGAGTGCGGGGACAGGGACCATCCTGTGAGGGCACCCAGTCCCTTGGCTGGTTCAGGACCACCTGGCATCTGCACAGCATTTGGTGCTAGTTTCCACGCCACACGTAACAACCCAGGAATCCATTCTAATGAGAAGGCCGGCACAGGCTGCTCCTGCGTCCCCGCCCTCTGCTCTGTGCTTGTGGGCCTGTGTCCTCGGCTGGCAGTGGGGTCACAGGTAGCAGGAACAGGGCACCCCATACAGGAATCTGCTTCAGAACTGGTGCCCAGACAGGGGCCTGTCCTAGGGTCAGAGAGGCTGCAGCGGTGGCCCTTGGCCCGGCTGCACCCCTGGGCAGGTCCAGGGCCCTTCTGTGCTGGTGATCAGCAGAGGGCAGGAAGCAATCAGCTCTCCCACCCGCCCTGAGCTCTGGAGGCAAGAGGCAGCTCCAGCTCCGGCCCCATGCCCTGCTGAGCACTGGGGAGTGCATGGGGAACACCACTGGTCCCGAGTCTCACTGCCTGTCTCAGGCTTCTGCCAGGGGCCAGCTGCCAGGGACCAACAGGGGTGAAGAGGGCTATGTCTCTGGCGATTCAAGCTGGAAAGTAAGGCCATTTGGAGAGCCCTCACTGGGTACCTGCCTATGCAGGCCCTTCCCAGACAGTGGGCAGTGCATAGCAGCAACACCCCCCCCCACACACACACACACCTGTGGCTCTCCAGACAGAAAGTGCAGGCCAGGGTTAAAGTGCCGTCAGTGGGAGAATACGGCTAGGTGCTGAGGGCCTGGGTAGGCCTGGGGCTTTCAGACGGGCAGTACAATGTCTCACTCATTTTGTCTCTGTTTTATTCTCTTTCACTCAACAGAAGCTTTGCATTTCAAAGTTGGGGTGGGGAGGCCACTGGCCTCCTCTGGCCCTGGGACTCCGACAATAGGCCTCTCCCAGAGGGGCTACCTCTCAAGCCTGCATGGCCAGAGGCGCTGGGACATGGTCATTTGGCGAGGGGAGGGAGGCACCTGACCCATCCTGGCCCCTGGAATGGTTGGCGTACCCCTCCACCCTCCAGCTCTCTTTGGTATCTCAGAAAACAGGCAGCTTGACCCCCACCGGGCCCTGCAGCGTTTGACCCCCAGGCCCCCTGAGGGCAGCTGCTGGACATGGCCCCTCACAGGCCACCTGTCAGCTCTGCGGGGTCTGCCGCGGCCAGCGGGTGGGGCGCCGCCCAGGCCCGGGGCTCATTTCTTGTAGTGGTTGGGGGCATCGGCGAAGGCAAACTTGAGACGGTAAGCCTCAGCCAGCAGCAGGCTGATGTCCTCGTCCCCCCAGTGGGCAGTGGGCAGGTTCTGCAGCAAGAGCAGCAACTCCTGGGAGAGACAGAAAGAGAGAGTGAGACAAGCCAGAGGAAGGGCCGTGGCATGGCTGGACGGGACCTCTGAGCAAGGTCAGCGGTGGCAGCTGAGGCCAGGTGATCTGAAGGGGTGTCCCAACCCAGGGCTCCTGCTCACTGAGCCAACAGGTCACACCCAGGGCCAGGAGGTGGGGCCTTCACGAGGCTCCCTTTCTCTCTGGGGGCCCAGGCTGACTGGGGCCTGGGGCCGCTATGAGCCTCGCTATAGCTGGGCCACCTCCCCCCAGCCCAGCGTCCACTGAATCCTAAGTAGTGGGAAACCTGGGCTGTCCTCTAGGAAGGGAGGAGGTGGCAAGGGAGTCACCCCCAGGACATGGGGCTGTCTTGGAGATCAGGGCTGAAGAGAGCAAGGAGAGGAAGGAGGAGGGGGTGACTCATGGCAGTGCAGTTGGGGGTGTGGTGGAGGGAAGGTGTGGGGCACCCGACACTCAGCCCCACAGCTGTGTCACTGAGTGTGGGGTGAATCCGGGAGAGCACAGGCCTGGGCCCAGAGGTGCCAGATGGGGACAGCAGGGGAATGAGGTGTGGGGGGGCTGAGCTGTCTCAGGAAGTCAGGTGTCTCTTTCTGGGGAACTGGGTCCCCAATACCCCCTGGGGGTGACTTCTGAAGCCTGTCCCTTCTCCCATCCCACCGTGAAGCCAGGTCTGGGCAAGTGGGGCTGTGGGGAGGACTCTGAGGGAGCTCTTACTTCTGAAAGCGACAAGCAAGGAACAGGGCTCAGACTCTGGCCCAGGAAGAAGATGCTGCCCTAACCAGCCTTCAGTCCCTCGTCTGTAGAACGGGAGGCCTGGAGCACAGGCCTGTGGGGCCCTTGGGGTCTGCTGTTTAGGTCACCTCTGATTCAGGTCCTGTGTGAACCCAGAAACTGCCCCCTTCCACCCCAGGTCCCAGTCACGCACCAAGACTCTGCGAGTGCTGTTGTACTGTTGCTTGCTTTTATCCCCCTGCCTCATGCCCATTTCCTTTTGCATTTGGGATACTTTCTGGGGGCCTTTAAATTGAATTCATGGAGCAAATTTCACTGGCAGAGTGTCCCCGGGGACAGATCAACATCAATCTGCTGCCTTTCACCATTAGATGCAACTTACACGGATGCCAATCCAATTCTGAGCAGGTCGTAAATAAATACCTTTGGTTTTATTTTTAATCCACTTCGCTTCATATTATCATGACCTCGCTACTTGCAAGGTGAGAAGCAATACCCTCCCATCACGGCAGCTCGCCGACGCCACTGCACACTCAATTTCAGAATCTAATTTAGTCCCTCAGGTTCACTGCATGGAGGGAGAATAGAAATGCCCAGGACTTCTCAGTCTGCAATGCTAAAGAAGGAAAAATCTATCTGAGTGACCTTTACGGAGGCAAAGAACACAGCCAAAACGCATCCTTAAATACAGATCTCTTTCTTCTCCTTTTTAAGGCCCTGGGCGGCGATGTCTCCAAGCCAGGAAACACTGCAAGCTGATTAGCCTGGCACTGTTCTGCACGATTTACACCATGTGGAGAAAGGGGCGTCACCACGAAGCTGTCACTGGTGGCATCCTAGGGGATTCACTCCTCCAGACCTGCCTGGGGTGGTGTGAGGGAGCCCCCCACACACACACACCCAATGGTCTAGTCCACACTACAGCCCAAGCAGACCCAAGCAAGGTCAGTTATGTTTGGAATCAGAACTTTTCCACAAACAAGGCTAGGACCGAGAGTGGATACAGAAACCCAAGGAAGGTTCACTCATAGTCCTGATTCCTGGGACATCAGGTGAGAGTACTTGTCATTCTGTCCTTGTCCTCCAGATGCCACTGCATCAGCAAGACCACGACCAGAAGTGCCTGTGTTTCTCAGTCAGGCCTTTTGTGCTGCCCCACAGCCCACGCCATCAGTGAAGGGAGGAAGGAAGGCCACCTCCTGGAGTCCCAGCCCGGCCCATAGTCACCCTCCAAACCCAGGCCCTCAGAGCTGGGCCAGGCAGATGTCTTTCCAGTTTTCTGTACGACAGACGGCCTCACCTGCAGTTTGAACACGTTGGAGGGTACATTAAGGGGTATGGGTCGTAGCTGCTTTTCCTTGTTTACCAAGCCAGCCCTGTGGGGACTGTGCACAAAGCCACCCACCCAGAACAGTGGGGCTGAGCACGGGATGGTCTTGGTTCAGGCAGGCAGGGACTGGAATAAAAGCTCCCAGTGAGACGGCGCCGGCAGGTGGCTCACCTGGCAGAGAACAAACTGCCACCAAGCACAAGGATCTGGGTGCAGGTCCTAGGCCACCACATGGCAGTGCCCATGGTGGGGGGAGGACTTGGGGAGAGGTGGAGCTGTGCTATAGTGTCTCTCATATATACATATCACTGGATAGAGACAGAGATAAATTGAGGAGAAGAGAGAGAGGGAGAGAGACCCCTGCAGCCCTGCTTCGCCACTTGTAAAGCTTCCCCGCAGGTGGGGAGCAGGGGCTTGAAGCTGAGTCCTTGAGCACTGTAACGTATGTGCTTAACCAGGTGCACCACCACCTGGCCCCTGTGTGTCTCCTTCTCTCTGTCTCTGAGCCCCTTAGAGGAAAGAGGAAACAATCCTCCAATGCGTGGGCCACCAAGACCTGAAGCTGGTGGTGGCTCAAAGTTCACTTTCACGGACAATTCTGAGGACACAGACACCTGCCTCCCTGCTGCTAGCTGTCACCTCTGGACGGCTTCCAAGAGGTGAGCCTTCTCATGTTAAAGAGCCAATAAAATGGTTATGGCTTTGGGTACTTCTAGCCAAGAGGGTTTCATTTTTTTCCAGAGAGTCAGATAAATTGCCTGACCATCTGCAAGGCGTCTCTGTACAGCACCCTCCTGGGAAGGACAAAACGGGGACGTACGGGCATCCTTTGACCTTGGGCTCCAGGAAGGCGGCCGGACACACGCTCAGGACCCTGAGCTTACAGAGGCTCATGGGGAGGGGGTTACAGAAGTGGCCAGAGATAAGGGGTCCCCATCACCATGGGCCCACGTGACTCGGGCCCATCCCTCGTGGTCTTGCTGCTGTCTCGGGGAAGTTGTCTCTCCTACAACACCAGCTCCCTGAGCTCCCAGAATGCAGTGCTGGCATTTGTTTAGGCAGCCTGTCCCAGCCCGTGCTAGTTCTGCAACCCAGGCAAGTCTCCCAACCTTCTTGGGTTTTTGAAAGATTAATTTTTGGATGTACTGGGTTAAATAAAACATCCAAGTCCGTTTTGCCTGTTTGCTTCCATTTCTGAGGCGGTCAGAGAAGCTACGGGGTCCCAGGAGCTGGTAGGTACTGCACTGGCCTCCCTGCCCACCCGCAACAGCGCTGACTGGTGCCTTCCTCCTTGGGACCCTCCAGCACAGAGAACGTTCCCAGAAGTCTGCTGTCGGTATCGGGCAGGGCATGGGCTCATAGTGGCAGAACACGCCAATGCTGGCTCCTCCGTGAGCCCCAGACTGGCTGCAAAGAGGCTTGAGTCCGGAGTTTACAGATTGCTAATACGCAGGGATGAATAAATTAATCATGACAGGGCTAAAAGGGCCCACTTGCCAACTCTTATTATTTTCTCCCTTTAACTGAGGAAAAAAAGAAGAAAAACCCAGTGTCTGGTGCTGCCACACAAGTCAGGCAGTGGAGCTAATTGGTCTAATTCACTCTTCCTTCCGCATTCTGATGCCCAATTTGTGCGGGTTTGTGGAAAACTGAACAGCTTGGGATGCTGTGGCTGGCAGGGGCCACAGGGTGAGCCCACAGGAATCCCGGAGGGGGGCAGCAAAGTGGGGCTCCTGGCAGACAGGCCTCCACCTTCTCTCCCCCAATCAGTCAGTCTCAGGAGGGAAGACCGAGACAGGAAGGCTGGGTGTCTGTGTGGAGCTGGCGTGTGCCCCTGGTGCTGAAGGTGACTGGGGCCCGGGAGACCGCGGCCTGAGGGTCCAGTCCTGCCCTCAAGGTGGAGACAGTAGGAGGCACAGCTGTGGGCCGGGAGAGTCCATGGCCAGTGCAGAAACAGTGCTCGCTGTGCCAGAGTCACTGTGGAGCCCCACTGTCCTGCCTCACCTGCGGGGCCTCAGAAGAGGACAGGGACGCTCATCCCAGGGCTGGGGGTGGGGGTGTGGTTGGAGGAGCAGGTGCCCAGTGCACAGGGCCTGCCTCCTGGGACCTCATCACCATGGCTGCCCTTGGGATGGGGTGGTCACTGGGAATCTTAAGCCCGACTCACAGTGCTGGTCAGTCTGCAGTGGCTGTGGCTGGGGTGGAAGAGTGTGTGTCCAGGTGTGCTCGGTACTCCCAGTGGGTCCAGTGTGGGCCAGGGCTGCTCCCCATGGCGAACCACCCCAGGGAGTGTCCACAGCCCACATGTTCTAGAGGTCATATTCCCAGCCTGAAGCACCAGTGCAGGACAGCTGGGAGGGGCAGGCCACTTGCATTCCTGCCATGCGCTCAGTATCTCACTATGCACTGAGTGCCTGTCCTTGTAAGTGGAAAGTGGCTGGGTAAGAACAGGAGTTGAGTGGTCTGGGAGGTGGCACAGTGGCTAAGGCACTGGACTATCAAGCATGAGGTCCTGAGTTCGATCCCAGGCAGCACATGTACCAGAGTGATGGCTAGTTCTTTCTCTCTTCCTATCTTTCTCATGAATAAATACATTCTTTAAAAAAAAGAAAGAACAGGAGTCAATGTGAATTACACCAACAGGCTCTGAGCCATCCTTGGAAAAGTGAGGGCTTCCAGTTAATGCCTCACAGGGCCACTTCTGCTGGCCGGTCAGCAGTCACCCCGCCTGGGCCCTGGGGATGACGCCGTCCCCAGCTGTGTGCCCAGACCTACACTATGGGCCTTCAGGAGGGCCCAGTTCTGCTTCCCAGGTGAGTGACAGATCTTCATACAGGTGAAGCATCCACCTGGGACGGCACCACTGAGAAGAAGAAAGGCCACCTTCTCCTGCAGGGGCCGGGCAGTCACCGAAAGCTGATGACACATGATAGCCCAGAGGCAGGCAAACTGTGTTCTGCATACCCTGTCCTTGGCTTTGCGCTCCCATGTCCAGTGGTTCATGCCACGCATGAGGGAAAGCACCCCATGCATAGGCCAGTCAAGGTGGTGTGGCTGTGGGGGAAGGGGTCTAGGCCTTGTGGTTGTGAGTGTGTGTGTGTGTGGGGGGGGAAACAGGGGACCTGGAGCCCAGTGGGCACTTGAGTGCTGTCTGTCAGAGAACTGCGCTGGGTTGGGGTGGTGGCCCTAAAGCTCTGCCTGGGAATCAGCATTTAGCTCTCATCTTCCCCTCCATCCATGGATTATGAGTTCCTGGGTGCTCTGGGATCACAGAGGCCAGCTGTGCTCAGGGTCACCAGGACCCCACCAGAGTTGCAACGTCCCTCAGCCCAGGTACACACCTCCTCCAACCTGGCCCCTGCATCCCTTTTCTTTCTTTCTTCTTCTTTTTTTTTTTTTTTTTTTTTTTTTTTTTTGCTTTTTGAGGCAAACACAGACTTCTCCCTGTGCAAATGCCTCTGCTCTGCCCGGGACTTAGAGACTAACACTGGGCTGTGGTGACATCAGTGTGCCGCAGACCACACCCAGCAGGCTTCCCACAAGTGCCCTGCAGCCTGAGTGTGCATCACTGTGGGATCAGCTGCCTCCGCAGGCCCTTCAGGTAGGGAAGGAGCGGGAATCAGGACTGGCTGCTTCACCAAGTCACCAGCAGACTCGGGAGAGGAGCGCGAGGCCCCAGGGAGTGAACCATGCGGGCACGGTACGGCCTGCCAGTAGTCAGTAGCCAGGAAAGGTGTTGGCTGTCTCTGGCCAGAGTGTCCCCACACCAGGAGAGCCTTGCCCACCACTTGCAGGAGATAAGTAAGTGCAGTCTGTGCTCCTGAAACACCAGGATGTGGGGGTGGCCAGACAGAGCAGGGCAGCTCACGGGGACACCAGCAGAACAGGCTGGCACAATGGCAGCAGGACCGGCATGGTGGGGAGTGAGTGATAGCTCAGTAGGGCAGGTTATGGGAAGACCGGGAATCCTCAGCCCTGTGTCCCCTCAGCTTAGACCTGGGGACCCATGTCCCAGCACACTCACTGCAGGAGTCTGTATTATCAATGTCTGCACAGCCATCCTCAGAACCATCTAAGAGGACTACAGTTGGACCCACTTCCAGCTCTGGGGGTGTTGCCTGAGCTCCCACAAATGCAGGAGGGGAGGCAAGGCCAGGAATGATGCAAACATGGGGGCGGGGGGGGATTCCCACAGTCCCAAGGTCCCCCCCACCCCCATTGGGTTTTGAACTTTGGGGAGCTTTCCTCTTCATGGGGGTGTACACCACCACCACCCCTATTGGTACCCAAATGCAAACACCCTCAGGAAGGGCCCACAAACACACGCCATCCTCCAGGGATCACTCCAAACACAACCCCTCACTTATGAATGCCCACCGCCTGGCCCACCCCATCTTGTGCAGGACAGGACAGGAATACCAGCTTCCTCTTAAACAGAAAATCAGCCCCATGTCACATTACTCTGCTTCCTTTCATCTTCAAAAAAATGTGTTCACGGGAGAGAGAAAGAGGACCAGGGTGTCACTCTGACACACTCAATGTGGAGAGTAGACCTTGGCACTTCTTGCCTGTAGGTGTGGCACCCCAGCTGTAGGCCATCACGCTGTCCTGTACTCACAGTCACCTGACTGTTTCCTCTTGCATCAGGACTAGAACCCAAACCCACAAGCTGGGTCCCCTGGGGCTTGGCTCTATGGCTGCTTCCAGTTCCACCTCTGTTTCTCATTCATCAAATCCAACAGGATATCCTCCCTCCCTCCTCTGCCAGTCACAGACCCATTTCTTCTGCCCTGTCAGATGTCAAGAGTCACCTCACAGGAACAATTCCTAGCTGCCCTCCCTGAGCCCTGGATGTGCGGGAACCAGCCAAAGTCCTCCCTGGAGAAGGACAGGTAAGTCGTCTGTCAGGGGTCTGAATGGTGAGCTACAAGTTGCAGCTGTGGGCATGTATGCGGGAGACAGGAAACTGCATAGAATCAGGACGGTCATACGTCGGGTCTGAGGTGAGAGCACTCAGGAAGTGCAGCCCTAGAGTGAGGGCTCAGTGTTGATGCATCTGCATGAAGTAGGTGTTTCCTAGCTGACCCAAGAGATGTGTGAAGTGTGCTGGCCCACTGAGTGAACACAGCAAGCCAGGCTTAGATCTACCCTCAGAGTAGAAGGGTCTACATCGATGGCCACTGAATGTGTGTGCAGGGGAGGGGCTCCTGTGACCTGGTTCCGTGTATATGTTCATGCAGAGATCACACACCATAGGGTGGAGGCAGAGAAGGGCACCCAGTGGCTCCAAAAAAGAGGGTCAGGTACAGAGTTTGCCCCACCCTTGTCAACATTCCCACCACAGCGGGGCATGTGCTATCTTCAGTGAACCCACAAGGCATATCCTAGTCACCCGGAGCCCACAGCTGACACCAGGGCTCACTCTTGCCATTGCATATTCTGTGGGTCTGGGCACAGGCATCACGACAAGTATACACCACTATCACATCACGCACAGAAGGCCCACTGCCCTGAAAAGTTTGCTCCAGAGCATAACCACTGACCTTTTACCATGTGCACAGTTCTGCCTTTCCCAGAATGTCCTATATCTGAAATTATGTGGGGTTCAGTCTTGGCAGATTGGTTTCTTTCACTTAGTAATAGACATCCAAGGCTCCTCCATGTCTATTCAAGGTCTGATCATTTCTTTTTCCAAAAAGAATTACCTATTCCTTTTTAGTTCTGAATAACCTTCCGTTGCCTGGACGGACTGGCGTATTTATTCATTCATCTACTGAAGGACATCTTGCTTGCTTCTAGCTTCTGGCAGTTATGAATAAAGTTATTATAAACACTGATTGCAGATTTTTATGTGAAGATGAGTTTTCAACTCCTCTGATTTAAATATCAAGGAGCATGGTTGTCAGATCATACTGTCAAAGCATGTTAAACTTGATAAGAAGCCACTATGTGGCCTTCCACAGTGGTTGTACCATTTTGCATTCCCACCAGCAAGGACTGGTCCACGTTCTCAGCAGCAGTAATGCTCTCTGTGGCCACTATAGCGCACCTGGTGGTGATGCGTGCAGTTTTCATCTACATCCCCCTGAGGGCATATGGCCTTGAGCATCTTTACATATTACTTTGCCATCTGTACATGCTCTTTGGTGACTCTCCCCTCCCCCCACTTTTAATTGGGTTGTTTCTTGAGAGCTTGTTTGGAGGTTCTAGCAGGGAAGTGCAGCTACTAGTACAAACCCTGACTGAAGACCGGTCCGTCTCTATTTGGGGAAGGCTGTCCTCTTCGACTGAGCGCGCAGCTTCAGGAGAGACGTGTATGGAGCAGAGAGGGAGGAAGGGGGCATCTGCCTAGCCAGCCAGATCAGCCGAATCAACCCTGGTGATCAGTGGGGTGCCAGATGTTGCAGCCAGATAGCTCTCACATCCAGTTGGGTTGTTTCTTAATGTTGAGTGGTAAGAGTTCCTTTTGTATTATGGGTAGCAATCCTTTATCAGATGGGTCTTGTGAATGTTTTCTGCCAGTTTGTGACTTGTCTTCTCATTTTCTTGCCACTATCTTTCACAGAGTAGAAGTGTTTAGTTGTTGTGATGTTCTCCTTATCACTCTTTCACTTCATGGGATATGTCTTTAGTATTCTATCCAGAAAGTCAGTGTCATACAAGGCTACCTAGATTTTCTCCAAGGTTATCTTCCAGGAGTTTTTAATAAACTTTTGTTTTTTATACTTTGTGCTTGGATTTGAAAAAGGTGTGAGGAGGGCCACATGGTGACACACCTGGTTGAGCACACTTTATAGTGCTCAAGGACCTGGTTTGGAGACCCAGTCCCCACCTGCAGGGGGAAAGCTTTGCAAGTGGTGAAGCAGTGCTACAGGTGTCTCTCTTTCTCCCTCTCTATCTCCCCTACCCTCTCGATTTCTGGCTGTCTCTATCCAATAAACAAAGACAATAAAAAAATCATTTTAAAGGAAAAGGTGTGAGGTTAGTGTTTAGATTCAATTTTTTTCATGTGTCTGTCCAATTGTTTTAGTACCATTTACTGAAAAGAAGAGTTGACTATTATTTATGTAGATCTATTCTAAGCTCTCTCTTCTTTTCCTTTAATTTATTTTGTCTATTCTTCTTTCACCAAAACTGCACTGTCTTGATGACCGTAGCCATGCAATTAAGTCTTGATGGCAGGTAGTATCAATCCTTTAACTTTTCTCTTCAGCATTGTGTTGTCTGTTCTGAATCTTTGGTCCCTCCAACCCAACATTACAATCAGTCTGCTGATAACCAGTGACTTGCTGGGAGATTTATTGACTAGGGATTTTGAAAAGCTCAGCTCATAAAATCCCAGGAATCAAGTGTTCCCGGTTAATCAGTCCCCACGGTCCTCATGCAGCATGCCAGTAGCCCTGGGCAATGCTGGGCTGTGGAGTCCGGTAAAAACTCAGCCACCATAAGGCTGGCAGCCTAGACAAGTAGAGTAACTAGGAGAGACACCGAGATGCCCAGCATCCTCTACAACCAATGGATTGGTTGGCTCTATCCATTTACTGTTGTCTGGACACATAATCAGGGTGGCATAGCTGATCCCAGGGCATTCAGCACACCTCATGCCACACAGCCACGGGGACAGCGTGGTGTCCAAACATCCACCCAAGGGTACAGGAAAAAAAAAGACTGGGTGGTGGGAGGAATCCACCTGCTATGTCTATACTGTACCCTGAGGGCATGGTTGGTGGAGCTGGATCCAGGGTGCAAGCTCAGGCCGCTAGAAGGCAGGGGAAGCCATTCCTCACTGGTCCTGAACACAGATGTCATCATCTGGCGAGGAATATGGCAGAAACACAGGGAATACAAGGGTGGGGGCAGGTCTGCTGACTATGGTCAAGTAACAGAGGGTTTCATCACCTAAAGGAGTTCGCCTGAGGATGGTGAGATTCACACATGGAGGGGACAGAGAGTGGCTGGTGGAGTACCCCTAGGTACCCTTGAGCTGGAAGATCTTTGTTTTTCTAGACAGGCAGATAGACACTATAATACAGAGCTGAACGGGGCCTAGGCTCGAATGGTTAAGCAGTGGAGTATCTGAGTGAGCTTTCCTAGGAGGCTCAGATCACTCCTGGCCCCTATTCTGCCCAGTTCCTCTCCATCTAGTTTGAACCGCCTGGAGCTGACTGGTCGACTTTCCCAGGAAGGTGGCTAAGGGGCCTTTGCCCTTCCATTCCCAGCCCCCAAAGGATGGGTGGAGGATAGGAGGCACAGGTCACCATCCAGGGGACAGTGGCAGGGACCAAGGTCACTAGGAAGACCCCTCCCACCCCCAGACAGAAGGGCTGTCACAGGGAGACCTCAGGAGTGTCCCACATAGGTTCTGGGTACCGTCTCAGTCTGGTGGCCCAATTTGGACCCTAACTGAATTAGGCAATCTCTGGTGATTTACTGCCCAAACCAGTGACCCTCTGGGTAACCATTAAGTCTGTCTCAGTCAGGGCCAGCAAAATAGCTCACTTGAATAGTGCCCTGCTTTGCTCTGTGTGAGGCCCAAGTTCAAACCTGGCCTCCACCATACTGAAGAAAGCTTTGGTGCCATTCCCTTTCACTCTCTCTCTCTCTCTCCCTCCTTCCCTCTCTCCCTCCAAAAACAAACAAAAAAGACAAAAAAAAAAAAAAAAAGGTTGGGCAGACCTGTGCTCTGTCTGTGGGAACAGACAGAAGGAGTTACTTTCTTCCTAATGTTAATTTGGCTGTTTCTCCATCAGTTCTATCTGGAAGCTGTAATCAGAGATGTCAACCTGGCTTCCAGAAATCTGAGCTATACAACTAGTGTTAACTACTCTGCATGGTCCCATCCCTTGGACTAAAGAGAAGAGATGTGATGGGAACCAGGCACAAGAATGCTGAGGTCTTCTTGGAAGGACCTTCCACAAAACAGCCGACCTCAGGGCTTCTCCCTGCCCCTCACCTCCTGTTATCACGGATGATCCGCCCTGGGAGACAACACAGAGGCCAACATGGGCCAGGCTGCAGGCCTCAGGGGCATTGCAATTAGAGGGAGAAGAACATAAAATGTAAATACAACACCAAGAGCTAAAAGGAGATGCCTCATTAGAAAGAAAAGAGAAAGGCTGGATGGCACACTTGATTGAGCACAAACCTTACTATGCTCAAGGACCTGGGTTCAAGCCCCCACTCCCCACCTGTGGGGGATAAGCTTCACAAGTGGCAAAGCAGGTCTGAAGGTGTCTCTCTTTCTCCTCCCACTATCTCCCCTATCCTTGCCCTCTCAATTTCTCTCTTCCCTATTTAACAAAAAAAAAGGGGGGGGGGGAATGGCCACTGAGAGCTATAGGCTCATCTTGCAGATACCAAGCTCAGTAATAGCCCTGGTGGCAATTGGGGTGTGTGTGTGTGTGTGGGGAGAGAGAGAGAGAGAGAGAGAGAGAGAGAGAGAGAGAGAGAGATATCAAATCAAAAAATGTAAAGTTGGCAATTACAAGTACTGAAAATTTCAGAATAAAAAACTCTTAGTTAATAATTTCCCATCACACCTCCAAAAAATACCCCTTTGTCTAAATTAGTTCTTTGACCACTTCTTCCTGGGGCAGTCCCTTTGTGACCCGTGCTTTAAAGAGACGGGACAGGTCATCATTCCTTCCCACTAAATCAAGTCTCAAGGGCCACTTTTTCTTTTCCTTAAACCAAACCCCTAACAAGCATCTGGAAACAAGCTGGGTGTTTCTGCCTGTCACAACATCTGGGATGAGCTGGACAGTCCTGAAAGGTCAAGACAGGGGTGGGGCTGAGGGTCTTCCCATGAGGGGTTTCTTCTTCTGTGGAGGCAGCGGGCACCCACATTCCCCCCTGCCCAGCTGTAAAGGGGCATGGCACTAGCACCCACCCTGCCGCATGGCTCTGCATAGGGACGGTGCACGCCTCCATCTATAACTGCGCTCCTCCTCAGCATCTGCCCGCTCCCCACAGCGGCTCTGCATACAAACCACTGTCGCAGTTCAGATGCGCAGGACCTAGGCCACTACAGTGTTTGGACAAGGCCTGTGTCCATCCCTTCTGACAAGCTGGTAACAAAGAGGCCCAGCTGCCCAGGGCTGTGAGCCCACCAGGCAGATGCACAGAGCTTGGCTAGAAGGCAGGTCTGGCCTCCACCTGCAGGACAGGTGAAGGGGGTCCCCGAGTTGCAATGCCTGCCTGACACCAGAGTCCAGAGCGCCTGGCTCATCTGGGTGGTGCCCCCAAGACTATCCTGTCTGAGGCCTGCAGAGCTCAGGAGGTGGGGCCTGGTGGGATCTGGGTGCTAAAAGGAAGCAGCCCCATGGCTCCTGTCTTCATGTTGCCACCTGGGTTGGCGGAGAGCCCTGTTAGACCCCGGAGGCAGGGCTGCTGGGAGGGCCTCCATATCCCCCTCCACCCCCAGGTCAGGTCTGTGACTCCCAGCCCTTGCTCTCCAGGCGTCAGGCACCAAGCAAACACTATTCCAGGTGGGCTCTCCTTTACTAGAAGTGCAGGACCCAACCGGAGAATTGAGATTAAAATGCAAGCTTACTCCTGGAAACTGCCCAAAGCCAATTAACTAGTCACCCGCGAGGCTTTTTTCTTCCTGATTCCAGTAAAATCCCAGCTGTAAATCATCTGCTGTTAGGACACTTTTCTCTTGTTTTCAAGAATATTAAAGGGTCATTGTCAAGTACTCTAGACCTGAGATTTATGGACTTCTAAGGGCAGATATTTCCTTTCTGGTCTTTATCATTTCACAGAGGAGTCAAAGAGAAGATTCTCCCTAAACGAGGCCCCTCTACTCCCCCCACCCACCCACTGCCTCTCCAGCTACTTGCCCTATCAAAGTCCTCAACCTCACAGAGAGGCACTGCTGGGCTCAAGCTGGCTGGGGCAGGACAGGGCAGAGACAAAGGCAGCTCCTGGGTCCCCAACAGCCTGCCCTTTCCTGGGGAGGACAGAACCAGTGTTTCTGGAAGAAGCTCTTTTAGAGGCCACGATTAGGCCACAGCCCTCACCCTCAAGAGTTGTGGTCCCCTCCAACATTTCACAGGAGAGCACCCTCAGGACTGCACAGGACCCCACTGCAGTGCTTACTACTTGACTTGGGTCCTTGAGGGCACTGGCTCCGGCAGACTAGGTTTCTGGAACTACACAAGCTCCACTGAAAGTAGCAGTGTGCTGTGTCTACGTGGAGCTGGGGGTGGCTATACAGATCAGTGAATGAAAGATGGATGGAAAGATGGGTGGATGGAAAGATGGACAGATGGACGGATGGTTGAAAAAGTAGGTGGGTGAATGGGTAGGTAAGTGGGTATCTGGTCTGGTGGGTAGATGTACTTATGAGTGGATGAAAAGGCAGGTAAATGGGTGGGTCGACAGCGTATTGAGTACAGCCATGGACAGGTGTGTGAATGTGCAGACGGACAGATGAGCAGGTGAGGAGACGCTCAGGTAGGTGGATGGGTGGCTGGCTGGTCAAACACAACTGATGGGTAGATTAGGAGTTGGACGAATGGACAGGTGGGTGGACATATGTTGTATGCTTTACATTGGGTTGTTCTAGATCTCCCAGCCAAGAAAATTGGATCAGTCCTGCTAATTTCACGGGCCCGCTTGGCCCCGCCCCAAGGAACCCCGAGAGGGTTCCAGAGTTCCAGAGTTAGAGAGTTGGAGAGTTGCAGAGTAAGAGAGTGCTTGGCGCCGTCGCGGGGGAAAGAGGCAGCAGAGTTCTGTTTGGTGATTAGTTTGTCTTAGTTTATAAATCGTTGTTCCTGAATAAAGAAATACAGCTTCCCTGCCCAGCCGTATGTCTCTGGCCGTCTCTGTTACCCGCCCGTGAAGCTAGCCCGGCCAGCTGGAGTATCCGAATATTAACAACAAATGGCGCCCACGTGGACCTGACCTGCACATCTCTCAGATAAGTAAAGACAATTTGGCTACCTATGTACTATGGCCTTCTCTTCTGCTTGTGAAGAGATCTCCAAAGGCCTCTGCTCTTTCTTCACGAGACTGTTTCGCTGTTTCTGGAACATTTATCTCTGGACCACTCTGTGGTTTCCACTCGCTCGGGCGAACTCAGAACAGCCAGCGGGAATAGCCAGCGGGCAGGAGGCGAGGCGAGGCGCGGAGCTGCTGTTTCCACCTGGTTAAACAGCCAGCCAGCCGGCTGCGCCCAGACAACCCCATGCACCGCGCCCACAGCCCCGCAGCCCCACAGGAGGCCGACTCCAGCACACAAGAGCCAGACGCCAGCACACAGGAGCCCGATGCCACCACACAAGAGCACGATGCCAACACGCTGGAGCCTGATGCCACCACGCAGGAACCCGATGCCAACACGCTGGAGCCCGATGCCAACACGCAGGAGCCTGATGCCACCACGCAGGAGCCCAATGCCAGCACGCAGGCCAGCCCACAAGAGCCGGCTCTCCACCGCGTGGCGCAGGGCACTAGACGCGTGATCCCTCCACGCTGCTCAGCCACTGCGAACAGGGCAGCAGACATGGCAGGGCCATGGGGCAGGGCCGCGGTGGCCTATCATGGCCGCCACCCCTGGGCACCTAGGCCCACGCCTTCTACAAGGCTGGCCCGCCTGCCCTCATGCTATGAATTCTGGAACGATCCCAGACCTCCCGGACCCCCGGGCTCCCTGCTGAAACTGGGCACACGAGATCTCCAGCTGCCGGTCCGGTCTGAAGGCAGACAAGCTGGAGTACGCAGAGATTTGTACAGAGATCGCAACCTGCAATTCCTAAAAGTGAAGCTGCCCAAGAGACCAGCACTGGACAATGCAACCCCCCAACAACTAAGACAGTACATATCTAAATTCGTGTTTGAAATGACATGTCTTCGTAACAAAGGTTTCTCTCCTTGTGCATTAATGACCATGTTTATGTGTGTGTTTAAAGTTTGGTAAACAGTAACTTTAAGGCTAAATTCTTACTAGACAAAGTTAAATAAAAAAGGTTTTCAACGTAATTCGCATAAAGATAAAATTAACTTACATTTAAAGTCTGAGGTAAAAATTAGTTAACAATCAATATATTTTAACTAAGTTGGTCTAAACAAAAGGTTAAATAGACTTGTTGATATGTAAAACTCTCCATTACCTTCTCTATTAAAAATGGTAGATCGCACAATGGCTATGCTAATTATTCTCATGCCTGAGGTTTTCTTTCCTGCGCACACCTAGGGTGTGTCTCCATCTTGAATGGGTGTAACAAAAGGTTAAAAAGACGTTGTTAATATGTAAAAGTCTCAAATTCCTTCTCTATTAGAAACGTTAGATTGCGCTATGGTTATGCTAATAAGTTTTGTTTCATAGTAAGTAAATTGCAGCCAGCTGCCTTTGAGACTCTAGGCCGTTCCCCGCCCCCATACAAATGCCTGTCGAGACAAGTATGCCCCCCAGAGGCAAGAAATGTTTTTTTTAAGCTGATAAAGTTTTGCCCACAGAGAAAAAAAAAAGGCCCCCTCAGGCCTTCCCTTGGCAGCACACTGGTTCTTGTTACTTGCTTACATGTTTCTCCATGCTTGTACCAGTTTTTTTTTTTTAAATGCCTGTATGATAGAGGTTTCTGTTCACCCCACACCCTTGATACTGTAGTCATTTAGTTAAAAAGAAAAGGGGGAATTGTTGTATGCTTTACATTGGGTTGTTCTAGATCTCCCAGCCAAGAAAATTGGATCAGTCCTGCTAATTTCGCGGGCCCACTTGGCCCCGCCCCAAGGAACCCCAAGAGCGTTCCAGAGTTCCAGAGTTAGAGAGTTGGAGAGTTGCAGAGTAAGAGAGTGCTTGGCGCCGTCGCGGGGGAAAGAGGCAGCAGAGTTCTGTTTGGTGATTAGTTTGTCTTAGTTTATAAATCGTTGTTCCTGAATAAAGAAATACAGCTTCCCTGCCCAGCCGTATGTCTCTGGCCGTCTCTGTTACCCGCCCATGAAGCTAGCCCGGCCAGCTGGAGTATCTGAATATTAACAACAGACATATAAGAAAATAACTTCTGGGATGAGCCTGACAGTAGGCCCCACAACTCCAGTCTTGCCAGCATGAACCTGGGTAGCAGCCAGTTCTATGAGCAGTCAGCCTGAGTCCTGCGTCCCTGGAGCCACAGCTGGCAGACCAAGTACATATCTCCAGAGTCTAGCAGAGCTCCAGCACACAGAAGCCCATGTTGATTATGTCCAATTAGCAGCATTACTGGTAAGACAAATGTATCAAAAATGCATATGTATAAAATACTAGATATTTCCATTTAACCATTTCTAAGGAGAGATAACCGTTTCCAAGGAGAGAAACTTCAGTCTCATTCACAGATTATTACCCAGTTGTGCTCTTCTGTGGATCTAGTGAAATCTGACTCATAGAACCATGGTCTTTAAACTAAGTTATGTTCTAAGTCACTCTTTCCCTTCTCCTCCCTTACCTAGGCAAACAGCACAAAAATACTTCATCTTTTCAGAGACAATCCCCACCTCCACAACTTTTCTTGAACAACACAGGTAAAGCTAAACCACTGAAACAGAGAGTAGGTGACAACTTTACTTGTCTGTGTTTCTTCTTGTAGCACTGCTCTCCCAAGGAGGGGAGCAGGCAACCTGGGGCCCCTGTCTCTGCTGGGCAGGCCTGGGGTAGGGCAGGGAGCCAGGGGAAGGGGCTGGAGTGCACCAGAGTCAGGTGAGGTGTGACCCTGATCAGGTCAATCTCCTTGAAAGCTGTACTTTCAACAACCTCACTGATGGTCGAGCTGTTTGCAGGATGGTATGTGTACACGTGAGCACCACAGGAGAGACAAAAATTAGCAGCTCTGATAGTGACAAGGGCTTGGGTTCCTACTTTGGAGACTGGGAGGATGTAGGTGAGGGGACTCGGTCAAGGCCACAGGCGAAGCAGTGACAGTCAGCTCTCACCATGAGCACTGGAGTCAGATACCAAGGCCCTACCAGCTCTGTACCCAATCTTGTCCATGGTCAGCAGTGCCGGGAGGAAGGCATGTTTTCACTGGGGTCACATTTCCTGCTACAAAGAGCTATGATGGGGAACCACATGGCAAGTGGCTCAAGGCATGAGCCAGAGTAGCAAAGAACAGCCACCAGCATTGCTCCCAAAACCAAGCCACATGTGCCCATCGGCAGGCCCAGGGTAGAGGGACAGCAAGGCAGGACTGCCCACCCTAGGGCCTGATGGGCTGCCAAGCAAGGGCCACTCTCAGTAAGCACCCCTTTTCCAGAAAGAGTCCCACAAAGCAGTACTTTTTACAACCGGGAAATCCTTTTAAAGGAAGCAGGGCCAGCGAAAGAGTCAGTTCAGCACGTCACTTGGAACAATTTGATTTCTTCGATTGATTTCTAAATGCGTATAGCTCCTCATTTATATCCACCGCTCCCCACAAGGAGAATTGCATTAAAAAGTGCTGGGCTTCACTTGGGGCAGCAGCGTAGCTGCTAGCTACCCATCTGCAGAGTGACAGAGGTGTCATCTGACAACGATTACAAAAAGGTGCTAATGTGGCAGGGCATGCAGGCAGCCTCGCAGAGTGGTGTTTAAGAGTGAGATTCTAATCAACAGTGATAATGGAATAGGAGATGTCACATTATTTGACTTTGTGACAGGTTCATAGGCTGGTTTGCATGTTCCGGCAGGAATTAAGTTTATTACAAGGGGATTACTTGGAGACGTAAAACACAGCCTGAGAGCAGGCTTCTCCTCCTCGTGTGTGGTGGAGCCTGAATGCAAATACACGCTCACCAACAGCACCCAGAGGTGGTCATTGCGGCCAGCCCTGAGCCCTGCACCAGGAAGCCTCCTCTCAAATGGGCAGAGAGTGGGGAGGGGAGAGGACCCTGCAGACGCAGAGGGTGGCTCATTGGCTTGAGACTCCTCTCCCAGCAGGTCATGCCCTGTGCAGCCTCTTCTCAAACACAGGTTGGGGGGTGGGGTGGAGGACAGGTCTTCAAGCTCTTACACAGGGTAGAGGCAGTCACCTCGCTGGGACCACCGGGGCAGAACGGCTCCCGAGAGATACCGATCCAGGTCTGCTCAGCCGGAGAACACTAAAAGGCTCCCATTAGAGTCAATCCCTGCCCACAATGGGCACCCCACCCCACCCCCATAGGGGTGTAAGAGATGTGGCCACACTTGGTCCCTGGGGCTTGTGCCAACAGCACCCTCTAAGATGCTTGCCCTGGCAACCTCCACCCCAGACACAGAGCCTGGCACTTACAAGCGTGGCTGGTGCCCAAACTCTCAGAGCTCTGGTTCTAACTGGTCATTGTAGGGTCTAGTGGTAATTCAAGTGTGTATATACAGCAAAAAGTCCAGAAAAATGAATCTGGCAAAGGTTCAGGTGGACTTAAAAGCATGCTGGCCTGGCCAAAGCGCCCACATTCAGCTTAGGTCACTGGATGGAACAGCCATGGATGGAGGCGCTGACTGGGCTTCCTCCAAAGAGATGGGATAGAGCTGTCTGCTGACATCCTGATGGCCTAGGGGACACTGAGTACCAGCAGCTCTTCCAGGAAAATATGCCTTGCTAAGCCCCAGCTGCAGGTACCCGCCACACAACGCCAGCTTCCATGCCCATAAGAGTGCAGATCTGGGGTGGGCTGTGTGTCCTGATCAGTGGGTCAGATATGGGACAGTCACTGTCCCTTGTACCAGCCATCAGCCAGGGAACCATGGAGCAGGAGAAGACCCTGCAGTACTTCCTCCTTTGCCACTTCTTGACTATCCTCAGCATTCATATGGAGCCTCTGGTCTCTGGATTATAGGGACAGGAGTCCTAGTAGGTGACAGTGACTGAGAATGACCTGTCTGTCTTTTACTTGTGACAGCCAGAGGGGGTGTCCCAACCCCGTCCTCCAGGTAGAGACACAGACCCCAAGGAGTGAAGCAATCTGGTCCCAGTTGTGGAGCTGGCTGAGAGGTTCACTTTCCCTGCTCTGGGGGCACAGAGATTGGGGGCTTGGGGCCAAGGTCTCCTAGTTGCCCTCAGAACCAAACACTGGGGATCCTTAGTTTAGCCAGTCAGGGGGAGCGAGTGTCCCTCTCTAAGCTGCGGGGGTCAGTGACGATGTCAGTCCAGGCTGAGAAGTCACCAGTCCCCATGTCCTACCTGGCCAGACCCTGCCCCACAGAGAACTAGCTACACTAAATGAGAGGAAAGTAAATATTTTTTTCTTTTCATGAGGAATTAAAAGATCAACTCAATGTCTTCTGTGTGCTTTATCACAAAAAACAAACACCCCAAAACTGAGTCAAGAAATCCTATCATGTTTGCCCTGAAAATCCTCCAACTAATTAAGGTAAAAAAAAAATGAGTACTCCGTACAGATTAAGGGCTTTTTTATGGGGGGGGGGGTGGAGGGGTGGAACGTGAATGGCAGGCAGCCCAGAGATCTCCTGGAGCACTTCCGTCTCCTTATTCTGCCACCGTTTATTTTTCCTTTTGATGCCAGCATGAGGGTGGGGACATGGTGGGGGTCCCTGTGAGGGGTTTTTACTTCATGGTGGAACCCTAGGGGCATGGGGAGGGCTAGCTCCAGTAGCACAGGCTGCACAGGTGACCTGTGGTGACATCAGATTCCTGGGTTCCCTGTGGCTCAAGGAAGAGCTTTACAGCATCACCCGCTATAGGGTCTTCTGTCACTGAAGTAATCCTCACTAGTGAGGGCCTGGGTGAGGTGTGAGGAGACAGAGTGCAGTGTTTTGGGGGGCCACAGAGACCCAGGGGATGGGTGTAACCCACAGAGTGCAGCTTTGTTGTTTTCGACGGGTTAGGTTGTTTTCGCCGGGCTGGCTTCACAGGCAGGTAACAGAAGACCAGGGACTCATAGTTGAGCTGTAGGCAGTATCTCTTTATTCATGCAGGACGCAGCACAATCTAAGACGAGCTAAGCTAAACTCAAGGTAAAGTACTCTAAAACTCACAATGCTGTCTTTATATATACTTGCCAAGTAGGGTGGAAACAGGGTGTGACATAGAGAGGGTGGAGAGAAAAGTGACTGGTGACAATCAGAGTGTGACAAGGAGAGGATCAGGGTGTGACAAGGAGGGGGGGTGGAGCAAAAACATATCATGAAACAGTGGGGATTGAACCAATGCCCTGGAGGGAGGTGCTTGTTAACAGCGGTTATATAAATAGAATGAAGTGGTTATGTAAATAGAATAGTGTTAAGCAGGGGGGATTTAAACCAAATGAAACAGAAGGGGTCTCATGCATACCAACACAGCTTAAGAGAAGCATCAGGGACCTGTAAGGAGTTTGGTTGGAGTCTCACAGGCCTTTCATTCTCTGGGCCTTGCTTCCCTCCTGGAAGTAGGAAGCAGAGAACCTCGAGGCCACCCACCCCTTCCTTTTCTGTGTGTGGGCCTTGGGCTCCGTCAGCCCTACCTGGATGACCTGCACTAACCTCTATATATATGGTCTCTGTGGCCACTCTGTTCACCAGACCAGCCTTCCGGGATGGCCTGGATGACCACTGATTGAGGGGTGACTCAAGAGGGATCCCTTTCTCTCTCCACCTACCCAACAGGCAGTCCTGGAGGCTGGGTTGGGTCAGCCACATCTAAGGCTGGATTAAAAAAGCGGAAAGGACACAGGAGAGGAGGTGGGGCTACCAGGGGGCAAAAAGAATTGTCCCCCCCCCCCATTTTATTGGATAAGGCAGAAAGAAATTGAGAGGGCTAGGGAGCTAGGGAGAGAGAAAGATGGAAACCAGCAGCCCTGCTTCACCACTTGTGAAGTGTCCCCCCTGCAGGTGTGGAGCAGAGGCTTGAACTCCAGGTCCTTGCACATGGTCCATGGGTGCTCAACCCGGCACTGCAAAAGGGATTCTTTCGATAAAGAAAAAAAAAAAAACAGGAGCTTGACAGCCACCAGAAGCCTGGGCTCCACATGAGGACAGAGGCCTAGAGGCATAGGGACACAGTGTCTGGGGGCTGCCAGTGCCTGTGTGACTGACGGCCTTTATGCCAGGTTTATGTGAAGAGTCCCAGTTCCTGTGTCAAAGCCCAGGCTGAGGGGACGCCATGCCTTGATGCAGCTCTGTCCTAAGGTGGCCCTGCCCACAGGAGGGAGGCTCCTGGGGAAAGATTGGAGCCATGGACTCTAGGAAGTCACAGGGGTCATCTGCTTCCACACGTGTGTCCTGTTGCCCCTAGCCAGAAGCGTTCCCGGAGTCTGTCTCTCAGGCCTGAGAGATTTCACTCCCATGCCAGACTTGGGGTGAACATGAAGGCTACAAAATGGAATGTGTGAGACTGAGTGGGAGCAGAGAGGAGACATTCTAATAAGACACAAGATGCAATTACATTTCTTCAGGGACTGAGCAGATGAGCCTCTCCAAGTCTATCAGCCTCAGATATCAAACATTAATAAGATAATAAGGACACTTCAATTAATGGCTGGAATGGTAGGGGTGAGTCTCTCTAGAGGCCAGGGTGATTCCCTGGCAGGAGTGAGCAGGGGAGAGAGACCCTGGCGGAGACCTTGCGTCTCGGGCAGGTCACCCGATGGAAATCTCCAGAGGAGTCCGGCGGCCACAGGGCGGAATACAGCGCCAGAGGAAAGAGTCTGAGTCCTGAAAAGTCAACCTTCCACTGGCATAGAAATTCTGCTTAGGAGAGTGTGGACATGGGTGGGCAGCACACACATGTTATCTAGATGAAAAGATGCCCCAGGAAGGGTCTGAGGAGCTGGGAAGGTGCTTGGAGCTGTGCATGCTGCCAGTTAGCCTGGCGCACCACTGACCATGCTGTAGGCCACACAGCCTGGCATGGGCAACTCTCACCTTTGCCCAAGCAAAGGCCCCAGGGATGGAGGCACAGCCTGGAAGAGCCTGTCTGCTTCCGCCCGGTTGCCTGCAGATCTTAAAAAAACAGGCCTTATAATACAATTTGAGATCTGGGAGTGTGATGCCTCTGGTTCTGTTCTTTTTTCTCAAGATTGTTTTGGCAATTCTAGGTCTTTTCTGGTTCCAGATAAACATTTGTAGCATTTGTTCTATTCTCCTAAAAAAATGTGCTTGGGATCTTGATGGGGATAGCATTAAATTTGTAGATGGCTCTGGGTAGTATATTCATTTTGATGATGTTAATTCTTCCAACCCATGAACATGGAATATCTTTCCACTTCTTTGTGTCTTTTTCAATTTCCTTGAGGAGTGACTCATAATTTTCAGTATACAAGTCTTTCACTTCTTTGGTTAGGTTTATTCCTAGGTATTTTATTGTTTTTGTTGCTATAGTAAAAGTAGTTGATTTCTGGATTTCAATTTCTTCTAACCTAGTGTTTGCATAGAGGAATGCCACTGACTTTTGAATGTTAATTTTGCAGCCTGATACCTTACTGTATTGCCTGATGATTTCCAAAAGCTCCTTGCTGAATTCCTTAGGTTTTTCTGTGTATACTATCATGTCATCTGCAAATAGGGAGAGTTTGACTTCTTCTTTTCCAATCTGTATCCCTTTAATTCCTTGCTCCTAACTGATTGTTATGGCAGGAACTTCCAACACTATGCTGAATAGTAATGGTGACAGTAGGCAGCCCTGTGTAGTACCTGATCTGAGTGGAAATGCTTCTAGTTTTTCACCACCGAGTATGATGTTGGCTGTAGGTTTGCTATATATAGACTCCACTATCTTCAGGAATTTTAAATCTATTCCCATTTTTTGTAGTCTTTTGATCATAATTGTCATCAAAACTGCTTGGTACTGGAACATGAATAGACACACTGACCAGTGGAATAGAATTGAGAGCCCAGAAGTGAGCCCCCACACCTATGGACATCTAATCTTTGACAAAGGGGCCCAGACTATTCAATGGGGAAAGCAGAGTCTCTTCAACAAATGGTGTTGGAAACAATGGGTTGAAACATGCAGAAGAATGAAGCTGAACCACTGTATTTCACCAAGTACAAAAGTAAATTCCAACTGGATCAAGGATTTGGATGTTAGACCAGAAACTATCAGATACGTAGAGGAAAATATTGGCAGAACTCTTTTCCGCATACATTTTAAAGACATCTTCAATGAAACGAATCCAATTACAAAGAAGACTAAGGCAAGTATAAACATATGGGACTACATCAAATTAAAAAGCTTCTTCACAGCAAAAGAAACCACTACCCAAACCAAGAGACCCCTCACAGAATGGAAGAAGATCTTTACATGCCATACATCAGACAAGAGTTTAATAACCAACATATATAAAGAGCTTGCCAAACTCAACAACAAGAAAACAAATAACCCCATCCAAAAATGAGAAGAGGACATGGACAGAATATTCACCACAGAAGAGATCCAAAAGGCCGAGAAACACATGAAAAAATGCTCCAAGTCTCTGATTGTCAGAGAAATGCAAATAAAGACAACAATGAGATATCACTTCACTCCTGTGAGAATGTCATACATCAGAAAAGGTAACAGCAGCAAATGCTGGGGAGGGTGTGGGGTCAAAGGAACCCTCCTACACTGCTGGTGGGAATGTAAATTGGTCCAACCTCTGTGGAGAACAGTCTGGAGAACTCTCAGAAGGCTAGAAATGGACCTACCCTATGATCCTGCAATTCTTCTCCTGGCAATATATCCTAAGGAACCCAACACACCCATCCAAAAATATCTGTGTACACATATGTTTTTAGCAGCACAATTAGTAATAGCCAAAACCTGGAAGCAACCCAGGTGTCCAACAACAGATGAGTGGCTGAGCAAGTTGAGGTATATATCCATACTGGAATACCACTCAGCTGTAAAAAATGGTGACTTCACCATTTTCAGCTGACCTTGGATGGACCTTGAAAAATTCATGTTAAGTGAAATAAGTCAGAAACAGAAGGCTGAATATGGGATGATCTCACTCTCAGGCAGAAGTTGAAAAACAAGATCAGAAAAAAAAAAAAAAAAACACAAGTAGAACCTGAAATGGAATTGGCGTATTGCACCAAAGTAAAAGACTCTGGGGTGGGGGTGGGTTGGGAGAATACAGGTCCAAGAAGGATGACAGAGGACCTAGTGGGGGTTGTACTGTTATATGGGAAACTGGGGAATGTTATGCATGTACAAACTATTGTATTTACTGTTGAATGTAAAACATTAATCCCCCAATAAAGAAATAAAAAAAAACCAGGGCTGAGAAAATACAGGAGCTTCCCCACCACCATCCCAGCTCAGCTTCATGGTGGAAATGACACTCACTAATACAGGTCTTCCTGTCACAGCTCTCTGGGAGAAACTGGAGTGGACTCTCCCCTCAGACCCAGGGGTCTCATGGCAGCCCCCCAAGCCTCCTCCTCAGCCCTGCTCACCACCGCCCAGTGCTCCCTGGAGCCTCCTCTCTTAACAAACAGGTTCAAATGCAGCTAAACTCCACAGCTTATGCTTTTCTTATTTAAATTTTTTTTCAGAGTTTTGAAAATTGCCTTTATTTTTTCTTTCTTTTTCTGACAGAGATGGGGTGGGGGGCATAGGACAGAAACACCTGCAGCACTGCTCCACCTCACGTGAAGCTCCCCCAAACACACACACATACACACACTGGTGGGGCTGGACCCAGGTCCTCACACATGCTGACGTGTGTGCTCTGCTGGGTGAACCACTGCCCGGTCCCACTGACTTGCTTCTTTTTATAAGCGAGTACATGGTGGTACTGAGGATAGGGACCACGGGCACACAGGCCTGTGCTCTAACACTGAACTATCTTCTCACTCAGATGGTTTTCCTTATTTTAAAAAAGAAAAAGCATTTTATATAAGACTGCTCTCTAGAGTCTGCAAGACACAGTTCACCTCAGGAGACACAGGCAGAGACGATCCAGAGACCATGTGTCACATGGCAGCTGCAAGAACTTGTGGAGAGGATGCTGTCACTTCCGGGAACTGGCTAGAATGGATCAGCGAGGGAAGGGCTCAAAGAAAACTAACTCTGAGGAAAACGGCACTTGGTGTGGGATGGGGCTGGTGACCACAGGACAAGGGTGGGAGGCCAGCACACCCCAGATCACCTGCTCATCCGAGCACAGCATGGTTCTGCCCCCAAGGGTCCGGGGAGACATCGCAGAATTCTCTCCTCCTCTGTCTTAAGAGAATCATTGTTTGAAGCTGGGGGGAAAAAATCTAAGAAATGGGTGTTCAGAAAGACAAAAACACAACCTTGAAGGCTGATGGTGGAGGAGAAGGGAGGAAGGTAAGAAGAGGAACAGCTCTTTTATGTGGGAAAGACATGCAGAGCAGTGTGTTTTCAGAATGTACATATACACATAGCCTTGCTATTACTAAAGTATTGTTTTTAAGCAGGGGCTTGGGGCAGGATACTCGCAATCAACCTAGCCTTCCCTCCCCCTCTCCTTCCTCCCCCAACCCCTTGGATGAGCTGTTTTTCATGCCACTCATGCCAGGCAGGTCCCAGGTGCCCACGATGCCAGTCTACACTGGTTTGGCACATGCATGTTCCCTAGTGGCTGGAGGGACTGCTATCGGCTGGATGCAGCCCTGTGGCCACCAGACCCAGCAGGGCTGTACACACTCAGGTTCCAACTGCTTATCTCCTGGAGAAAGCAAAACCTACCGTGGAGCTGGATGATTTAATAAAAATATAGATATGTCTAAGAACAGTTGTGGGACAAAATCGATTTTCTGCAGCCTTGTGCAGACTTTCATTTCTTGTCTTCAAAGGTTGCCTGGTGAGCCTGGCCCTTCAAGGGAAAATGACCATAGCAGATAGCCCACGGTAGGAGGGCAGTGCCACGGAGGGGCTGTGTCAGGATGGGCAGAGCCTGGTGACAGGGCAGGAGCCACCAGCTCCCCACACCACTCCACAAACCACCACACAACTGTGCTCCCACCTGGGCACAGGAAGGGGTGGGGATACATAGAAAGGCTGGAGGGGTGGCAGGGTGGGAAAGGGAGGGAATGAAGAGGTCAGGATTCCTTAATTTAGGAGTGATTTAAAATCCAAGCCAGCACAGCTCAGGGATGAAAGTCCATCTGTCCCAAAGAGAAGCCACACGGACACTTAGCTTTGAGGTGGACACCTAGACGGCGCCTCTCCCCATCACACAGCCCCTCCTACAGTGCAGAAAAGGTGCCTCGACACTGCACTTAAGTGAGGCCGAGGTGCCCGATGCCCAAACACTAGTGGTGCCACCTTCTTGATCAGCCTGGCCGTGCTGTGAAAAAGCAGACTTGCTGCCATAATGAGCATGCCAGAGGTCACTGTGTAGAAGACCAAACAGATTCTCCACGCAGCCAAGGCGCAGTTTTCTTGATGACTATTTAAAGCAAGAATTCCAAATTTGCAGGGGCCGGGTTGAGAGCACATGTTACAATGTGCAAGGACCCAGGTTCGAGGCCCCATTCCCCACCTGCAGGGGGAAAGCTTCGAAAGTGGTGAAGCCGTGTTGCAGGTGTCTCTCTGTCTCCTTCCCTTCCTATCACCTCCTTCCCTCTCAATTTCTGGCTGTCTCTATCCCATAAATAAAGATTTGAGGGGGGGAGAGGGAGAGGGAGAGAGAGAGAACTCCCCATTTGCAAAGACAAAGCGTTTGTTTTCCAGAGAAGTCGTTTCTCCTGCCTTGCCACCTAAGAGATGCTGAGGGCAAGTGTGTGAATGTCCTGTGTATGTTGCCCGTGGGCCTCTTCCTTGCACACTGTGCGTGCACTGCGTGTGTTCTTGTGGTGTGTGTGTGTGTGTGTGCGCGCGTACGTGCGCGTGTGAGCAATGTGTGTGAAGCCACAATGGCTGTGAACTGTCCCTCTCTTCACAAGCTTGCTCAGCCTTTCAGCGACTCTGAGAACTGTCAGCACATCTGCACAAGAGGATCAGATAGTTGTGATACTCCAGAGCTCTCCTCGTTGCTACGGCTCTCTTTTCTGGGACCATGGATGGCGTCTCTGAGACCCACTGAGCCTGCAGAGGCGGAGGGCCACCCTGCTCTTGATGGAGCTGCCTCGAGGCCAAAGACCACATGTGAGCACACTTCCTGGGTTGCATTGGATCGACCTCGTGGTGCATCCCGTGAGTACCCATTCATTGGGGAAACTGACGATCCTTCCTAGCCGACTGAATCCACATGGATCCCAGTCACTTTCAAAGCCAGCAACAAGCAGCTCCTGACAGCTTTGCTGTTGACTGGCTACGGAAGAAGGGCAAACGCTAGAAGAAGAAGAAAGGACCCTTCCTGGGAAGGGTGTTCTGCTACCAGGCCTGTGTGTATCCTGCACCTGTACTTGGTAGAACTTCCCCTGGCACACACCAGTCACCCCCTGGCACTGGCACTACACGGTCAGAACTCACAAAGGTGCAGCAAAAAGGTACCCAGCTGACAGACAGACAGACTTCTAGACAAACAGGGAGAGTGTCTCCCGCCAGGTGCAGAGAGATGAACAGCTGAGTCGGCCGCGAGCACTCAGCAGACACCCCAGTCCTGCCTCAGTGGCAGAGATGCATTTGCACCTTGGAGAGGACAGAAATGGGTGGCAGGTGTCACTGTCCACCCCAGTTCTCTGCTGCTCTCTGGCACAGCAGAGGGTCCCCCTCTGAGCATGGTCATGACACATGGTCTGGACACTAGTAAGCACCAGTATTTAGGTCTCCCCTTCTGGGGAACAAGCCTGCTGAAACACATACCCACCCCCTTCCCCTGCGCTAAGAGGACAGGCCGGTGACCTCACCAGAATCTGACAGAGCCACTACTTATGTCCTTGGCTGCCACTTCAAGGAGACGAGAGGAAGTTTCTCTTCAGGACAGCCTGGGACTCTCTCTCTCTCTCTCTCTCTCTTTCTCTCTCTCTTTCTCTTTCTCTCTCTCTCTCTCTCTCAGAACACTACTCATCTCTGGTATATGGTGGTGCTGGAGATTAAACCCAGGACTTCAGAGGCTAAGGCATAAGAGTCCCTTGCATAACCATTATGCTGTCTCCCCAGCCCAGCCTAGGTTTCTCGTGCTTTAACTGAGCCAGAGAAAACTCTGTAAGTTTCTTTTCTCAGACTTAAAGGTCCTCGCTTAAAACCCCAGAGCCTCATCCACAAGCCTTCTCCTCTTCCTCATGGTCCCATTTCTCCGTTGTCCTCAGTGATTCCGTAAGAATACCAAGGTCAGACTTTGCAGTGTGCTTCCCCCTTCAGTCCGGAAGGACTTGAACCTTCAGCCATTATCCTAGTGAGTGGTCTAAGTGGATCTGGAGGGCTCATTCCCAAGTATGAAAACCTAAAGGGGACAGGATCTTTCTAGAACTGATCACCGCCTTATCTGGCAAACTCTGCTACCCTTTCTATGGTCAGCCTACATGTTTCAGCCATCACTTCCCTGAGGATCTGGAAAGATCCAGCAGTGCTCAGAAGACACTCAGGAAGGCAGCTTTGCCGCCTGCAGGAGGGAGGAGTCTGGGACGGCACCTGCCCTGGTCTGCCTCCGAGGTTTCCACCCTGCCAAACTGCCAGAGGCCAGGCATGGCCAGTCCCTGCCCAGCTGCACTGGGACCTCCTCCTGCAGGGGGCCTGCTCCCCCCACCCCCACCTCCAGTTTCATCCCAGGAGAGCTGCTGTTGTTAATGCCTTTGCTCCACACCATGCTCAGTCTCAGGTGTCCTTTCCCCGCTCCCTGCTTTCATTCATGCACCTGCAGCTTCCTGTCTACCTTGTAGATCTGCCTGATGACAGCAGCTTAGCTCAGCCCAGTCATCCCCATTGCCCCCTGCCCAGGCAGAACCGTCTTCCAGCTGCCTTATCTGTGGGAGTGAACCCAACACTCACCTGTTGCCTGCTCAGGGCCGTGTGGTGTTCCTTTTGCCTTAGAGTGTGTGGGCTCCCAGCTCTGGCTTAGGAAGGTTAAAGAAGCTAGTACCCCACATGGACACACAAACCCTGAACCCCATCACACCCATACCGCAGACTAATGCACAAACCCTGCATCTGAACATGTATACCAGCCCACAAGAGCACACAAAGGTAGAATAATCCACTTAAAGATTAGTTTTCAATTGACCCAATTTTGTCTTGGAATGATAAAGAAAGAGACAATTGATCTTTACCTTGGCATTTCATGACATTTGCTACTTCCCGTGAATACAGGCTAGCATACAAACACGTGCAGATCATTAACCCCTGGAAGGACACTTAGCACAGCAGAGGCAGTCTGAGTATTTACAGGTCGGGGAAGTGGAAAGGGACGTGGCAGAGGGGTGGGCTGTTTACACTGTGGGAGGGGGCCCCTAAGTGGGAATCAGCAGATGTCATTGGGGCAAACAGCTGTTCCAGTGCTCACTAAAATCTCTAGTTGAGTGGGCTCAGATGGATGCCCTGAGGGTATCCATGTTGGTGAGAGATACGCAGCCAAAGATACGCATTCTTCAAAAAAGACAACAATGAGAAACCACTTCACTCCTGTGAGAATGTCATACATCAGAAAAGGTAACAGCAGCAAATGCTAGAGAGGTTGTGGGGTCAAAGGAACCCTCCTGCACTGCTGGTAGGAATGTACATTGGTCCAGCCTCTGTGGAGAGCAGTCTGGAGAACTCTCAGAAGGCTAGAAATGGACCTACCCTAAGATCCTGCAATTCCTCTCCTGGGGATATATCCTAAGGAACCCAACACACCCATCCAAAAAGATCTGTGTACACATATGTTATCAGTAGCACAATTTGTAGTAGCCAAAACCTGGAAGCAACCCAGGTGTCCAAAAGCAGATGAGTGGCTGAGCAAGTTGTGGTGTATATACACACTGGAATACTACTCAGCTATTAAAAATGGTGACTTCACTGTTTTCAGCCGATCTTGGATGGAGCTTGAACAATTCATGTTAAGTGAAATAAGTCAGAAACAGAAGGATGAATATGGGATGATCTCACTCTCTGGCAGAAGTTGAAAAACAAGATCAGAAGAGAAAACACAAGTAGAACCTGAACTAGAATTGGCATATTGCACCAAAGTAAAAGATTCTGGGGTGTGTGGGTGGAGTCCAAGAAGGATGACAGAGGACCTAGTGGGGTTTATATTGTTATATGGAAAACTGGGGAATGTTATGCATGTACAAACTATTGTATTTACTGTCAAATGTAAAACATTAATTCCCCCATAAAGAATTAAACAAAAAAAGATATGCATTCTTTCCCTGCTACTTTATTTAGAGTTGTTGTTTTCTTCCTATTATACGCAGGAATCACTACTGAATCTCTTCAAAGACCATGGGATTAGTGCCTTAGGAAGCCACAGAATGCAAGAACTGTTACTGGATTCTAGAGGTCTAACCACACAGCTCACCCTAGCTCGAACTGGAGGTTGGATTTTGAGACGTTCCTTGTGTGAAAAGCTGCATCTCTGAGCCTGCCTGCTGGGAATGCTTCAAACCACGGTGGGGAAAGTTTCTTTCCTTCTGGGATCTGAAAGCTGGGTGGGCAGAGGGGGCCTCCATGAACCATCTCTAGTAAAAATCTTGGTCTTTGGGTCTCTAGTAGACTTCTTTGGGTAGAATTAGTACCATGTCCGACCAGTCAACGCCCATGTTCAGCGGGGAAGCAATTACAGAAGCCAGACCTTCTACCTTCTGCAACCCTCAACGACCCTGGGTCCATGCTCCCAGAGGGATAGAGAATGGGAAAGCTACCATGGGAGGGGGTGGGTTATGGGGATTGGGTGTTGGAAATTGTGTGGAGTTGTACCCCTCCTACCTTATGCTTTTGTTCACTAATCCTTTCTTAAATAAAAAATTAAAAAAAAAAAAAAGAATTAGTACCATGTCTATTGACAGAGGGAGGGTCTGCTCTGAGGCCCCCGGGGAAGGAACGGGAGGCCAAGCCTAGATCCCCCTACATACATAGATTCTCTCTCTCCTCTTCTTCCTCCTCCTCTTCTTCCTCCTCCTCCTCTTCCTAAGGGCCTCACTAGCCCTGCCACATATGCCACAGTGTCACCTTGTCACAGTGAGCCCTTCTAATAAGGCTGTCTACAGTGGGCTCTCCTGAACAGAAAAGGGATACATGCATCATAAACCAACTCATAGCTCCTGTGGTAAGATGCACCTTATGGGAATGCTTTAATTCACTATATTAATGAACTCCAATTTTCTGATGCTTCCTTACGAGTATGTCTATTAACTGCAAGGGATTCTAATTTCATTGTTAAGGTGCTATTTTGTATCAGTAAGTAAATCCTTTATCTAAAAGAGGTTTCTATTTGTGTCTTTTTGGATCAGATACTGAGCAGGGGGTTTGCTGCGCCAGGCAGAGGGTGTCTCTGAGCTCATGGTGTTTTATACATGCAGATGTCTTGCCACATGGAGAGATGTGATACTACAGACAAGAAATCACCAATAATTAAAGTTGACATGAAGCAAGTGTCTCTGTGATTAGCTCTGGAAAGCAGAGCACTGTGTTTCCAGTTCATTCGAGAGATAGGTAAGCAGGACAGCAAAGGGGCTTTGGAATTCACCACTGGGACATTTTTCTAGCCATCGAATCATATTCAGAATAAAGACTTCTGATAATGTGGGGCCGGATGGTAGCGTACCTGGTGGAGCGCACATGTTACAAGGTGCAAGGACTCAGGTTCAAGCCCCTGGTCCCCACCTGCAAGGGGAAAGCTTCACAAGTGGTGATGCAGGGCTGCAGGTGTCTCTCTGTCTCTCTTCCTTTCTATCACCCCCTTCCCTCTTGATGTCTGGCTGTCTCTATCCAATAAGTAAACAAAGATAATTGTTTTAAAAAGACTTCTAATGTCAGAATTTCTCTTCAAATTATTAGATCCTTTCAGTTTACATTTGTAACCTCATCCTGAGGCAACTTTGACATTTCATATTCCCTCTAAGACTGTATGTTTCTCTTTAGCAGCAGGGGAGGAGGGCAGTATTCCTATCATTGAACTTGATTCTTGCTACTAAAGACATGCCCATTTCACTGACATTTTAAATGTCTCATGAATAGGGACTTTCTTCTTCTATTTAGCTACTCAGTTTCCTGGACCACTTCTTTGCTTTACTCACTAGTCATTTCAGTGTCTACATCATAAGTTGATTTAATTTTTCCATATGTAGCTCGAGTAAAAGGGTCAGTTTATTGTCTTAAACATTTTTTAAGGCATACTAGCATTTGGCTGGCTACTGATCTGTTTACAAGCTCAGCCCTGGTCACAGCCTACACATTTTTCTTTTTTCTCCATCCCTCACTCCACTCCAGCCCACTTTACCAGAGCATTGTTCAGCTCTGATTTATGGTGGTAGAGGCGATTGAACCTGAGACTTCAGGCATGGCAGTATATTGTAGAACAGTATATTGTAGATAGATTATGCTATCTCTGCCACTCCACCATGTACATTGTTAGGTAGAGAATCACTTTTGTCTTGACCCACATTTTTTAAAAATTTTTTAAAATCTTTATCTGTTGGACAGAGACAGTCAGAAATTGAGAGGGAAAGGGGTAATAGAGAGGAAGAGAGACAGAGAGACACCTGCAGTACTGCTTCACCACTTGTGAAGCTTCCCCCCTGCAGGTGGGGACCAGGGGCTCGAACCTGGGTTCTTACGCACTGTAATATGTGTGCTCAACCAGGTGCACCACTACCTGGCCCCAACCCACATATTTTTAAGAAGACTCTTAAGTTACCAAACGCTGCATTTTTCAGTTTCAACATTGTTAATTTATTATTCCCATATATATGGTATATATTTGAAACATACAGTATAGTTTGAAAGGATTATGCTCAATGAATGTAGCCTGCATATTCCTGTTTTTCAAATTTTGATTTTTTTATGGCCTGGGATATGTCAGATGATTAATTTTATAAATGTTCCACAAGCACTTATAAGATAACAAGATTCTCTGTCCAATTCAAATTCAACCAGGACTCTTAAACCATTCCTATCTTTATGCCACTCAGATTAATAATCACCTCATTCTCATCCTGATCAAATACACTTTGGGTCTCTCCCTATAGTAGCTTCATTCAATTTTCTTCTATCAGTTTTAGGACATGTTATTTATTTATTAATACCAGTGCACGGCTCAGCTCTGGCTTATGGTGGCTGGGGGATTGAACCCAGGACCTCGGAGTCTCAGACATGAGAGCCTGTTTGCATAACCATTATGCTGTCCCCCACCACGCGTTTTATGAAGGTTTAAGTTCTAGTTTATATATGGATGGAAGAATACACAGATGAGACTCTGAATGTAAGAATTCTCTCACTTTGCATCATCCATGTTCTGTAGGTCTCTGTCCAGGATCTCCCCCTGCAAAGGTGGGGCTCCCTCTTGGGAATGGTGCCATGTCTGTCCAATGTGTCATCTTTAAGCTTGGTAGTCTATACCTCCATGTTGTTGTCCCCCCTCATTTGCCTCTTAGGGCAGACCCTCTCCTGACCTGCCCTGCCCGACCCCCAAGACTCCCCACTTAGCCTTCCTGTCCATTGCATCCCCAAAGTCACTGTTCACTGCATCCAGGTCCTCCTCCCCACACACCACCAGTCCCTGTCACGTCCCTGCCCTCAACATGAGGCCCAGAGTTTAGGAGAGCCCAGGGCGCCGAGACGGTCCTCCCTGACTCACCTCCTGCTTCCGTGACCACCTGCCTGCCCTCAACCCACCCCATCTCAACTCTGTTCCCACCCCTAGCCTGTCCCCACCTCCTCACACTCCCAGAACCAACTTTACCCAGTTGCCCCCTTTGTTGAGTGTGCAAGGCCTCACCTGCTCCCTTCTCTGGGATGCTGCCGCCTACCTTCCTCCCCCTCACCTGGGTGGTCTCTTCATCAGTCTGGGTCTTTGCTGTCCCACTCCTCACTCAGTTCTATCATCCCCCTACCCCCCAGCTACTGGGCCCTCCTGGGTGGAAAGTGAGTACAGGGCCTGCCCAGAGCAAGGCCTCTGGAGTGGAGTGGACACCAGATCCATTACTGACAACAGCTGACATGGCCAGGACATCAGCAGTGTGGGCACTGAGCAGTTACCTGGGGGTGGGGGGTGGCTGGAGGAGACTGGGAAGAGCCTAGCCCAGCACTGGGAGGGTCCTTTCTACTCCTCCCCAAAGAGCAGAGGCTCCCTCCAAGTCAGGAGCTCAGAGCGGGTGGCTATGATGCAGTGGGGTTCCCCATGGCTGTTCCCCACTCACAGATCCCCACTCAACAGGAAAGCCCTTTCTCCTTGCGAGGTCGGTCACTCGGCAGCAGGCAGCCAGGATTCATTTGCGGGAAGTACTCATTGACTCTGAACTCCAGAGTCTCCGCAGAGAAGAAACATGAATTCACTCACACATCCATACTGGCTTCTCTATGAACTAGTTCATTACTCTCCCACACTGAAGACAAAACACTATGAACTAAGACCACCTCCTCGTGAGTCCAAGACCACCTCCACTTGAATCTAAGACCACCTCCTTGTGAGTCTAAGACCACCTCCACGTGAATCTGAGACCACCTTCTTGTGAGTCTAAGGGGCCTTCCCTCTTCCCTCTCAAGACAATGGAGGGTTTTCCTGACTCACAGAGCATACTGGCCTCCACACTGCTGGGTCCATTCTCAGCAGCCTACAGGGCAGAGTGTCTTTACCAAGTACTCCCTCCCCAACAAGGATCAGGCTGCGGACCAGGAGGCGTGGGGACACAGAGGGCTGATGTGACAAAACCAGAGACCAGAAGGGCAAGGCTGCTGGGGGCTTAGCTGGATCTTGTGTCCTGGGCCCCTCAGCTAAGATGTCAGGAGAAGGGATGTGTGTGTGTGTGTGTGTGTGTGTGTGTGTGTGTGTGTGTAATAGAGATAATGATTCTCAGGGTGGCTTGTTTTCAACTATTTTGCAGAATCTGTAAGTTGTGCTTACAGATCAGCCAGACTCCAGTAACACCAAGTCCTGCAGCTCAGATTGTCCCTGACAGGAAGAGGACAGGTACAGCAAGCAGGAACTCCACAGAGCCCATGGGCACTTCTGGCTCAGCCAATCAGGACATGCCCACAGAGGGCTGGGAGGAAGTCGTGTGCCAGGCGAGCCCAGGGGATATGAGGTTGTGGACAGGCGAGTGACCCCCACCCCAAAGACCCACTGTATCTGGGTTTGTTTGCTTGGCTTGCTGGGGGTCTCATACATATGTCATTTCACTTATCCAGACTGGGCTGACTTTTCCAAACACAGACAAGGAGAAGGGGAGAGAGAGAGTCAGAGACAGATAGAGATAGATACAGACAGACACCACAGCACCATGGCAATCACATGTGTCATCCCAGCCCTAATGTCTGGTGTTGAGGTTCCGGACCTGATGGTTGGCAGGGGCTTGGTGGCAGGGGCCCATCCAAAGCTCAGTTCCTGACATGGAGACAGAGCTGGGAACAGGAAAGCCTCCTGCCATGTTCTGATGTGAGAAAGTCCCTGGCAAGGGACAGAAAGCCTCAAGGAAAATGACACAGCTCAGGCACAAGGACCCAGGCCAGGAGGGCACGTCCACGCCAGAGGGGGCCTTCTTCCTTGCAGAGAACCTAGGAGCACTGCAGCCCAGCAGATCTTGCAAATGTTTATGGAGATGAACAAAACTGGACATGGTAGTGGGACTGGGCAGAACTGGACAGGGTAGTTTCTAACACCAATTTCTCCAGAAGGGAGGCAGCACCCCAATTTTACTGCCGGCTCAGGGTTCAGGAGTTAAACCCAGCTTCTCCCGCTCCCAGCACCCGCACCACTGGGTCCCACATTTAACACTAGGAGAGTCCCTGTTCTTTCGTTCTGGAAGACTCTGTCCTCAGAAAATGATTCTGTTCCTATGGAAATGACTTAAAGCAACACATTATTTCCCAAGGGGCAAATTACAACTCTTCAAAGAGTGCGGGCTTGAAAAGGCTTTTTTCCGCATATGTTCGATTGCTGGAGACCCGGGTTTGCGCCTCAGTCATTCAGCCTGCCTTCCATGGACGCAGAATCATTTTCCTAAAATGTCACAATTGCAAACACAATTCCCAGTGCTCACCAGGGCTCCACAGGCTCTTTCTCTAATTTCTGTTTTTTCTTCTATTTCCTTCCCCATTTAGTTCAGTTCTCCACAACACACTGTGGCACTCACATCATGCTCCCCCTCCAACCCTCATGACACCAGAGCCCGGCTTTATTCTACGATGGGAGAAGGATCAGCCCTCCAGCTCCTCCCTGCTCCCCCCAACCCCAGAGCTTGTCCTCACTTGACCCCACTAGTCTCCTGGCTTTGGCTGACCTCAGGTGGCATGAGCAGGATCTTGAAAGGCCAGAAAAATGTTTGATTCCAGCTGCCCAAGTCACACCTTCAAATTGCAGCCTTGCAGGGGGCTGGGTGGAGGCACAGTGGATCGAGCACACATAGTCCAAAGCACAAGGACCCACGTGAGGATCCGAGCTCAAGCCTCTGGCTCCCCACCTGCAGGTGGGTCACTTAGCAGGTGGTGAAGCAGGTCTGCAGGTGTCTGTCTTTCTCTCTCCTGCTCTGTCTTCCCCTCTTCTCTCTGTCCTGTCCAAAGAAAAAAAACTGGGGGGGGAAAAAAAACAGCTACAGAATGGTGGCTATGTGGTGCAGGTGCCAAGCTCCAGTGATAACACTGGAGGCAAAAATTTAAAACATTAATAAAAAAAAATGCAACCTGGCAGTTGCTCCAGCCCAACAGCTGACAAAAATCCTTCTCTTCTGGAGCTGATGCAGAGTGTGGGACCAGTCTGACATCCAGTCTCGGGCTTCCAGCTGAGGGTGGGGGCAGGGCTAAGTTTGCACAGCCTCTGCACAGGGCCCCTCCCAGACCTGGCTCTGCCTCCCTCCCAAGGGGGCCCACCCTGCTCTGCCACACAGAGCTCCCTGTGCCTGGAGGGCATCTCATCTGACTTGACCCACCTTGTGGGAAGAGGCTTTGGCAGCCCTGTTTCCATCTGGGCAGCAGGCAAAGAGGTTAGAGCCAGAGTCATTCTTGTTTACTGGGATCTCCCTTCCAAGCAGAAAGGGACCATGGCGGGTGGGGGGCCATGTCACAGGCAGCGGTGGGCCCAGAGTTGGGACTCCAGGATGACTCCTGGTGCAGTGAGCCTGCCCCAGCATGATGTCATGCACGGCACACCTGGGCTTCCTCCACCACTACCTGAGGACAAGGGTGTCTGCCCAGGGACTCCAGAAACCAGTTTTCCCAACCCATGAAACCCACATATAACTGGCGTGTGGGAATCAGTAACATCAGCTAGGGTCCCATCACAGCTGGTCACTGTCAACCCAGGGAACTGGGCCCTTTTCCCTCCAAATAAATGTCCACTTCAGCCACCTGGAGACCTCCCCCCCAGCACAAACAGACTATTTCACCATTTTACAGGTAGTGATTGGAGGCTGTGAGAGTCTGAGGGCAGCCATGGCCTGGCTGGAAGCCTGGTAATTGCACCAGTGTCTGTCCTTGCTGGCACAGGGACCCCTGGTGCAGACAGCAGGGGCTAGGGATAAAGTCAAACAGTGTCCTTGTGTCATGAGCACCACAACCTTGGGGTCCGGTCCTGCCCTGCCCAGCATCTCCTGAAGGCCAAGGAGCAGCAGGATTTGAGGCTCCCTAGTCCTGAGCACTGAGGAGCTGTCCTGTTCACATGCCATGGACAACCCACCCCCAGGGGCCATGTGTCAGTGAGTGAGCACAGGCACAGTCCTTATGCCCACCCAGCACCCCAGCAATGAGTAGGCATCACCCATTGTTGGGGAACATTCATATCAGATGTCCCTGAGTTTAAGCTTACTATCTAAGCCAGTACCTGAGAGACTCTATCTCTAGTAAGTGATCTAAATATTCCTCAGATGCATCTGGGTTAGCAGGCCTGAGGGCAGCCAAAACCCCAGGACAATTGATCTTAACCTAGGATATGAGAGAGGCTACAATATGCAGAAGTCATTTGCATGCTGAGTTTAACCTGCTGTCTTTAGATTCATTTATCATACCCTATGTTTTCAGTATCTTTAATCATTCACCCTACTGTTTGTTCCGATTCCCACCCAGACCTATCTCTTTGTATCTGAAATTCTTGATTATTACCTTGTTTATGAAAGAAGCCTGGGGCTGAAAGAGAGGGCCTTTTTGCTTCTGATGGTGCGAGTCAGCGAAGGTCACCTCTAGGCTCTCAGGAGAGTCTCAGAAGTCTTTAGTCTGTCTGCAAGGCGACCACCCAGGAAGAGGCACTACTCCAGAGGGAACTTGGGAGGTTGCACAGAACACCTGGGGTGGTACTGGGGGCCGGGTGCTGGAACCACAAGGAGCTCCGAGACTGAGCACAGAGCCAGGCAAGACCTGCCTTCAGCAAATGCTCCTGGCATATGGCATGACAAGATCTCCTCCCATTTCATAAGAAGTCTCTCTATTTGGATGGTGGTGCCTTGGCCATGCAGAAAGCTTTTCAGTTGGATGTAGTCCTATTTATTTGTCTTTGTTTTGTTTGTGATTGGACTTGAGGCATCAAAGATGCCTTTAAAACTTAGTAGAGGGAGTCGGGCTGTAGCGCAGCGGGTTAAGCACAGGTGGCGCAAAGCACAAGGACCAGCATAAGGATCCCAGTTCGAAGCCTGGCTCCCCACCTACAGGGGAGTCACTTCACAGGCGGTGAAGCAGGTCTGCAGGTGTCTATCTTTCTCTCCTCCTCTCTGTCTTCCCCTCCTCTCTCCATTTCTCTCTGTCCTATCCAACAACAACAACAATAATAACTACAACAATAAAACAACAAGGGCAACAAAAGGGAATAAATAAATAAAATAAATATTAAAAAAAAATAATAATAATAATAAAAAGTTAGTAGACCTAAATTCACAATGAAATAAAAAAAAATGTTTCTGACCTGTGGGTGAAGGGTCTCTGAGGAAACTGGCTCAGCGATGTTAAACTATTGCCTGGATCACAGCTGCCCAATGGCTGAGCACCAGGCCACATGATCACGTGGTCAGTGCCTTCCCTAAGGGGTCACGTGCTGAAGCCACACACCTGCCCTGGCAGGCTGTGTGTGTGGGGCTGGGAGGGATGGTGGCTGGTGAAACAAAGAAACAAAGATCACAGCTTGTGCCCACTGCCCTCCACCCCACTCTTTCCTAAGAGCCAACACGCCCGGCTGGACCTCATGAATGGACACGCCTCCCTGAACACCTCTGCATAGGCCTCTCTCCCTACAGAATGTCAAACTCGAGTTCTGATAAGACATTTTTACTTACCTGAAAGTCTCTTTCTTCTAGTATTTCTTTCCTCCATCTCACGAGAAAGGCAGCACAGACATACAGGTGGAAGCGAGAGAAGCCCTCCGGTTCTGACTGCAAAAGACAAGGGGGAGACATTGAACGTGGGCTGTGTCCCTGCAAAGGTCCAAAGCCTGCGTGGACTCACTCCATTTCAGTGCCTTAATCCAAGATCCTGGGCTCCTTAGACTAAATTCAAGTTTCTCTTTCAGTGCCAGCAGACTGTCAACAGGATGTGAAGATGTGAGGAGCAGGCCAAGCATTTACAAGTCCAAAAGCACCAGTCACTGTTCTTGTTGTACAGTCCTAACAGCAAATAACAGGAAAAGGGAAAGAAACAGGGAGCACCATGCCCACAGCACAAAGCACACGGACTCTGACTCGTGTGAGCATCACCAGGGGAGGAGTCACGGGCTGGGCTGTGGAGTCAGAAGCGGTGGGACAGGTGCAACTGGGCCTGCCTCACACTCAGGGTAGTCTTGGGGTAAAAGAGCCTCTAAGTCCTGGAGCCAGGGCCCTCACATCTCTGCTCATCACCCCGATACCCCCGATGCCTCCTCTCCTTCACCTCGTAATCCTCCTCCTCCTCACTTCTCCCCCTCTTCTTCCTCCTTTTCCCGTTCCCATTCTCCTTCTTTCCCTTCTACTGCCTCCCCTTCCTCCTTTCTCTCTCCACCATTTCCTCCCTCCCTTCTCCTCCTCAAAGACCACTCAGTGGGTTCAGCTCAACCCTCCTCTCTGAGGTCCACATACCCTTCCAAAGGAACGAACCCCTTTCTATGGCCACTGCCTGCACTCAAGCACACATTACTGCTCCTCTTTTTAACCTGGGGACTTTCGGGGTGCTGCCTCCACAGTTGTGCCATGGCCGTGAGCCACCTCTGGCAACAGTTCACCCAGCAAGTAACATGATGTGTATTGGAACGCTGGGGACGGGCTCTGGTTAAAGTGAGCTGAAACAGAACGAAGGGGAATGCTCAGGGGTTCATGGGAGATGGAGGAGTGGTGAACAATTTCAACACACTGTTGACTTGAAGACCCACAGAAGAGACATCATGGGTCATCACTGGGGGTTGGGGTGGCCCAATCCTCAGGCCTTGTCGTCAGTGGCTTCCTTTGAGAGACTGGAAGCTTCCGTCACCTGGAAGACATGCTGACAACTGACTTGTGGCTCTGGGCAGCAAGAAGGCAGGCCAGGGAGGGCTCTATGTTGTGCTGTGGACAGGGTAAGTCAGGAACCAAGCAGAGATACCACAAGAGCTGTGGGAGAGGACTCTGGGGTACCGACAGGCATCCCCATAGCTTGTAACTGAAATATACTCTGAGGTCTACGGAATCTAAAACAAGCATCTGAGGGCTGGGGAGTTGACAGGGTGGGGAAAGCAGGTGCCTTACAATGAGTGTGAGACCCTAGTTCAATCCCTGGGACCACATGGGATCGTCATGGACAGCACCAAGGGACCCCATGGATGGTGAAGTGGTGCTTTGAAATTCCTCCCTCTCCCTTTCAAAATACAGAATAGGAAAAAAAATGGGTGGGGGGTGGCTGGAAAGATGGCTAAGCAGCAGTGTGCATGCTTGAGGCCCTGAGTTCACTCCCTAGTGCCACATAGGGGCCAGCCGATGACACATCTGGTTGCGCACACACATTATCATGGGCAAAGAGCCAGGTTCAAGCCCCTGGTCCCCTACCTGCAGAGGAGAAGGCAGTAAAGTAAGGCTAACAGTGTCTCTCTTTCTCTCCCCCTCTCCTCTCAATTTCTCCATGTCTCTATCCAATAAAATAAAAATTAGATTTTTAAAAAGAATATAACTATGTTTAAAAATAAAATGAATGGCCAGGATCTGGGAGGGATCCCCAAGTACATGAGGTGCTGCTGGAGGGGCCGGTTAATGAGTGCAGGGGTGACTCTGGGCTCTGCCTCACAAAGGCACTGGCAGCAGGATGGGGGATGCTGGCGAGGGTGACAAGGACAAGGAGTGGAGGCAAAGTGTCTCTGCATCTCAGGTCACTGTGGACACAGACACGCTGAGAAGAACAGCCCACATGGAGAAGTTGTCTCGTCTCAGCTTCCTAACTCGCTTTGCTAATTTTTTGAATTTATTTTAATTTTTAAAAATATCTTTGTTTATTGGATAGAGACTGCCAGAAATCCAGAGGGGAGGGGGTGACAGAGAGGGAGAGAGACACCTGTAGCACTGCTTCACCACTTGCAAAGCTCTGCCCCTACAGGTGCGGACCAGGGGCCTGAATCCAGGTCCTTGTGTACTGTGACATGTGCACTCAACCAGATGCGCCAAATGGAACACAGACCTTTGGTGGAAGGAATGGTGTTAATATACACTCCTATTAACTTATAGTCTTGCAAATAATTATCTTTAAAAAAAAAGAAAAAGAAAAGGAAAGGAAATAAAAAGACCTGCAACACTGTTTCAACAACTGTGGAGCCTCCCCTGATGGTGGGGACTGGGGACTTGAACACAGGTCCTTTGTTGTATGCTTTACATTGGGTTGTTCTAGCTCTCCCCCGCCAAGAAAATTGGGTCAGTCCTGCTAATTTCATGGGCCCACTTGGCCCCGCCCCAAGGAACCCCAAGAGGGTTCCAGAGTTCCAGAGTTGGAAAGTTGGAGAGAGTGCTTGGTGCCGCCGTGGGGGAAAGAGGCAGCAGAGTTCTGTTTGGTGATTAGTTTGGTTTAGTTTATAAATCGCTGTTCCTGAAAAAAGAAATACAGCTTCCCTGCCCAGCCGTATGTCTCTGGTCGTCTCTGTTACCCGCCCGTGAAGCTAGCCTGGCCAGCTAGAACCTCCGAATTTTAACAACAGTCCTTGCCTAATATAAGGTCTGTGCTCAAGCATGTGCTCCAGGGCCAAGCCCCTGTCACTTTGCTTTTGCTACTCCAGATGATAAAACCATTTCCACCTGCTAGGCCTTTTGAAGAGCTGACATGTAGGACGTGAAGTAACAGCTGCCTCCTATTCCAAATTCACTGGGACATGTCCCTGCAGAGCTCCATCAGATGCTGGCACGGGGAACTGCATTGATGATACTTTTCTGCAAGTCCTATCAGCCTGGCCTTTCCAGAGTCAGCACACTTTGTTCATAATATATGATACGTAATTTTTATCAAAGCTAGGTCCTCCTTACTAATCTTTCATTTAGGGTTTCTGCGCTGATCTCTAATATGAGCCTTTTCTTTTCTCAAACTGTCTTGTCTGATTTAAGTATGTGCTCAGATCTTTTCTTCTCTTTTTCCAACTTCAGATTCCATACAGGACTGGAAGATCTTTCAAATGCTCAATAAACATAACTTGGGCAAGGGAGATGGCATAATGGTTATGCAAAGAAACTCTCATGTCTGAGGTTCCAAAGTCCCAGGTTCAATCCCCTATACCATCATAAGCCAGATCTGAGCAGTGCCCTGATGATAGTGATAATGATAATAATAATAATAATAAATCTGCAAAGTGAGTTTGGGCCCAGTGTTTTCCCTATGGAAACAGTTTTATTCCTGATTTAATTTCTCTGTGCTTATAAAATAATGCAGTCTTTTCAAATTTTTGAATAATTTTATTTTTCTAGGAATTTGTCTTCTAAGTCCTCAAATTTATTCATGAGACTCTATCTGCTGTATTTGTAGCAATATCCCATGAGAGTCTTTACAGCATTCTCGTGTTTTTTTCCTCCTTCAAGTTATTGATCACACTTGAAAGCTTGTTAATTTCATTAGTCATCTAGATAATCACTTTTTAAATTCAGCTTCAGAGCTTTTGACCCATTTTCCATTAAGTTCTACTGTTATCTGTTATTTCTTTTCTTCCATTGGCCTTTCTCTTTTTGTGTGGGTATTTTCTAACACAGAGAAAGGTATAGTGCCTTCTGCTTATCTCATATGATTTTAGTTATTCTTGTAACTTACAATAGATACTTAGTTCAATAATGCCTGGCTTTTTAAATTTTCTGATGTCAGCAAGAATTTGAGGCTTTAAAATTCTTTCTTTAAGTCCCACAGTGTTAATGAGTGGCATCTTTATTATCCCTAAGCTAAACGAACTTTCTTTTTATCATTGCCTTGCTTCAATCATGGCTTTCTTGTTAGATATAAGCACATGGTTCATTAGATTTGGAGTCTTTCTTTTGTCTTCTTAGGTACCGTATTTTTGTTTATTGATTTGTACCTTAATTGTGTTATAAATGAATATGAGCGATAAGATACCTATTCTTTCCAGTTTGTTTAGGTTAGCTTTCTGGAGTAGAACACTATTAATTTTTCTTCATCATTTAATTTACAAAAAATCCAACAAGACAACACAGAGATAGACACACAAATCCTAAAGCAGGGTGCCTAAACTAAAATCTTGGTTTTAAGCTCTTTTTTTTTTTTTTTTATTGCCAGGGTTTCATTACCACTCCAGGTAGTTTTTCCAGAGAGAGAGGGAGAGAGAAGAATGCAAGGGAGAAAGACATTAGAGTACTGAAGTTTCCTCTAAAATGTCATAAAGTTAAAAATAAAATAACAGGGCACACATTTAGGATAGCACCTAGGATTCATGGTGTAATATGCAATGCCAGCTATGTTTGCTGCTGTCCAGTAAACAAAGTGAATTCTGGATCCCTTGACTACACCATCCTCCTCCATAGTCCCACTACATAAAGTCATTCAAATCTCCTATAGAGAAGGTCCTCAGATAACAGCATTCCATTCAACCTCATCATAATGCTGATAGGGAATAAAGACCTTTTTAGCCTGTGAGATTACAAACACATAAGCCATAAGCGTTTGCACGTACACACACACACCTGCACATACACACACACACACATGCACATACACACACACACTCTGTGAAACCACCGTCAAAATAAGGAAAATGAACATAACCATCACCTACAATATTTCCTTGTGCCCTTCTTTTTAAAAAATTTTTTATATTCATTTATTTATTTATACTCTTTTGTTGCCCTTATTATTTTATTGTTGTAGTTGTTGTTGTATAGGACAGAGAGAAATGGAAAGAGGAGGGGAAGACAGAGAGGGGGAGAGAAAGACAGACACCTGCAGACCTGCTTCTCTGCTTGTGAAGCGACTCCCCTGCAGGTGGGGAGCCGGGGGCTTGAACCGGGGTCCTTGTGCTTTGCGCCACGTGCGCTTAACCCGCTGCCCGACTCTGTGCCCTTCTTGAATAGCCCTCCCTCCTCCATCCTCCCTCCCAGCCCTCCATCCAGATGAATCACTCATCTAATTTTGGTTTCTATACATTGATTTAAATTTCCTAGATTGTTTTTACATAAATGGGATTAGCAGTATGTAATTTTTATTCTACTTCTTTCACTCGCCGTTATTACGCTGATTTCACCACGTCCCTGCATGGCACAACAGCTCCTCCTCAGTAGCTGCTGAGTCTGTATCACTAGATGGACACACCCGCCTCTGTTCACCCCTCACCTGCTGATGATCATTGGGATGTTCCCAGCTAGGGGCTGTGCCACGTAGTGCTAGCTCTGGACTTGCATGTCTGAGCTTTTGCACGAACATGGACTTTCCCTTTGTTTGCGCAGACACTGAGAAGCAGAATGGCTGGAGCATATGGCAGCAGTGAGAAAGGTATTTCCAAAGTGGATGCACCATTTCATTCCCATTGGCGGTGGTAGAGGCTTCTGGTCCATCATATCATGACAAACACCAGATACAGTCATTTAAGAAATTTTTGTTTTTTTTTTTAGTTAGAGATTGTTTTTATTTATTTTCTTTGGTGGGGGGGAGAAGAGATACCAGAGCACTGCCCAGCTCTGGCTTGTGGCGGAGCTGGGAATTGAAACTGGAAATTCAGAACTTGAGGCATGAGAGTCTTTCTTGCATTATTATTTTTTTAATACTAGCCCTTCAACAGGCAGGTGGTAGGACCTCATTATGGTGTCAATCAACATTTCCCTCAAGAGGCATCATTGTGGATCTTTTGGGATATTTATTTGATATTGTGGGGTGAGTTCAAATTTTATTGGATTGTTTACCACTATTATTTACACATCATCAATGAATATGCTTCTAAAATTCTTACTAAGTTTTGAGTTATTTTCAGTATATCCTAAATACGACTTCAATCAGATAAATGCTTTGCAAGTATTGATACTTCCACCCAGTCTGGAGCTTGTCTTGTCATTCTCTGAATAGTGACTTTTAAAGGGCATAGATTTTAAATTTTGGTGAAGTTCACTCTATTTGGTCTTTTGTGGATCATGCTTTGGATGCCATATCAAAGCAATTTTTACCTGGCCTAAGGGCACAGAGGTTTTTCTCTTAGACATGTTACAATTTTACCTTTTACATTTAGTATTTGGCCCAATTTTAGTTAATTTTTGTATATGTTGTTAGTAGAGGTTGAAATTTTTTAATGGACTTCTGGCCTGAGGCATTTATGTTTTTGCCACTCTGAGCCACTTACTCACTCAGACAGAGACAGCCGCAGGGAGAGACACCACACCAATGGATCCTGCCATGTGCTGTCTAGGTTCGAACCCGGGCTTCAAATATGACAAGGCATAGCCCCTGACCAACCTGGGGAGCTAGCTCTCCAGTCCTGAAATTCATGTTGTAAGCACGTAGATATCTACTTCTTCGAATAAACTGTTGAAAAAAAAAGACTACCCCTTCTTCAATGAGTTAAAAGTCAGGTAATGGATCCAAATTATTGTCTGGGAAGATGATGTCATGGCTGCAAAACGGATCAGAAAGCTGGATCAGGGAAGAGAGTAGCTCCCAAATATGGGAAATGTGTATAAATACTGTTGACTGTAAATCCCAACGATTTGATGTGATCTGGGGCCCATATTCAGCTTAGGAGCCTAGGTGACCTCTGCATCCCTGAGCTCACATTCTGTGGTCATGAGTAGGAACGTTCCACCTTCATATAGGATGTCAGACTCAGAAAAAAAAATAATAAACTAGTATAGTCATGGGCCCTTTGGAATATAACTAAAATAGGACTACTAACTATCTACAAAATGGATACTGCCCCACCCCTCAACTCTTCATCTGAACTATTCGAGCCTTTAGGTTCATAATTAGTCAACGATTTGTTTGGCTTTACATATTAACTATTTTTTCAGTCACCAGGTTCCAGATGCTAACATGATGCCAAACAGACTTCCCTGGGCAGACAACCCACCAGTGTGTATTGGAGCCCCGCTTCCCCAGAGCCTTGCCCCACTAGGTAAAGAGAGAGACAGGCTGGGAGTATGGATCGACCTCCAACACCCATGTTCAGTGGGGAAGCAATTACAGAAGCCAGACTTTCTACCTTCTGCACCCCATAATGACCCTGGTTCCATACTCCCAGAGGGATAAAGAATAAGGAAAGTTATCAGGGGAGGGAAGGAGATAAGGAGTTCTGGTGGTGGGAATTGTGTGGAGTTGTACCCCTCTTATCTTATGGTTTTTGTCAGTGTTTCCTTTTTATAAATAAAAATTAAAAAAAAAAATCAGGTAATGGTAATAGGAGCCGGAAGGTAGCACACATGTTACAATGTGAAAGGACTCAAGTTCAAGTGGGCCCCCACCTGTAGTGGGGAAGCTTCACAAGCAGTAAAACAGGGCTGCAAGGGTCTCTCTCCCTCTCATCTCCCCTCCCTCTCAATTTCTGTCTCTATTCCATATAAATATTACAAGCAAAAAAAACAATATATGTCCTTTGACATTATTTATATATAGCTGTGCCTTATAAAGTAAAACCACCGGTTGCTTCTGTTCTCCCTGGTCTAAGCTTTTAGAAGAGCCAACATTTCAAAGAACAAGTCATTATTAGACAAGTACTAACAATTTGAAACCGCTGTTAAAATTCAGTCTGATTACATGTTTGAAGTCTTAAGTGCTTAGACTGCAGGAACATATACTCAGCCTATGGTCTGTGCATTAAAAGGTTTGAGACATTCAATCAGTTTTTCCGCTCTCATATTAATTAAATAGTGATTTATGAGACGACAAGTTAATAGGAGTGCACATCAACACCATTCCCACCACCAAAGGACTGTGTCCCAATCCCCCCCCCCCCAACGCATACCCCAATGAAGCTGAACATCTACTCCAACCCTCCACCCAGAGATTTTTTTACTTTGGTGCCCTCCTCCAAACTCAGTCAGATCTTGCTTTGAGTTTCCCCTTATGTTCTTTCTCAACTTCTATTGATGAGTGGGATCATTCCATGCTCATCTTTGTCTTTCTGACTTAGCTCACTTAACATTCCTTCTAGCTCCATCCAAGATGGGTCAGAGAAGATGGGTTCATTGTTCTTAATAGCTGCATAGTATTCCATTGTGTATACAACACCACAGCTTTCTCAGCCACTCATCTATTGTTGGGCACCTGGTTTGCTTCCAGGTTTTAGCTATTATGAATCATGCTGCTATGAACATAGGTGTACACATATCTTTTTTGTTGGGTATAATGGGGTCCTTGGGATAAATTCCTAGGAGAGAAATTACTGGGTCATATGGGAGGTCCATGTCTAGCCTTGTGAGGGTGCTCCAGACTTCTCTCCACAGGGGTTGGGCCAATTTACATTCCCACCAGCAGTGCAGGAGGGTTCCACAGCCTCTCCAGCATTTGTTGCTGCTGTCATTTTTGATGTATGCCATCCTCACAGGGGTGAGGTTGAAATGAAAAATCTATAGGCTCCTGGTGGACGCCCACTTCTACATCCCAGCAACTGAGTGGCAGCCTCTGATAGTAGCCAACCTGCTCTCACCTTCACTGTCAGCACCTTGATGGACTCTGTTTATAACCCATCAGCCTGTGCCGTGCACAGTTTGAAACTCATAAACGCTGCATGCAGCGGGACAAGCGTGTGCAGGTCTGGTAGGAATCGGCCTGTAACCCGTTAACTTAAATAAACTTAACTCCCTGCCCTTCATGTGATCTTGGGTCTTGTTCTTTAGTTACTTTTGAGCTATATTACTCAATGTTGTCTTTATTTGGATTTCTTTGACAATCAGTGACCTGGAGAAATTTTTCATGTTGTTGGCCTTTTGGATCTCTTCTGTAGTGAATATTCTGTTCATATCTTCTGCCCATTTTTGGATGGGATCATTTGCTTTTTGTTGCTAAGTTTGGTGCGCTCTTTATATATTTTGGTTATTAGCCTCTTGTCTGATGTGTGACATGTGAAGATCTTCTCCCGTTCTATAAAGGGTCTCTTTATTTGGGTCATGGTTTCTTTTGCTGTGTAGAAGCTTTTCAATTTGATGTAGTCCCATTGATTTGTTTTTGTTTTAGTCTTCCTTGCAATTGAGTTTATATCATCAAAGATGTTGAAGTTTAGGTGGGAAAGTGTTCCACCAATGTTTTCCTCTAAGTATTTGATAGTTTCTGGTCTAACATCCAGGTCCATGATACATTTGGAGGTGACTTTTGTTTCTGGTGAGATCAAGTGGTTCAGTTTCATTCTTCTGCATGTTTCAGCCCAGTTTTCCCAGTACCATTTACTGAAGAGAGCTTCCTTCCTCCATTTAATACTTTGAACCCCCTTATCAAAAATTAGATATCTATAGGGGTGGAAGTGTTTCTACATACTTCTACATAGACCTCAGACACTTAAGTCAGCCATTTCTTTTATTTAAATTAATTTATTTATTTTCCCTTTTGTTGCCCTTGTTCTTTTTCATTGTTGTTGTAGTTATTATTGATGTTGTCCTTGTTGGATAGGACAGAGAGAAATGGAGAGAGGAAGGGAAGACAGAGGGGGAGAGAAAGACACCTGCAGACCTGCTTCACTGCCTGTGAAGCGACTACCCTACACGTGGGAAGCGGATCCTTTTGCTGGTCCTTGCGCTTTGCGCCACGTGGCTTAACCCGCTGCTGCGGGACTCACAAGTCAGCCATTTCTGTGTGTCTCCGGATGTGGTGCTTTCTCCTATAATTCTGCTTACTAATGGCATGCTTTTTTATGTATTAGTGTTTTTTTTATTTTTTTTTATTTTAGAGCTTATATTCCTTGAATCTTTTGTCCATAGAAATTCTCTGGGGCTTGTCTGAAAAATCTTTTGCCATATATACACATACATACTAATCCATATGTAAGAGCTTTTAACAGGGCCTGATGGCACCAGGTTAAGAGCACAGAGTACAATGCACAAGGACCCCCGCAAGGATCCCAGCTCGAGCCCCCAGCTGAAGCAGGTCTGCAGGTGTCTATTTTTCTCTCTCCCTATCTTCCCCTCCCCTGAAAATAAAAAATCCACATATAGGCTGCTGGTGGACCCCCACTTCAGTGCTGTAGTATCCCGAATGAAGGGCTCTGATTATAGCCAACCGGCTCTCACCGTCATCAGCAGCACCTTGATGGACTCTGTAACCAATCAGCTTGTGCCACGCTCAGTATGAAACTGATAAAAACTGGGTGCTGCGGGACAAGCTTGTGCAGGTCTGGTGGGAATCAGCCTGTGACAGTAAACGTAAAATAAACATAACTCCCTGCCCCCCATGTGGCCTCAGGTCTTGTTCTTTGGTTACTCTGAGCTATAATTCTGTCCTATCCAACAAAGCAAACAAAAAAAAAATGGCCACCAGGAGCAGTGGATTCATAGTGCAGGCACTATGAATCCACTGCAGGCCCCAGTGACAACCCTGGCGGCAAATAAATAAATTACATTAAATCACTTTTCAGCTTAAATTCTCCTGGTCAAATAAATGCTATCAATTATAGAGTTCCAAAACCATGTGGACTGAGGAGTTTGACAGGAAATTTTATGAGAGGCTGTCTCTCTCTCTCTCTCTCTCTCTCTCTCTCTCTTTTAAATTAGTGATTAGTGACTGGTAAGGGTGTCTCTTTTTCTTTTGCCTTGAATTTTCATGGTCAAGGCTGAGAAAGGTCAATCTAGTACTGGGTTTGGTCTCTGTGAACAGCCTGCAGCTTTTGCCTCCTATTATGACTCATGACAAGCAGGCTGTAGCCCCTAGAAAAGAATTTGGAGATGCCCTGGGGTGAACACCAGCTAAGCTGTGGCTTCCCGCTTATTTAGATGGACATTTTCTCATTGTTTCAGGCCTACTATCAATTCTGTTGTGATAAGAGATTTAAAAGTGGGGGTGGGGGGGGAGTCTGACGGTAGCGCAGTGGGTTAAGCACACATGGCGCAAAGCATAAGAACCAGCATAAGGATCCGGGTTCGAGCCCCTGGCTTCCCACCTGAAGGGGAGTCACTTCACAAGCGGTGAAGCAGGTCTGCAGGTGTCTATCTTTCTCTCCCCCCTTTGTCTTCCCCTCCTCCCTTCATTTCTCTCTGTCCTGTCCAACGGACGACAACATCAACAACAACAATAATAACTACAACAATAAAAAAGACAACCAGGGCAACAAAAGGGAAAATAAAATAAATAAAAATTTTTAAAAACTTTTAAAAAAAGTACTCCAAGAGGTTGGAGGGCTGGCTCACCCAGCAGAGTCCAAGCATTACCATATGTGAGGGCCCAAGTTCAAGCCCCCAGTTCCCACCTTCAGAGGAGCAGCTTACAAGCAATACAGCAATGCTACAGATGCCTCTATATTCTCTCTCCTTCACCAACTGTCAAACAGCAGCAGAAGGAGGCTGAGGAGGAGGAGGGAACAGAGAGGAGAAGCTACCCTAGCACCCTTTGGTAAATTCTCTGATAAGGTGACTTTTGAATATGAACCCAGAATGCTAGAATGGGAGATTCTGTACTGCCCTTTTTCTTTAAACCAATTCACTTTAAATACTTATTTCATTTATTCTGAGAAAGAGAGCAGTCAGATCATCACACTGGTATATGTCATGCCAGAGAGAGAAGTCCTGGGGTCTAAGGCAAGCAAGTCCTGCATTCTGCTCACTGAGCCATCTCCCCAGCTACAAATCAACTGAATTCTTCTTAAGTCTAATAACAAATTAAATCTAAAAATTTAAGTGGATTACTGCTGTAGCTTTGTAGTAGTAAAAAACTGACATGCTGGGTATAGTTTCATGAAGATCCATTAGAATATGCACAGACATAAAACTATTTAACTCTGTATGTGAGAAGTTGACCTTAAAGACTGTATACCGACTGGCCTTCTAGACTTCCCAAGCTATACTCTGATCCCTCCAGGCCTGTCTTCATGCTGTGACAGGACTGTCCCTTCACAGAGTGCTATTTTAAATCGACAGATGTTTTCAGACAACATCCAGATTTCTCTCTTTTTTAGATATCTTTATTTTATTTATTATTGGATAGAGACAGAGAACTTGAGGGGGAAATAGAGAGGGAGAAAGGAAGAGAGACATTTGCAGCCCCGCTTTACCACTTAGGACATTTGCAGCCCCGCTTTACCACTCCTACAGGTGGGAGCCAGGGGCTTGAACCTGAGTCCTTATGCACTGTAAAGTGAGCTTTTAACCAGATGCACCACCGCCTGGCCCCCAATATCCATATTTCCAGATCCTTGCTGCTTTGCGTGGCCACCGTCCCAGCAGGAACTGGTCCCCTGGACTCTTGGCCAGATAAGCCTCATCCATTCCTCGGTTCTTCCCGGTATCCCAGGCAGGCAGCTGGCGGCCTTCTCTCCGGAGCCTGGCTCTGTGTCTCTGCTTAACATTCACTACGCTGTCACTTCCCATGCTCAAGTCCCTCTCCCACAGGCCCTCGAGCCTCCTCATTCTACCAGTGACCCCTTCTTTTTGTAATTCCTGTCCCAAGCCCCACAGTGGAATCAGAGGTTGTATGAAATTACACACACACCCAAACCCACTGAGTCAGGTGCCGGGAGCCTGGGGAGACTGACAGGCTGAATTAGCAGACATGCAGCCCCGAGCAGATCTGAAGACAAACATGCCTTTTTCCCTTCCCATGCTAAAGGGGACAGAGTAGCATACAAAAACTTGAGCTCTTTAAGGTCTTGGGGAGCTCTCCTTCTAGAAGGCTTGAGTGAAAATGTCCTTGCCAATGCTGCCGAGAGGAAAAGTCTCCCTGTACTCAAGGTATTCCAGAATATTCCTTCTCAGAGGAATCCTGTTTATGCTCTTAATGTGCTTAACAGACTTGCATTCAGCTAGAGAGTTGCAAGGTTCACCACAGGCCAGTCATGCCCCTGTGCTCACCCAGATTCACAGGCAGAGCTGGGCAAAGGAGGGAGTCACTCTTCCACAAACAGCATCAGGGACTATGTAGTTTTGTGTTTTTTAAACAGCTGGGCTTAAGTGGATTATTTGTCTTTGGTGACTTGGTAAATCACATTAAACTATCACTTTAATAAATAAAATAAAATTCATAACATAATGGAACATAGGCTTCTGCTTTAATGAAGTTTAACCCGGACAATAAATACCGCCGCCTGAGGCGCAGGAGTGATGAGAGAGGATGTCAGCAGGGCCGCCCACACATCCAGGCGGCTGTGACCCTGCCACCCCTCCCGGCTGGTGCTAGGACTGGCAGACATCTCCCAAGAAGCCCGGGGTAGCCCACTGATGCTGGGGGGTGGTAGGCCCCCCGTACCCCCCTGCTTCTCTGTAGTTCATACTCCAGCCTGCACTGTCATTGTCTCAGGGGAAAAACCACTCGATAAAGAAGGGCAGGAGGACTTCCTTGGAGACTAAGATGGCTGTTGAGCACAGTTCTGATAAAGACCACAACAGGAGAGAATGCTCTAGCGAGTTTACTTCAAGTGCTTTTCCCACCAGCAGCCTGTCTTACTCACTAATGAAAAAAGCAGCGCAGTCAGATTAAGAAGCTGACAACAACCCTGCCGGGGCCATTGCCGCATCCACCGCTCAAGTGCTCCCACGAGCCCCCGGGACCCGGGCGTGCTGTCCGCGCTTGAGAAAGGAGGACACCATTTTTCTAGGCAGGTCTGCAAATGCTTAAATGGTCTTAAAGAAACCTCAGGTAATTCAGCTAATGCTGACTATCCATCACAGCAATGCAACCTAGGAGGTGCGGTGAGAGCCCTGAGCAAGAACAAGCCAAGGCCCAGAGCACTGCAGTCTGGCACTGGCGAGGCCTCCTCTTCTCCTCGGCCCCTCTATTTGGACTCACAGGGTCCACAGGCTCCTCCCAGTCCTCTGGCTGTCACTTTCCTCACCACCAGGTGGGCTTCCTGTGAATGTATTTGCACCCATTCCTCCAGGGGAGCAGACAGGCAGGGCACTCCAGGGGTGGCCCAGGCCAGATGGGGGAGCTTGTGGGTGCCCAGGCCACACAGCGCAGCCAGATATGAGCTCTGGCTCCGGTGGCAGCTGTCGCCCTCGGGAACTGTCCTGCCTCTCCCTTATGGTTCTCTGTGTTTACAAAGCGGGGCTGACTCTGCATATTGTCCCTCAGGCCCCGCTCAGACTGTCTGTCAGCAGAAAAGCCTCCCTTCACCTGAGCCACCAGCCCCACTGCCTGAGCGGGTGCTTCCTTGGCCTCACTCCCCAGCTCAGGTCTTACAGCACCTCCCTGAAACGCCTTTTCTTCCTTCCTTCCTTCCTTCCTTCCTTCCTTTCTTTTTTAAATAATACTTATTTATTCCCTTTTGTTGCCCTTGTTGTTTTATTGTTGTAGTTATTATTGTTGTTGTTATTGATGTCGTCATTGTTGGATAGGACAGAGAGAAATGGAGAGAGGAGGGGAAGACAGAGAGGGGGAGAGAAAGACAGACACCTGCAGACCTACTTCACCGCCTGTGAAGCGACTCTCCTGCAGATGGGGAGCCGGGGGTTCGAACCAGGATCCTTATGCCGGTCCTTGCACTTTGCACCATGTGCGCTTAACCCGCTGCGCCACCTGAAACTCCTTTTTCTCCGGAAATGAACACACATGTACACACCTGGCAGCCAGCCTCTCTCATGATTTGGTTTTGTTCTTCTTTCACTTCTAAGTGCCCAGAGGAGGCGCCGCATACCCTGTGTCACAATGTGCGGTGGTACAAGAGTGCGTGTTAGGATCCCTAGTTCTCTGAGGGCTGAGCAAAGTCACAGGCTGAGAGAGTCCAGATGGCATGGGATTTTCTAGAGAACATCCCTCTGGCTGGGCTGGGAACTGAAGAAGGAAGTCATGTCCAGGACAAGCACAGCATTTTGGCTCATGAATAGACTCAACAAGTCAAGGGCTAAGACTTAACACCCAACCCCTGAGCACTCCTGCTTCTCAGGAAATGCTCTCTCCATATTCTCGCTCCAGAACCATCTGTCCCTGTCCTCACAGGAAGCCTCTCCTGAGCCCCAGGCACAACTCTCTGGAGGAACAGCATGTCACTCAAGGATGCCCAACTCCCAGATGTCCACTCTCACTGAATACGGAAGAACCGTCAATTCCGGATTCCTGAGGACTCCTGCTGCTTTCAACAAGCATCACCTGGTCTCTCCAGACAGCACAGTGCCGCTGAGGAACACTGAACTTGGGCTTCTGTTCCAAAGACCAGGGAAGAGAGTCCAGTTCCTGGTGTGGGGCCACCAGGTGCCCAGTGACATCTGGCCAATAATAACAGCTCCAAGTGAAGTTAGCACTACATCTGGGCAGGCTTCATGGCGGCCTGTCATGGCTGGAAACCAAGCCGCTTCAATAAGCCTCCTGAACCGCCCAAGCAAGGGAGGGTCAGGATTCTGAGGACAAATCCTGAATATCTAGGAGAAACACAGTTCCTATAACCAGTGCCATTTTTTTTACACCATATATCTTCTCAGTTGAGGGAAAGACAATTCACGTAAGTCCACAGGCACTTAGAAATGGCCATTAAAAAAAAAAAAAAAACAACCCAATCCCATTCCAATCGGATCAGACAGCTAAAATATACAAGGCCTGCTTTTTACTACCTCCAGGAAACCGCCTATTAAACCAAGAGCACAGTGCCACAGAGCTGCTCCAAGGAGAGTAGCATGGCGGTAGAAGCCACCGGGTCCCGGGAAATGTCAGCATTTCTCACCTCGCCCCTGCTGGGCAGAGGGGATGGGAGGATATTCCCATAGCTCAGAGTCATGGCAGAAGGGCAGCCTAAGAGGAGTGGGGGTCCCCTAGCAGAACTCTCACTGTGGGGAAAATGGAAGCACCCTAAGATGGAAACCTCACAGCATGTATGTGCAAGCCTGGTCTGGGGAAGGTGGGGCATTTCCCGGCTCATCAGATATCTCAGCAAGGAGGGGGCCGGTTTCCTCACATGTGTGATACACATTTGTGCTCAGATCCCACCACACTGGAGGAAATTCAATGCTCTGGTGTCTCCCTTTCTCTATCTGAAAAAAAAAAATTGGGCCAGAGTGGTGAAGCTTGGATGATGATAATAATATTAAATATTTTTTAAAAGGAAGGTCTTCTGAAAGACTTAAAAGAAAGCCTAATTAGAGATGCAAGGACTGAACAAAAGAACTCCGTGTTGAAAAAAATGTCAGTTTCTGACCTCACCAATGTGTTCCAAAACCTCCCCTCTCCAGAGCCCTGCCCCACTAGGGAAAGAGAGAGAGTCTGGGAGTATGAATCAACCTGCCAACACCCAAGTCCAGTGGAGAAGCAATTACAGAAGCCAAACCTTCCACCTTCTGCACCACATAATGATCCTGGGTCCATACTCCCAGAGGGATAAAGAATGGGAAAGCTATCAAGGGGGAGGGGATGGGATACGGAGCTCTGGTGATGGGAATTGTATGGAACTACACCCCTGTTATCTTACAATCTTATTAATAATTATTAAATCTCTAATAAAATTATTTTTTAAAGATGTCAATTTCATTTCTAAAAAGAACTGCAACTAGGATTTTTCTATTGATGTCTACTCTAAAGTTGACATTGCAGCACCAGTGGCAAAGCAACCTCCAAAATTAAAAAAAAAAAAAACAAAAAACTACAGACAGCAGACCCCTTCTGAGAAAAATAAAGAGTATATGATTCAGGCCCTGGACAGAGGGATGAAGGGAACAGAGAACTCAGACAGATGCCTGGCCTAGTAGGGGGGGTTAGGCAGACCAGCAGGGGAAAAATAGGTGATTTAACATTTGATACAAACAGCTGGAGATTCACGTGAGAGAAACAAAATCAGATTCCTACCTCATACCATATACCAACCAAGCCCAAGATAGACTAGAAAGATAACCCAAAAAGCAAGCCTTAGATGAACAAAGCAAATTTGACTACATAAAAATTCTATACTTAAGTATGACAAAAGACACTACAGTGAAGGCAAGCATGTAAGTCACAAACTAACAAAATGTGTTTTCAGTGGATATATAACTAACCTAGGATTCATACCCAGAGTACCTACGTGTGCACCAAATCCCCTCCTAGAGTTAGAAAGAAAAAGACAAGCTCTCTAATAAAAGCATGGCCACCCTGCAACTCCTCTCCTGGGGATATATCTTAAGGAACCCAACCCACCCATTCAAAAAGATTTGTGTACACCTATGTTCATAGCAGCACAATTTGTAACAGCCAACATCTGGAAGCAACTCAGGTGTCCAACAACAGATGAGTGGTTGAGCAAGTGGTGGTCTATAAACACAATGGAATGCCACTCCAGTTATTAAAAATGATGATTTCACTGTTTTCAGCTGATACTGGATGGAGCTTGAAGAAATCATATGAAGTGAAATAAGTCAGAAGCAGAAGGATGAATGAATATGGATGATCTCACAGGAAGAAGTTGAAAAACAAGATCAGAAGAGAAAACACTAAGCAGAAGCTGGACTAGAGCTGGTGTGTTGCACCAAAGTCAAAGACTCTAGGGGGTGGGTGGGGTGGAGAGTCCAGGTCCTGGAAAAGGATGACAGAGGACCTAGTGGGGGTTGTATTGTTATGTGGAAAACTGAGAAATATTATGTATGTACAAACTATTGTATTCACTGTCAATGGTAAAACATTAATCCCCCAATAAAGGAAAAAATAAATAAATAAAATAAAATAGCACAGCCACACATAAGAACAGGTCCGAATGTTCAGCACAAGGAGAACTCAACTTCGTGACAATCAGGGACATGTAGAAAAGAATGAGGACCCTGGCTCAGGCCACAGTTTCCAGATGGTAAAACTGAGAAATCATGAGAAATTTAGAGGACAGAGGAAGACAAGGGGGGAGGGCAGTTTGGACCACTCTGTAGAGAGCAGCTTGGTAATATCTGATGTTTGTGGCCTCTAACACAGAAATAAATGCCTGTTTCTTCAAGACAACGTCTCCTGCTCGGGGGATAAGAACACATGTAGCAGAAGGTCAGGCTGAGCACAGTTTGAAGTTTCAAAAACACTTAGAACAAGTCAAACGTCTTTCAACAGAAATATGGATAAATCACAGCACAGTGGCACAATGTTGAACTACAAAGTGAGAAAATGAAATTCAGCTAATTCATCAATGTGAATCAAGGTTAAAAATAGAGAGCGGTGGCGGGGGGGGGGGGGACTAGGGGGGCTGGGCGGTAGCGCAGCAGGTTAAGCGCAGGTGGCACAAAGCGCATGGGTCGGCATAAGGATCCCGGTTCGAGCCCCCATCTCCCCACCTGCAGGGGGTTGCTTCGCAGGCAGTGAAGCAGGTCTGCAGGTCTCTATCTTTCTCTCCTCCTCTCTGTCTTCTCCTCTTTCGATTTCTCTCTGTCCTATCCAACAACAACAACAGCAACAACAACAATAAGAACAACAAAATGGGGAAAAAGTAGAATCCACTCCAGGAGCAGTGGATTCGTAGTGCAGGCACTGAGCCCCAGTAATAACCCTGGAGGCAAAAAAAGAGAAAAACCAGAAAGTGGAGTGAGAAAGTATGTTGCGGGGTTGAGTGGGGTCACTCCTGGTCGAGTGCACATGTCCCCATGCTAGAGGAGCCTGGTCAAACCCCCAGTCCCCACCTTCAAGGAGGAAGCTTCACAAATGGTGAGGCCGTGTTGCAGTGTTTCTCTTTCTCTCTCTCCCACCTCTCTGTTTTTCTTTGTCCAATCTCATGAAAAAAAAAAAGGAAAAGAAAAGAAACAGGAAAAAAAATGGCTTCCACAAGAAGTCGATTTGATTCATCCTGCAGGCACAATGCCCCCAAAATAACCCTAATATCAATTTTTAAAAATGGCAAGCATTGGGGGTCGGGCGGTGGCACAGTGGGTTAAGCGCATGTGGCGCAAAGCGCAGGGACCGGCGTAAGGATCCCGGTTCGAGCCCCCGGCTCCCCACCTGCGGGGGAGTCGCTTCACAGGCGGTGAAGCAGGTCTGCAGGTGTCTATCTTTCTCTCCCCTTCTCTGTCTTCCCCTCCTCTCTCCATTTCTCTCTGTCCTATCCAACAATGAATTGCGTCAACAAGGGCAATAATAATAACCACAACGAAGCTACAACAAGAGCAACAAAAGGGGGGAAAATGGCAAGCATTTTGCAAAAGACTAAGTATGGTATCACCTATAAAAAGTTCCAGACCTTACTATGTGTTGGATGTAGTGGGAGTTGTATTGTAATATGGAAAACTGGGAAATGTTATGCATGTACAAACTATTGTATTTACTCTCGAATGTAAAACATTAATTTCCCAATAAAGAAATTTTTTAAAAAGTTCCAGACCTACCCCTCTCATCCTATGGTTTTGTCAATGTTTCCTTTTTATAAATAAATTAAAAAAAAGTTTCAGACCATTCATCATATTGTTGTATACCTTTGTGTGTGGCAAAATACTATGGGAATTTTAGAAGTGATTAAAACTTCCTGAGTGTAATAATGACAACCTTTGGAGAAGGAGGGACCCACAGCTCGGTGTAAACTTTCGCTTGTAAATACGACACGAATGAGCCGGGCGGCGGCACAGCAGTAACACACAGCACTGACAGCTAAGAGGCCCCACATTTGATGCTTATCACCATCAGCAGCCAAAGCTGGGCAGTGTTCTGGTTTAAACACAAAACAAACGGGGTCTGGGCACTAGCACACCAGGTTGAAAGCACATAGTGCGAAGCGCAAGGACCCCTGTAAGGACCCTAGTTCAAGTCCCCGGCTCCCCACCTGCGAGGGGGGGCGGTCACTTCGCAAGTGGTGAAGCAGGTGTGTAGGTGTCTGTCTTTCTCTCCCTCTTCTCTCTTAGTTTCTCTCTGTCCTATCCAACAACAATAACAATAACAGCAACAACAGGGGAAAAAAATGGCTGCCAGGGGCAGTGGATTCATAGTGCAAGGCACTGAAGCCCAGCGTTTGTAGCCAGGGGGGTGGTACAGCAGTGAAATATTGGACTTGCAACCATGAGGTCCTAAGTTTGAATCGGTGCACTGCATAGCATATACCAGAGTGATATATACCACTCTCAATAAGCAAAATAAACAAATAAATAAATGCCCTTTGTTGTTTTCAATCAAAGATACGAGAAGCTGGGGAGGTGGTTGAGCTGGCATTGAGGGCCACTGCCATCTGCCATCAAAACTGCTCAGTACTGGAACATGAACAGAAATGCTGACCAGTGGAAAAGGCTTGAGAGCCCAGAAGTAAGCCCCCACACCTATGGACATCTCATCTTTGATAAAGGTGCCCAGACTATCAAACAGGGAAAGGGGAGTCTCTTTTACAAATGGTGGGAGCACTGAGTGAAGGGAGCATCATTACTGTGCATGTCCTTGTCACGCTGTGTCAAGAGCCCCACTGCATGGAAGGAGCCTGAGACCCAGAGAGGGACAAGCTGAGGGGAGGGCAGGACAGACCCACGTGCATTCACTCCAGCTTCATGTGCTGGGAGCCCTGAGCAGCACAAGGGACAAAGAGTCACTATTAAATGGGGAAAAGAGAGTCTCTTCAACAAATGGTGTTGGAAAAATTGGGTTGAAATATGCCAAACACAAAAGTAAATTCCAAGTGGATCAAGGATTTGGATGTTAGACCAGAAACTATCAGATGCTTAGAGGAAAATGTTGGCAGAACTCTTTTCCATCTAAATTTTAAAGACATCGTCAATGAAACGAATCCAGTTACAAAGAAGACTAAATAAAAAATAAACCAGTGGGACTACATCAAATTGAAAAGCTTCTACACAGCAAAAGAAACTACTATACCCAACCAAAGAGACTCTTTATAGAATGGGAGAAGATCTTTACATGCCATATATTAGACAAGAGTTTAATAACCAAAATATATAAAGAACTTGCCAAACTCAGTAACAAGAAAACAAATGATCCCATCCAAAAATGGGGAGAGGATATGAGCAGAATATTCACAACAGAAGAGATCCAAAAAGCCAACAAACATATGAAAAAATGCTCCAAGTTGTGACTGTCAGAAAAATGCAAATAAAGACAACAATTAGATACCACGTCACTCCTGTGAGAATGTCATACATCAGAAAACATAGCAGCAACAAATGCTGGAGAGGTTGTGGGGACAAAGGAACCCTCCTGCACTGCTGGTGGGAATGTAAATTGGTCTAACCTCTGTGGAGAAAAGTCTGGAGAACTCTCAGAAGGCTAGAAATGGGCCTACCCTATGATCCTGCAATTCTTCTCCTGGGAATATATCCTAAGGAACCCAACACATCCATCCAAAAAGATCTGTGTACACATATGTTCTTAGTAGCACAATTTGTAGTAGCCAAAACCTGGACGCAACCCAGGTGTCCAACAACAGATGAGTGGCTGAGCAAGTTGTGGTGTATATACACAATGGAATACTACTCAGCTATTAAAAATGGTGACATCCACTGTTCACTGTGGATGGAGCTTGAATAATTCATGTTAAGTGAAATAAGTCAGAAACAGAAGGATGAATATGGGATGATCTCACTCTCAGGCAGAAGTTGAAAAACAAGATCAGAATAGAAAACACAAGTAGAACCTGAACTGGAATTGGCGTATTGCACCAAAGTAAAAGATTCTGGGGTGTATGGGTGGAGTCCAAGAAGGACAGAGGACCTAGTGGGGGTTGTATTGTTATATGGAAAACTGGGAAATGTTATGCATGTACAAACTTTTATATTTACTGTAAAATGTAAAACATTAATTCCCTAATAAAGACATAAAAAAAAAAGAAATTGTGCTGCTATGAAAACATAGGTGTACACAAATCTTTTTGGATGGGTATGTTCAGTTCCTTAGGATATATCCCAAGAGAGGAACTGCAGGGTCACTGGGTAGGTCCACTTCTAGCCTGATGTATGATATTCTCACAGGAGTGAAGTGGTTTCTTATTGTTGTCTTTATTTGCATTTCTCTGGCAATCAAAGACTTGGAGCATTTTTTCATGTGTTTCTCAGCCTTTTAGATCTCTTCTGTGGTGAATATTCTGTCCATGTCCTCCCCCCATTTTTGGATGGGGTTATTTGTTTTCTTGTTGAGTTTGGCAAGCTCTTTATATATTTTGGTTATTAAACTCTTATCTGATGTATGGCATGTAAAGATCTTCTCCCATTTTGTGAGATTTGGGTAGTGGTTTCTTTAGCAGCACAATTTCTAATAGCCCAAATCTGGAAGCAACCCAGGTGTCCAAAAACAGATGAGTGGCTGAGTTAGTTGTGTTCTATATATACAATGAGATACTACTCAGCTACTAAAAATGGTGAATTCACCTTCTTCATCCCATCTTGTATGGAGCTTAAAGGAATTATGATACATGAGATAAGTCAGAAACAAAAGGATGAATATGGGATGCTCTCACTCATAGACAGAAATGGAAAAACAAGAACAGAAGGGAAAACACTAAGCAGAACTTGGACTGGAGTTGGTGCACTGCACCAAAGTAAAAGACTCTGGGGTGGTAGGGGGGAGGGTTCAGGTCCTGGGCCAGGATGGCAGAGGAGGACCTAGTGGGGGATGAATTATTATATGAAAACTGGGAAATGTTACACATGTACAAACTACTGTATTTTATTGTTGACTGTAAACAATTAATCCCCCAAGAAAGAAATAAAAAAAATAGCAGTGTTTTCTCTGGTCTCTCTCATAAAGACCAGTGAAATAAATCTGAAACAGAGAAAGCAAAAAAAAAAAAAAAAGAAAGGAGGGAAGTAAAAAAGAGAGAGCAGTAGGGAGGTATGGATGTGGGAGAGTAGAGAACTTGCATGCATAAGGCCAAAGATTTGATACCTGACAACACATATGCTGGAGCAGGAGAGAGAGGGAAAGAGAGAGGGAGAGGGAGAGGGAGAGAGGAGAGAACATGTATTTGTTTATGTCTGTGCAAATATAGAATGTTTTTAAAAAGATCTGAAGCAAGAATAAAAATAAAAACTTAATAGATTTGATCAAGTCAGTAGTAAGTAATGGACATTCAGTAGATAAGTATCTGTGCTTTTCTATATCTTTAAGATTTTTATAACCAGAAAAAGAAAATGACCAGGACAGTAATCTGAAGTGGTCCTCTCTAGAATTGCCAAGCCGTGTGACTACATGGAAGGGCAGTATTTTTCTGCAGCCCAGTCTAGTCTAGGGGGTGCCATCTGACCCTCACTGTCTTCCTGTCATTCAGATGATGGCTGGGAGTCATCCTTGATCTCAGAGGCTGACCCCTTCATTTCCAGTCCTTCAGACAATGCCTGAGGTCAGCCTTAGTCCTGGAATATGACCTCCACCTTTCAAGCCTCCTCTCCAGGTCCTGGACATAGGCAGTCCCCCACAGTCTCCATGGGCCTGTTATCTCAGACAGCTCTTTCAGCCTTCATCAACACAGGGTGCTTTGCATGTCTACTCTCTGACCACGTGACCTTGATGTTTGGGAAAAGCTCAAAGGATGAGCAACACGGGGCAGACGATTCTCCCTAAGTCCACCCTGGTCTCTCTCCTTCGGTTACTGGCTGGAGGAAGAAGATAAACCCAGAGGCCTCCTAACATTACTAAGTTTTCTTAAAACTCATTTTCAGGTTTTGTGGTGGATCTTGTTTTGCTTAAAAAATGACAAAATGAAAGTTCAAAATGACTACGATTAACTAGATGCAAATTGCTTATGTGTGACATGCACTTTTTTAAATGTAGGAAATAAGGCAAGTGAACAGTTTTCCTTCTAGTTTTTATAATAGAGAAATTGTGATAAAAAGAACAATTTTTCACCTTTAATTGCATCATTAAGCTTTCCTTGTAATTTTTGGCACTGAAATAAAAATGAATGGCCTTCTGGCATCAGGAGATTTCCCTGTGTCTACGTATTTATGTCGATGTACTTTTGAGGCCATTCAAATGACAGGAATTGTTTCCCATTCTTCGCTCAGACTCAAGTGCACCAACTTCAGCTGTGCAAGCAAAATCTCTGCTATGATTTCCTTTGAAATATTCATCACCAGGCCATTGCATTACACAATTACCTACCAGGAATGCAGAGCACGGTCATTTTAAAATTCACACCAACATTCCCCGTTTGGGACCTGGGCTAGTAATGGAACTGTAAATCACATTTCATCATGCAGCCAAATCCTGAGCATAAATGAGTCTTGTGCTCATCCAGCCAGCCACAAAGTGACTCATCTATTATCTCTACGCCAACCTCTATTATCTTTTGCCAGATAGTTATTGGCATCTGTCTGTCCATGTCAGAGAACATTCAAATGGTGGAATGACAAAGGTCACAGCCGATCAAATCCAGTGTGTGAGTCACTGGGTGGCTTGTCCCGAGAGCTTGGACAGGGAGGCTGATCTACCCAGGAGAGGGAGGTGACCTGCAGGTCCGCTGCACATCAGTGTGTCAGCAGCTCCTAATTCCAAAGTTCAGAACTATCACAGAAAACTAAAAATACTGAAATGTTTTGAAATCTCTAATGAGTTTGCATCCTTTGGCTGATGTACTACTTGTGTTTCCTGGGGAAATAGAACCAACAGGGTGTGTGTGTGTGTGTGTGTGTGTGTGTGTGTGTGTGTGTGTGTATGTGTGTGTGTGTATGTGTGTGTGTGTATGTGTGTGTGTGTATGTGTGTGTGTTGAGTTGTATCTGTGTGCAGGGTTTACATGTCAGCATGTATGTATTTAAGTGTGTGTGTGGCTGTGTGTATTTATGAGTATGAGAGAGTGTATTTGTACATGTGTTTTTATGCTTGTGTTTGTATGCGCTTATCTGTGTGTGTCTGAGTGTCTCTGTGTGCAAATTTATGTCTGAGTGTGTGCACTGTATGCGTGTGTGAGTGTGTGTACTCCCTGAGGAAGGTAGGCTCTGGGTGGCCCCACACCTCTCCTCTGGAGTCCAGCCCTGTGTTTTCTCCCCACTTGAACAGGTCCTGCATCTAGGCACTTCTGATAAACAGACTATCACCACAGTGATGTGTAGTGTGTAACTTCACACAGTGAGATTGCTTGACTTTAAGGAATTGGCTCACACATCTGGAAAGAGGCCAAACCTGGATGGTGAAGACACAGGGAAGAGCTTAAAGTTCAGGATTGTTAAAGGTCTTCAGAGGCAGAGTAACCTTGCTCAGGTCAGTAAGCAACTGATTGGCTAGGTGAGCCCTCCCACAACACTGAAGACCATTTGAAGGGTTAGGGAGATAGCATTTTGGTTACAAAAAGACTTCATGCCTGAGGCTCTGAGGTCCCAGGTCCAATCCCCAGCACCACCATAAACCAAAGTTGATCACTGTTCTGGTCTATCTACCTATATTTCTCTTTCATTGAATAAATAAATAATTTTTTAAAATACAATTTGATTTATACAAAGCATCTGGCTTAAATGTTAACCTCATCCAAGAACCCATTCACAAAAACATCCAGAATAAGAAGCAACTCCATATCTGGGCCTCGGTGCCCAGTTACACTGACACATGCACTGTCTTATGGGAGGCTAGAGGCTTACAGTGCAGTTGGTGACACACAGGCATGGCCTCTCATCTCCTCATGACAAATGTTTGGGGGTCTGGAAGACACTCATTCGCACAACATAGGCCTCCCTCCCCCAACATATGCCAGGACCCCTAACATCCCTTCACCCTCTCCCTCTCTCTCCATCCCCAGAGTCCTTTGCTGTAGTCACACCCAGTTCAAGTTTCCCTTTAAGTTTTCCCTCATTGTCCTTGTTGTTTAAGTTCCACCTATGAGTGAGGTCATTTGGTACTGGTCCTTCCCTTCTTGGAATATCTCACTCAACATGATACTTCCACTTGTGTCCTAGATATTGCGGGGGGGGGGGGACGGGAGGGGAGGGGAGGGAAAAGAAGAGAAGAGAAGAGAAGAGAAGAGAAGAGAAGAGAAGAGAAGAGAAGAGAAGAGAAGAGAAGAGGAGAGAAGAGGAAAACTCAAATGGAGAGTCCATTCAACAAATGGTGTTAGGAAAACTACTGGGTTGAGATAGACAAAAGAACAAAACTAGACCAACATGTTTCACAACGTACAAAAGTAAACTCCAAATGGATCAAAGATTTGGATGTTAGGCTGGAAACCATCAAACATCAAATACTTAGAAGAAAGCATTGGCAAAGCTCTCTTTGATGTAAGCTTTAAAAAATATCTAAAATGACTCAAATCCAATTGCAAGGACAACAAAACCAGTGGGACACATAACATTAAATTTTACAGCAGACAAGTATCCAGGTTAAGATCTGAAGAAGTGATGAGTGAAAGTGCAATGTTTCTAGATCCTGTCAAATGCTAAATTTTTGGTTTCCATATTCAATTAATAAACAAGCCAACATCAATACTCACAGGGGAGCTACATACTCCTCTAGCTTACAGGTGAGAAATGACTTACCAGGTTTTCCCTGGGACCATCCAAGTGAATTTTAGAAACCAGAGGAAACATCTCTTGTTGCCTCTTTAATACTCACACCCTACCTGCTTTTGCTCTAGCCCCTGAGGGAAGGGTTGATCCATAAATGCATTTTTTAAAGTGCATTATTAAAAAGTTTCTAAGCATCAAATGATGACCTTGATGTAAACCTCTTGGCAGGGGTCACAGGATAGACAGGGCTCTCAGAACACACTGTGTGACTGGGCCACTGGGGCTCAGGCCACCTGCTTCCACCAGCAGACAGACATCAGGGGGTCAGCGTCACAAGCACCTGTAACAAGTGTCATGCTGCTTACAAATGTCCCTCGCCTTCATGATGAAGTCAAAGACATCCACTTGCTGCCACTCTGCCAAGCCCTCATGAATTATACAGGGTCTGTAAGAAGGTGGGAGTGGAGCCAGCCAGGCTGTAAGAAGCCTGAAGTCTGTACTCGCCTCTGCCACCCCACCACCTGCTGGCCTGTCATGTCTGGAGGAGCAGGCATCATCACCTGACCCTTGAATCCTGCTAGAGAACCATGTTTGCTACCAACTGTCCCAACCTATTGATAAACTCCACCCTTTATGTCTGGTCATGGGCAACCCTACAAATTAAAAGGGAAGCAGCCCTGCTGTGTGTCGGGCTGAGCTTCATTGATGGGAGACAGACGACACGGGACTCATGGTTGAGCTGTACGCAGTATCTCTTTATTCATGCAGGACGCAGCGCAATCTATACCAAGCTAAGCTAAAAACTAAAAAACTACAAACAATCTTGTCCTTATAAATATACTAGCCCAGTAGGGTGGGAACAAGATGCGACACAGAGAGGGTGGAGAGAAAAGTGACTGGTGAAAGTCAGGGTATGACAAGGAGAGGGGGCGGAGCAGATAAGAATTCTACCACTGAACCACCAATGCCCTGGAGGGAAGGTGGTGCTTGTTAACAGAGGGTATGTAAATAGAATACAGTGTTATGTAAATAGAATGCAGGGGGGATTAAACCAAATGAAATAGAAGGGGTTTTTAAAGCATACCAACAATTCCCCCTTTCTTTTTAACTAATGGCCATAGTATCAGGATTGTGGGGTGAACAGAAACCTATATCATACAGGCGTTGGGTCCTGATTATTTCCGCTTTCAACCAAGAAATGACATCAAGGCAGTTGAGAATTCAAAGTCTGAATTCTCCCTTTAGACTTAGCCGGAAGGGCGCTGAGGTCAGAGAATGAGTGAGTGAGCTGCAGCCCTGCTGGAACTGACTTGCTCTCTGTCCCCAGTCATGAGGTAACTTGACGGCACTCTGGTTGACTGGTGGAGCAGTAGGATGGCAGAGAACTAAGTGTGTGCACGTGGGGGGGGCACTGGCTGCAAGGATGCACTGCCCCCCAGCCCTATGATGGGAGGTGCCAGTCCCATCTTCTCACTAGTGCTTCTAGAGAAAGAGGCTCCTTCCTGCTGCATCTACCTTCCTTGGGGTTCCTTCCTCTTCAAACTCTCTTGGTTGATCCAGTTGGGGGTGCTGCAGCCTCCCCCATGCACCCTGGGCCATCCCTCACAGCACACTCCTCAATTCACATACTATGCCCAGCTAGTTCCTTCCCTCAACAAGACTGTCTCCTTCAATTTTCCATGGTCATCACAGGAACAGGCCAGAATCTAAGAAGAACCAACCTAGGGGCCCATCCTAGCCATGTTTTTACAAAATGGCAATGTTGATACCCCATGACTGTTCAGCTGACCTGTTCTTATGTGCATTTGGAGTGAAAGTCACTGGATTACTGGAAAGAAAGCTGAGGTCAGTGAAAGACCTGGGCTCATCTTCAGTCAACATGGACAGTCCACTAAGGCCAGAAACATCAAGCCCTCTCTGGACAGGTTGATTCAGTCAACATGCCCTTCCCTGCTGCCTTCCCTGGGGAGAGCAGGGTACTTGGGGCAGACAAGAGCTCAAAATGGTCTGGCCCCAGCTCCACCCCCATGTTGCCCAGGCATGACCATCCTTCCTCTGGTCTTAGGCAGCAATGACAATACCCATGTCCCAGTGCAAGCTATGCCCCAGGTGAGAGCTGGCATTGGGTGGGACTGCATGAAACTCTAGACTGAGACCAGGCTTATGGCAGTGACATGAGCATGCTTTCCTTAAGCTCAACTCTGAAATTTCTTGACATAGACAAACAGCTTGGCTTCAGTCAAGCCTCAATTTCTTTTTCTCCTTGGAAAAAGGAGGGAAGAGCAACATCTGCTCTCAGGGTTTTGAGACACCTGAGACCCAGGACGCTAGATCTGCATGAGGGCAGCTGTAAGGAGCAGAGAGCAGGCTGCCAGGGAGTGAGTCTCAAGACCACTTCCAAAGAGGTGACTGTAGGCACCTGCCTCTGTCGCTTACCCATAGTCCTTTCCCTTGCTGAATTCACTGTAAACTTTCCTTCCTGTGGGGAACAAATAGGGAGATTCTGAGAAAGCAGAATGACCCGAGAAAATGGAAGCTGTCAGGTCTGGGGCCTAATGCCTACCAGTTCCAGACAAACTCCTTCAGGACCAGGGTCCACTTGCAGGGGACACAGACACTCACTATCCATGCCAAAGCAATACAGGGCATTTACAAAGTCCAGACTGTTAGGTTTTCCGTATCCTTGACTGGGTTTCCCCTAAGTTGTCCAGCTGTTGCGAGTGGGTAGAAACCCAAGTGGGAGTGAACTTGGGCCACAAGTGAAACTGGGGCCATGTTGGGGACAGAATGGAAGACACATGCTTGGAAGTTCTCACAAATGGCCCAGCTGGCACAGAGCCCTGAGCAGGATGGGGCTGAGCCTGTCATCCCCGTGTCAGCTTGGTGCCTGGCACAGAGATGTACCTCAGTGCCCGCTGGGCAGAAGAGATTCAGATGAGCAGGTGTACGGCCAGAAGTCCATTTTTAGCAAGATGCAGAGACAGAAGCTCTTACTGGTAAGCACAGGACTCTTTGTTCTCAGGAAGCTCCCTAGATGACTGTCACACAAAGTCCAAGAACTATTTGCTGGCCTGGGATTGTCTGGGGCCAAGGCATCATTCAAGGTCTGTGCACAGTGGGTGTGCAGAAAAACAGAGCGTGAATGGATGAATGTTGTGTTCAAGCTATCTGACCAAATGTGTAGCTCCCCTGTAGATGTTCCTCCTACTGCTTATTTTAAACACTGAGGACTGAACATTTAAGAGACCACCAACCCTAGGCAAATACTTAAACCCAGATTCTTGTAAACTAGGCCCTGAATGAGGCTGTTATCGCTTGTGAAACTAATTTGAACAAAAAGGATCCACATTCACCTAATAGTCATTCTCTGGGGAGTTCCCGGATTTAGCAGAACATAGTGGGAAGAATTTCTTCAGAGCTAAAAAGAGGGAAATTACACAGGCACACAGCACACTAATAAGAAAGTGGTATTAAAACAGCCCACTGTCTCATGGCATCTCCAGTGCTCACACCGTGACGGCTGTTGCATACTCTCAGTGCTTTCAGACTCACCTCCTTGGAGGGCCCCTCCCTCAGGCCCAGTTCTGAGGTAGGGGGAAAGAGAGCACAAGGTACAATTTTAAGATATTTTAAAAATAAGACTCCACATTTCCCCAAAGACGACAGGCTGCCAAGTTAGCTCACCTGAACAGTGCGCCTATTTTCTCAGGTGTGTGAGTGACCCAGGTTTGCGTCCACCCCAGCACAGTGGAGGAAGCTTCAGTGCTGTGGTGTCTTTCCCTCTCTCCCCCTCAGTCCTTGTCTCTGTCTGAAAAAAATCGGCCTCCAAAAGACGAAACCCAGTCAATGACAAAAAAAGAAATCCCCAAATAGAACAGGGCAGACAATACCATAGAACAGACATGCCCATTCCTCACTGCCAGCATGATGGCATGGCCAAGCTTGTTTCATTTACTGACCAACACTCACTCTGTTCACACCCTGCTGGACTATTCTTTTTAAAAATTATTTTAATATTTTTTTATTTTCCCTTTTGTTGCCCTTGTTTTTTTATTGTTGTTGTAGTTATTATTGTTGTTATTGATGCCATTATTGTTAGGACAGAGAGAAATGGAGAGAGGAGGGGAAGACAGAGAAGGGGAGAGAAAGACAGACACCTGCAGACCTGCTTCACCGCTTGTGAAGCGACCCCCCCGTAGGTGGGGCCTGCTGGACTATTCTTAAACAAATTCCACACCTTTGATTTACATCAAAATCATAATGAGAGTTCACCTTATGACTGCTTGAGTGACTATTATCAGAAAGACAGGACACTATAGGTGTTGGTAAGCTTGTATGGAAAGAAGACCCTTCTCCACTACTGGTGAGTCATAAGTTTGTACAGGCATGATGAAAAACAGTGGACAGACATTGCACATACCTTCCTGGGTATTTATTGGGAGACTATGGAAACACTATCTGGAAGAGACATCTGCACCTCCCTGCTCATGGCAGTACACTTCATAATAAGCAAGCGTTGAAACAACACATGGATGTCCATGATGAATGGCTGAGTGAGAAGGAAGTTGTGACATCAATACAATGAAATACTACTCAGCGATGTGTAATAAAGTCCTGCCACTTGTGACAAGGTGGGTGGACGTTGAGGGGAACAAACTTAGTGAAATAAGTCAGATACAATAAGGCAAATGTCTGGATAGCAGATAAAAGAAACCAAGCAAATGAACAATAAATTCCTAAGAGTAAAGAACAAAACAGCAGTAATCAAGGGGAAGAGGGACTTGGAGAGGGTAAGTCAGGTTGGAGGGGTTCCTTATAAGGTGAAGGACGGACACTATTGAGTATCATGTGTATAGATATTGTATGTAATATACACATCTGGATAGAGCATATAGATGTTATACTACAACATCTACATGTGTATACAGATGTAATTTGTATACAGATGTTGATCAGTATTGCTGTCAACCTGAAGTCGATATAATGTTACAAACCAGTATTACTACAAAACATTGATGAATTCTTTAATAACTTCCTTCGCATGCCCTCTCCTATTAGTCTGCCTTCTATAGCAGAGCCCTCACCAAGAGCATAAGATAGGGAGAGCCAAGATTTCTCCTCCAAATCATGTGTTTATCACTGTTGCTTTGTTCTCATCAGCTTTCAAAAGAAGGGAGCACATCACCTTTGGCAGTTATACTTCTTCAGTGCTTTCTTTTTTTTTTTTTCCTTTTTCATTATTTATTATTGTACAGAGACAGAGAAAAATTGAAAAGAGAGGGGGAGGTAGAGAGGGAAAAAGACACAGAGACACCTGCAGCTCTGCTTCACCACTCGCAAAGCTTTCCTCCTGCAGGTGGGGACCAGGGCCCTGAACCCAGGTCTTTAAGCACTGTCATGTGTGTGTCTAATTAAGTGCACCACTGCCTGCCCCCGAGTGTCTTATCTTTTCACCTGTAACATTCTTAATAATTGTTAGATATTTTTTATTAAGGTGGCACTGCCTTGCAACACTGTAGACATCTCAAGAGCTTCACACCGACAAGCCCTGTGCTCTGCCCCACCATGCCATCAGAATGTAATTCCTTGCTTTCCTCCTGTGCCTTTCCTGGCTTCGGCTGCTTCCCTTCCCAGGGTAACTGATCCCAGGTGCCCTTCCCCAGATTTGTGTGAGCCTGGACTAGACTGAGAGATACAATTTGAGGCAGATGGCATTTTTCTTCTTCTTCTCCTCTTCCTCCTCCTATTTCTCCTCCTACTTCTTCCCAAGAACTGAGGGAGAAGCCTGTCCTTCACATGTCACCACAGTGGGAAGCACACAATGCCTGTGATATGTAATTAATTAATGAGTGCAAATGTTGCCAAGTGCTCCCATCCTTATAAAGTTCCCCAGCAGCTACCTCTAATGGCTGTGAGATCACTAGTGAGTTCTGCCTCAGACCACTCTCTGATCAGGACATCAGTGCAATTCCTTGATTCCCTCTGTACCCACAGCCTCATTTTCTCATTGTGAAAAACTTCCCCCTCAAAAGTTACTTTACAACCAGAAAAACAGAATGTGGAATATTTATCTGAGTCTTCCCATCTAATTATTTGATGGCCATGAAATATACAAAGGTGATCCAGGAAGGGTTTAGCAATCATCATGAACGTACACCCTGGCCGCAATCTATACATTTTTAGTCCACTGCATCCTACCCCTTTTAGAAAGGGGGTATAGGTGCTAGCATGACTCCTGCAGTCTGAATAATCCCAGCTTTCTTTAAGACTACATGCCCCCAGTACGGGAGCCTCTGAAGCGTGACTTGTTTTCCTTCACACGTCTCTCGATCCATACCACCTGATACTGCATCTGCTGATCTCAACCAAATCAATGAAACAAGTACCATCTTGACATGTTTCACTTTGAATGGTGTCCAGAGACACCAGGTGTAGGATGCCAGCCCTTCAGTTCCAGGACTCTGCCACCAAGTTGCAGACGCTACCATGGCACCAACCTGACTTCCCTGGGCAGACGACCTCACCAATGTGTCTTGGAACCTCACCTCTCCAGAACCCTACCCCACTAGGGAACGATAGAAAGAGGCTGGGGGTATGGATCCACCTGTCAACAGCCATGTCCAACAGAGAAGGAATTATAGAAGACAGACCTTCCACCTTCTGCACCCCATAATGATCCTGGGTCCACACTCCCAGAGGGAATAAAGAATAGGAAAGCTTCCAATGGAGGGGATGGGATAAAGAACTCTGGCTGTGGGAATTATGTGTAATTGTACCCCTCTTACCCAATGTACTTGTCTATCATTATTAATTCAATAAAAAAGTAAAAAAAAAAAAAAAAAGACTACATGTGAACACTCCCTACTCCATAGCTAAAATCAGGCATCTATGGAGTCCTGTGGGTTTCTTTGCATATAAAATAATCTTGGGACTTAAGGAGAGGGAGAGGGTCACTTTCACCAGGTCAATCACAGGGCCTGAGAATGTTCAGTGGAGAAGGCTCAAAGATATGGTTTTATTTCTTTTAAAGAGAAGAATAAGGGCTGGGTGGTGGCGCACCTGGTTAAGCGCACATATTACAATGCACAAGGACCTGAGTTCAAGCCCCCTGTCTCCACCTGCAGGGGGAAAGCTTCATAAGTGGCGAGGCAGTGCTGCAGGTGTCTTTCCCTCTCTACCTCCCCCTTCTCTCTTGACTTCTGGCTGTCTTTATCCAATAAATAAATAAATAAATAAATAAATAAATAAATAAATAAAATAAACAAAAGAGAACACAAAAGCCAGGCAGTGGCACACTTGTTTGAGTACACCTGTTACCATACACAAGGAGCTGGGTTCAAGCCCCTAGTCTCCACCTGCAGGGGTGAAGAATCATGAGCAGTGAAACAGGGCTGCAGGCGTCTCTCCATTTCTCTCCCACTCCTGTTTCTCCCTCCCCTCTCAATTTCTCTCTGTCCAATCAAATAGAGAAAGAAAAGAAAAAGGAAGAGGGAAAAGAAGAGAAAGAAAGAAAAAATGGATGCCAGGAACAGTGGATTCATCATACAGGCACTGAGCTCCCGTCATAACCCTGGAGTAAAAAACCCCCAACCAACCAAACAAACCACAGAGAGGCTAGAGAAAGCCCACCCAGCAGGACATACTTTGTCATTCACAAGAACCTCAGTTTAAGCTTACAAAAGAGAAACTTCTCAAGTAGTGGAGTAGTGCTAGGATGTCCCTCATCTCTCTCCCCCTCTATCTTTCTCTCTGCTTTTCACTTTCTGTCTGGAGAAAAGCAGAAATGGGTCCATCATGAGCAGTGAAATCACACATGTGTGAAGCCTCAGGAAAACCCTGGCAGGAAAATGAAATGACAAATATATCAATAGGTTCATACAGAGACTAAATTCATATTTAAATCTTCAGTTTTTCTCTGATTTTAGGCTTATCTTTTTTATCATCTTAAAGATCTTAGGTCCTATAACATTATCATAATTACTTATTTTATCCCAGTATATGTATTGATGTGTAATATGTATATTTCAGTATGTACATACATAAATAATAGCTTTGTGATGACACTAGCTTTATTACTAACAATCTAATTACTGAATAGAATGACTTTTTTCTTTCTCTTTTTTCTTTCTCTCTTTTCTTTTTTTTTCCTCTTTTTTCTCTTTCTTTCTTTCTTTTTTTTTTTTTGTAAAATTTCTTTCTGTACTAAAATAGAGCTCCCCTACTAGGGTAGAGCTGCATATTCAAACAGCTTGAAATTGTAATCAAAGCAATTTTTCTCTGTGTAATTAAGCCACCAATTTGATGTAGAGTTAGGTTCATTTTTTAATTTTAATTTTGTTCTTTCTTTTTAAAAGAGAACTTTCTTGTTTAGCTTTAGTTCAGGCTTGCAATTCTATAAAAGCAAATAATAATTGCAAAGTGAAAACTAAAATGTGTGTATTTGCAGAAGTCAGCTTCACCCCTGAGCCAGGCCCACATCTCACTCATGCCCGACTCCCCACAAAGATGGCAACTGTTCACTGTTCTGTCTACTCACTAATTTTCTCGTTTCGCTTAAGATTTGGGCAAAGCCCGGTATGTTTGTGGGAAGACTGTGTGCACAGAGAAAGGTGTGTGTGCATACCAATGTGGTCTGGGAAAGTGTGTGCATGTAGGGATCTGTCTGCTCATACATGCAGACTAGAACTTTCTCAGCTGGCAGTCAACAGAAGCACAACAGAAGCATGACAGCATGCTGCATGAGCTCATAGCAAGCATCACCACTGAGAACAGGAGCAACACCCAGTAGTCCCTACAGCATTCCTCCCCGATGCATGGAGGCCCAACCTCATGCGGACATTCAGTGGGTCTATGCTGAAGTGATAAGCTGGCCTTTTGGTGCTAGACACTGAACTACAGGAACACCCTTGCAGATACCACCTTTTGCACTTTGTCCAACTGGTCTCTGGATGCTAGGGAGGGTCAGAGGCCCTCTGTGTACATTCCTACAGGGCCCCTGCCTCAAGCCAGCTGAGGCACTGTAAGCACTGAGGGTGACTGCCCACCTGCTCACCAGCTTACAGTCAGTCCCTACGGCTGACAGCTTGCCTTTGTGAACACTACCTCTTACACAAATACTATCGTGTACACACTATAAGTACACAGGAATATGGACCTTTATTTTTTTTCTTTGTTAACCGGAGCACTGCTCAGTTCTAGCTTATGGTGATGCTGGGGATTAAACCAGGGACCTCAGAGCCTAAAGCATGGGAGCCTTTAGCATAACAATATGTTATCTTCTCAGCCCACCAGATGACTTAAACTTTTTTTTTAATATTCATGTTTATTCACTAATTTATTTTTAAGGCTATAGGAAGTTAAGACATAGTAAGAAACAAGTTAAGAAATAGTGACTAAGAGAAGAGAAGGGTGGACAGTCAAAATTAAAATATGCTTCAGGGAGTTGGGCGGCAGCACAGCAGGTTAAGCAGACATGGCACAAAGCACAAGAACCAGCGTAAGGATCCCGGTTTGAACCCCAGGCTCCCCACCTGCAGAGGAGTCACTTCACAAGCAGTGAAGCAGGTCTGCAGGTGTCTATCTTTCTCTCCCCCTCTGTCTTCCCCTCCACTCTCCATTTCTCTCTGTCCTATTCAGCAATGACAACAACAATAATAACTACAACAATAAAAAACAAGGGCAACAAAAGGTAATAAATAAATAAATATTAAAAACAATATGCTTCAAAGGTGAGACAGAGGAAGGCCTGTCAGCAAAGAGAGAGCCAACTGTCTGTATTTTTTTTTTTTTTTTTTTTTGCCGCCAGGGTTATTTCTGGGGCTTGGTGCCTACACTAAAATCCACTGCTCCTGGAGGCCAGTTTTTCCCTTTTGTTGCCCTTGTTCTTTTTTGTTGTTGTTGCTGTTATTGTTGTTGTTACTGCTGTCATTTTTGTTGGATAGGAGAGTGAAAAATCAAGAGAGGAGGGGAAAACAGAGGGGGCTAGAGAAAGATAAGACACTTGCAGACCTGCTTCACTGCTTATGAAGTGACCCCCTGCAAGTGACCCCCTGCAAGTGGAGAGCCGGGGGCTCAAACCGGGATCCCTACTCAAGTCCTTGCGCTTTGCACCATGTGCACCTAACCCACTGCGCTATTGCCTGATGCCCTACTGCCTGTATTCTTTTTATATTTATTTATTTCCTTTTTGTTGCCCTTGTTTTTATTGTTGTTGAAGTCGTCGTTGTTGGATAGAACAGAGAGAAATAGAGAGGAGGGGAAGACAGAGAGGGGGAGAGAAAGATAGATACCTGCAGACCTGCTTCACCGCCTGTGAAGTGGGGGAGCCGGGGGCTCGAACCGGGATCCTCAGGCCGGTCCTTGTGCTTCGCGCCACGTGCGCTTAACCCACTGCGCTACCACCTGACTCCTATTTTTATTTATTTTTAAAGGTAGAGAAACAGCACTGAAACTTCCTTTGATGCAGTGGGAACCAGGCTCAAACCTGGGTTGTACACACACATGGCAAAGCAGCAAACTATCCAAGCTGGGCTGTCTCCCCAGCCATAGAACCTTTTATTCTGGGACAGCTACTGAGTCACAGTATCTTGTGAGAGAGACTACAAAGTCCTCAAGCATCCTCCACTGGTTAGGAGAGCCCTGTTTATAATTCACAGGAAATGGAATCAAGATCAAGGCCTTGTCCTGAGTGCCTCACCTCACTGAAGAGCATCCACTGGCGGCAGACCTCCTTCACACGGCATTCAGTTATTTCACACAAGCTACTGAGACATCCCAGTGGGGACTGGGGTTCACAGGTTTTCATCTGGGCACAAAATAATAATAATACATCTAATTGTTATTTAGAGAAAATAGCAGAGAGAAAGTGAAAGAGACCACAGCACCAAAGCTTCCTTTGAAGTGGTGGTTGCTGGGTTCAATGTAAGATTTTAACTTAACTGCTCAACAAAAATGTCACTTGGTTTACACGTGGCTTGCAAAAGAGTGTGTGGTATGCACAAGCAAGAGAGAGAGAGAGACAGACAGAGAGAGACAGAGAGAGAGAAGTACACCCAGAGTGATTCCTTCTAAACAAAATCAAGTAATTCTCCCATGTCTGGGTTACTGGGAACTAAGTGTAAATTCAGCCAGAAAATTATATTGTTAAAATCCCTGGCCACTGTTTTTTTTTTTTTTTTTTTTTACATTTGATAACTCATAGGCTGATAAGGAAGAATTACAGTTCTCCATTTACAACTGTAATCCTTCTATCAGATTTTAGCTTTCTGTTTTCTTATCTCTCTGACTTGTGACATATATATTCAGTATTGTTTTTACTTCAATAAAGAGGCTATCTTTAATTAACTAAATATAGTTTGCCTTCATCTTTTTTAATCTTAATATCATCACTCCTATTTTGCTCCTGCTCAAGCATGACTGGGAGCAATTTTCCCAGAATTTTTTTTCCTAATCACTTTATGTGTCCTCCCCCACCCCCCCGTCCCCAGTTTATAACTGCTAAAATGGAACTTCAAGCAAAATTTATGAATTCACTTTAAGAACACATGAAGGAGATACATGTCTAATATGTGGGTATTTTTTTAAAAAAAACCTTTTGATGTTCTATTTTGTTTTTTAGAAAAACTTAGTTCACAACCAACAAAACACTTTGGTATTCTACAATTGTTTAAATAATGAGGTAACCTTAAAATAGTCTTATAAGAAAAACACAAAATGCCCCAGAAGACTCTTATGCAACCCACAACTGTTTCAGAGGAAAACTAACCCTTTAAGTGGCCCCTTTTCACAAGGGCCTCATGCAGAGAAAGCGAACACTATTCAAAATTGTTTATCCTTTCTTAATTTTCTTTGTCATTATAGCAGGTTGTTTCCTCCTAAATTTGTTTTTAGCTAAATGTAAGCAAAAGATATGTACAAATCCAGAACTGTAAGCATGAGATGTGTGTCAACCTAGAACTTAAAAAAAAAAAATTAACAAGGGGCTGAGCAGTGGCTTACCTAGTAGGGCACACACGTTACAATGTTCAAGGACCCAGGTTCGAGTCTCCCGGTCCCCACTTGCAGGGGGGAAGCTTCATAATCAGTAAAACAGTGCTGCAGGTGTTAATTCTTTCCATCTCCCTCTCTGTCTCCCCCTTCCCTCTCAACTTCTCTGTTTCTATCAAAAATGAATACATAAAAATCTTTTTTTTAGTTAAAGGGGGGGGGGGGAATCTGTTCCAGAAATGCTTTTACCTTGTTTCATGTAGCTACAAATTACTACTAAGTGGCACTGCTTCACCAAATCTCCATAATGTATCACTGACAGGTGTTTAGGTTCCTACCTATTTTCTGCTGCTACAAATCTGCTACAATCCTCCCCACAGCACTGGTTCTCAACGCTGTTGCATGTCCCAAAATCACAAGGGCCTCCCAGCATGATGGAGTCAGTAGATCATGGAGAATGGGATCTAATAATCTGCTTCTTCTTTTAAAAAATTATTTATTGATAGAGACAGGCAGGAAGTGAGGGTAGGGGAGACAAAGAGGCACCTGCAGCACTGCTTCACCACTCTCAAATCTTTCCCCTTGCAGGTGGGGTCTAAGAGCTCAAATCCAGGTCCTGTGCATTTTAACGTGTGCATTGAGCCAAGTGTGCAAATATCTGGCCCCAATAACCTACATTTATTTCTAACAAGCCCTCAGGGATGCTGATGTTATGGCCCCAAGATCACACTCTGAGAACCACTGCTCTTTTTAAACAGCACCACCCAGTACAATTCTGTAACTGTGGAAATGTTGTATGTCTGCACTATATAGTCAGAAGTCACCAGTAGTGAGAGCCTTGCATACTTGAAACATGGCTCATGGGTTGATGACCTCAACTCTTAACTCTTAATCTAATTTCAATAGTTATGCATGACTGTGTGACAGGTGACCACACTGAGTTATGTCTAACTCAAGTGAAATAACCAGGTTTTAGAAAATATACCTACTTAACTTGTCCAGGAAGGGATTTTGTGCCCAGGAAGTGGTTGTGGTTCTTAACCATCCCCTTCTTTCTCTCAGGCTTATGAACACTTATATGCATGGCTAAACAAGAGGGTCCATGCACTGCAGACATGGGGTAGGCAGGGTAACTGAAGGAAAGACAGCATGGCCCTATGCTGGGAAATTGTGCAGATGCAGTCACATCTGCCATGTTGTCCCCTCAGGCTATTGCTAGTTCCCGCAAGAGTTGGGACATTCTCTGAGTGCCTGTTCCACCATGGTGTGCCCTCAGGGCATTGTCAATTCCCCGAAAGTTGGAGTGCTATGGTTACTCCTCCCCCTTCCCATTCTCGCAAGAGCTATTCCCATAAAGCCCTTCTTCTTCTGCCCCTCGCTCTCTTGCCTGCCTTTCACTTCGGGGATTAGACGCAGGGATGGTTGCTGTGCAAGGCGGCCATTTTTGCTACCTCCACGTGGCCCAAACTGCTGCTCTCTCACCCAACTCTGAGGTGCCAGCACAAATAAAGGATTGTGTTCCCTTTCTGCTCCAAACCTCCTTTTTCTGCGGCTCGCCACCGCCACAAGCGACAGCCCTAAGGGCTGAGCAGTTTGGCAAGGAACATTTTATTCAGAGGGGTTTCTCCCTGGGCCTCAGTAGCTGGGGAACTTTCTTCTGTTGGGTGTTCAGCAAAGCCCAAAAGTAGAATCTTAAATTCAAGAATTAAAAAAAGTAAGACCATAGTATTTCTCTTACTTGGGGTTCAACTTTTATCTCACTTTTCACAAAATTCTGATTACTTCTAGTCAGTATTTTAAATAATTTAATTAACTTTCTTTGATATATTGTGGCGCCCCATCAAGTTCGCCAGGGATCCTGACACAGCCATCTCCTCTGGACCTGCATTCAGACTTTAAAGAAGCTGGACGAGAATGGGATGGCGCATTCTCCCCCATTATTGTTACAAATAATTATACTGTCACAATTGATTAATAACACTTTGGCAGTGCCTGGTGGGAATGGAGAGTCAGAAGCACCCCCTCTCCCTTACACAGGGGCATATTTGAAAGTTACATTATGAAAGTGGGGAAGATGGGTCAGCATAGACGGACAAAAGAAGTCATGTTATGACCTGCCCCTCAAAGAAAGAATGCAGAGATTGAGGCCTCCCAGGTACAAGTTGACGGATCAAAACAAAGAAAGATTAATAGTTAAACTTTACCAGATCTAGATGAGCAGTGGCCCACGACTAGGCAAAGATCCGTATGCCCCCCATAGAAGATTATTGATAGAAATAGTCCTCAGCAAAAGTCAAAAACAATTCTGAGTATGACCTCCCCAGAGAACAGGGCGATACTAAGTATTGTACCATTCTTTACAGTAATAGGGGAGTAACATGCAGCCTGCCAAAGCTACAAGACTATGATGCTTATTGCTACTTCCTTAGGAGCTAGTTGTTTAGGCAACCTGAATGTAACCTGAAAAAAGTATAAAAGCTAATGCAGTTTTACTATTAAAATGAGTCCAGATTCACCCTCCAATAGAGTGTGGTGTCTATCTGTTCTCCCTCGCACCGACTCCTGACCCACCGGGGAGGTCACCTTCCGAGACCCCTGACTCTCCTGCTGCTCATCCGCTGTGGTGGTCCGCAGCAATATATAATTCATATAATGTGAAATATAGAGACCTGAGCACCATATTGTTGGACTGACTTCCCACCCTCTCTATTTTATTTGATAGGACAGAGAGAAATTGAGAGAGATGGGGTAGACAGAGAAAGAGAGAGAAAAGAGAGATACCTGCAGACCTGCTGAACTACTCAGGAAGCTTCCCACCTGGCAGGTAGGAAGGGGGTTGTGTTTGATAGACTTCTGAGAAATCAATGTACATCTAATATATAACACAGTCTTCCATCAGGAACTCTGGACCATTAGCAGAAATATCTGCACATAAGATTTAGAATGAACTTACTAAGTTTCCACCAAAGAAAAATTAGCAGCAATTTGATTATAGTTGCATTGGCAGGCTTCTGGAGGTTTGTCTGTGGAATCACTACTGTTACATGTTGCTCATTCTGATCAACAAGTTGAACCAACAAAATATCACCTGAAAACTTGCCAAACTACAACTGGAATCTCTTCAGAAACTCACTCAGCCACAGGTGAGTGCAGGCACGCATGGCCAGTGGATGGAAAAGGGATGAGCGGGATATTCTCAGTAGTTAAGAATTTAAGAAGTCGTTCTTAAGCATAACTGGTGCCATCTTGGTAGCTACATGGCAGAACACATTGACTGCAGCAAGAATGTGGAGAGCTTCTGGGTGCTTAACCTGCAAACCCAGGGGCATCATGATATTGAATTGCCCATAATGACTCACCAGTGTTTAAGAAGTAGGAGCAACAAAGAGACCCGCAAGTCAGGAAGACGAAGGAAATAGTCAAAATCAAAGCAGAAATTAATGAAACAGAAACCAGACAGAAAATTCGAAAGATTAACAAAAATAAAAGCTTGATTTTTGGAAGGATAAATAAGATAGATAAAACACTGGCTAGACTCACACTCACTCACACAAATTACATTGACTCTAATGATCAATTTGGGGGAGAATTAACATTTTAATAGTACATTAAGTGTGTTAATTTATAAATACAGAATACTTTGCCATAAATTTCAATGTATTTCAGTTATATTTGTAATTTTTTGGTAAAGATCTTAAGTGTGTTTAGTTAAATCTATCTCTAAGTATTTAAGTAATGTTTTCAAGCTACTATAAGTACTACTGGTTTCCTAAGTTTATCACCCTTGCTAATATGTAAGAATTACATATTTTCATTGTACTCTTGTACCCAGGATCTTTATTCTCATTGTCTTATTCTCTTGTAGGTTCTTTTGAAACTTTTAAATAAAAAAATATATGTACCTGCAGGGTTACCACTTGGACTTTATGCCAGCATGGCAAATCCACTGCTCTCAATGATTATATTTATTTTCCCTTTATTTCCCTCTCTTCCCTTCTCTCTTCAGTGGTTCTGTTTCCTGTTTTGATAGAGAGAAATGGAGAGGGAAGGGGAAGATAAAGAGGGAGAGAGGAAGAGAGACACCTACAGCACAGCTCCTCAGCTCCTAAAGCTTCCCAGCTGCAAGTGGGGGTTAGGAATTTGAACGCAAGTCTTTGCACATGGCCCTGTGTGTATGTTCTATACCTGGTGCCTCTTATACATTCTCTAGCATCTTCCACATATGAAATCTATAGGACCACTTTAACTTTTTCCTTTTGGATTACTATGCCTTTAATTTCACTTTCATCCCAGATTATCCTAGCTAGGCTTCCCAAAAGTGTAACATATTGAATAAAAGTCTGGAGAAATATTTTTGCTTTGCTTTTGACCTGGGGGAGCTAGCTGAAAACTTTATTTTTCAATTGATGTCGTATGCACAATTCTGTAGTAGTCCCTTATAAAGGAAGAAGCTTCTATCTCTTGCAAGTTTACTTAGCTTTTTTTCAAGTGCTTCCTATCTATTGACATGATTAGATATTGTTCTCCTTTACTCTGTAAATGTGATCACTCACATCAAATGATATATGCTGGTTTTTTTTTTACTGCTGAACCAACCTAGCATGCCTGGGAATAAATGTTTTTTATTCATGATGCACTTTCATCTTTATACATGGCTTAATGCAAATTGTAATGCTTTTTCAAGAATTTCCTGCATCTTTGTTAATAAGGAATATTGATTTATATGTTCTCTTCTTATAATATCCTTGTCTCATTTTTGTTATCTCAGTTAAGCTAATAAAATTAGCTGAGAAGTGGCCCCTCCACTTATCTCTGCTGAAAGATCTGTTTTCTAAATCATCACTGGGGCTTCACACTCCAGGCTAACTTTATTAAAGATAGATAGATAGATAGATAGATAGATAGATAGATAGATAGACAGATAGGTAGGTAGAGAGAGAGATATCACAGTACCAAAATTTCTCCCAGTGCCACAAACTCAAACCATGGTCAGTGCCTGATAAAGAAGGGACCTTACTATCTTTCCAACACTGGGAGATTCTTACAACAAATTCCATTTCCTTAATGAATGCAAGGTTTTATAGGGTACTTATCACTTCTTAATCATTTTTACCCTTCAAAGAATCTGTCCATTTCAGCTAGCTTGTTAATTTTGTAGACATATATATCCCTTTGTTACCTTGTAAATATTTATAGGCTATATAGTTCTGGGTCACTGTTTTCCTTTCTCTCTTACTCTTCACTAGAGTTTTTTCCCCGCTGTTACTGATGTGTTCATTAACCGACTTTTGGTTTTGTTGATTTTCCTTTATTACTTGTCCATTTTCTTCTTTTACTGATTTTTGCTTGTTTCAGGTTTTCCTTCCTTCCACTTCTTGCAGATTAATTTCCTCTTCTTAGTTTCTGAAGGTGGAAACTTAACACTATTGAATCCAAAAGCTTTCCTCTTTTCAGGTGTATGCATTTACAGGAGTAAGTTAATTCTAAAGCACTGCTTTAACTGCAACCAACTTTTCTGTTATAGTAGTAGTAGTAATATTTGCCACCAGTGTTATTGCTGGGACTTGGTACTTGCATGACAAATTTGCTGCTCCTGTCAGCTATTACTCCTCCTTAGTACAGAGAGAAACTAACAAGGGAAGGAGAAACAGAGATGGAGAGAGAGATAGATACCTACAGACCTGCTTCACTGCTCAGGAAGCTTTGCACCTGCAAGTGGGGAGCCAGGGGATCAAGTATGGATCCTTGAGCACGAGAAAGTATGCACTCAGTCAGGTGCACCACCACCCAGCCCTCAGAACCCACACTTTTTATTAGTTAATCATTTAAAATCTCACCTGATTTCCCTTTCACTTTTTTGGAATCAAGAGTTCTTTACAGTTGTGTTGATTATATATTTTTTAATTCGGACATTTTACTAGACATAATCTTAATTGGTTTCTAACTTAATTCAGTTCTTACAAAATAGCAGACTCTATTATGTTTTCAGTCCTTTTAAAATTCTCAGATTTACGTTGGGAAGAATATGGAGACAAAGGAACTCTGCTACACTATGGGAATGCAAACTGGTCCCACTCCTGTGGAAAACAATAGGGAAAGGCCTTAAACAAATAAAAATGGAAATATCTTATGACCCAGCCACACCAGTCATAGGCATATGTACAAATAATAAGGAAGCACCAACTTTAAAGACTATATGCATTGCTATGTTTAAAGCGGCACTATTCACAATAGCCAAAATTTGGAAGCAGTCTGTATGTCCAATGATAAATGGCTGGATACAGAAGCAATGGAATAGATATTAAACAGAATACTACTATGTAATAAAATGAGGTTACATCAATGGAGATCAATAGAACTAGAGGTAATTTATGCTGTGTGGAATAAGTAAAGAGCTAAAGGACAATGACTAGATGATTTCACTCTATGTGTGTAATATAGAGGCCTACTTACTACAGATGAACTTTCAAGAAGGAGAAGAAGGCAGCCAAACCATCCCTTGAACTCTGTAAGAACTATGGTGGTTATGGTCAGGGCACGGACCTTTGGTGACGTGTATGGTGACTTACACTTAATATTCTTGGGTATTCAATTATAACTAAGATTTTATGATTTTGTATGACTGTTGAATGATGAATTACAAAAAGGGAAAAAAATAACTCTTAAGGTTTGTTTTGTGACCCAAGAGACAAAGCCTATTGGATATTGGCTGTTATGTACTCAAATGACTACTTCTAGGTTTCTTCATAATCACTAGATATAGCAGTCTACAGATGGTGATGCTTGATAGCATCAAGTGGCTTGATGGTATTTTTTATATCTTTACTGATTTTCTGTCTATTCATTTTGCCAGTTACTGAGACAGAAAAATAAAACTATAATTGTGCTCACTGTTCCAGTGATATTAATAGCCCTTTACATATTTTATGTTAATTGCTCAGTTTGTGAACCTCTAGATTATGCAGTTATTTTTAAAAGATTTCGTTTATCTACTTCATATAAGATGCAGAGAGGAGGGAGTCAGGTGGTAGTGCAGTGGGTTAAGCGCACGTGGCGCAAAACGCAAGAACTGGTGTAAGGATCCCGGTTCAAGTCCCCGGCTCCCTACCTGCAGGGGAGTCGCTTCACAGGCAGTGAAGCAGGTCTGCAGGTGTCTGTCTTTCTCTCCCCATCTCTGTCTTCCCTTCCTCTCTCCATTTCTCTCTGTCCTATCCAACAACAACAATAATAACTACAACAATAAAACAACAAGGGCAACAAAAGGGAATAAATATTTTTAAAAAAGAACTCTTTAACAACAACAACAAAAAGATGCAGAGAGGAGGGGGTGGATTTTCTTTCACATGAAAAGAGAAAAACCAGAGCACCACTCAGATATATGTGGTACTAGAGAATCAAACCAAGAGCCTCAGGCATGCAAGTCCTATACTCCACTGGCTTGAGCTGTTTACTCACGCAGTCAGATCACACAGTTCTTGTAAACTGAAATGCTAAATGGTTCTGGTTACAATGTTAACAGAGAGAAATGTCCCCTTCTCGTCTCTAACTGTGAATCCAGGCTGAGACCCAAGTATGTAAGTAGCAGGTGAGCTGTTTTATTCTTCTAGTTCCCATTTTGTTCAAGAGTATAGACTTATCTGTGCTTTACCATTGCTGAAAAACCTTAGCTCCATATTCCCTACCCACGAGGGCATAAGATCTCGCTCTTATTGCAAGTGTGTGTTCCAGCCCAGCCTGAGAGACGGGTGACAGCCCTGCATGTCTCCTCTATCCTCTATTTTCACGTGGTCTCTATTGAGGACTCTGCATTCCTACAAGCTATCATATGTTCACAGGTGTGGTTTTGGTAGTGTGATAGTGTTTCTGGATGTTCTGAAGACCACGTGATAAGTCAAATTAAAGTTCAGCATGCCACGAAGCTGCCCCTGAACCAAACAGGCAGTGAGGACATGGTGGTGTGAGTCCACTCCAGCTCCAACTCCTGCTTTAGCACTCGGGTTCTTTACTGTGTCTCTGTTTGGTATGGCTGCTCCAGGATGTCAGGAGTTCCAGCGTGGTGAGGCACTGTATGTCTTGTGTTCATAGCCCCACTGCCTAGACCTAACCCAGGAGGATGTTCACAAGATTGTTAATGGGTGGGGCTGGATGTCAGAGGATCTCAGAAGTCAGGCCTTCCCTGATGAGTAACAGGGGTGTCGGCAAAGGTGGCTAGGCAGGAAGACAGAGGGACAGCTACCTGAGTGGCAGGAGCATCTGTACCTCAAAGGAACAAAAGAAGAAAAAAGTGAGAGGCATCATTTACAGGGTCTGGCCTCCTCCCAGAGAAGCCAGCTACCAAAGAACCACATGAAGGCCCCATATCACGATGAGTAAAGAAAAGGTATTAGACAAATGGTGGGCATCTACTTTTCTAAACTTACATACACACACAAAAGGAAATTAGTCACTTGGGTGAATGTAGCTTAGGAGCGATGAGACACACACACACACACACACACACCCATGAGACTGTCTTTTTCTAGAGAAAAGATTGCCAAGTTGTCTGGGAAGGGTTAAGACTCAGAATTAACTGACTGCCTGCTTTTCAGCATTCCCTAGGTTGTCATGGTGACACTGCCAGAGGGACATCATTGCTAATGGCCAGTCCTGTCTTAATGATGTGGTGACTAGTCAAGGAAACAAGCAAAACCATGGATCAATGTGGGTCAGTTCATCTAGCTGCTCCAAGAGTCTCTGCTGAAGCCCTCCTCTGGCATGGTTGGCGCACTGGAATGAACTAGGAACCAAGGTACCATCAACACTGCCACTTCCTTTGCTTCAGAGTAAAAGCAATGATGGAGTCGAATTGGGCCTACTTTCTTTACTGCTCTATCCCTAAGAACCTCACATGGAATGATGTCCTCCCTGAAGTCTACCATGGAATAAAGATGGTTTGCTCCTGTTCTCTGTGGCCTCAGGTTTCTGTCAGCTTTGAAAGTCTTCATCTGATGATCACCCCTCGTCCTCTCTGTGCTCCATGCCCTGGTTTTCAGGCTTGGTTCTATCATCACTGTGTCCAGATGAAGTACTTCTCAAAACAGCTAGCTGAGCACTAGTGGTTCTAACTACAGTGCGTGCTGCACAAGTCAGGAATTCTCACAGGCATAAAGGCTGTTACATGGGACCCTCCTGACCTCAATTTTGGGGTTTCCTTTTCCCTGCTTCTTTGCTGGGACTCTGCAGTATTTCAACGAGGGAAATCTGCAAGCTGAATCACAAAACGGTATGGTGTTACTATATTAATAAGGATGCCAACCGCACGAAATAGATTCAGCACTTCATATCTTGAATAAAAATTGTTGTTTTCTACAGCCTGGAACGACATTACATGGTTGTGGTTCCCACAAAGTACAAGATTTCCCATTTCCCTGGGAGTTTTCTGGGTCACACATATTTCTTCGCCAAGTCTATACTTCTGCTTCAACAGTTAGAAGAGTCTTTCAGTATCATTTTTTTTTCCTGGAATAATTTGTTATCCGTCATTTTTATGGCAGCATTAAATTTTAAGGGGGAATTGAGAGGGATAGAAAATCTATTGCATATTCCAGCCCCAAAAGAAAGCCGTTAATAAATTCAGAACTCTCAGTTTTACACCCAAATCTGACCCCAGGACCAAAAAGCTGCCTGGTGTCTCCATTCAGTCTTTCCTGCAAGATACAGGCTCAGTCTGCAACACAGCTGGGCTGCAATGGAGCAGGCAAGGCAGGGGGTGTCTGTCAAACTGCCAGGCAACTCCCATTATCCGTACAGCTCTAACTGCTGTCTGCATGCCAGATCCGTGCAGGTGGCCATGTCTGTGATGCCAAAGTGCCAGGCCGGGGCAGGTGCCAGACGCAGAGCCAAGTCAGGTGGCCTCCACTCTCTAGGAGCCCCTGGCCTGGTAGCAGCAGGTGTGAAAACAAGCAGGCATGCTGGCAGGGTCCATTAAAGACTGTGGGTGCCCACGGAAGTGTGGGGCCAGACACCGCACCTTGGAAAGCTCTGACAGAAGGCTTAATGGGTTTCTTTTCAGAAGCATGCAGTTGCTATGTGCTGGTGAGCCACTGAGTGAGGTCCAGTGACAGACGAGAGGGAGAAGGAGAGAGGGAGAGAACCTCTGGCCTGACAGAAGGAACCTGAGCTGTGTCTTAGCTCTGCCACTTTTCACTGTGGCAAAGCCTGTGCAGAACTTAGAAATACTGGAGCCACCTTCCTCCCTGCTACAGGAGGACAGCCTCTCTCACTCTGCCCCTCCTCTTCTTCCCCTCCTCACTCCCAGGGGAGCTCAGCAGGCATACCTTTCCGTGAGCATTCAGAGGACCAAGAGGGAAACAGGTCCATGTATCCACTATGTACGTGCATGCCCATTGACTAGGAAGCTGCACACAGGAACCCTCTGAGATCTGAAGCTCAGAGCTGCTCCCAGCGCTGAGAGAAGTGTACAACCTGCACTGCAGAAAGGCAGCAGGTCTGAGGGAGGAGGACTGAGAGCAGCCACATGCACCACTCTTTCCTGGGACCCAGTGGCATACACACTAGAACCACCTGCCCCTTCCTGTCCCTCAGAGATCAGGAAAATTGCTTTTTGCATCTTATGTACTTCCTGGTCTCAGAAATACAACAGAAGAGGTGACTTTTATTTGTTTGGGGCTCACCGATTTATTTTCCTCTTTCCCAGAACTTCAACAAACCACAGCTAGAAAGCATTAGCAATCATTTCAGAACTGATAGATCAAATCAGAAGGTGATTAAGAGTTTCACTTAAAAGGAAAGAGCAGGGGGGCTGGGTGGTGTGTAGCCCATCGAGAGTGCATATCACCATGCCTGGGTCAAGCCTCCAAGTGGAGCAGACTATAGGTGTCTCTCCTTCTCTGTCTCCCTCTCTCTTTCTGTCTCACCCTCTATCAAAATAAAAATAAAAATGGCCTCAAGGAGCAGTGAAGTTCTTGTGCAGGTTCTGAGCCCCACGATTATCCTGGTGGCAAAAACTAAAGGCGGACGGTGGTGGTGGTTTGTCAGACGGGTGAGCTGGAGCTCTCTTTCCAGCCCTGAGTTAATATGTGGTCTGGGAGGTGGCGCAGTGGTAAAGCTTTGGGCTCTCAAGCATGAGGTCGCGAGTTCGATCCCCAGCAGCACATGTGCCAGAGTGATGTCTGGTTCTTTCTCTCTCCTCCTATCTTTCTCATAAATAAATAAAAATCTTAAAAAAGAAAAAAGAAAGAGATAAGGGATGAGAACATCTCCTCCCCCCCCCCCCCATCCTAAGGGTTCGTCACATGTATCCCAACAAGGAATTGAAAAGAGAACATGATTATTCAGGTAATTAAACTATATTGAAAACAAAATGTGTTAGGTTGAGGGCGAGAGATAGAGAGAGAGAGAGAGAGAGAGCAAGAGCGCAAAGTAAGTATGAGATTGACTCACATATTAGTCCTGGAAAGAGCGAGCCCCCCAAAGGTTCAGTGCTTTTAAAGCCAAAGGCCCCACCTACACCAGTAACCACTCCTATTTCTGAGTGGTACCTTCTCTTCCTCAACAGTTCCCCCACATTATTGTTAACTGACTGGAAAGACAAAGGTGCCAGCAGGGGTGCATGGGACCCGCCCCAGAGTTGGGCAGGGCTAAGGCCTGTAGCACTACCACAGAGGGAGGAGGGCAGGGACCCGCTCCTGGCACAGGCAGCACAGGCCATGAGGGCCCAGGAAGCTGGGCTTCTGAACTCTGATCTGTGTCCTGGGCCCTGGTTATAAGACACTGGCTGAGAGCAAGTCTCTTTTTGAGCCTCAGCTATAAATGGGGGAAGGCAGGGGGTGGGGAGGTGGGGTTACTGCCTTGGGCAGTTCCCAGGTACTGCAAGCTAAAGTGCACTTAGCGTTCACCATGGTGACTGGTATGCGTGGGTTCTTTCTAAATGACACTTTTTTTAATGGCTTTTCTTTTTTCAACAACAGTTCATGAGACTGACATCTGAAATGGTTGTTAAGTTGCCCATTAAAAAAATAAAATAATATGCTGAAGTCTGGAGCTCAAATATTTATACACACGCCTGTCACTGTAACATCACTAACCTTATGAAATGTTTTGTACCAAGTGAGACTCACAGAAATGGATCTGCTGCTCTCTCCAGTTTCCAGTTTCAATAACAGAATCACAGCAAACAGCAGAACAGGACTGGATGGTCAAGACAACTCTGGCCCTTCCAAAGAAGAGGTGTTACCCAGGAGGCCACGTGGCCAGAGCCCAGGGGCTCCGAGTGTGATTCAGCAAAGTGATGCTCAGAGCTGATGTAATCAGCACTGAAACTCGGGCTGAACCCCTGAGATACAGCGGCCGGGAACGTTCTATTCTGTCAGAGTAATCTGCTTCCGAGGCTCTGGGAAGAGGCCCCTCATACTGAATGGGAGATGGGCATTTCTGGATCCAATTTGCAAGGAAAACAATGTGGGCCAGTGGATTCTTCACAGAAACTCTCTCAGTTAGGCCTAAACACCCAGACTTTCCACTTGGCAATTTAGTCAAATTAACTCCCTGGAAAACTTGCTTTTGCAACTTTTGTTGTATTATTAGATTTCTGCAATGGGAGTTATTTTAACAATGTACAATATAATTAGCCACTTAATGTCATTAAGAAAATTTATGGGCCTCTGTGAGTTGAAAAACAACCCCAAATGGTATTTATTAGCTATCCAGTACTAAAAATAGGACACGACTGCCTCAGTGAACCATGTTTAAAAAAAATGCATAGTCACAAATAATATGTCTAATTATGTATTAAACTAATTCTTGCCTTCACCTTTTGAATTTCTAAACTCCTTACCTCATGTATCATTTTAATTATTTTTCCAGTTCATTCCCAGGGAAACTGGCTGATGGGGAATTAATTAATGGATCCAATAAAGAGGCTGCCAGCATTGTTCCCACCAAATCTGAGCCCTGGCCTCATTTGCATGTCTCCTTTTATTCGAAACAATAGCACTGCTGAGATTTCAGCATGAAATTGTTAGCTCATTAAAGAGGACACAATCATATCCATTTCCATAGATATTCATCAATTATCACATTTTATCGCAACATGAATCCATGAATAGCACAACCACCAGAGTTTCTGGCCCCAGGGCTGGAGAGAGATTACAGGCACCTCAATGCTCTGCTTTGGAGTCCACTTGTTGGAGAGGCTGGGAAGTTGTCCCAGCCTGGAAAAGACCTCACCTCGTGTGAGGGAAAGGAGGCTTTGAGGCATATAGTCCTGAAGAGGAAAGACACTCACATCATCCTCCCAGATGGCCCACAGGTTTCAGCGGAGGCAGAACAAGCCCCACCTGGGAAGCCTTGGGGGGTGGGTGCAGCTCTCCTGATGCACTGTGTGATGACCACCTTCTAATGCCCAGTGAATGTGACAGAGGGGCAGAAAAGACAGCTGGAGCAGTGGGTTCCTCCCTGGCCCGGGACAGTGGGAGGAGCAGTAGTGTCCTACAGCAAGAATCTGCTCTGAGCATAAAGGGTCCCCACAGAGTAGGTAGGCTGGCATGCACACAGAGCTCCCACACTTTTGCTCAGAGGGATCCCTCCTGCTGGCCTACAAAGAAAGCAGAAGTCCGGAGACTGGACAGCTAAGCCACCCTCCCTGAGCCCCTCATGCCCTGGCGCCAGTGCAATGCCATCCTCGTGGCTGTGCTGATCATGCTGAGTTCATTCCACTCACACAAAGGGATGTGGTTTGGGGGAGGGGGATGTCTGTCCTCTGTGTGTCCTTGCCACCTGCACCAGCCCTGCTCCTTACTGAGTATCACCTCTTCATTACCAGCATGAGTAAAGGAGGAGGCAGGACTTAACTCATCCAAAATCAAGGCCTGACAGCACGGACACGAGAATTCATGTTACAAGGGTCGTTCTCTGCCTCTGAAGTCCTGGGAAGGAGTCAGAAGGGTTGGGATGAATGTTTTCAAAGGACTGGTATGAAGCCAGGCAAAGCAGGCCTGGGCAGATGGGCAGGGACTCTGCACAAATCACACCGTCTTATTAACAGCACCATCTCAATACCAGAAATCCTACTGGAGGATTTCTGGATAAATGGAGCCTGGCCGTTACCTGTCCAGACACTAGCATTCAAACTGGACCAAACGAGTAGGTTAAAAGCTGGGCTTCAGTGAGACTGGGTTTCCAGGGGCCTGGGGTTTGCCTGGAGCTTGAGAGCATTTTGTCTCATGCCCAGCTTCACAGGCAGAAAAGCTTCAAGAAAGCCAGCAGCCCAGTCAGCTTTGGCCTTGTGAGACACACGCCCAATTTGCAGCCCAAGGTGTAAACATGGCTCAGCCCTCCATTCAGGCAGCTCTGGCTTCTCACCCTGGTTCCTCCTCTCAATTCCTATGCAGCAGATTGCCCCCCTCTGTGGCCATGAGGGGAGCATGACCAGCCCCTCACCACAGGGACATGAATGACTGAATGGGCCCAGACTTACTTGGAGCTTGTGGGGAGCTACTCCCCTGAATCATCTGGTCCTCTGTGTACACCCCAGGCATAAATTCAGTACAAGGAACACGGTCTCCCTCTGCACCCCTGGGAGCACTCTCACCCAACACCCTGTCACGCAGCTGTTTTTAGACATTTGGGGGACATTTTACTCTTTTCAACAAAACACTCTGGGGCACGACCACGTGTTTTGCATGTACGCCTTGGTCGATTTAACTGCCGATGGCTAAGTTCCCAAATATTGTTGGCAAGTTTAATGTAAATCTTTTGGATGAGATCAGCTCTTCATTTTTTCCCTCCCTATGGGCTGGCTCACAGCACCTTTTTTTTTAAATTTCTTTATTGGGGAATTAATGTTTTACATTTGACAATACAATAGTATTGTCATGCATAACATTTTTCAGTTTTCCATATAACAATACAACCCCCATTAGGTCCTCTGCCATCCTTCTTGGATCTGTATTCTCCCCCACTCCCCCACCCACCCCAGAGTTTTTTACTTTGGTGCAATACCCCAATTCCAGTTCAGGTTCGACTTGTGACTTGTGTTTTCTCTTCTGATCTTGTCACAGCACCCTTTCTGTCTGTGCTACACCCCCAGTGCAGTGTGGCCCTCAGACAACCCTACTTTTTTTTTTTTTGCCTTCAGGGTTATTGCCGGGGCTCGGTGCCTGCACTACAAATCCACTGCTCCTGGAGGCTATTTTTTCCCCTTTTGTTTCCCTTGTTTTTTGTTGTTATTATTGTTGTTGTTGCTGCTGTCATTGTTGTTGGATAGGACAGAGAGAAATGGAGAGAAGACTGAAAGACAGGGGGGGAGAAAGATAGACACACCTGCAGACCTGCTTCACCACTTGTGAAGCGACCACCCCTGCAGGTGGGGAGCCGGGGGCTCAAACTAGGATCCTTATGTGGGCCTTTGCGCTTTGCGCCAAATGCGCTTAACCCGCTGCACTACTACCCAGCCCCTAGACAGCCCTTCTTTTTCTGGGTCTTCTTGTCTAATGCACCCTGGCCACAGCACCAGGAATGTGTCCATCGTCCTCCAGCTAAGCAGATTCAAAGTAAAGACTCCGTATTTCTTTTCCTGCCCACCCCCAACTACTCCCATCCACCACTTCACACACCACAGCCACAGCCAGGCCAGCAGGCAGGCTGGGGGACTCAGAGCAGGGCTCAGAATGTGTCCAGAAATCTGGAGGCTTCCACAAAATACAACAAAATCACTACGTCCTGAAGACACCAGGAAACAAGGGGAAGATTGGGCAACAGAAGGCCCAAGTTGCATCCAGGGTCCCCCTCCCTCCTGTTCACTTGCTCATCTGGAATGACAGGACAGGAAGAGGTAGAGATTAAGAGCTCTTTCACCCTCTGCACCTCTGCAGACACATCCCCTCCGGAGATCCAGTCAATCAGCTCAGCGTGCTAATGGAATGACCCTGCTGAGTCTCCACGGAGAACCACAGCAGTAGAATGGAAGCTTAACAACATTTCCTCTAGGCACAACCCCCCCCTGCCAGGTGCAGGTCCAGGTGAGCCAGGCCAGGGGATAGGGAATGTCCCTAGGAGGTGGAAGCCCCCCTGCTCTAGAGAGAAGACCGCCATTCCTAGTCAGAAACCAGAGCTTCGCTAGCTAGGTGCTGAAACTCTATCTTTCAGTGAAGTCAGCCAGAAGCCAAGAATAGGCTCACAATTCACCTGAATTTATAATTGAGGTTCTTCCCATTTAAGAAAACACTGATACATCTTTTAGAAGTTGCCTCTTCATAATGACGGAGATTAAAGTGTACAGTACGTTTCGCAAAAGACACTGTCAGCAGCAGAGAAAAAATTCTAAAGCCCCTTTTAGAGTTAACATTTATACTGTGTGAAATTTCATTAAAAGCAGCTCATTTCTGACACCTTACCTCGCTGGAGATCCCAAGTGGGGGAAGACAAAAGCCCCTGGAGCAGGGCATCTCAGAGCTGTGAATATCCAGGCACTGCCAGCATTCGGGGGAGGGGGGAGGTGGTGGTGATGACAGCTGGGGAGCCTGCCTGGCGCTGAGGACACTGGGTCGAGCTGTTCTCCTGAGTATCCCCTGCCAGCCAGGACCAGGCCCAGGCTAGTCCCAGAGGCACGGAGCCTATTAGTGACAGTATAGTCACGGCAATAGGAAAAGGAGTATATATTTTTCTTCCTGAAGTTGTACTTCCATTTCTGTGCTTAAAATAAGATGCCATCATGTGAAATGGATCAAATTGAACCATTTAATCCTTCCTGACATTAACTAGATCGAGTCCAATAGCTCAGTCGACGGGCATTCATTCAGCAGGGATTTCACTTTTCCTAATCTCGTGTTTACTGGAACACAAGTGTCCTCCCTCAGACAGAGCTGCCCAGCATGAAGGAGAGGGCCGTGCTCACAGTTGTCTGGACACAGCAGCAACACTGGGCTACTCTACATGCTGAAAGGGTGGCTGCCGAGAGCCTGGGCATCACACTCTGGACCAGGAAGCCCACTGTGTGGGTTTAACTGCGTTCCCCCCAAAAGGAGATCTTCAGGTCCCAATACCAGTGAGTCTTGTGATCAGTGTCCCAGGACGACCTTATGGAGAAAGGAAGTCTCACACGTGTAGTTAAGGGAGGTCACACCAGCCTGGCTGGGCCCCAATCCAATGACAGTGTCTTTCCCAGATGAGGGAAGTCTGGAGCAGACTCACAGGGAGAGGCAGAGTGATGGGTGGTTAGCACATATGACAAAGGAGTTAACTACCAGGGACATTTGGGAAAGCAGTTGGAGACAATCTCCCTCAGAGTACACTCAGGCCTTGATCTCAGACTCTGCCCTACAGAACCATGAGGAAAACGACTGTGGATCTGAGCTCCCGGTTTGGGCCACTTGGCACCATGGCCTGGGAGACAAACACAGGGAGAGAGAAACTCAGGTCTTGCACCTGAGACACAGGTGGGGACACTGACCGGGGCTGGGATACAGATGCCTGGTGAGCCTGTTACAGTCAGGTCTGAGTGCAGGAAAGGGACTCAGCACTGGGGCCTTACACCAAGGAGGGGTAAGGTGACAGGGTGGCTTCCATCCATGCCACCACATGAAGAGGACATGGAGAGGCAGACATTGCCGTCCCCTTCCACAGCAAGGGTCTCCAAGGTCAAGGTCCAGACTCCCAACACCACACTCTGTCATGAGCCCGAGGACCCAGGGTCTGACCCGGGTCCCCGGAGTGCTTCAGTCACCACGTGCTCCTTACTTAGGGAGGACAGTGGACATGGAGCACAGCTAAGCCTGAAGGCTTCAGAGAATGGCCTCAAGAGGCAGACAGGAAAGTTGAAAATGTTCAGAAACTTCTGCCCAGCAGGGGAACAAAATGACAAAGCCTGACTCTCAAATGAAGGGAGTGGGCTGGCCAGAGGGGTGGGCTGATTGTGCCCACAGTGCTTCTCCCCAGGGGGAAGCTTGTTGTCACAAAGAACTCACCAGCTGGTGCTAAAAGGTCAGAATGGGCTGATTAAATTGCATTTGCATTCTCATTCTTAATGATCAAGAAATAAACAGTGCAAAGCTTTCTTAACAGTCTAGGCACCCCACATGTTTCAGTGCCTTTCCCGTAGCTGTCTTTGTGACTGTAAGAGCCCATGTGCACCCAGGAAGGAGTGTTTCTGCTTATTCTGAAAGGCAGGAGGCTCCACCAGGCTACTCTGGACACCACATGCCACGAAATTCTAGAGCGAGGGTTCTATGGGCTCTAAAGGTAAGTTCATTAGCTGAAAGAAAGAAACTCAAGGGCTCTTGGTTATAGACAGAGACCCTAACTTAAAAAAAAAAAAAAACCACTGTCAGAAAAACATCAAATTCATTGGCCAGCAAAATAGTTCAATGGCTAGTGCTCTGCTTTGCAACGTGCACGGCCCAAGTTCGAGCCCAGCCCTACCTCACTGGAAAAAGGTTCAGTGTGGCAGTTTTTTTCCCTCTCTCTCTCTGATTCACTCTATCTGTAAAAGTCAGCCTGGAGCAGTGAAACTCAGAGATGACAAAACAAGAACAAACGAAAAAATCTGGTTATTCTAAGCTGCCTCAGCAGAGGCAGCAGAGCAAATCCACAGCTCACTTGGGTTCAAAGAGTGCATGTTTCAGGTGGGGAGGGAGAGGGCCTCTTCCTCCTGGGTTGAAGGTATCTAGCAGGGAGCAAAAAGGGACACAGACAGTGCCAGCAGTTCTGCCCAGAATCCCTGAGCCCCGTGTAAACTGCCTGCCTTTGAACAAACATATCTGGGTCTCTAAAACATTAAGTTTGAAGCCGTCTGGGTCCTGGCAGTAGGTGACTGGAGCAGTCCACCCTACAGAGTCAACTGGCAGCCAAAAAATGTCATTCTGAGTAGAGAAAGAAGTGGCCAGTTCACCAGCTGGGCACAGTCCCTGCAGTCACCGAGCCTAATAGAACAAGAGCGCAAGTGAGAAACAGCAGAACAAGCATGATTTCAGTGGGGAGGAGGATGCCACCACCATCAGGTGGCAGACGGCATGTCTGCAGGAAAAGCGGGAAACACAGTGAGGTGTTAGCTCGGGTGCGAGAGCTACAGGGCTTGGGTGTGGGGGCTGAAAAGATGGGGTGAGTCGTCGTGGGCTTCAACCCTGGCTCAACCATGGACTCATCTGTGGACAGAGTTAGGATCCGTGAGGCTGGATCTCTTCCCCAGATCCTGGTCTAATGGGGCACTGGAACCAAAACCAACCCAGTGACCCCCATGGGCGAGGATGTGAGTGACTGGCAGGGCAAGGGCAAAGTGGCTAGGTGGCTGCCCTGCTCAGTGCCACAGGTCACACAGTGCACATGTCTGCGGGTGGAAAAGGACCCCATTTAGGCTGTGAGTCCTGATGCCCCACCTCACAAGGGTTCCAGGGACTTAAGTCCTTCCTCCTGCTTTTCCCCAAACTGACGGCCCCTGGTCTTTCTGCTGCCCTCTATCTGTACAGGTGCAGAAATCAACATGGCACCACAGGAGCCCCGCTGGGCACAGCAGGAGCATTCCAAGAGCTGGTCAACTTCTTGAGGGAAACTTCTCAGACGCCATATTCAAGGGACGTAGCTACTGAACAGCATTCTCCCTAAGCAGCAGCAGAATGTCTTGCTGAAAGCATCCATCTCTCTGGGCCCTCCACCCGCTGACCCAGCACGTCCACGGCACGGAGAAGATGTGTTCAGGCATAGTGGGACCCTGTCCTGGGGGCTGCTCTGGATACTCTCTGAGAATCACTGTCATGTGTAACAGTACAAGCCCCATTTGAAGGCAGAAAGGGGGGGGGGGGTAGAGGACATACTCTATCGCTTCCCTAACCTTGAGCTAGGGAAGGAAGTAGCCTAATGATTCTGAAGCAAAGAATCCATTACAATGACAGGTTACCCAGGAACAAAACGGCACAAACTGCGATAATTGGGGTCATGATAGTCATGATTAAATCTCAAGACAAGATTTGGAAGAGTGAAAGAAATCAGACAAAGCAGAGCAGGTACCACGAGGGTTCCGTGGCTCTAAGGCAACAGAAGTAACATGACTACATGCTGGAGATGCATTTTGGTCTCCGGTTTAAACCTGCTCTGGAGACTCTGAGGTGGCCCGTATCTTAGTACGTATCTCCTGAGGGCTCAACAGACAGGGCGTTTACCCAGAGGCAGTCCTAGAAAACGGGGCGGGGGGGGGGGGGGGGATGGGAGAGATAGGGAGTGGGGGGGGTATGGCAGAAATGCAGACCATTACACACACAGAGAAAGGGACTGGAGAGGAAGGGCCCAGACATGCAGGGCACCGGGGAAAGAGCGAGCTGAGTCCTACCTTTATGAATCCCAAAGAGCTCCAGCCTCAGAGAGGACTCAGGAAATCTCGAGAGGACACAGTTCATGCCTCTTACGAGCTCAAGTCCTAGACATTCTGACGGCTGTATACATGACTGTGAGTACTATTTGGAGGACTGCAAATGTTAAGGGGGCGTAGGTAAGGACACCGTCAGTAAAATGTCTGAGACAAGCTGCCTTTGGCATCTGCCTTAAAGATGTCGTCTGAAGAGAGGCACCGTGCTCTTGAGAGAACAGACAGGTTCACACTTAGGGACGGGAAAGTGCCCGCAAAACATAGGCTGCTGAGCCAATTCATAAGAAACCGCCAGCCCCTTTCTGACAGCATTGCCCTGCTCTGTAATTTGGCAATTATTTGCCTGCAAAACCACCAGCAACTTTTCCCAAAACCAGAGTGGGAGGACCTTCAACAGCCACAGCAGAGTTTAAGGGAGCTGCTCTCCTCTGGCTTCCAGCATCTGCATTTTGATGATAAACAGAGCCGACAGTATGTGGAGCAGGCTCCAACGGTCAGGCACAAACTGCCACAGGCCTGTCCAAATGAGGATCTTTGTCCAGAAAGTCCCACTTGGGGAAAGGACATCATCTCCTTTCATCTTCTGAAGTCACACTCTGAGGACTGAGCACGAGTTAAAGTCACAAGAGAAACACATACCCTGGTATGATGGAAACACACATGTGGTTCTGAAAACAGTGTCTTTACAAAGAGTAACTACTGGGAAGTGCAAACGCTGAAGAAACCAACTGATTCAAATGGAGTGGGACCCACATTCCACTTAAAGGGTGGAAAGGGAGAAGAGACCTCTGATTCTTAGACACTAGGTGACAAGGGGTGGGGGGGAGTGACTTCTTAGGAGCTTCGCAAAGCTTTGCCATCTTTAAAAACACTTATGGGGCCAGGGAGACAGCATAATGGCTACACAAAAAGACTCTGTTGTCTGAGACTCCAACTCCCCAGGTTCAATCCCCAGTATCACCATCGGGAAGAGCTGAGCAGTGCTCTGGTCTCTCTGTCTTTCTGTCTGTATCTCCCTCTCCCATTAAGATGAAATAAACTATTTAAAGTATCAAAAGCAAATGAACAAAAAACACTGGTGTTGGATGGCCAGGTGGAGGCACACCTGGGTGCACATTCACGAGGACCCTGGCTCAAAGCCCCACTGCCCATCTGCAGTGAAGAAGCTTCATGAGTGGTGACACTGCTACAAGCCATTTTATCTCTTTCTTCATCTCTCCAACCTCCTTAATTTCTGTATCTACTAAAAAAAAAAAAAAAAAAAAAAAAAACACTGGGAATAGTGTATTCATCATGTAGGTGAGTTACCAACCTTGGTGGTAACAAAACAAAGCAAAACAAAAACCAGTAAAATAAAATAAAATAAAAACTTATTTTCATCTAATTCACAAAAAAAATACAAACCTCTTGATGATAAGCACAATTGTTTTCCACTAAAGGTGGTGATGGAAACAGATTCAAAACTTGAGGACCAGCTTAAAAATATAAATATAAATATAAAGCCCAGATGACTTCTGGATTCCTAGCAAAGTATCCCCATCTCATGCCCAGGATTCTCCCCCTGCCTCCAGGCCAGAAAGTAGACACAGATTAAAGTGTCTCAGAGAGTGAGGATGAGGATGAGTGTGGGGGGATGCGTAGAAAAGTGAAAGTGAGTGTGAGTGTATAACAATGAAAGTGTGTGTATGCGTGTGTGCTCCTATGTGTGTATGTGTACGCATGTGTGCTCGCACAAGTGCATGCATGCGTGTTCCAAGGAGAAATGCTTACTCCATCAGTTTTGTAGTAGATGGGAGTTAGTCCTGGGCCCCTGCTGTGCCTGCCTGCCATGGACCCTCCCCCGTACACTCTCCTCCTGTGCCTTGTCTCTCTCCATCCCCAGGGGCAGGCCCTGGATCGTACTCTTTGCTAGCTGCTTCTTGGAGAGCGGAGAGGGCCACCCCAGCGCCATACATGCCTGTGCCCAGTCAGTGGCTTAATGGTGACGCCACTGAACCCACATACTCAGGTGACAAGAGGTAAAGGTCCAGCCTTGCTTCCTGCCAGCTGGGTGCTATGGACAGAGCTCTGAGGGCGGCTTCCTTTACCTGGCACACTAGGCCATGAAGCACAGGCCACGCCCTTCCTCTCACAGCTCCTCAGTGTGAGTGGGAGCTCTCTGCTTCCCGGACCAGCCAGCTGCGAGAGCCTGTTCTATGAGCCTGTCTCCACTATGAAGTCCACTCCAAGTTCCCAAGTTGCAGACTTTCCTGAACCTGGTGAGCCTGAATAGACCCAGATCAGGGTGTGACCAATCAAGGTTCTGATTGTTTTATGGCAAGGAAGAAGGAGATGGGCCCATTGCCATGGAAACTGATGGGTCTGTCTGGCTGGCATCCATCCATCCATCCATCCATCCATCCATCCATTTCTGTCTTTGTCAGAATTTCTGTCTGTCAGACACTTACTGGTGTGTGGGTGAGCAGTGACCATAGGCACTGGGTTGGGTCACCAGGACACTCAGACAAGTGGAACCCAGGGTTCCCCTGCTGCTGAAAGACCAAGGAGGAGAGCAGGTCTAGAGGGGCCCTGGCAAGGCACCAGGAACAGGCAGGTAAAGTCTGGGCCACGGCAGATTTCCACCCTGCTGGAGCAGCCCACTCTGGCCAGAGTCGACTCCCCACAACTGCCTTCACCAATTTCTAGTGAGATCCAACCCCTAAGAGATAAAACAGTCCCCAAGAGCTCCCACAAACACAGGACACCCCTCAGTCTGTGCCCACCATGCTGTCCTGCTCCGTTTTCATCCAGATGAAGACGGCAGGAGCGGGAGTTATAGGAAACCAGGGCCCACCACACCTGTCCTTCCCTCCCAAGTGCACACACAGCCTTAACCAGCCTGCATGGTGAGGCGTCCATCAGCAATCTGGGCAGGCACCTGCCTGCTGGCCCCACTACTTGACTTCAATCAGAGGAAAAGTGCCTTTACTCTGTTATCACATCAGCATGGGGAGACGAGTCCTGATGCCACAGGCCTGTGAGGGAAGAGGGGCCACGCCACCAGAATAGCAATGAGTACTCGGCTGCCTTTGCCAATGGCTCCTGGTAAGGAGCATGGCAAGGCCCAAGGCTCCCTCTCCGAGCAGAAGCAGAGATGTGGGGTATAAATAATGCAGAGGGAACGTGGCGGAGAGGAAGCCACTGGGAACAACAGGGAGGGCAAGGGGATGCACAGCTCACATGTGTCCGTCATGCCACAGTTCCAGGATGGGCAAACTGGGGTCCAGGGGTCCATCGACAACTCTTAACTGGACCTGGTGAGTCCACGGCTGCCGGCATGACTGGGAGAGGCTTCACCACCACTTACTCCCTCTGCTGCTCAGCTTTATGCCTCAGAGTTCCTGCCCTCTTCTCAGGCTCCACGCAGTGGAACCGAGGCTGCTTGAGGTTCATGACCAGGCGGCCATGCCACAAAGTCTGGAAGGTCCTGAGCTGGTCCTGCCCAGAAAATCTCCCTCAGTATTGACACCAAGCCTTTTCTGAGTCTCTGAGCCTTGGTTTCCTCTCCTGGTGAAAGGAGGAACATGACCTCAAGGAAATAGCCGTCACTTAGCAGGGCTTGGTGTCCGTCTGTGGTGTGCACGGCCATGCCTCTATTCTGCACCTTGTGACAGCCTGTCACACTACTGGGCACCCTCCCTCTGGTGTCCCCACACAGTGAAAGTATAGTCCTGGAGTACAGCATGGAAAAGCTGGAAGGGAGGGTGGCAGGTTGTGGGTGAGCCTGGCTGAATGCATTACAGTGCACAAGGACCAGGATTCAAGCCCCCAGCACCCATGGGCAGGGAGAAGGCTTCGTGAGTAACACGTCTCTCTCTCTCTCGTTCTCTCTCTCTCTCTCTCTCTCTCTCTCACCTTTCCCTCTCATTTTTCTCTGTATCAATACAACAAATAAATAAATAGTTAAGAAATAATGAGAGAAAGTGAGAGAGAAGAGAAGGGAAGAGAAAGAAAGGCTGGAAAGGGTACACCATCAGCTGCTGCAGTAGAGTCAGTGACGGTGTTTCTCAGCGAAAGATCAGCCTCATGAGGCATCATGAACTTATCCCAAAATGACCTAGAATCTTCCCCAGTGCACAGAGGCATCCCTCCTCGGTGGTCTCCTGATGCCTTCTGCTCTCCAGATCTGACAGCTGGAAGCTCTGGCCAAAGAAACATGCAACCCATCTTTTTTGGGGGTGGGTGGGGGTGGGGAGGATTAATGGCTAACAGTAAGCACAATTTTTGGTACACATGTAAAATTTCTCAGTTTTATGCAAAACACTCTCACCTCCACCACCATACACTAGGACCTAAAAGTCCCCTCTCCCCCAGTCCCCAGAGTCCTTTACCTTGTTGCAATACACCAAACATAGTCCAAGTTTTGCATTGTGTTTCTGCTTTCTGTTCTTACTTCTCAGTTTCTGTCCTTGACTTGGGATCATCCCATACCCATCCTTCCCTGACTCCCCTTCTTACAGCTGCTACCTCCCCTCCAGGGCTGGAGGGCTCCTGACAAGCCACCTGAAACCAGTACTGCTGGCTGCTCCTGCAGGACAGTATGGCCTACAGAGGGAGGGTGGCTTGCCCTGGTGCTGAGATATAAAAGAGAGAGGTGCAGGACCAGGCAGTGGTTGAGCACACATGTTTCAACACACAAGGACCTGACTTCAGCTTCTGGTCCCCATTTGCTGGGAGGAGGCTTCTCAGTTGGTGAAGCAGGTCTGCAGGTACCTCACTTTCTCTCTCCCTCTCAATTGTCCCCTGGCCCTCTTGATTTCTCTCCAACAAACAAATAAATATTTAGAGAGAGAGAGACAGCGTGGTTGAGTTCAGGGTCAGAGAAGAGGAGCTGGTCGCAGGTGGGGTCCAGAGAGTCCTCAAGGCTGCTGGCTACTCCCAGTGACCTGTCCCCCAGAGTGGGCGTGAGCGGTAGATACCTCTGTCAGAGAACATGCTGCCTCAGAGGGGACAAGTCTGCTCCAAATATTGGCATCCAGGCAGGGGCAAGGACAAAGTCACTCTCCAAACGAGCCTGTAGGAGCCCCCTACACACACGTGACAGGATGACAGAGGCCTGCAAATACACCACGCAAGCTGATAGACCAGAGAGGCCCAGAAGAGCCACCTCCCCAGGTACCCAGCTCTGTGCTGTTAAAGGTCCCTAGAGACATGCAGCCCAGGACATGGTGTGAGTCCCAGACAACAGGTCACAGGCAGCAAACCTAGTTGCAGATCACAAAGCAAAAAGGAACCAGGGTCAAAGAGAGGCAGGAAGGAGGGGGCATGTGACAAGAGAAGATGGACTCCCTAAGGACCCCTGCCCATCCATGCACACAGCCCCAGAGCCAGAGAGGACTGCTCAGAGCTGGGGTGACCACTCAAGCCCCCAGGGGAAGGTCTCACTGCTATATCAGAAGAGTGCTCGGCTCCCACAGCACTCAGGCACGGGGAGGCAGCTCTGGGGTGGGCAGGCCCAGGTCAGTACGGGTGCAGGGCCCAGCTGAGACACAAAACTGAATACTCAGTTTTTTATGGTCTAAAAGAGAATATTTTCCCAAACCTGTGCGCGTGGGAATATAAAAATGCATAACCAAGCACTTTCCCTGATAACAAGAACTATGTGGGAAATCTGAGTCTGAAAATGCAAGGCTGATAACCCCTACAGATGATCGATTTACTGGCACAGATTTTCTTCAGAGGGCAAGCTGGCCACCGCTCTCTGCTCGCTCACTTCTGCTTTCTTTGTGATCATCCACAAATCCCAGAGGAGAGGGCATGCCCAGTGTAGACCCCAGCCTCCTGGCTCACCAGCACCTGACCAGGGCACAGGGAGACCCCACTCTTGGGTCATGCTCCCCTGACTCCAACCTTCATGTCCCTCCAGCTGGTGTGCTCTGGACATACCCAATCACAACCTAAAAGCTCCCACTTCCATAAAGTCCTTCCTGAGCCCCTCATTCTGGGTTCTGAACCCCCACACACCTCTCACTGCCCTTTTAAATTATCTCCTGGGGATGCTCTGTATCTGGTGGGGGGGGCACCTCATGCATTGGGCCTTCTAGAGAATTTATTAGAAGTCTGCAGATCATAGAAGAACTGACTCCATCAGGGAACATTTCCAACTGGTCTTGTAGAATTTAAAAACATCCCACCAAGGAACTATGGATGAAGAAAAAGCTTACCTTATTGCTAAGTTCCTGAATTTAACAGTCACCACAGAAACTAGCAAAAAGGAGAATCGAGGTGATAGTGTGCATTGCTTAGATCAATAAGGAAATCCTATTAGTGGTCATGGCTGATGATGGGTGGCAATGTTGGAGAAAATGCCAACACCACCACCCCCACACACACGATGCTGGTTATCATGTCTGTACAATGGTCCTTTGGAAACTACATAGTGTTCCTAGAAACCCCACCACCTTTCCACCCTGTAGTGCTCCTAAGAAGGTATTTCGGAGGCAGAGCCAAGCTGGCGACTGAGACAATACTCCAAAAAGAAGCAGCTTTCAGCCTGGGATTCTCGGGAGAGGCCACCAGGTTCCAGATGCTAACATGATGCCAACTGGACTCCTCTGGGCAGATGACCTCACCAATGTGTCCTGGAGCCCCGCTTCCCCAGATCCCCACCCCACTAGGGAGAGAGAGAGACAGGCTGGGAGTATGGATCCACCTGTCAATGCCCATGTTCAGAGGGGAAGCAATTACAGAAGCCAGACCTTCCACCTCCTGCACCCCATAATGACCCTGGGTCCATACTCCCAGAGGGATAAAGAATAGGAAAGCTACCAGGGGAGGAGATGGGATATGGAGTTCTGATGGTGGGAATTGTGTAGAGTTGTATCCCTCTTGTCCTATGGTTTTTGTCAGTGTTTCCTTTTTATAAATACAATTTTTTAAAAAAAGAACATACTTCAAGAGGCTACTGGTCCTGATCTGCCTCACCTTGGATGGGTCTCAAAGGAGTCCTGTTAAATGAGATAAGCCCAAAAAACAAGAAGAGAACTGGATGATCTCACACACAGGTGGAGCTTAAGAAACAAGGAAAGGTGGGGCAAACACAAGGTGAAACTTAGACTGGGTGTGGCGTGCTGCACCAAAGCAAAGGACTCTGGGAGAGAAGGGGAGGGGAGGGAGTGAAGAGGCTGTTAGGAGTCCTGGCTCACGATAGTGGAAAAGGACCCAGGTTAGGGGGGATGAGAATGTTTTGCAGACACTCATGTTGGGGAGATGATTATATGACAGGGAAAAATTATACCCCTGTGTCAACACTGCACTGTAAACCACTGTCGTCCCCCACCCCAACCCCGATAAAATCATTTGGAAAGCGGTTCTTGATATACAAAAGGCTTTAAGCAAGGGTTCTACTGAGAGTTGGGTTCCACTGAGAGTTGGCTGCCACTTTTAAGGAAAAGAATGTATCCAGGGAGCAGGTTATCGTGAATCACTAAAAATGATGGCGGTAGAGCTCTGAGAAAACACAGGTAAAACAGGCTGAAGCCATACAGCCAATGCAGAGTGAAACTGAAATATCCACTGGCTGTGTTGGAACAACTGTCAGGGAACAGGTGGGAAGTAGTAAATCAGGCCTGAGCAGTGGCCACTGTGTGAGGCTGAAGATCAGCAGGGGAGGGTTTTCTTCTTGGCTCTGGAGTTTGTGCAGCAAAGTCTTAGGGTGGAATCCAAGAGTCAGCTATTTCCAAGAGCAGCAGCGAAGGCGGCAGTGACAAGAGAAGGCTGTGTCCTGTGGGGTAACTACCTCGGCCACACTCCCCTCCACGGGCTTCTGTGTGCTCAACAATTAAGCACAAAGAGGAGTTAGGTGGCTCGTATTTGGAAATCTCTATAACTCAAGCTGTGAGAGGAGGCCCAGGAGGAGGAGCTGGACTCCCCGCCACAGGACCTCAGCGCTCATGCTGGGGATCCAGGCAGATGGCCATGTGCTCCTCCTGGTCATTAGCAAAAGGTCACAGGAAATTGACTGGAAACCTTGAGAACACTCCCCACACTGGGGACATGGTGGGGAGTTAACACAAGCCATTCTTGGGTTAACTTAGAATTTTTTAATTTCTTCCAGACACATAAAAGTAGAGGTGACCACAGGTGGCTAGATGCGAAAAGAGACTGTAATCTGGGGTGCAGGTGGCAAAGAGAAGTGGCCCTGTGTCAACAGCCCCAAAGGTCACTCTTCCTCTCTAGGTACCATGCCACCCCAACACGACTCCTTCCAGAGTGGCTCCTAGCACAGCTACCAAAGCAGTGGCATAGCCCGGCACTCCAGGGCAGCCTGCCTAGGACCCTACTTTGGCTGCACTTCTGCACTCCTACCCTCTTGGTTGATGGCAATCTGTCCTTCCACTCAAGGAATGAAGTCTTAAATTTGCGTTAAGCAGTTTATGCAGAGGAGGTTCAGCTTGTGAGGACCACAGGAAAAGCAAGTGCTGACACACTAGCAGGGTCCCAGTGGCCACCCAGCAACAGGGAAGCCTACTTTAAAGATGTCCTCCTGTGGGCAACGGAACAGAGGGAATCTGCAGATTCTGCAGCAAAAAGACAAAAGCCAGGGCCAGTAGGACCAGTGCAAGACGGAGGGCCAGCTTGCCAGGGCCACAGAGCACAGCGGGGCCAGATGCACTTGTCGTGCCTTCTTCAGGAGCCTGGGGGATGCACACCTGTGTGGGCCACACCTAGTGTTTGAGGCCGGCAGGCAAAGGTGGTTTTCCAACTCTGTGTCCCACTAACAGGCATGTTTGCAAACCAGCTGCGGGCTCCCTCTCAGCACTTCCGAAGCTCCCCCAGCAAGCACAGTGGGTGCCACCTCTCCTCCTATTCTTCCCAGGACCTGCTGGGTCCCTGTCCCCAGCTCACCACAGCAGGACAGACCAGTGACCACGGTTCCCAGAAGGCAGTAAGTGTATCCTTCTGCCTCCCTGCACAAGGAACAATTCAATTTACAGGATGTGATTTAAATCAGGAACCACAAAGACGCATGGCAGTAATTTTTCTACCAGTGTTGTATCCATATTTAACAGGCAATGTGAATTACTATTCTTGTACAGCCATTCCCTGCCGGCCTCTCAGGATGGCCAGGCTCCACATTCATCCAGGGCACAGCTCCCTGCAGAGCTCAACGCCTCCCCCTGGCTCCTGATACCAGGTCACCCCTCAAAACAGGAATCTCAGCCAGGATCAAGGCACTTTGCCTCCAGGGACTCATCCAACAAGCCCCTCATCTTTAACTTTCCATCCTGAGGCCGAGAGACTTAGGCAGTTCCTTATAGTCATGCTGAAAATAAAATATTCATGAGTGTATCGTTCTAAAGCTTAGCAAAAATGTGCCATGTTCCTTTCCCTCAATGTGACCGTTTGGGGGCTGCCAGCCTTTCTCACCTCAGACTCCTGCAGCTCAAGGCTCTGTATGCTGGCTGGGCAGCTCTAGTGGCCTTGCTCTAGGTGGGAGAGGACGCAGGGCTGGGCAGGGCAGGAGGGGTGGGTTGTCTCTGATTCCTGTCAGCTAAAACATGGAGAGGGCAAAGGAATGCCACAGCAGGGAGGCATTCTAAATATGAAGCCCTGTTCTACCTACCCCGAATCCTAGTCCACATCAGGGATCAAAGAGAACACTTATTCTCTTTGTTTCTTTTTCTAACTCTGTGTCCCACTAACAGGCATGTTTGCAAAAGAAAGGCAGAGCCTGGTCCCTCTTGCTGTGTCTCCTCTTCATTCTTCATGGAAGGTCATGGCTGTGGGTTTCTCCTGTCCATTCTCCTCCCACCACAACCAACATCTGCATTTCCAGGATACGTGGTCTCCACTATGCCCAGATCTCTCCTTCCCCCGAAGTTTCTGAAAAACCTGGCATGGGGCCTGGAAAATGGGAGGGGCATGGTCAGGGCCCATGGCACCAGAAAGAATGCAGATTGGGTGAGGGAGGAGTTCAAGGCTTCCCCTCTCTGGAAGTTCTCTAGCCTACAGAGCTGTTGTTGGCAGACAGTGACTGCCCCTCTCAGGTGCTATGAAAGAGTCAAGTAGCAGGTCTACCCCAAAGCTGGCAGCTTCTCAGTAAGGCTGGGCCGGGGCTCAGCACACAACAGGACCTCACTAAGGGGCCAGAGAACAGTACAAATACAGTGGAAGAAAAGGTTCACTGGCGACCCAGTGCATGCTGGTGGAAGGAGGACATAAGGTGAGGATAGGAATAGTGTGTAAACACCTATTGTGGGGAGATCAGAAATTATACCATGTGTCAACAACTGTATTATAAATCACACTTCCCTAGTATAATGACTTGAAAGAAAAGGGCCAATGCCACATGGATTCCTGATTAGGAAGAACTTGATATCCTGCCATATGGTGTGGGATCTGTATATACACTCCTTCAGGGTCTGCCTCACTTATCTAACACACAAGCTCAAGCCACACTCCTGTTGGGTCAACCGAGGACAGATCTAAGCAAAAAAAAAAAAATTAAAGGCTCAGTTATCTTGCCCCAACTCAAGAGAGTTCTGAAAGGCTATTTAAACTCCAGAGTTCATACTGGTTGGCTTCATCAGCTCTGTACCACAGGGCGACACCTTTCTCCAATTCTGTTTTCATTTTTCCTTTCAGGAGTGTTAATCCTAATGTGTATTCAGTTTTTCCACTTAGTTTTGAACTGGACTGCTTGAGTTTTACTGTGACGCTAAGCCATATCAGTTTCTTATATACTCTGGATATTTTCCTATCAGACACAAGATTTAGAAAAAATTTCTTTTATTCCCTAAGGATATCTTTTTATTGTGTCCATGGTCTCTTCTCTCTCTCTCTTTCTCTCTCTTTCTTTTGTAGACTTTCTTTTTTTCAGCTGAGTGTGACCACACTTCTTCATTTTTTGTGTTTGATGCCATTGGTTGTATGTCAGATACAAACAAGGATCGCCAAGACAATGTTTACAAGTCATCCCAGACCCTTTTGTCCAGGAATTTCATGGTTTCGGGACTTGCATTCAATTTCTTCATACACTTTGAGTTGCTCTTGTGTATTGTATGCTGCACCGTGGTCTCCTAGTCAAGATCTCAAGATGTCTGACTCCATGGGTGGCCAACACTATATTGTTTCTTCTCCAAAACAGAAGATTCCAGGTGCATCTGGGTGACAAGTCTAGCAGATGGAGACTTGTCTCAAGTGGCCTCCCCTAGGGCTCTGTTCTGGCTCCTACGCTATTTAATATTTACATCAATAACCTCCCAGAAACTTCTTCAAGGAAGTTCATCTACGCCGATGACATCTGCTGTGCAACTCAGGCATCCAAGTTTGACATCCTCGAGGAAACACTCACGAAAGACATGTCTCTGATATCTGATTACTGTAAAAAATGGCGACTAATCCCTAGCACTGCAAAAACGGTATCATCTGTTTTCCATCTACACCATGCCTCGGCCTCGCGTGAGTTTAATGTGCAGCTTGGCGATACGAGAATCCGGCATGAAGCCCAGCCAGTCTATCTTGGCGTTACTCTCGATCGCACTCTGTCATTTCACGAACATCTCATAAAAACTGCAGCAAAGGTGGGCGCGAGGAATAACATCATTGCAAGACTGGCCAGCTCCTCATGGGGCGCGAGCGCTTCCACACTACGATCATCATCTCTGGCATTATGCTATTCCACTGCAGAATACTGTGCCCCAGTATGGTTCCGTAGCCCCCATGTCCACTTGGTCGATTCCAAATTATATTCCTCCATGAGGATAATTTCTGGAACCATCCGTTCCACCCCGGTTCCATGGCTGCCAGTTCTTAGCAACATCGCCCCGCCAGATATTCGTCAGGATGCGGCATCATCTAAGTTCATTTCCCACGTCTACGCTCGACCGGACCTGCCAATATACGCAGATATCTTTGCCCACCCTGTCCAACGCTTGACGTCTCGTCACCCAATCTGGTCCCCTACGCCTACACTGAACTTATCTGTTCCAGACTCTTGGAAACAGAGTTGGCAGTCAGCTGAGGTAAAGAACAAACACCTCATCACAGACCCCTGCAAGCGTCAACCTGGCTTTGACCTAGCACGTTATGATTGGGCCCTCCTCAATCGCTATCGAACAGGCCATGGCCGGTGCACCGCTATGTTCCATCGCTGGGGAGCCAGAGACGACCCGAACTGCCCCTTGGCTCCAGACAGACTATGACCCACATAGTCAACGACTGCCACCTCTCCAGATTCAAAGGAGGTCTCGAAACTTTACATCAGGCTCAACCTGACGCTGTTGACTGGCTACGGAAGAAGGGCAAATGCTAGAAGAAGAAGTATGCTGATTTAATTCTTTTTCATGTGACTGTCCAAATACCATTTGTTGAAGAAACTTCCCTCTCCTTGCTGTATATTTTAAGCTCTCTTTTCATAAAGGAATCAACACTGTCTGTGGACCTGTGTCTGTTTTTCTTTCCTGTTCCATTATTTATGTGATATTGTATAATAATTACGTTATGTTTTAATGTATTGTTCTGTAATATGTTTTGAAATCTGAATTGTTATGTTATCTTAATACTTCATTCTCAAGATTTCTTAGGCTTTTGGATTCTTCTGTGATCGTACAAATATTTGAGTTGGTTTTTTTTCTATATGTCATGAAAATACCACTGAAATTGTGACAATAAATGAATTGAATCTATAGTTGCTTATCTTGCAATAGTAATTCTTCCAATTCATAAATACAGAATATCTTCCCCCCAAAAAATAAATATCTTGTATCTATAAAAAAAGAGAGAAAAGAAAAGAAAGAAGAAAGGAAGGAAAGAAGGAAGGAAGAAAAAGAGGAAAGGAAGGAAAGCAGCAAAAAAAAAAAAAAAAGCTCACTTGCTAACAGTGGAATTTCGTTGGGTGTGTGTCTTTAGTATTTAAAAAATGACTCTATAATCTCCTCTCAGAAAGTACATTGCCATCAAAAGAAACTTCAGAATTAGTGCAAATTCTTATCTGCTTTGACACAACCACAAACAGAGATGCTAAGAGCAGCAGCCCACCACTGTTTAGAGAGGGCCTGAGGCGCTGCTTCAGAAGGATGGACACAGGGAGACGGCTGAGTGACAAGTGTCTGGGTAGTCTGGGCCTTGGAACAGGTACTGCATTGAGGGTCTGTTCAAAAGCCAATAGCCAGTTAGGAGGATGGCATACTCTTGATTCACCCTCCCCCAAGACAGAATAGAACTGCTCTCCCTGCCTGCTGTCATACTTCGAAAAACTTGCCAGTTATTTTTACCAAATAACTTTCAGGGTTAGTCAAGGTTTTTCTTCTTTTTTTTTTTAATCTGTCAGAAATCTAGAAATTAGACAGCACAGTGACATGCACATTTAAACAGCTCTGACCAGTTCAGAGTTTCACCTCCAAAGAGAAGTGACACCACCCCAGCACAGGAGGCCCACTATGGAGGTTGCCAGGTGTCACAGCACCTCCCTAGGAACTGCCCCGTGCCAGGCAGCACCCAGATCAAATGTCCAATTTTCAGTATACAAGTCTTTCACTTCTTTGGTTAGGTTTATTCCTAGATATTTTACTGTCTTTGTTGCTATAGTAAAAGAAATTGATTTCTGGATTTTATCTTCTTCTAACTTAGTGTTTGCATAGAGGAATGCCAGACTTTTGTATATTAATTTTGTAGGATGACACCTTACTGTATTGCCTGATGATTTCCAAAAGCTTCTTGCTGGATTCTTTAGGTTTTTCAATGTATACTATCATGTCATCTGCAAATAGAGAGAGTTTTATTTCTTCTCTTCCAATCTGTATGCCTTTAATTCCTTGTTCCTGCTTAATTGCTATGGCAAGAACTTCCAAAACTATGTTGAATAGTAATGGTGATAGTGGGCAGTCCTGTCTAGTACTTGATCTCTTGAGGGGAAATGCTTCCAGTTTTTCACCATTGAGTATGGTGTTGGCTGTAGGTCAACACTATTTTCAGGAATTTTCCATCTAGTGCCATTTTCTATAGTGTTTCTATCATAAAGGGATGTTGTATTTTGTCGAAGGCTTTCTCTGCATCTATTGATATGACCATGTGGTTTATGGTCTTGGTATATTGATGTGGTGGATCACGTTGATTGATTTACGTATATTAAACCAACCTTGCAGCCCTGGGATAAACCCCACTTGGTTATGATGAATAATCTTTTTAATATACTGCTGTATCCAATTGGCTAGAATTTTGTTCAACATTTTAGCATCTATGTTCATCAGAGATATTGGTCTGTAGTTTTCTTTTTTGGTTGTGTCCCTGTCTGCTTTTGGTATCAGAGTGATGTTGACTTCATAGAAGCTGGCAGGGAGTATTCCAGTGTCTTCAATCTTCTGGAAGACTTTTAAGTCGAGGTATTAGTTCTTGTTTGAAGGTTTTGTAGAATTCATTTGTAAAACCATCTGGTCCAGGACTTTTATTCCTGGGAAGGTTTTTGATAACTGTTGCAATTTCATTAGCTATGATGGATTTGTTCATATTATCTAGTTCCTCTTTACTTAATTTTGGAAGTTCGTAAGGTATCTAGAAAATCATCCGTTTCTTCCAGGTTCTCTAGCTTAGTGGCATATAGTTGTTCACAGTAGCCTCACACGATATGTTGAATTTCTGCGGTGTCTGTTGTGATATCTCCTCTTTGATTTATGATCTGATTTATTTGGGTCTTCTCCCTTTTTTGTTTTGAGTCTGGCTAAAGGTCGGTCAATTTTGTTCACTCTTTTGAAGAACCAACATTTACTTTTGTTGATCTTTTGTATGGTTTTCTTATTTTCAATGTTATTGATTTCTGCCCTAACTTTAGTGATTTCTGTCCTTCTGCTTGCTTTAGGGTTTTGTTCTTCTTCTAGGTCTTTAAGGTGTGCAATCAGGCTATTTATTTGTGCTTTTTCTTGTTTCCTAATGTGTGCTTGTATGGTTATGAACTTCCCTCTCAGTACTGCCTTAGCTGTGTCCCAAATATTTTGATAGCTTTTGTCTTCATTTTCATTGAACTTGAAATATTTTGATTTATTCCTTTATTTCCTCTTTGACACAGTAGTTGTTAAATAGTGTACTGTTGAGCTTCCATATTTTGGGACTATTAATCATCTTTTGTTGATTGTTAAGTGTTAGTTTCATTCCACTGTGGTGTGAGAAGATGCTTGGGATGATTTCAATGCTCTTGAAGTTGCAGATTCTGTCTTTGTGGCCTAACATATAGTCTATCCTTGAGAATGACCCATGTGGACTTGAATAGAATATGTACTCCAGTTTCTTGGGGTGAATGAATCTGAAAATGTCCAATAGTTCTAATTTATCTATCTACTCATTTAGCTCCGTCATTACTTTATTGATTTTCTGTCTGAATAATCTGTCAAGTTGAGAGAGTGGGGTGTTAAAGTCCCCTACTATTACTGTTGCTGTTAATATATTGCTGTAGCTCTTTGAGTAGATATTTGGTGTATTTATATGGCTTCTCACTGGTTGCACAGATATTAATAACTGTTAAGTCCTCTTGACTGACTGATCCTCTGAGAATTAAGTAATGTCCATCTCTATCTTTTTAAATTTTATTTATTTTAAAGTCTATCGTGTCAGATATGAAAATAGCTGTTCCTGCCAATTTTTTGTGGGCCATTGGCTTGTATGGTAGTTTTCCATTCTTTCACTTTGAGTCTGTGTTTGTCTTGTTGAATTAGGTGGGTTTTCTGTAGATAGCATATTGTTGGGTTGTGTTTTCTGATGCATCTTCCTACCTTGTGCCTTTTAATAGCTGAATTCAGGCCATCGACATTTACTGATATCAAAGATTGAAGATATTTTAATGCCATTATTGTAGATTTGTAGAGTGTTCTGATATATAGCATATTTATGGTGGTCTGAGAGTTTACAGAAGACATTTCAAAACTTCTTTCAGGGTAGGCTTGGTGATAGTTAATTCTTTCAACTGTTGCTTGTCTGAGCAGGTTTTTATGCCTCCATATAGTCTGAATGACAGTATAGCAGGATACAGTAGTCTTGGCTGAAAGGTTTTCTCATTGAGCACTCAATAGATATCTTTCCATTCTCTTTTGGCCTGTAGTGTTTGTGTGGAGAAGTCTGCTGCTAACCTTATGGGTTTTCCTCTGTAGGTGACTCTTTGTTTTTCTCTTGCAGCCTTCAGGGTCCTTTCTTTATTCTTATTCCTTTCCATTCTAAATATGATGTGTCTTGGTGTCTTTAAGTCTGGGTTAATTCTTCTGGCACCCTCTGGGCTTCTTGAACCTTTATGGCTTTTATGTTGTCTAGACTAGAGAAGTCCTCAGCTATTATGTCCTGATGGAGGCTTTATTCCCCTCCCTCTCTTTCTTCCTCTGGTAAGCCAATAATGCGTACATTATTTCTTTTGAAGTCATTCCATAGGTCTCTGTTGTTGTTTTCAGTATCTTTTAATCTCTTTTTGAGATCTCTTACTTCTTTTTAGTTGTCTCTAATTTGTCCTCCATTTTGCTAATTGTTTTCAGCCTCATTGATTCTATTCTCTCTCCCCTCTACTGTTTTCTGGGGTTTATCTATTTTGTTACCCTGTTCTGATACTGTTTTAGCTTGTTCAGCTAGTTGCATTCTTAGCTCACTATTTCAGCTCTCTAATAGCCTTGAGATAATTAGTGTTTACTTCCAGAGTCTCATTTGTGGTTTCTGCATTTCTGATGACAATACTTTCAAACTCTTTACTCACTTCTGTGATTATTTCCTTAACTCGTGTTTGGATGTTGACCTCATTTTGTGCTTCAACCTTTGGGGGGCTTTTAGCTGGACTCTCATCCTGGTTCATTTCTCCAATATTTCTTCTTGTTGGTTTAACCATTCTATATAGTATGTTGTGAGGTCCCTCTCTCAATACTTTTCAAATTACTGATCACTCTTGCCTGGATTGACTTGTGTCTAATTAAGGTAATTAAAGTGTTCACAGTTGTGGAAATTGGCAGTTATTTCAATATTATTTTAATCCCTGAGATGGATCACAGAGGCTTTAAAAGCCTCTTTTTTTTTCTTTTTCTTCCCTGTAGGCTATGTGAGCCTGAGGGTGTTTAAGCTACAAGTAGGCTTCTTAGCTTAATCACTCACTCCTGAGCAAGAGATAAAGCAGGGTGGGGGAGAGATAATACAGTGGTTATGTAAAGAGACTCTTACACCCCAAGAATCCAAAGCTCCAGGCTCAATTCAGTTTCTCTGCCTGTGAGTTTCTAAACAAGTCCTGTTTATAGTCTGTAGGTTCTGAGGTTATTCACTATGTTCTCATCAGGAGAACAACATGGAAAGGTTCCCACCCCACAGTGTCACTGCTAGGCCACCAAGGTTTAGATCTTCTCCTGAGTTTCCTGGTCAGTTCTCTGTCCTCCAGTATCAGCACAGGCCTTCCCCCCTGCTGCTCCAGCCTCTGAGGGCAGTAGTAATGGGGACTCACAATTGCGTTTGGTGAGTCTTAGGGGAGTCCTCTCCTCCCTTCAGCCATCTTTGTGTTGGTAAAACAGACTAGAGGTGGTGCCTCAACAGGTAAACTGCCGGACTGTTACCAGCCACTTAATCTGTCCCTAGGCTCCTCTCTCTCCACGAGCCACACTTATTTGCACTCACCAGTGATTTGGTGGGTTCCTGAAGTCATTCTAGTCCTGCCTTGTGGTCCCAGATGATCTCCTTTAGTATTCCTAGTTGACCAGGGAGAGGAGAGGAGAGAAACACAGCTGCTGCTGCTCTGTAGCCCCGCCTCTGGTGAGAAGTCATCTTTTCTAGCACCTACGATGTACTTGGTGAAGGACCAGGCACATCCCTGTATTTCAAAGGGCTATGCTCACCACCACAGGCTTGCTCTACGTGAAGCCTTCCCAGCACCCAGTCACACCTGTGACCACTGCACTACAGCAGCAAAGCAGCTGTGGCAGCCCCAATGCCCACGAGCATAAGAGACCATCATACCCTGGATAGAAACATTTCACATAATCCTAACAGCAACCCCACCCAGAGCCTGGGTACAGATTTAAGGTCCCTGGAGTTCAAGAAGGAGATTTATCCATGGGGGTGGTCAGGGAAGAGCCTAATCAATTTTTCCTTACAAGATCCAATCTCAGCGGGTCACACATGAGCAGAGTGTCAACGGAACAAACTTAAAAAAAAACGCCTTGGAGGGGGCTGGGTGGTGGTGCACCCGGTTAAACATATGTATTACCATGTGCAAGGACCAGGGTTCAAACTCCCCACCTTCAAGGGGGAACGCTTCATGAGCAGTGAAGCAGGTTTGCAGTTATTCCCCCCCCCCCATATATATACCCCCTCTCCCTCTCTCAATTTCTCTCTGTCCTAATCTAACAAAAATATAAAGAAATAAAGGATAAAGTGGCCTTTGGGAGCAGTGGCTTCATAGTCCAGGCATCAAGCCCCAGTGATAACACTGGTGGCAATGAAAATATAAAAAGATGATAATGAACCATCTTGGTGGAGCTTTTGGTCCATTCCCTTCAGCATGGCGCTGTGGGGGATAGGGGATAATGGCAGGAACCAGCCGGGCGCCTGTCCAGGCTGCATAAGCCCCTGAGAAGGACACTCTGAAGTACATGATAAAGTAGCCTGGCTCAGTACTTAAATGGCCAGTATGGCATGTGACTTACTAAGACCCTACATGAATGACCAGGATTGTACTTAAATGGCCCACCTGAACCCAGGGAGACAAGCTCCAAGTTTCACCTGATGAGATTTACAATTAGTCTGTGAGGAATAGAGATTAAAGGTGTACTTTGGGACATGGGCAGTGGAAGTGCCTTAATTAAAATTCACATGGCCTTTGGAAAAGAATTAATAAATGCCTTAAGTCAAAAAGAAGCCATCTTGACAGGCTCACCTGGCCAAAGGGAATTTTTCCTCCAAAGTCAGCAGTTTGTAGGAAATGTAAAGCCCAAGGATTCCCTCTGTACTGTCCCTGTCCTCTGAGAGGAGAGGAGCCACCTCACCATGGTATAAGGGTGAGGTGCGCACGGCACCAGTGATGAGAAGACCTCAGTGGAAGCCACAAGATTCCAGGACAGGAAGTGACTGGCACTTAGAGAATTTGGCTCTACCGTCCCCTCAGATATGCCCCAGCAGCTCTCTCTCTGTATCACAGTCCTGAAGAAGAGGTTCCATAGGAGCTCCCCACCCTGCAGGGCACCTCCCTGCTTTCCCGAGAGCACCCCAGCCCCACCCCCACCACATACACACACACACACACACACACACACACACACACACACACACACACACACACACACACACACACACTCGGTCTCCCTCTCTACTTTACAGACACACTTCACGAAGTTAGTCGGTCACCTGCCTGGCCCCTTCTCTTACCACCAGGGCCCAGTCCACCATTGCCTCCACACATGGATTTTTTGGGGGAGTGGGTGGAGGGGCTGACTGCCTTCACAACGGCAGTGCACTGATACTGTCACACAAATTAAATTCACCAACACTGAAAATTCAGCTCTTAAGCCCCAAGTTACATTTCTCCAGCGCTGAATAACCACATGTGGCTAGAGAGTGCCTAACCAGTATCCATGTCATCCTAGAACCTTCTACTAAATGGAGCAGCTCTGGGACCTCGTAGTCTCAGGTCCTGCGACCCCACAGACCTCAGTTTCCCTTATTCTCCCTGGAGTGCCCTCCTTCTCATTCTCCCCCTCCTTCTCCTGTTCCCATACACCAAGCTGGGCCACTCCTTTCTCCCCTCCTCTAAGCCATCCCATTAACACCACTGTACTAAGGCAGAATATTCAGTTCTGTGGTATGTATCCCCCCAACACACACACACTTCACTACTTCTTCACCTGTTCACTGAGCCATACTGTGGACTATTGTGAATAAGGGTGTGAGTCACCTCTTTGGGATGATTCCATTTCCTTTTGGCCAAACAAATTCAGTAAAGTTGCAGGATAAAAAAAAAAAAATCAATATACAAAGATCAATTGCATTTCTATACACCAATAATGAACTATCAGAAAGAGAAATTAAGACAACAATCCCATTACAATTGCATCAAACAAAATAAAATACTTAGGAATAAATTAGCCAAGGAAGTGAAATATCTGTGTGCTGAAAAACCATAAAGAAAGAAAGAAATTGAAGGCGACACAAACAAATGGAAAGTTATTCCGTGCTCATGGATCGGAAGAATTAATATTGTAGAAATACCCACACTACCCAAAAGATCTTCCAATGCAGTGCAGTCCCTATCAAAATTCCAATGGCATTTTTCATAGAAATAGAAAGACAATCCTAAAATATATATATATAAGGAAACACAGAACACTCTGAATAGCTAAAGTAATCTTGAGTTGGTTGGCACTCTAAAGTCCTTTAGAAAAAAAAGATATTACACACCAGAAAACAGTTTGGTCAGCTGCCTTACAGAACTCATAAAGGGACAACACCCTGTTAGCAGCCTGCATTTGACACCCTCTGGGGCCATCTGCCTGCTCCCCAACCAGGACCCTTCTGACAGACTCCAACAAGAATGCCTCCTGGTAACATCTACATGAGTCTGGCATGTTTGCTGAAACCAGCTCACCAACACTGATGCATTGTGGTTAAACAAGTCCACGCACCATATGGATCATCTCGGTTTAAGCTCCTTCCACTTGCTGTGTTGGAATGTCATATCCAGGATGTCATCGCACGTCCTTAGGCTTCTTTGGGCTGTGACAGTGTCTCACACTGTTTTAGGTTTTGAGATCCAACGGTTTTGAGGGATATTGGTCAGGAATGCTGTTGCATGTCACAGGGCTGGGACTGCCTGGTACTATTTCCAGGGTTAGACAGGGTCCTAGGCTGGGGGCAGGGGAGTTGACAGAGGGGCAGTGTCTTCTCGTCCTTTCATTTCAGGGCTACATGTTATTAGCAGGGCTGTGGGCACTGCGCATGTCTGTGGTATTGACCTCGGTTACCTGACTGAGGTGTATCTGCCTCTTACTGTCTTCCCTTTTCCATCCTGTCCACTTTGAAAGGAAGTCACCATGTGCAGCCCACACTGAGGGGTGAGGAATGCTGCCCACCTCCCTGAGAGTGGATAACTACATAGATTACTTGGAACTCGTCTGCCCAGACAACTTGTCTCCTCCGCGGTGTTGATCTACCAATTTAAGGATATATTTCTCTTAGTTTGGCTCCACAGGTATTTATCGGATGCGGTGGGTTATGATGTGATTCTGCTCTCTTTGGCGGGCCACTCTGCTCTAGTGTTGGACATCCAGGGTTCATGTGGTTGGCATGGCCCCATCCTGGTGGGTGAGTGAGTATCTCCTTCTCTCAGGCACCACAGGAGACTCAGTTCCTGTACTCCCTGTTCCACCCAGAGAGCCATCTTTCCTCTGATTAGAGGAGAGTGCTAGATGCTGGGGGTATTCCCTGTCACTGAGTACCATTTATTCTCTTTCTTTCAATTAGGAAGTCAGGGGTTGCATGTGTGCGTATTGGCCTGTATGTCTGAACACACATTTATAAATGACTCTGTGAAACTCTGAGATCAGGAAATCCCCAGGAATAACTGGGATTGTTCCTGGGATCTCTGGCCATAACTCCTCTCCCCCGGGCTCAGACAGAGACTCGAGGCCACCCGTCACCACTGCTTGCTCTCTTCAGCATTGGCAGCTATAAAAGCAGGTTCAGCTGCCTCTCAGATCCTAGACTATTCCCTCACTCAGCATTACTATAGGACTCTGTTTTTTTTTTTTTGGGGGGGGGGTCAGGGATTGTTCCTGGGGCTTCAATACTTTACACAAACTCTTTTTTCAACAGAAAGAGAGACAGAGAGGGGAAAGACATCACAGCACCAAAGCTTCCTCAGTGTGGTAGGAGACAGGCTCTAACCTGGGCTGCACTGGTGGCAGAGCAAGTGTACTATCCAGGTGAGCTATTTTTGCCAGCACCTGCAGGACTGATTTAAAATGCGGCTTTCAGGTCAGCAACAGAACAAGGTGCTTCTGCCATGGGCATGACCCAGTTTAAGCCAAGCCAACTACTGCACTGGAAAAAGTTCAGTGCTGAGTCCCCACCCCCACCGGCAAAAAGGCCAGAGTGGCCAAGTCCTAGTGACAATAAAAGAAACAAATAAACTAATTTTTTAAATTATCTTTCTTCTCACTCTCCTCTCAATAGCAGCCCCCAGCTCCCCGACTTCATTCTCTCCACAGTTGCTCTTTGCACCTGGCCTTGAGCCGCGCTTCGGCCTCAGGTCCACGTCTCTGTATGCTCATCATCTTTCCCTCAGACGTGTAAATGGACCTGGCTGGCTCCGTGTCCTCCAAAGGTCCACCCCAAGACTTGAGCCCAGCAGGTGCCCGCATTAATTTCTAGAATGAACGGAAACCTGGAGGAAGGGCTAAAGACACTGACCAGAGGCCAGGAGAGTCCCCACCTCCTACATGCATCTCCTGCCAGGGCTTTTTTGGGGATGTAGCCGTCAGCTGGGCCTCCATGGCAGTGGTGACTGTGATATAGGACCCTCTCAGATGGCACCTCTAGGGGCTCTCTGACCTTGAACACAACAGCTTTAACTCTAAACTGATACAAAGGACAAGAGAGCCCCTGCCAGTCCAGTCAACCTCCAATTCCACCTTCTTGCTGACAGTGAGCCCTGGCAAGGCATTCACATGAAGCAACTTGGGGAGGGAGCAATCATAGCTACGCTCCAACCTCCGTCCACAGAGAGACTCCTGAGGGGCACATATGAGTCCCACCTCAGGGCCGCTGGCAGCCATGAGAGGAAGGGCAGGCTTTGTGAGGCAGGGAGCCCCACCCAGGGGCTTTGGGCTTGCTCAGCATTCTGTGGGGGCACACCTCTGCTCATCAGCCAGTGGCACCTCCCAGAGACAGACAGACAGACATCCTGCTCACTTGGAGGTCATGCAGTCTCAGTGCCAGCAGAGCTCTGAGGTCCCGCCCAGTGTCATCCTCCCAGAAGGACATCCAGAGCAGAAAAGAGCCACCGTGAGCTTGCCTTTTATGAAAGCAGCTGCCAGTCAGGACAGTGACCCCCCCACCCCCACCCCCAATCCCAGGCACTAGGTGGCTACTTCAGAAGCAGAGAAGAGTAGGATCATCCCATACTCATCTTTATCTTTCTGGCTTAGCTCACTTAACATAATTCCTTCTACCTCTGTATATTTCCTCCAGTCCTGGAACCTCTGGGGGGGGGGGCACACTTTCCGCCAATCCCAACCTAATCAATGCAATGAGTACCATCTCAGCTTGCTTCACTCCAGACTGTGTCCAGAAACTTCAGGTGTGGAATGACAACTGTTGGAGAATTATACAGATGCAGGTTTTGCCACTCCCTGCGATTCCTCACTGTCGTATGCTTTACATTGGTTTGTTCTAGCCCTCCCCCGCCAAGAGTATTGGATGAGTCCTGTTAATTTCACTGGCCTGCTTGGCCCCGCCCCAAGGAACCCCGGGAGAGGGTTCCTGAGTTCGAGGGTGACAGAGTAAGAGAGTTCCAGAGTTTCAGAGTACGAGAGTTCGAGAGTTCCTGAGTTCGAGAGTTTCAGGGTTCCAGAGTAAGAGAGAGAGTGCTTGCACCGCCGCAAAGAGACAGCAGAGTTCTGTTTGGTGATTAGTTTGTCTTAGTTTATGAATCGTTGTTCCTGAATAAAGAAATACAGCTTCCCTGCCCAGCCGTTGTCTCTGCGTCTCTGTTACCCGCCGTGAAGCAAGCCCGGCCAGCTGGAGCCTTCCGAAAATTTTAACAACACCTCACAGTGCCCTTTTCAACCAATCCTGTCCCGACACGTCACTCCTGGTGGTTGCCCAATAAAGCACTCCCACTTTCTCTCTCTCTCTCTCTCTCTCTCTCTCTCTCTCGCTTGCCCGGTGGTGAGGTAGCGGGGACGGCCATATTTTTCGGCTGACTCCACGTGGCCTGAGCCCCCCCTCCTGATCCAATAATAATGATTTGTGCACCCCATTTGCTCCGGACCTCCTCTCTCTCTTCTCCGCGGCACAGCCTGACAGACAACCCTTCAGCTTCATTACTTAGGTGAGGACCTTCCTTTCATAGTATTCTCTAATTCCAGTCCAGGCAGTTCACTTCCTAACAAAGTCCCAAAACCTAGATATAGACCAGGTCCCCTGAGATAGAGCATATGTTCACACATAACCATAAACTAGGGCAAAATATATACCTGAAAACAAAAGTACACAATAGTCTGCAGTGAGTACCCCCCTACACTTCATCTGCACTATTCCAGCCTTTAGGTCCGTAATTGTTCAACAGTTTGTTTGGCTTTGTATGTTAACTCTCTTTTCAGCCACCAGGTTCCAGATGCCAGCATGATGCCAACCAGACTTCCTTGGACAGACGACCCCACCAATGAATCCTGGAGCTCCGCTTCCCCAGAGCCCCACCCTATTAGGGAAAAAGAGAGGCAGGCTGAGAGTATGGATCCACCTGCCAACTCCCATGTTCTGGGGGGAAGCAATTCCAGAAGGCAAACCTTCCACCTTTTGCATCCCACAATGACCTTAGGTCCATACTCCCAGAGGGATAAAGAATAGGAAAGCTATCAGGGGAGGGGATGGGATATGGAGATCTGCTGGTGGGAACTATGTGGAGTTGTACCCCTCTTATCCTATGGTGTTAATGTCTCCTTTTTTAAATAAGTAAATAAAAAAATTTAAAAAAAGAAAAAGCAGAGAGCAGAAGCCCAGCTCAGCACAAGACTGCCCAAAAGCCAAGACATGGAAGGCCACTTTTTTTTTTCCTATTCACACAGTGCCGGCTCTTGCTCTCCAGCAGGGGTCCCGGGCCTCTGCCAGGTCCCTACATGGCAAGTTTGTAGGAAGAGAAGCCAAGATGAGCGAACCGGTGAAGAACGCAGACACTACCTGCACTGAACTGGCCACACCAGTGAGTTTCGGGACTGGGGACCTCAGCTCTAAGGCGGCAAGCTAACAGCGTGAGAGACCAGCTCCACCTGCGAGCCTGGTCGCACAGAGTGCAAGTCCATTCCTGGGCCTCCACTGAAGGAAGCAAAAGACAAAGCTGGTGACCCTGCCTTGTGGAGGCTTTTCTGGGAACTGCACCCCAATTCTGCACCCCTAATGGCATCCTGACTCCACCACAGAAGTCTACCATCAGCTCCACTTCTAGCAGGGAACAAGCTATGTGGCCAGGTAGCAGCAGGAGACACCCCCCTTTTGTGTGGGCTACTTTGGAATTGTTTCTGCCTTTTAAGTACCTTTTCTCCTGTTGAGATAATGTGCCTCATTCATTGTGTGCCATTATCTAATTTAGGGCCAGAAACAGAGTAAATGCTTATCAAGAACCTTTTGTTGACATATATCCCAAGAGGATTTCTAGCCCCTTGTAAGGGGTTAAAAAGTTACTGAAACCTGTAATGGCCCAGCTAATAAACACCTCAGTTTAGAGGAGAGTAATCACCCAATTGCTATCCCATGATTACTATGTATTTTCATTGCCAAAAGATGCAATACAATTTCATGGTTACTTGGGCCTGTAACATAAAAATACCCCCAATTTTTAAGATATGAAAAGGTTTATGACTGGGGTACTGTCAGTTCAAGAGTGAGCCCAGGATACAAATGAGTCAATTCATGATGAAATTTAATTTCAGGAAAATTAACTCAATAAAGATGCCACAACCGTGCTTAAAGTTTTAATACCTATTAGGAGTTTTAGCAAAGTGAGGCAGGCCCACGGACGAGCAGATTCATTTCCTGACTCCTCAAACTGTGATCGACTTAATACCTAATTTATTCATAATGGGGACAGTGTTACAAGAACTCTGTGTAATGAGGGAGGGGGCAGGGTCTTGAACAGCCTAACCCATCACAAGCAGAAAGCATGCACAATTTACAGGATATTAATTTTTTTTTTTCAACAGCACTGGGCTCACGGCCACTTGGACCAAGCAACGCAGGGTAAAGCTTTATGTCCTGACAGGTGCTTGTGGCAGGAAATTCTGAAACTGTCACTCCTATAAAACACAATCCAAGGGCAGTGGGGGGGCTGGGGGTGGGGTGGGTGTGTGGGTGTACTCTACGAGTTTCCGTGCAGTCATGATTTCTGTGGTACCCTCATTAAAATATGTAGGCAGACTTTGACTTAGTACACTTTACAGATATCATGTTTCTCCCTCTGTCTCTCTCTTGTCTTCCTCTCCCCCCTCCTCCCTCCCTGTCTCACTTTCTCTCCTCACAAAGAGAAGGGTCATCACCCAGGGTCCTAGTCAGGGAATCCTAGGCTTCCCACACAGACATGATGGGTCTAGACGTCTTGCAGATCCCTCTCTCCACTGTCACTAATCATCTCTATCAGGAACAATATAATGGACCCCTCTGTGAGCCCCTCAATGGGCTCACAGGACTTTGCCCTCAAGGTGGATCAACAATGGTAGGGACTGCCCCATTCTCGGAAGGGAGCTTGGTCCCAAATCCTCTACCACTTGAGGAAGATAGGTCCAGTAATGAGTGCAGCCTAGAATGTTCCCAGCTATGACCACAGAATGTGAGCTCAGACCTACAGGGATGCGGAGTTTACATAGGCTCCTGCACTGAATATGAGCCCCAGATCAACTCAATGGGGTTTACAGTTAATGGTATTTATATACTTTTCCCATATTTGGGAGCTACTCTCTTCCCTGATCCTGCTTTCTAGTTCTTTTTTCAATTATGACACCATCTCCCCAGGCAGTACCTTTGGTCCACCTGCATGTTAGCTGTCAGGATCAGGCAAAGATTAGTAAAGTCATGGGCCCCTTGGAATAGACCTAAAATAGACCTACTAGCTTTTTCCAAAATGGAGACCCCACATCTCATCTGCTATATTCTTGCCTTTAGGTCCTGACTATTAAATCATCTGCTCTGCTTTCTATCTTAATTCTTTCTCACCAAGTTGCAGATGCTACCATGATGCCAACCTGACTTCCATGGGTAGACAACCCCACCAGTGTGTCCTGGAGCCCCGCCTCCCCAGAACCCCCCCCCCCCCACTAGGGAAAGAAAGAGATAGGTTGGGAGTATGGATCAACCTGCCAAGGACCACGTTCAGCAGAGAAGCAATTACAGAAGCCAGACCTTCCACCTTCTGCACCTCATAATGATCCTGGGGCCATGTTCCCAGAGGAATAAAGAAGAGAAAAGCTTTCAAGGGAAGGGAGAGGATACGGAGTTCTGGCATTGGGAATGTTGTGGAATTGAACCCCTCTTATCCTATGGTCTTGTCAATATTTTTTATTTTATAAATAAATTTTAAAATGAAAAAGTGAAGGGTCTGGGCAACACTGACTGAGCGAGTCCATTAGTGCCGTTTTCCCAGCAGCCTGTGTTCACTTCCTGTCTCTGTGTCACATTTCATTAAGGTGTCAACGTTTTTTTAAAGACTCCATACCATTGCTCAGGCAATAAACTACAACAAAGTGTGAATGTAACTTTCATAAGTTATATTTGGGAGACAAAGATTCCTGTGACTCACTTTACAGTGTGATGTTTGTTTTACTGTGAGGGTACTGGACCAAACCCATGATATTTCTGAGGTACTTGCAGAGGTCAAACAGGGTTTCAGAGCCACAGAACTCACACAGGGTACAGGCTGGGTCAGGAACAAGACTTGAGCTTGCAGTTGCTGACAGATCACATGACAACAAGCATGGAGGAAGGGGAGAGCAGGCCTGGGCCTCAGGAGCCAGGACTCTCCATCCTGTGAGACACACCACAGAGACCAAGTACTCCCTGGAGAAGGGAGGCTGGGCAGGTCAGAAGGGGGACAGACGCTCTTGGGTGCTGGTGCTGGTGCCCATGCTCTGACCTGGGACTGAGGCAACTTAAAGGTCTGCTGCCTGGAAACTGAGTTGCCAGCTTATTGGGCAGCGCCCCTTGTCCAGAGCCCCAGAGAGTTTGACAGCCAGGACACTGAAAACTCTGCCTCTCAGAGTCAACACTGAAAAGCAGCCTCCGAAGGGATTCATCCCGTGCCTGCTCTCTGCCTGTGAGGATGGGAGGCTGGCACGTAGCCCCCGCAGCATGGCCTCAGCTTCAGCAAACATCTCCAATAAAATGAAAAGGTGCTAGAATAAGCAACGGGACACTCCTGGGAACAAAGGTGCTTTGTTCCAGAAAACTCAATCTCCTGAAGAAATGAATTCCATCAAAACTGGTGGAGAGGAGAAAATTTTATATCGCACTGAATCCGTCAGTGGTTTTTAAAATCTTTATTAGAACTAACTCGAAGCGCAGACAACATGTTAGTCCTGGGTGTGAATGGCTTTGGCAGATGTGACTCGAATTAGCTAGAGTTACAAACGTTCCTCTCCAGACCCCCAGGACCCCTGAGTGAGTGAGCGTGGGGACACATTGCATATGCCCTGAATGACATTCTGCAGTCCAGAAAGTTCTCTCCCTAGTTTTACATCTATTCAGATGATAAGAGCACTGGAAATGGACTTTTTAAAAGACAGCATTTCAATTGAGAGGACATCTAGCAAACTCACGTGACTTGGCTGGATACCCGGGGGCGCCCACGGGAAGGAGGGCAGGACAGCTCACCTGGTAGGTGTCCCACAGGCGGACTGTGCAGCGAAGGGGCACCTCCCTCATCAGCAAGTTGTTCATCCATCGGAAGGCAAACTGCAGGTACCTCACCTCGTGCTGGTCCAGGTGCCGATGGACTTGCTCTACAGGAAACAGACGGAGGTGAGGTCAGTGAGGGGGTGTGGCGGGAGGTGACAGTCACCACAGGGGTCTCCAGACTGAAGGCAGATGTGGTCTTCATCACCGTGCTTGTTACAGCACTGGCCCTCTCTCAGCTTCTACTTGACTTTCCCATCAGAACCTTCTGGGTGTGTGTGTGTTTAATCAGCTTTCTAAAAGTTTCTGCCTTGCCAGACACAAACCAGCGTGGGAACTCCTCAAGGGCCAAATTATAACTGGAATCAGTACCTTGTAAGCCACAGAGCCCGAAGGAGAGAGGCCCCGGCCTGTCACATTCACATGGGGCCCCTACTCCAGGAGGGGTGGTCTAATCCAGATGTGCCTGGGCTTAGAGAGGCAAAAGACCCTCCAGAACAACACCTCAGGGCCCTTTACTGACAGGAACCAGCAAGCTTCCCTGCTTGTCACCTCAAGGCACAGGACCCTCAGGGGTGAGGGCTCTCAAGACGCCTGAGGATTTCATAGTCCACAGTTTGCAGGGCACTAGCCAACAGAACAAAGACAGGACTTCTAAAACGAAGACCTTGATCACCCTCAAGTCTAATCCACCCCAATGTCGAGTGTTCTCAGAAGGCCGCAGGTGGCTGACAGAACTCCATCACCCAACAATAATGCCCACCACTCCTGCCATGGCCTCCAGCTCAGGACAGCAATGCTACTCAGGTGCCTGACATCTCAGAGTCCTCTGCCACCCACAGCTGTCAGCTCTGCTTCATCCGGGAGCATGTGAAAGTCAAGTGGGCCGAGCCCTGGGAAGGCGGCTGCATGCACTCTCACTAGCAAAGTGCTTTCACCTTGCACTGGCTTCAGCACAAGGCGGGCCCTGCCTTCCAAGATGTGAATGCTCAGGAGCAGTCCAGTGCCCAAGTCACTGCCTTCCTCCAGCTCCTGGGAATATGCAAGGTGCAACTGGGAAGCGTCCAGGGGACAATCGAGCAGAGGGGCACTATGCAATGCAACAACATTCTTTTTGAAGAGCTTGAAGACTTATTTCTAACCTGAAATTCCCAGTGGCTATAAGGGTAAATCTCGGGGGAGTCCCAGAAGCCCCAAGTAGCTTCAACTGCATTGATATGGGGTGTGGGCCAATGTGATACTCCTGTAGGGTGTGCCTTGAGAAACCTGCAGCTAAGAAAATCACTGAGCACACTGCGCAGGGTTCCTTTACAAAGAGCTTCCACACACACAATGCTGGCAGTTTGGGGACAAGTAGACAAAAAGGCAGTGACAGCAACAGAGATGGTCATTCTTGAGACCAGAGGTGCCCTGGAAGAGGAAATCCAACATGAGCACAATTTCCAGGCCCACCAGTTGAGCCCTGGTCCCATGGTCCTGCCCAACCTGCTGCCCACAGCACTGCACAAAGACTATTGTGCCAGGAGCTGGCATCCCGAGGCTCTGGACCTCTCATGCCAGTCACCAGCAATGGCACTTCCAAGCCCCATCAGACAGAAGCAGCAGCGGAAGCATCACACTCTTCATAGACAGAAAGAAGAGTGACTCACTTTGCTAACTTGGACTTGAGTGACTATTTCACTGATGACAAGCTATCTCCACTTTCTGGGCTTCATAAAGGAGAGGCTGTGGTCTTGGGGGTAGATAGCATAATGGTTATACAGAGACTCGCATGCCTGTGGCTCCAAGGTCCTAGGTTCAATCTCCCATACTACCATAAACTAGAGCTGAGCAGTGCTCTGGTTAAAAAAAAAAAAAAAAAAAAAGTATGCCAGAGGGTTAGGAAATAGGAAAGCTATCAAGGGATGGGATCTGGAGTTCTGATGATGGGAACTGTTTGGAGTTGTACCCCTCTTATCCTATGGTTTTGTCAGTGTTTCATTTTTATAAATAAAATAAAAAATAAAAAAATATGAAGGGCTGTGGATTGGGATTCCAGCAGGAGTCAGAGCTGTGGGTGGGCTTTTCCCAGCAGTGACCCCTGTCTAGGGCTGGACCTGCCTAGGCATTTGCTAAATAGCAGAACACTACCTGGAGCCTACAAATAGGTAGCCCAGACAGGGCCGAAGTGAGGGAGCTAGCTGCCTGTCCTGAGTCGCAGCTAACGCATCCCCACTGCCTCCAGGTGCACGTGGCCTGCAGCACTTCCAGCCTCATTTAGGAGGCCATCTAGAAAGTGACTAACAGCTCTATGAGTGCCCAGCAGGTACACAGACTCTCTCTCACAGAAACTGGCAAGCAAATGCATTTGGAAAATTAAACACATATTTCTTTTTTAAAATAATTTATTTATTCCCTTTTGTTGCCCTTGTTTTTCTATTATTGTAGTTATTATTGATGTCATTATTGTTGGATAGGACAGAAAGAAATGGAGAGAGGTGGGGAAGACAGAGAAGGGGAGAGAAAGACAGACACCTGCAGGCCTGCTCCACCGCTTGTGAAGCGACTCCCCTGCAGGTGGGGAGCTGGAGGCTCAAACCGGGATCCTTAAGTCCTTGCTTTGTGCCACCTGCACTTAACCTGCTGTGCTACTGCCCGACTTCATAAACACATGTTTCTAAGAACATCTGTGATGGGTAGAAACAAACAAAACAGAGTGCAATGTAGCCCCTTCTCTTCTATAAGGGCACTGTGCCTGGGCCCAGCCTGTAAAGATGGGCAGGCTAGCTCTTGGCCCTCCTACCAGGTGCTGACAAAGGCAACCCAAGCCAGGCACAATGTGATGCCCTGCTGCCCTGGACCAGCCACCCCCTGGATGGCTCCTGATCTGGGCACCCTCACCCTGTAAGGGGAAGCAGGCTAAGTGACCTGTCTAAAGGTAGATATGAGGCAACAGACAACACAAGGCAGGATTCATGGGTGCCCCCTCCTGTGTTCTGAGATGACCCCACGCCACCAGTTGCTCACATGAACTTGTCCTGAGGGACTGGGGCCAGCACCTGGGCGCAGAGTCACTGTGCTCTGCAGAGCCGGCCACATGGGAAAGCACCAGGCACAGAAAGAACTAGAAATCTAGACACAATGCCCCAGCCCTTGACACAGGCTAACGGCCCCCACCCACAGGCCCCTTCCAGGAAGGTTCACCCGGGCCCTCCAGTCTTATAGTCTGAGAAAGCGAGGTAATAAGAGGAGGCTGAGAGACGTCAACCTTGAGCCTCAGAGCCGTCTGCTCCGGCAGAATCACTGGTGTGTTTAGAGTCCTGGTGCTTGACCTTCACTTAGCTCAGCAGGCCCTGGAGCATGAGCGAGAAGGGAAGGGACAGAATCCCCACCCATGGGGTGAAATGAACACAGGCGCTGGAGGTGATGCCTGACCTTGGTGAAGCACCAGGGCCCAGTTGCCCCACGGCTGAGCGGCTTAGCTGGACTCAGGCCAACAGAAGCAGCCTTCCTAGAACTGGCCGTCTCTCACTGCTCGTGGCTTCTCCGGAAAGGAGTGATCAAGAGTGATCAAGTGGCCATCCACCAGCTCTCCCACCACCTTCTGATGCGCATAACAAATTTCTGGCCGGGCTTCCTCCTCCTATTTTGAATATGCTGAAAAATGGACTCCTAAACTCCAGGCATTACTTTCAATTTATATATATCAGAGCTGCGAATGTATATGCTGAAATGATTCATTTTTCCTATTTTATAAGTAATTGTGAGCAGATGGTCTTTCACTGATAAAAGGTAATTTAGTTAGCAATATTTCTAATTTTGAAATTTCCATTTCACTGGAAATAAGAGTGTACATATAATAAGTGATGAGGCAGATGTAATTATTGTCATCTTTCAGGATGGAGAGAACTTCACAAAGCCCTCTGCGGTAGGCGCATGCGCTGTGACAATTGTGAAGTCAAAGGACGGCACTTGTCACACTGATGCAGGGGAGACATCTCAGTGTGCAGGGCACTTTCCTCAGCTCTTTCTTTCTTTCTTTTTTATTATTTTTTTCTCACATCCTGGTACCTGATTTTATTTCATTCATCTGGGCACTCAAGATGTATATACTTGTCTCTTATGATTTTTTATTTATTTACTAATGAGAAAGATAGAAGGAGAAAAAGAATCACACATCACTCTGGTACATGTGCTGCTGGGGATCGAACGCAGGACCTCATGCTTGGGAGTCCAATGCTTTATCCACTGTGCCTCCTCCCGGACCAAACCTCAACACTTGGAACAGCAGATCCACAGACTGAGCATCCTGCTGGAATGTCCTGTCGCCTTAACTAAAAATAAAATTAAATCAGGCAGATGCACTGTATCCTAGAATTTATGCTAAAAAGATAATATATCCATATTCCATTTACTTCGATAAAACACACACACACATATGCACAGAGCTTATGCAGGGTCAGACACTACTTACTTTCTTTGCCCAAAGAGAAAACATAATTGCTCACACTTAGATACCTGACAAAGAAAACCTTCCAAATGCCCACCACAAAGTCCAGACCAGACAAATGCCCACTACAAAGTCCAGACCAGACAAATGCCCACCACAAAGTCCAGACCAGACAAATGCCCACTACAAAGTCCAGACCAGACAAATGCCCACCACAAAGTCCAGACCAGACAAATGCCCACTACAAAGTCCAGACCAGACAAATGCCCACCACAAAGTCCAGACACTTCTGCCGGGCAGCACATGAGTAGGCTTTGATTTTAGGGGCAGAGGGATTTCACTTCTCCAAAGAGTTTGAAAGACTGAAAAACAAAGGAACTGAAACAAGAGCCAACCCAACTGACAGGGATCACAGGGCCTCTTCTGTCATCGAAGTCCCTTGTTCTGGGCACATCAGCCCTTCTGGCTGGCAAGATTTGGCCATGTAAACAGTAAGCCACTGGGGGAAAACTAGGTCTCAAAAAGAAGCACATCAGCACTTGCCTCCCCACCGTCCCAGGACATAGGTCTGTCATAGTTGAACTGAGGGTGGGCAGGAGACAGGAGCTGAGATGGAGGGGACAAGAAGCAGGTTGGCCCAGCCAGCTGCATGAAGTAGGGGCAGTGTAGGACTCCCAGCCCCAGAGAGAACTTGAGCCAGGGCTGTGCTCCAGAAACCCTGGAGGTGTTTGAGGGGACAGCAGGCTGAAACTGAAGGGGTCATGGTTGGGAGAGAGGGGGAGTGAAGAAAGCAGAGCAGAATCTAGTAACAACTGCACTGTGCAAGCAGGACCCTTCCTAGCGCATCCTGCAAGGGGGACTCTGGCTTAAGTATGGATCTCTGATCTCTCTCATCTCTTGGGCAGCCCGTAAGCCTGGGTCAAACACAGGTGAGCAGCCGAAGACCTCAGGCTATAGGGTCAGAGGCAATTGGACTCCATGGGCCATTTTTCTTTCCATTTTAAAAGAGAGGAATAGAGAGGGGAGAAAGAGAGCCTGTACTGTTGCCTCACTACTTGTGAAGTTTCCCCCACTGCAGGTGGGAACTAAGGACTTGAACCTGGGTCCTCGTACATACAAGCTGTTTTTTGTTTGTTTTGATTTTAATGCCGAGTGGTGACTGAGTCCCTGATAGCTTCAGGATGGAGACAAGCCACCAGCAGGACACAGCCTGTGATCACAGTGTTGGGATGCTCGGGCCAGGAGAGAGAAAAAGGAAAGAGACTGTTTTCACTCATGGGTTCCTGATTGACTCAAACATCTCACCGACCTAAAGACCCCATAAATACTTCACACACCTAGTGGGAGCTTCCCAGCTAGGAAACAGGACTGTGCTGAGCGGGTACTGCTCTAGCTCCAGGGGAGGAAAGGGCACTCGTGTCTCTGGGACCCCCGCCACTCTACCCGACATATCCCTTCTCATCTGGCTACTCCCTCTCACTAAAAAGAAAGAAAGAAAACAAAACCAAGATCGGTATTGCATACATGATGACTTCCTGAGTTCTGTGAGCCACTCTGACAAGTGCTCAAACTTAAACTGGGGCCAAGGGAATCAGAATCACAGTAACTGGGTCAGAGGTGCCAAGAGGCTGAGGACCGGAGTGTGGCCACTGCCTCAAGTTGGGAGAAATGTGGGGCGCTAGCTAGAAATGGGGTCTGAGACTAGCTCCAGGGCCTGTACAGAAGCACACAGTGGTCCATCTGCAGGAAACAGACAGCAAGCACTCCATTAACTGGCCCCAAGGGTTGGCTGGGATCCAGACACACAGGATGACAGAGGCCAAACTGCACATTTGTCCTCCCAAAGTAACTTTTCCAAGGCGAGTTTTAACAGCAAGGTCACGGCACAGGATAGTTAGTGTCTTCCACGCTCACTCAGGGAGGGGTGGTGAGGGTGACTCAAACCCGAAGGCTGCTCAGGCGACACGGAAGAGAGATGAAATGGCTGTGGTCCAACCTCGGGGAGAGGTCACACCACAGTCACCCACTGGCCTGGGAGGCGGGACGCCCCCACTCACCTCAGGACCCCAGCATGATGTGAGCGCGGAGAAAAATTAAGCCTCGCGGCTGGTCGTAAAGACACTGTTTATCTGACACCACAACACAGCATCTTTTCATCTCCAGAGAGGTGTTAAGGTAGATTTTTCTGACAGTAACATAATCTAAAATACAAGTTCTTCGAGAGCTACATGGAACTGGAGCAGCGAAGTATTAAATCATTCTCACTTCACAGATGTGTCCATGAGCCTCTCAACAGACGCCTCCGAAGTAGGACTGCTTTCACAGGACAAAGTTAACAGAGTTCTGATACATTAAAATAGAAAACAGGTGGCAGGCAACTCCAGGAGCCCTGAATCTCGGGCCAATGACTGCTCCTAAACCATACCGACAGCCCAGCATGGACCCATGGACTCTACCGTGACAGGGGGCCCAGAGGCAGAAGAAAGGTGTTCTGAAGCGAGCGAGCGAACTGGAGTTGAGATGGGGCTGTGGCCTGGCTCTACCCCACCCACCACTTATATTAGATCCCGGACAGAGACACAGTGAGTGAGAAGACAGAGCAGATAACTCCAGCACTGAGTGCTGAACTCTCTGGGGGGCTTGGGGACTCCCCCGACTCACTGAGCACGGCCCCCACACAGCACCTCATTCCCCAGAGGATTAGGCTCTCTCTAGCCTCTCTCCTGTCCTGGGCTGCCAAGTATGAGAGAAGGCTGGGCTGCTGAGTCACTGCCACCATGACAGGCTGGATCATAGCACAGACTTCGTTTTCTTTTCTTTTTACTATTTTATTTACTTATTAATGAGAAAGACAGGAGGAGAGAGGAAAAGAGACAGAGAGAGATTGAGAGAGATAGAATAAAAGAGACATTCTGTGGTCATGAGTAGGAATGTTTCAAGCTGCCTCAATTACAAGACTTATCTTCCTTAGGTGGAGTACAGAGTATGTTGTCCAGCCTCCCTTCAGAGGACAGAACATTCTCTACCGTTGTTGATCCAAGTTGAGGGCAAGGTCCTATGGGGGTCCACAAAGGGGTCTATTGTGTTGTTCCTGGTGGAGATGACTAGTAACAATGGAGAGAGGGATTTATTCAAGGTCTAGGCCCATCATGTCTGTTTGGGAATCTCAGGACTCCCTGATTAGGGCCCCAGATGATGGGGTGGCCTGATAGTGACTAAAGAGTCATTGTTAAAGTATGCCAGTCTCTTGGTCTTATTCAGCTTTTGCAGTCCTTGCTTTGATAAGGTTAGCTTTGGAGTGAGTGAGGGAAATGTAATAGGAAGTAGGTGAGGAGGGTATCTAAGTCTAAGTGGACACTATTTCATTAGGATCTTTATAGTGACTCACTGCAGACTAGTGTGTACTTTTGCTTTCAGGTATATATTTTGCCCTAATTTATGGATACATGTGAACATATGCCCTATCTCATGGGACCTGGTCTATATCTAGGTTTGGGGACTTTGTTAGGAAGTGAATCACCTGGAATGGAATTAGAGAATCCTATGAAAGGAAAGGTCTCACCGGAGTAATGAGGCTGAAGGGTTGACATTCCATGCCTGACATCTCTGGACACAGTCTGAAGTGAAGCATGCTGAGATGGTACTTGCTGAGTTGATTAGGTTGGGATCAGTGGATGCAATATCATTTGGTATGAATTGAGAGAAGCAGGCAGGAAAGTGAGCCCCACCCTAGAGGTTCCAGGACTGGGGGAAATATAGGCTTTATAGACAAAGCGGGAGGTTCCTGCTGTCTTAGGGTTTAAGAAGGCAATAGGTAGTTATTGCTATAATCACATTATTTGGCAATTGGTAGAGGCTCCTGACTATTCTGCAGGTGGGAATCATGAGGAAGATGCCCAGGTCCACTGCAAAAGACCCCTGCTGTAACTGGCCTGTCCTGTGACATCAGGAGTACGGACAGTGTGATAACTTACAGAGTGAGCTGGATATGTGATACGAGTACCACTGGGTCAGCTTTGAGTCTCAGTCAGTCACCCTCCCCTGACCTTCTCAGAACAATCTGATGTGTGCACCAGCCACAGTGTGCCGGTACACGTCAATAAGCTCTCTCACACTCAGGCAGCCACAGGCCTGCCTGCTGCTGCTGCAGGTCAGCTCGCAGGTTCTAGAATGTTCTATACGTGCAGCCACACACTTTGTATGTTTGCTTCCTGACTTCACTCTCATGTGCAAGCTGCAGACCCCTTTTCACTAAACTTAGTATTCTACTGTACGCATAGACCAAGTTGTGTATGCACATGCCTGTGAATTTAAATATAGGTTGGTAGAAGATTTTAACAGTTATCAAAAAATGCTTCTTTATGTATTTGTTTACACATTTCTGAGTGGACATGTGCTTTCATTTCTCTTGGATATAAGATCAACAAGTGCAGTAGCCATGTGATATGGTAAGTATGTTCTTACTCTAACAAACTGCCAAGCTGTCGACTGAAATGACAGACATGGGCTTACTAGACAGCTCACCTGGGAGGGTGCATGCTTTGCCATAGGTGTGACCCAGGTTCGGGGCTGGGTGCTGGCGCACTTGGTTGAGTACACATGTTATCATGTGCAAGGACCAGGGTTCAAGCCCTCAGCCCCCATCTGCAGGGAAAAAGCTCTGGTGTGGTGAAGCAGCACTGCAGGTGTCTCTCTGCCTCTCTCCCTCTTTGTCTCCCCCTTCCTCTCGACTTCCGGCTATCTCTATGCAATAAATAAATTAATTAATTTAAAAAACATTTTTTAAAAAAGACTGACTCTCACCTCAGTGATGGAAACTTTGGTGTTGTAGTGTTTTCCCTCTCTCAACTCCATCTCTTTGTTTCTGAAAAAGTTGGCCTGGAAAAGGGAAGCTCTGGTGTTGACAAAAATGAAAATAAAAAAATAAAAAAGGAGACCAATATCCGTCCATTCCATGAACTGGGCATGAAAATCTCAGTTCCAACAAACCTTTATCAATACTTGATTTCTGATAAGTTTTAGTTTTTGTTTTTTCATCTTAGCCATTGTAAAATGTTATATGGATATACTGGTAAATCACTACAGGTTATATAAGCATTTCCATCGTGTGTGTGTGTGCGCACGTGCATTTACAATATACTTGCATATTCATAATGATTAACAATTTTTTTAAAATATTTAATTTATTTATTCCCTTTTGTTGCCCTTGTTGTTTTATTGTTGTAGTTATTATTGTTGTTGTCGTTGTTGGATAGGACAGAGAGAAATGGAGAGAGGAGGGGAAGACAGAGAGGAAGAGAGAAAGATAGACACCTGCAGACCTGCTTCACCGCCTGTGAAGCGACTCCCCTGCAGGTGGGGAGCCGGGGTTTGAACCAGGATCCTTATGCCAGTCCTTGTGCTTTGCGCCACCTGCGCTTAACCCGCTGCGCTACAGCCCGACTCCCTGATTAACAATTTTTTAACTTCAGTATCACTTTACTGAGGAAACGCTGACTTTCAGTACTGCTGTCTTATGGGTACATTATCAGTTTTGTTACCACTTCTAAGAATCAGCTCTTAGTTCCATTGATCCTTTGCACTGGTTTTCTGTTGTCAATATTATTCATTCCTATCCTCATTTCCTTCTACTTACTTTGGGATTCTTTTCTTTTTCTAGACCCTTCAAATGTGGTGTTAGATTAATTTGAACTTTTCCTTGTCTCCTAAAGTGGGCCAATGAGGCCATGATTTTTTTATTATTGATTTAATAATGATCAAAAAGATTATATGATAAGAGGGGTACAATTCCACACAATCCCCACCACCAAGACTTCCATGTCCCATACTCTCCATTGGAAGAGTTCCTATTCTTTATCCCTCTGGAAGCATGGGCCCAGGTCATTATGGGGTATAAAGCTGGCTTCTGTAATTGCTTCTCTGCTGGACATGGGCATAGCAAGGGCTATAAACTTCTTAGTCTGTCCTGCTTTTGCTGTATCCCATATATTCTGATAACTCATGTCTTCATTTTCACTTGTCTCCAGAAATTTCTTTTAAATTTTTATTTTCCCTTTTGTTGCCCTTGTCGTCTTTTTATTGTTGCTGTAGTTATTATTGTTGTTGTTATTGATGTCATTGTCATTGGATAGGACAGAGAGAAATGAAGAGAGATGGGGAAGACAGAGAGAGGGAGAGAAAGATAGACACCTGCAGACCTGTTTCACTGCCCATGAAGCGACTCCCCTGCAGGTAGGGAGCCAGAAGCTCAAACCAGGATCCTCTGCAGGTCCTTGTGCTTTGCGCCACATGTGCTTAACCCGCTGCACTACCGCCCAACTCCCCCCAATTTTTTTATTATCTTTATTTACTGGATAGAGACAGCCAGAAATCAAGTGAGTGATACAGAGGGAGAGAGACAGAGAGACACCTGCAGCACTACTTCACCATTCACAAAGCTTTCCTCCTGCATGTGGGGACCAGGGGCTCGAACCCGGGTCCTTGCGCATTGTAATATGCGCGCTCAACCAGGTGCGCCACCACCCGGCCCCCAGAAAATTTTTAATTTCTTTCTTGACTCAAACGTTGTTGGGGGCCAAGTGGTGGCTCACCTGGTTAAGCACACACATCACAGTGCGCGAGGACCTAGGTTCAAGCCCCTGGTCCCCACCAGCACAGTGGAAACTTCTTGACTGGTGAAGCAAGACTGCAGGTCTCTCTATCTATCTATCTATCTATCTATCTATCTATCTATCTATCTATCTATCTCTCTCTCTCTCTATCTATCTATCTATCTATCTATCTCTATCTCTATCTTGCCCTCCCCTCTCAATTTCTCTGTCTCTATCCAATAAATAAATAAAATACTTTTTAAGCACAAGGATCGGCATAGGGATCCCGGTTCGAACCCCAGCTCCCCACCTGCAGGGGAGTCGCTTCACAGGCGGTGAAGCAGGTCTGCAGGTGTCTGTCTTTCTCTCCCTCTCTCTGTCTTCCCCATCTCTCTCCATTTCTCTCTGTCCTATCCAACGACAACAACAACAATAACTACAACAATAAAACAACAAGGGCAACAAAAGGGAATAAATAAATAAAATTAAATTAAAAAAAAGTTGTTAAGAAGTATGTTGTGGAGTGTCCTTATTTTTGAGGTTTTTACAACGTTTTTGCCACTGATGACTAGTTTCGTCTCACTATAATCTGAGAAGATGCCATATCGTCATGCATCTGCAAGCAGTAATAGCTGAACTTTTTCTCTTCCCAACCTGGATACCTTTCTTCTTTTTCCTGCCCAATTGGTATGGATAGAAGTTCCAAGACTGTGTTTAACAGTAACAATAACAGTGGGTAGTCTTGCCTAGCTCCTGATATGAGAGCAAGTTGCAGTTTGTTACCTCTGTGTATACTTTTAGCCTTTGGCTTGTTGTATGTAACCTTTACTAAACTGAGGAATGTTGTCTCTAGCCTCGTTATTTTTGTTTGTTTGTTTGTTTGTTTTTGCCACCAGGGTTATTGCTGGGCTCAGTACTAGTGCTACGAATTCACTGCTTCCCACAGTCATTTGGTCAATTTTTCTTTTTTTTTTTTTCCTAATTTTTTTTTTATAAGACAGGAGAGATGTTGTAATGCACAAGGATTGAGGTTCAAGACCCTAGTCCCCACCTGCAGGGGGAAAGCTTCAGAAGTGGTGAAGGAGTGTTAAAGGTCTCTCTCTCTCACTCTCTACCTTCCCTCTCAATTTCTGGCTGTCTATCCAATAAGTACAGATTTAAAATTTTTTAAATAAATAAGACAGGACAGAGAGAAACTGAGAGAGGATGGGGAGATAAAGAGAGGGAGTGGGAGACACCTGCAAACCTGTTTCACCTCTTGTAAACTGGGCCCTCTGCAGGTGGGGAACAGGGGCTCAAACCTGGGCCCATGTGCTTGGTAATAAGTGAGTTTAACCAGGTGTGTCACCGCCAGGCCCCTTAATCCTCTTAATTTTTTTTTATCATTTTAATCATAAAGGATGCTGAATCTTATTAGTCATCTGAATACTTTTTTTGAAAATTACCTGGTTAACAATTTACAGTTACAGGACTCTCTTATTAAACTTTTTGAGAGTTCTCCATATGCTCATTTATAAGATATATAATTTGCAAACAATATCTCCCAGCCTTTGGCTTATCTCCATTATCTTTACCATGCCAGTAAAGAGCAAATGGTTTTCATTTTGGTAAAACTTGGCTTTGCTGTTCCATGGATTTTGTATCATCCTGAGAGAAAACAAATAGATAATTTTGCTGCTGAATTGCCTATGCACTTTCTGTAAAAATCAGTGGACCCAAAGTGCATGGTGCTATTTCTGAATGCTCTGCTGTTCCAATGATTTCCCGATTATTTCAAGGTCAGTACCACATTGTCTTGACAACTGCAGTTTTACAATTTTTAAAATCATCGTGTTAGCCCTTCAGCTTTGTTCATCCTTTTTTTTTTTAGTGTTGACTCAGTTATTCTAGGTCCTTTGCATCTCCATGTGAATTTCAGAATCAGCTTGTCAAAATCTATCAAAAGGCATGTTGTTATGTTGACCAGGACTGAGCTGAATATGCACATTGCCATGGGGAGAATTTTTTTTTTTTGCCTCCAGGGTTATTGCTGGGGCTCAGTGCCTGCACCATGAATCCACTGCTTCTGGAGGCCATTTTTCCCCTTTTGTTGCCTTTGTTGTTGTAGCCTCGTTGTGGTTATTATTGTTGCTGATGTCGTTCATTGTTGGATAGGACAGAGAGAAATGGAGAGAGGGGAAGACAGACAGGGGGAGAGAAAGATAGACACCTGCAGACCTGCTTCACCGCCTGTGAAGTGACTCCCCTGCAGGTGGGGAGCTGGGGGCTCCCACCAGTCCTTGTGCTTTGCGCCATGTGTGCTTAACCCACTGCACTACCGCCTGACCCCCAGCCATGGGGAGAATTTCAATTAATGCTTTTTCAGTGCACATATGCAGAAATGTCATTTATTTTTCGCATGTCGGCTTTGCATCCAGCAGCCTGCTGAACTCCCTTATCAGCTCTACAAGTGTTTGTTGTAGAGACCATCAGATTTCTTTAAAAGTTGGTATCATGTGAAAATGAAAGCAGACTTACATCTACCTTCCAGTACTTTAAGCACTGTTTTATTTGCTTCGCACAAAATTTCTAAAGTCATTCAGCTCAAAATATATTCTGATTTCTTTTTATTTCTTCTACAAGCCATAGTTTACTGTATTGTTGGGAACATGTGTGAGCCTGATAGAGCTTAGGGAGAACCACCCCCATCTTTGGATGGAGGTCTGAGAAGATAACCTCTTGGTAAGTCTCTCTCAACCGAGGTGAGCATAGGGGGGGAAACTCAGACTTGGTTCTTTCCTTCTTGACTCTCAGGCCCACAGAAACCCCAGTACTTCCCTCCATTAACTGCAGGCCACATGGCCACAGATTCACTTATTCAAAGTCACCTTCTGATCACAGAAGAACACACCTTATCACACACTTCATCACACACCTCAGAGCCCAGACAAGAGAAATTCCAAACTATATGGCCTTTTGATATCCATCTTCTCTCTGTCTCACCCTACGGGTTTAACCCCTATGCTTCTCTCAAATACCTTTGGATAATTAAGTTGCTTGTGTTATGGAAAATAACTGTCTTGTATCTCATCAATTCCTGTCATACCAACCCCCTACCTTAGGGGCATGCTGACTGTTAAGAAACCTGTAATTTCTGTCATATTTCAACAATAATTACCTCCATTGCTTTTCTATTTAACTCATGTCCACTTTGCCAATAAACGGACTCTAGGATTCTGGGACTCGAAGGACTCAGATTCTAGATTCACGCTAAGAGTCCCCTGGTGTCTTTTACTTTGTGTCACCCCTGTCGTGAGCGAGAAAGAGCCAGCCCGTTACCTTTCCCCTGGAGGACACCCTGTCGGAGAAGGAGGGAGACACCCCGAAACTGTATAGTGTATAAATAAGTTCAAAACTATTTAACACTTTCCAAAATATAGTGCTATTGATTTCTAGTTTAGTTCCATTGTGCTCAAAAAAGGCATCCTATAATTCTTGATATCTTAAGATTTATTAAAATTTTTCTTAGGGGTCCAAATCTGGTATATATTAATGTTCTATATGCATTCAATGCTCTACCACTGAGTGATAACCCCCTAGAAAGGTCCCATATGCAACTAAAATGTATGTTAGTTTTCTACAAAAAAAAAAATTGTAACTAGGTCAAGTCTATTGATAGGATTGCTCACGTTTTCTTTATACTTGTTGACTTTCTGTCTACTTTTCTAATATCAAAAAGAGGGGACCAAAATTTCTGACTACAACTATGCATGCATTCATTTCTCATTGCAATCTTATCTAGTTTCAGTTTGTGAGTTTTCAGACTGTTATTAGGTATGTGATTGGGTTGTTATGGATTGCAGTGTCCATTTCAGTGAAATGGCCCCTTCATCATATAAAATGGCCCTCTTCATATCTGATAATATCCTTTGATCTGAAATCTACTTTGCCTGACAGTAATGTAGCTTCTTTAGCTTCCTTTCAATTAGTCTGAGCATGATTTGTCATTTCTTATCATTCTACTTTTAAGCTACTTGTTCCCTCATATTTAAAGTGGGCCTGTTGTATAAAGCACAGAGATGGATCCTGCTTTTTAATCCAATCTGATAACATCTGCCTTTTAATTAGTGTTCAGATGATTTACATCTACTACCCTAACTGGGCTGAGCAAATTGCTATTTGTGTCCCATTTGTCACATCTGGTCTTTGTTTTTCTCTCTCTTCTCTGTCTTCCTTTACATTAATCTTTATATGAATCCATTTCCCCCCTTGTTTAGTTTATTTGTCATAGATCTTTTTCTTGCTATTTAGTAGCTGCTTTAGGGCTTGTAGTCTAATCCTTATCTGAACAGTTTGCCTTCAAATAACATTCTGAGACTTCACACACAATCTAAGGGCTCTCAGAGAAATCTCTTTCCACGTCTGCTTCCCAGCATGTATGAATCGTCTTCATTGTACTGCTACATGCTAGGAAACCCATAATAGGTTATTTTTTTAAATATTTATTTATTTATTCCCTTTTGTTGCCCTTGTTGTTTTATTGTTGTAGTTATTGTTGTTATTGATATCGTCGTTGTTGCATAGGACAGAGAGAAATAGAGGAGGGGAAGACAGAGAGAGGGAGAGAAAGACAGACACCTGCAGACCTGCTTTACCACCTGTGACGTGACTTCCCTGCAGGTGGGGAGCCGGGGGCCTGAACCGGAATTCTTACACCAATCCTTGCGCTTTGCACCATCTGCGCTTAACCCGCTGCGCTACCGCCTGGCTCCCCAATATGTTATTTTTGTTTTATCACTTGCTTATCCAGAAGCAATGCAGATGAGAAGTATTTCTTTTTTTTATTCATTTTTTAATTATTTATAAAAAGGAAACACTGACAAAACCATGGGATAAGAGGGGTACAACTCCACACAGTTCCCACCACCAGAACTCCGTATCCCATCTCCTCCCCTGATAGCTTTCCATTCATTCATGCAGTTGTCAGTTCCAGCGCTCGCTCCTCTGTCTTTGTGCAGATCTTTTTTGCAGGTAGAAATTCTACGTTAACAGGTGTGTTGGATTGTTTTCTTTTCAGCAGTTTAAACGTGTTGTCCACCGTCTACTTCTCATGGGAAATCTGTTCTTATAACCATCTTTGTTCTTTAATATACAGTATGTCTTTTTTTTCCCCTCCCTCTGGCTCCTTTTTGGTATTTTATCTTTATTAGTGGTTTTCAGCGACTTGATTATGATATTCCTAGGCCTTTTTTTTTTTTTTTCGTACTTTTAGGCTTGGCATTTGTTTAAGCTCGTGGCTCTATGGGTTTATCATCTTCATTAAATTTGAAGGGGAAATTGAGTGCAATTTTTTTCTGCTGTTTTTTTGTTTGTTTTATTTAGAGGACCACCAATTACATAATTTTGAAACCACTTTACTGTTCTGTCTACCAAGTCTAGCATGAGAGCCACCTCCAGGTGTGGGTAGGCAGACTGTGGTTTTCATGTATAGCATTCTCACGTAACATTTATTATTTTTTTCTTTTGATTCAGACAACCAGAAATCGAGAGAATAAGAAAAGACAGAGAGGGAGAGAGGCATAGAGACACCCATAACACTGCTTCACCGCTCACAAAGCTTTCCCCCTGCAGGTGAAGACCAGGGACTCAAACCCAGGTCCTTGAGCTTTGTAACATGTATGCTCAACCAGGTGTGCCACCACCCGGCCCAATGTGTAGCATTCTCATCCCTCTTCCCATACCTGATCCCTTTAGATACTGTGACATTTCCCTTTTGGATTCTTGATAACTTTTATATTTTTATAAAAACTCTTTGAACTTATCACCGTGATGCAATCCTTATAGGCCTTGCTTTTATGCTTTGGGTCCAGCATGATATTTATTTTAGAATTAAGATAACTCTCCCCTCCACAGCTAGTACAGAAGAAAAAAACCTTCTGAGTTTTTGTACTGAATGTCCATGACTGATCATTTCACACTCTAGCTTTTGGGAGTCAGCCCAGTTCTTGATCCTGCGTGGGTTCCTGGGCTTCTAATCAAATTAAACCCAATGATTTTTGCCCCCCACCCCACCCCAGTGCAGTCCCTACCCCCACCCTGGGGATGGTGTGCTGATAAACAATGACCCCAATTACACTGCATTCAAAATGTGGAAGAGCCTCTACAGATATTCAGGACTCTCTGTCCAGTCCTCTCTGTCCAGTCCTCTCTCCCAGTACACTCAACAGGCTGCCTACCTCCCCAGACTCCCAGCTGGGTCTACCTCTAAGGCACAGTGGACCCTTCCAGTGCTGCTGCCACACCCCTACCCCAAAGACACACTCTAGGCGGTAGGCAGAGCAGTCACAGAACTCACTGACCATCTGCCTCTTCCTCGAGCATCACTACTTCACCTGGGAGACCGGAATCCATTGTCTTGCATATTTCATCCAGTGTTACCATCGTTTCCAGGAGCTGAGTAAATGTGGCCCCAGCAAACACAAATCAGAGCTCTAAAAGGAAACTACCAAAACTCTGGATGGTGGTGCACCTGGTTGAGTGCACATTAAAATGCACAAGGACCCAGGTTCGAGCCCCTGGTCCCCATCTGCAAGGGGGAAGTTTTGCGAGTGGTGAAGAGTGTTGCAGGTGTATTTGTTTCTCTCCCTCTCTGGCACCCACTTTGCTCTCAATTTCTGGCTGTATCTATCATATATATATATAGTCATTATTTTTAAAAAAAAGGCTATCTTTGCTCAGAGATCAGTGACGTCAGTGTTGATAGGAAACTATCAATTTCAGGTCTTTGTTTCCCTTGTTAGGCTTAAAAGATATGCAGGCTTGTTTGTCTTAGGGGAGGGAGTAAGGATTGGTTACTTTTCTCTATTTGAAGTAAAACAGCCCTTGGGTAGAAGGGCCTTTGGGAAGAAGCCTGTCCTCTGGCTCGACTCTGTCTACCTATGCATGTCAGCAGTTCCACCTACACATGTCCAAGTATCTCCGCCTACGTGCACTGCAACAGCACCAGTGCTGAGGGGGACTTGGGACTGGCATCAGAATGGCAGTGAGCAGAGCTCCAAGCAGGTGAGGAGACAGACCATGAATCCCATGGGAGGAAGAGGCAAGAGGCCTTGTCATATTATTTGGTGGTTTGAATCTAGTCCCAGATTCCACTGAACCCAGAAGTGGCTGTAGAGAGGCCTGAGTTTTAACAGGATGTCTGGGAGGAAGTGGTAGTCGCAGGAAGAGGGTCTGCCTGCCACAGTCGCTCATCACATTTGCCTTGGCGGGAGCAAAGCCATCTGATCCACTAAGCATCAGTCACCATGTCCCCTTTCCAGCAGCTCAGGCGAGACTCTCCCTCAGTTCCAGCCTAGGAACCATGGTTAAAAACCAGGCAAGAGGGAGTCGGGCGGTAGAGCAGAAGGTTAAGCGCACGTGGCGCAAAGCACAAGGACCGGCGTAAGGATCCCGGTTCGAGCCCCCAGCTCCCCACCTGCAGGGGAGTCACTTCACAGGCGGTGAAGCAGGTCTGCAGGTGTCTGTCTTTCCCTCCCCCTCTCAGTCTTCCCCTCCTCTCTCCATTTCTCTCTGTCCTATCCAACAACGACGACATCAGTAACAACAAAAATAATAACTACAACAACGAAACAATAAGGGCAACAAAAGAGACTAAATAAATACAACAAAAATAAAAAAAATTTTAAATAAAAAAAAAAATCAGGCAAGGGGGGGGGCGGGGGAAGCAGGCAGTAGCACAGCAGGTTAAGCGCACGTGGTGCAAAGCGCAAGGACCAGAGTAAGGATCCCGGTTCAAGCCCCCAGCTCCCCATCTGCAGGGGAGTGAAGAAGGTCTTCACAGGTGGTGAAGAAGGTCTGCAGGTGTCTGTCTTTCTCTCCCTCTCTCTGTCTTCCTCTCCTCTCTCCATTTCTCTCTGTCCTATCCAACAACGAAGACAGCAATGATAACAATAATAATAACAACAACAATAAACAACGAGGGCAACAAATATGGGGAAATTTGGCCTCCAGGAGCAGTGGATTTGTAGTGCAAGCACTGAGCCCTAGCAATAACCCTGGAGGCAAAAAAAAAAAAAAAAAAAACAATCAGGCAAGGGGAAAAAAAAGATAGTTCCCCTGCCTAACACTTCACACTCACAAGCACAGCCCTTTTAGATGGGGAAGAAAGCAAATTAAAAACTTACTACTAGCTAACAAATGGCTCAGATATACAGTTTTCATATCAATCTCAGTACATTTTAAGATTGAGAATACAGTCACAGAAGAAGAAGGGAAAAAAAATAAAAGGAAATAAAGAAACATTTATCTGAGTCCTGTCCCTCCTCAGGACTATGCTCACACATCACTGCCTTTGTGAAGCCCCTTCTGACCCCTCTACTACAGAGAAGAAAACTGGCCTTCTTCACCACACTATTAGGTGTTCTAGAGACTATTTTTTAAAAAATATTTTATCTATTTAAATGAACGAGAGAGACTGAGTGAGACCAGAGCACTGCTCAGCTCTGAATTGTGTTAGTGCTAGCAATTAAGCCTGGGACTTCAAAGCCTCAGGTATGGGGATCTTCTGCAGAACCATTTTGCTAGCCCAAGTCTAGAGACTCCATGAGAGCAATCACCACACTGTCATGGTCTGAGGAATTGCATAGTTATCTCCCCTGTTAAAACGTGTGCTCAAATCCTCCTGATTTCTTTCTATGTCCGAGATCCAAGGTGCAAAACAGTAAAAATTTTATACAGCAATGGGATAACGGATGGATGGATGGATGGATGGATGGATGGATGGATGGATGGATGGATGGCTGAGTGGATGGGTGATAGGTAGGAAAGATGCTCCTATCCTGCTCACTGGAACAAAGTCCTTTCTAAAATAATATTCAGATATTTTTCAGATATTTTTTTCAACACAAACTATTACTAAAGGCCAGCATCTAGTTGAGGGAATTGATGTGTTTTGAAGGGAAGAAAGTATTCCATTTTATGTCTTCGAGTAAAGACATAAAATACTAATGCGTAATAAAGATAATAACATTTCACCATATGTGCACGTATAGGAATATTTATTTTGGTTCACAGTCTTATCAAGAAAAAAACCAGTATGGCACATAGAGTCTTACTCAATGTCTTTAAAACTTAATAGGCCGTAATCTAAGGTATACATTTTAAAAACTGCAGTGTTCCCAATAGTACTAAGAAGAAGGCAAAAACAAGTCACTCCAAGTCAACTCACTCTCCACACTCCTGCCGTAATCCTGATCAAACCCCTCTACCAGTAGATCTACCAGGAGATTACCAGGAAATCAAAATCCCTGAGGAAAATGGCAAGGTCTTGACCTGACCCCTTCTCTCCACATCATCTGTGCTGGTAATATTCAACAATTAACTCTCTGGTGTTAGGGAAAAAGCATAAAGCTTATGCAAAAAGGCTTTTCTGAGGTACCAAAGGCCCCAGGCTAAATCCCTAGCTAAATCTTATGGTTTACCAGAGCTGAGCAGTGCTCTGGTAAAGATTACTTACTTACCTAATTAATTAGTTAATTAAAAATGAGCTGAGAAACAAGTAGCCTGTGACAATTCTGTAGCATGAATTCTCTCCTGTGGAGATCTTGAGGTGTGAGGACTGCTCCTGTCCATCTGCCTGCACCACTCCCCAAGGTCTCCCATAGCCAGCCACGTCCAGGGCCTGTCACTACTGTGCTGCTTGTCACCACTGTGCCTTCACTCACTATAGTCAACACCCACAGAGATGGGGGGGGCGTGTCCAGTCCCTAGGACAACAAGAGACTGACCAGAACAATGAGGGTGACAGAGAGGGCTGACTCTAATCTTACGTCAGGAGTCCCGGAGCAGGGTGAGTGACCTAGGCCAAATCATATTCCGAGTAACTGTCGCCTCTGAAGAGATGACAATCCCCATGTTGACAGCCAGTCATGTCCAGAAGGGAAGAGGAGGTGAAAGAAGATAGAGACTTCAGAAAAAGTATATGCTCAATCATGAAGGCATGGACTCAGGCCCAAAGTCAAGTGTTCATGGCATGATGGCCTCACTCATCTGTAGCCCGTCTCCACCACTACAACTGTTTCTCTCTCTCTCTCTCTCTCCCTTTCTTTCTTCCTTTCTTCCTTCCTTTCTCCTCTCTCTCTGTCTTTCTTTCTTTCTTTCTTTCTTTCTTTCTTTCTTTCTTTCTTTCTTTCTTTCTTTCTTTCTTTCTTTCTTTCTTCTTTCTTTCTACCAGAGCACTGTTCAGCTCTGGCTTATGGTGGTGCAGGGGACTGAGCCTGAGACTTTAGAGCCAGCCTCAGGCATGAGAGCCGTTTTGCATATCCACTGTGCTATCTAGCCCTGCCCAAGTCTTTTGCTTTTTTTTTTTTGAACCTCTGGCTTCTGGTGAGAACAGGGTTTGAACCTGAAGCCCTTCTGCCTCAGAGGCTAGGTGCAGAGCCACTACACTAGGTCAGCACCCTCTAGTGCTGTTTCTAATAGCATAACATGATACTGCAGAGTGGCATCTGAATGTCCCAGCTTAGGCCTCTCTATTAACTATGCCTCAATGCAACCAGTACCACCCCAGCATGCTTCACTTCAGACTGTGTCCAGAGACTTCAGGTGTGGAATGACAACCCTTCAGCTTCATTACTCAGGTGAGACCTTTCCTTTCATAGTATTCTCTAATTCCATTCCAGGTGGTCCACTCCCCAATAAAGTCCCCAAACCTAGATATAGACCAGGTCCCCTGAGATAGAGCATATGTTCACACGTGTCCATAAACCAGGGAAAAATATATACCTGACAGCAGAAGTACACAAGAGTTTGCAGAGAGTACCCCCTCCCCCCCCCAACACTTCACCTGCACTATTCCAGTCTTTAGGTCCATGATTGTTTAACAATTTGTTTAGCTTTGTATGTTAACTCTCTTTTCAGCCACCAGGTCCCGGATGCCAGCATGATGCTGACCAGACTTCCCTGGACTGATGACCCCACCAATGTGTCCTGGAGCTCCGATTCCCCAGAGACCCACCCTACTAAGGAAAGAGAGAGGCAGACTGGGAGTATGGATCAACCAGTAAACACCCATGTTCAGCAGGGAAGCAATTACAGAAGCCAGACCTTCTACCTTCTGCAACCCACACCGACCCTGGGTCCATGCTCCCAGAGGGATAGAGAATGGGAAAGCTATCAGGGGAGGGGATGGGATATGGAGATTGGGTGGTGGGAATTGTGTGGAGTTGTATCCCTCCTATCCTACAGTTTTGTTAATGTCTCCTTTCTTAAATAAATTTTTAAAAAATTGTAAAGAAAGAAAGAAAGAAACTATGCCTGATATCTGAACATGGAGACAAAGGGCTCAGTGCTTGGAAGGGGGTAGACATTTGTCACTGGTCACTGATAGCTGACCAAGCAGAGAGGGTGAGCTGGACAGAAAGACAGTCCGGCTCTAAGAGGCAGGGAGAAAGGAGACAAGGCAGCTAAGTCTCAGTCAACCAGTCATTCCAACAGCTGCCCTGCAGTTTCTGTGGTCTAAGACCACAGAAGGGATTGGATCTAGGATGCACACCTGGACCAAGGTGAGCCAGCAGCTGGATGGCATGTGCAGGCCACACAGAGACACCAGGTGCTGACAGAGTACAGGGACATTGCTCTTTCCTGCAAAGGAGAGAGTGATTCGTGTTCTCCCCATCGGCTTGGAAGCATGAGCAAAAACAACTATGGGGAATCATCTCAAAACTCAGTTGATGGCTTACACTCAAAGCCAAAGCAATGTTTTCCTCTTAAGGTCAAGGAGAATTGCTTTGTTTGGAAGTCTCTACTTAGAATTTAATTAACTAGTCTCAGATTGGCAATAAATGCTGAACATCAATCTTAGGCTGGAGGGTCACAAAGATATCCTCATTAAGGAGGAGAGCATCTAAATCAGGAGCATGCCTACTAGCCGTCACATGCAGGACAGGCACCAGTGCGTCTTGGTAAACACAGGGTCCTCTGGAACAGTCAAAAGCAAGATGCTAGCCAGGGTTGGAACTCTATGTACCAGTGCTCTGAGTGGTCTCAAAGGAAAGGCTCAGGGAAGCCTGATCTGTGGTGCAGACAGCAAATATTCAACCAGCCTCCACACCCCTGCACGTGAGAGGGAGGAAGGGACACACACACACACACACACACACACACACACACACACACACACACACACACACCAGGTAGCCAAAGTCTCCCACCCATCCTATCATGACCATAACAGGGGCTTTTGAGCTATAGAGTGGACTGGAGCAGGGGTGGCTGGTGAGCTTAAGTGCTGGAGCCTGTTATGATCCTATACTAAGTGCAGGCCTGGAGGAAAGAGGTCTCAAAGTGACCGTTTTAACATTTCACCTTCTAATACTGAACAAAGAGTCCTCAGCTGTCAAGTCCAACCATGCTCTCCAGTGCAAAAGTTTAAGAACAAGCAAATTGCTTTGTCCCACCTGAGGTTGCGGATTCAACCTCCAAGACGCCCTAGAGCCCTGCTGGTACCCAAATGGGAGGAGAGTTGTTCCCAACATGGAGAGGGCATGTTCCATTTCCTGCCCTGCCTGCAGGCCTCCCCACCAGGTCACAGAGTGGCTGGGCACCAGCTGGAACATGCAAGATGCTGACCTGGGTCCCAAGAGGAACTTTGGGGTCAGGCCAAGGACCTGGTGGGGGCAGAATTGCAGGTGCAACTGTGGGAAGCTGCTTCCATGGAAATCCAGGGGTACAGGCAGGGAAGGGCAAAGCTCTGCAGCCACAGGAAACTGCCACCCCCAGTGGTTAAGAGAGATGGGGGGGGGGGCTCTCTCACACATTATCAACTCCTGACTGACAGAGCAGGAAGCTGCATGGAGGTCACTAGGCCTAGAAGGTATGAGGCTATTAAAGGCAGGATCACAAAACTCCAGGTTGTGCAAAGAGCACTGAGAATAGAGCCTTGGGCCTTGTGGGCTGGTGACAGACAGTGGCTGTTCTCATTATCAGCAGCAAGAAAGCTGAGTTAGTGATGACGGATCAACTAGAACCCAAGTGTGCAGTCCTAATAGGACATGTTTTGAATGACCTCAAATGGTATTTTTCTGTCATCACTAGGACTTCACGGCTCTCAGCCTAACTTTTTCAGAAAGGAAAAGACAGAGAGAGGGCCAGGTGGTGACACACCCAAGAGAAGACACATTACCATGTGCAAGGATCCAGATTCAAACTCCTGGGCCCCACCAGCAGAAGGGAAGCTTAATGAGTGGTGAAGCAGCGCTGCAGGTGTCTCTCTTTCTCTCCTCCTTTATCCCTCCTTACCTCTCAATTTCTGTCTTTATTCAAGAAAAAAAAAAGTCACTGGGAGCAGTGGCTTCAACATGCAGGCAATGAGCCCCAGCGATAACTCTGGTGGCAGGGATAAAGAATAGGAAAGCTATTGGGGAGGGGATGGGATACGGAGTTCTGGTGGTGGGAATTGTGTGGAGTTGTACCCCTCCTATCCTATGGTTTTGCCAGTGTTTCCTTTTTGTAATTTATAATTTTTTTTTTTTAAGAATTTAAGGAAAACAAAGAGAAGGGGGGAAAATACACAGCACTGAAGCCTCTTCCTGTGCTGAAAACTGGGATGTTTGCATGACAAGGCAGTACACTATCCAGTGGATGTTTTTTTGTTTTTTGTTCTTTATTTGCTTGTTTGTTTGATTGGTTTTGTACTGGATAAAGCATCTCTCTTCCCAAGAATGCAACTTTAAGAAAATCATGACGCACAACACTGAGAAGAAGACCCAGCTTCGGCTTCTAGAGTCCCATAAAGACGTATGTGGTTGTGTCTATGCCTCTGCCAGGAGCTGATGCACAAAGCACAGGAGTCACAGACATAACGACCCTTGTTCAAACGGGGAGGCACTAGGCAGCAGGTCCTGGGACATGGCCCCAGGGGGAGTGCAGGGAGCGGGGGCCAGCACACAGATGTTCCTGGGTAGCACAGGGTTCTCAGCACGACTGAAGGTAGCCACGTACGTCACTGCCGGGCATGCGTGTGTGGCAGTCACTGGGCCTGTATCTCAGCTGAAGTGTAGCCATCATTCCAGATGTTCACATGAGCGATTCCGGGGCTTAATGAGGACATGAGTGGGGGAGAGGGAGCTTGTTATTTTTCACTGTCGCACATGAGCATCCCAGGGCTGGACTCATACCGCTGATTTATTCTCGCTCTCCGACTGCTTACCTTGTAGCAATAATAAAAATATTTTCACTTGGGTGGTAATAAAGCTGAATCTAGTTTACCAGCTATAACTGAATTCTATTTTGAAAGAATAAGTCCATTTTAACCTTAGCAGTGTAGTCGAGCCAGCTTTCAGAGAAACTCCATTAAGATTACATATAACCTAAATTAAAAAAAAAAAAAACCAGGGAAGGGGAAAATGTATAAGTAGAGGAAACCTTTGAACACAATGAGGTAAGACTGTTGTCCAGAGATATGAAGAGCAGATGGAATTTCCACAGTAGTAACACCACACCTTGGTATCCCTGGTATATTATAGCATCCGGTCTAATGGGTGTCCCTAGTCCAAGCAGAGCTGCCCAGAGAGCCAGGGTCAGTGAGGCCCTTCACCAGGGCCCAACATGGCAGAGCAGAGCCCCCAGACCTCAGTCCCCAATAGTCAGAAGCATGTCAGCCAACCTGCCATTCAGTGTCACAGGAGAAATGATGGTGGTCACACTGAGTGAGGTTTCACATACAGCAAACACGGCTGCCAAGCATGGGTGAACTCTGATCACAACTCCCACTCAGGGGAAGGGAGACAGGGAGACAGGGAGACAGCCTCGAGTGTGATAGGCCAGACCTCGACTCTAGTCAGCCATGTGTTTACTCCCTACACAGTGGAAGGATAAGTCAGGACGTTTTCAGTATTTCCTAATGACTCCCAAATTGAGTCTGGCATTGTCCTTCTCAACTCTAGAATCTCTTTGTTTGGTCCCTATTTCTGTTGGTGGGTCAACATGTTTCCAGTTACTAGGGGCCAGGATGCTCATCCTCCTGTGACAATGATAGTCACTGTGACGTGGTTCCCTTTTTTATCAGCACACGATCCCTAATCATGACATCATAACTTGGTGCAGAGTCCTGGGCACATGCCACCTGTCCCTCAGTAGTGCCACACGTCATGCTACTGGAGCATTGGTGATGGCCAAGTGCTGGGTAAGGGACAGGGCCCCAGAAGCTTTGAGAGAGCCCTGGGCCTAGGTCTGTGTGACAGTGACATCTTCTTGAGCCAGTCATAACACAAAGGTCTCCTGTAGACACTCCCCCACACCACACTCCACAGCACTGAGTCTTTCTACCACAATGAGTCTGGAGAAGGCCAGTGTCATTAAAGACAGCAGATCCAGAGGAGAGTGGAGGATGGACAAGGGGGTAAGGGAGAACACACATCTGGTGTCACACCTGAAAGGCAGATAGAAGAGTTTCCTCCTATAACAGTGACCTGCCTCTGACCAACACAGTTCAAAGAAGAAGTCTGGACGGCCACAGGCAGATGCCTCATCACAATCCTGTTCCAGAAAGTAAGCGACAAATAGACCTCAAAGGTCATCACCCAGCATCACTGAAAAGCAAAGTCCCATCATAAAGAGGGCAGTCAGCCTCTGTCTGATAGTGAGTATGTCCACCTTAGGTCAAGAGGTCCTCAGTCAGCCTTTCAGAAAATAATAGTAAGGCAGAAACTGGCTAGAAACAGACCAAACCAAATGAAGAAGACTAATTTCACTTTAAAAAAAAAAAAAGCTGCTTGGTGGTTAGCTTCATCCCTGACTGACCTATGTGCAGTGAAAAGTGGAATAAATTCAGTTTGCTTAGGGCTAAGGTAAAAGTCTGGGCCACATATAAAAATCCACCCTGGAAGACAGATCTCCCTCCTCAGACGTGCAGGGCAACAGGAAGGACAGACTCTCATGAGATATGCACCGTGGAAAATGGAAAAAGGAACTGACTACAAGTGCTGTCATCAAGCCATCAAGGCTGTGTGTGTGTGTGTGTGTGTGTGTGTGTGTGTGTGTGTGTGTGTGTGTACATGCTTGTGGATGTGTGTATACAAATTCATTCTTTGATTTCAAATAAATAACATGGAAGGAAGTATTTAAATTCTTTTACAAATATTTTGTTATCTTTATTTATTAGACAGAGGCAGCTGGATATCAAAAGGAGAGAGGATGGTAGGGAGAGAGACGAGAGAGACATCTGCAGTCCTGCTTCATCACTCACAAAACTTTCGACCTGCAGGTTAAGGATCAGAGGCTTGAACCAAGGTCCTTGTGCACTGTAACACGTGTGCTTAACCAGTGTGCTTAACCAGTACTTAAACTCTAACCTCTGGGAGTACAGATTTGGGGATGAGTTTGACTTTGCCCAACTTTGAACCCACCCTTTTAATTGTCAGATAATGAGCCAGTTTGCTCTAAAATGTGGATTTCAGTATGGGCCAAATCTTGCACTGGGTATGTTTATATTGTTATTTATATGAAATCCAGATTTCACTGGGTGTCTCATGCTTTTATTTGCCTTCATCTGCCTCAGTGAGGCAAGAAAAGAGGTTTTATTCTCATTTTTCACTAAAGGAAAGAGGAGGCAGATTTGGGGCATCTTTGGGGCAGTGGCCCGATTAGGAATTGATTTTTTTCCTTTCATCAATGTTATAAAGAAATGATGTCGGATAAGATGACATTAGTTGGGGGGGCCTGCTGCATTTATTACTGCAGCAGTAAATGACTGAATAACTTATCTGAGCTGCTGATTTTGTATATATAAATCATTTAGTAAGTGGGCAGTATAATAGATTGACAGTTTATACAAAGACTGAGAGCATATGCTCTTGACTCTGTGACTGTTTCTATGGTCACTCTGTGTTCCTCACACCGTCCACTGAGATACCAGGCTCTCCTTGGCATGGTGCTGGGAGGACACCTCCTCTCCTCCTGACTATGGCTGCAACACAGTGAGTTGGCTTGGCCAAACAGGCATTGGTACTGGTGCTACTTTTTGTCCAAAGCCTGGCTTAGACAGCAAGCCCCAAACTCTGTCTCCCATTGACACTGGAATCAGGTAGGAAAACTGATGGTGACCATGACCATCTAGTGGCATCTCAAAGTGGTAACAATGAGCAGGGCACCTCACCAGTCCACAATGGACATGTAGTGTGAACTAGAAGTGAATCCAGTCATTTAAGCTACTGAGATTTATAAGTTGTCCATCAGAAAACACAGCCTCCTAACCACAGCAGTGACTGCTAGCTTCCATTCCATATGGATTGTCACATTCACACACTGAAAGTCAAAGGAAGTAGATAGCATAATGGTTATGCAAAGAGAGTCTGACTGAAGTGTACTCAAAATAAATTTCCAGCCCAGTGCTAGCTATGTGCCTCTTCCTTGATTCAGCTTTCTAGTCCTATTTCCAACTATGACACCATCTCCCCAGACAATACCTTGGTCCACCTGCATGTTAGTTGTCAAGCTCAGGCAAATATTAGTAAAGTCATGGGTCCCTTAGAATACACCTAAAATAGACCTACTAGCTTTTTCCAAAATGGAGACCCCAAATCTCATCTGCTATATTCTTGCCTTTAGGTTCCTGATTAGTCAACAATTTGTTCTGCTTTATATCTTAATGTTTTTCAGCCACCAAATCACAGATGTTACCATGATGCCAACCTGACTTCCCTGGGCAGACAACATCACCGATGTGTCCTAGAACCCCAGGTCCCCAGAGCCCTGCCCACTAGGGAAAGACAGAAACAGGATGGGTATATGGATTGATCTGTCAAGGCCCATGTTCAGCGGGGAAGCAATTACATAAGTCAGACCTCCCACCTTCTATATCCCATAATGATCCTGGGTCCATACTCCCAGAGGGATAAAGAATAGTAAAGTTTTCAAGGGAGGGGATGGGATACGGAACACTGGTGGTGGGAATCGTGTAGAACTGTACCCATCTTATCATACGGCTTTATCGATATTTATTTATGTATTTATCTTATTGTACTCATTATTGTTGTTGTTACTGATGTCGTCATTGATATGACAGAGAGAAATGGAGAGAGGAGGGGAAGCCTGAGAGAGGGAGAGAAAGATACCTGCAAACCTGCTTCACCGCCTGTGAAGCGATTCCCCTGCAGGTGGGGAGCCGGGGGCTATCGATATTTATTTTATAAATAAATTTAAAAAATAGAATTCTCTAGCCTACCACCACTGAAAGTGAAAATGCCTCCAACTCTCTCTTTTGTCTTTAATTCAAAATGAAGAGGCCAAGTCTCGATCTCTCATTCTGTAGGCAGTTCTGCAAGTTCTGAACTCCCAAAGCAAAGGGTAACCTCTTGAAGTCTCTCAGCAGCCAGTCTCCATCTCTGCCTGTCTGTCTGTCTCTCTCTGGAAATTCTTCCTACATAGCACACAGTCTCACAGCCAGCCCATCCTGATTTCAACACAAACACCCCAACAGATACCACCCTCATTCTTCGTTCATGGCATGGTCCTGTGTATAAAGCAGGCTTTGGGGCCAGGTGGAGGTGAATCTGGTTGAGCGCATAAATTACACTATGCAAGGACCCGGGTTTGAGCCCCCGTCCCCACCTGCAGGGGAAAAGCTTCACGAGTGGTGAAACAGGGCTGCAGGTGTCTCTCTGTGTTTCTCCCTCTCTATCACCCCCTTCCCTCTTGATTTCTGACTGTCTCTATCCAATAAATAAAGATATTTAAAAAAAAAGAAAAAGATATTTAAAAAAAAAAGCAGGCTTTGACTAGAGGCTTAGGAGAAGCAGGGAGGGGTTCCAACTCCAAAGAGAGCACAGCTTCAGAGTGCTTTCTACAAGCCCTTTAGCCATTCTGCCCACAAAGAAAGAAAAGGAAGATAGTGAGGCTGGTCCTCCTTTGGCCCCTACTCAGCCCTCACTCTGCTTCCTTCCTCCCCCAGAACTCTGATTCCCTCCTCTCCTTCCCTGACTTCTGAGTCTACATCTTGACAACCCTGCTAGAACTCTAAAATTCCTCTTCCTTCATTCTTCATAGTAACTCAGTTCTTTTCAAACCTAATGCTGCCAGGGACATGCCCACATGACTTTACCTTTCTTTTCTTTTTTAGCATTTATTATTATTTTTATTTATTGGATAGTGGATAGCCAGAAATCAAGGGGGAAAGGGGTGACAGAGAGGAAGAGGGACAGAGAGACACCTACCTACAGCCCTGTTTCACCACTCACAAAGCTTTCCCCCTGCAGGTGGGGACTGGGGGCTCGAACCCTGCTCTTTGCGCATTGCAACATGTACGCTCAACCAGGTGCGCCACCACCCAGTGCCTTTTTTAAAATTTGTTAATTATCTTTATTTATTGGATAGAGACGGGCAGAAATCAAAAGGGAAAGGGCAACCTCACCTTTCTTAGTAACATGTTCATGCAGGTGTGTTCATTCACCAAAGTGTCAAGAACATGTGAAATAAATGCTCTTCTCTGAAAATGCAGACGTGAGGCAGCATTTTTTAAGTGTTTTTTTGTTGTTGTTTGTTTGTTTGTTGGGGTTTTTTTTGTTTTTTTTGGTTTTTTTTGCTTTCCTAGTACATCCAACCTTTAATGAAATCTTTACAGTGCCTGCAAAAGACCCAAGTCTACAAATTCCTTCTCCAAGATGAGTGACAAAAGTAGGGAGGAAGCAGCAGGTGGCCAAATTTGCAGATGCTTCTCCTCGGGGACTGCTGGGATAATGACGTCCACAGCCAGAGAGCCCCAGTTCTGGCAACTCTGGAGACTTCTTGTTCAAAAATGTTTGCGTTTTCCTGTTTTGAGATTACTGTGTGAGTTCTGCCAGGTTGCATTAGAAGAAGAGTTACAAATAGCCTCTTGAGTTCACCCCACTGGAGAAAGTCTTTATTGTGAGGAGTGATCCTGTCAAGGAAAACATTGGCAAGGTACAAGGGCCGTCCATAGAAGCTGCAGCAGAAGTAAAAGTGGAACTTAGCAGAAAGTGCAGATTTGGTGGGGATCCCTCTGGCCACTGCTGCTGCTGCTCTTTAAACAATCAGCCAGCGAAGCTGCACTGTGAGTCTTTCTGAACCACAGCACCAGAGAAAAATCGATTCAAGTATTTTCCCCAACTGCAGCCCTGGAACAAATGAGCACTAACCACAACTTCTAACCTCCACAAAAACATAAAATATGCCATCTGAGGGACATACGAGGAGGAGAAGCTGCTAAGAAAGTGTAATTCATGTCTACTGCAAATCATATTTCAAAGAACTAAATGAGGCTGGGGAGCAGTCATGAAACTGCTGGTAGGGAAAAACTCCAACATCAAAAACAGATCTCCCTGCAATGCTAACAATAAATGCACATAAACACAGTTGCATAAGCAAAAGAGAAAGAGAGCCGTTTCAATAGGTAGGCTGAAAAGCAGCTAAATGTAACTCCGAATCAAATCAAGTATTACTAGAAGAACTAGGTACAACTTCATAATATGGAAATTAGGTACTAGCCATTAGATCCATGGTTGAGAACCAGACTCAATCAAGGAGCAAAATGGAGTTTATGCCTCCCTTTTTAGAATATCATTCACTGGTTTTCCAGACCAAATGCCTTGCTTGTGACAACGATGGCTGTGATGGTGTCTGCTGGGAAACGTGCACCGGGGCATGCGAGGATGGGGAGGTGGCAGTGCTGGAGGCAAGAGGCCATGTCTACCTGGAAGCAAAGGCGCACACACTTCTCCACAAAGAGAACGCTCCTTTAGGAAGGAGCATTCATCGTTCCCTACCTCACCACTGACCGGCTGGCATCGCAAGTCTCTGCCTGGTCTGCTTGGTATCTCTCTGTTCATGCTCTGCTCATTAATTTAACAAACTATCAGGAGAATATGCTTGGAACAGGCAGCATTATCTCTCAACTTTCATTTAATTAAACTCTGCTACTGCAAAATGACAGTCAGCACATCATAGGGGGAATTATTTCCAGGATGAAGGTAAAAAAAAAAAAAAGAAAGAAAAGTCTTTTAAAGCCCCCACTTAAACATGAAAGCATCATCTAGAATTGCCCGAGCCCACATTATAATTTTTCTATGATATTAAAGATGTTATTTCTAGACTTGTAATTAATTGGATTCCATGGAGAAATTACGCCAGCATCCTTGAGAGCAAAGTGATGTGCAAAGGCAGGGGACAGAGTGCCAGAGGACAGCGATAAACAACCACGCCGGCACCCAGATGATGACAATCACTGGGCTTAATGAGGAGTGAGGGCTGCCTGCTTCTAGAGTACCCCCATTACTCCCGCGAAGTGGTGGCACAGAATCATGATTACATCGCTTCAATAAAAAGGCCCTGTGGCCCCCTGCACCCGCCAGGGGCCAGGGCCCAGCCGAGGATAACATCATGGTGCGGTGAGGCAAGGGGTACGACCCAGGTGGCCCCCACTCCCATACCATCAACTTTCCCTCTCCCCACCCCCGTCCCCTTGGAGAAAGGAATCCCCAGACAACTGGCTTACCATCGATCCGGCTAACCAGCTCTTCTAACATTTTCACTTTCATCTGAATCCCAGGCTGGGCAAAGGTATAGTTGTCCTGAGGAGAAAATAACAGCGTTTGTCACATGCATGGATGTGAGACACATTTTCCAAAAGCAGAACCAGTCTTCTGGGACAGAGGTGAGTAACAGTTGGCTAACTGAAGGCGTTTCACAGACCGATATGTGCAGGATGTGTGAGGCAGCACTACAGCACCGCCTGCAAGAGCCAAGTTTCCTGCTTGAAGGTAAAGCCGAGATTCCAATGCCAGAGGGAGCATGGCCATCTAGAGAACACTGGCCGGTGTGTCATATCACTGTGAGGCATTTACACTTAAGCTGCATGCTGGGCGTCCGCACATAAACTATGTGGCCACTGGAACAGGTGTGAATGGAGCCTGTGCCCAGTACTGACAGCACTGGCATCAGAGGCAAGGTCCCAGGTGGAACTAGGCATTGTGGGGGAAAACCACCAGCCCACAGACCTGGAAGGGGAGCCAGCTCTGTCAGGGAGGAACTGTGTGGCCTTGGTGAGCACTGTCACATGCCTGGACTTGGGACTCATCATCCATCAAAAAGAATCTGAGCCTGGCCTTTGAGGACTGCTGTGAGGCTTCAAGGAAACCGTGTCACTGGCATGTAGGAGGCTTTGAGAAGGTGGACTGGTGGCACGGAGGGCATTTGGGCACACCAGGGTTCACTGTCAACACCTGTGAGAGCAGCACCAGACAGAAACTCTGGGATGCTTCTACACCCTGGAGTAGCCCCCTACACACAGAGAACTGCCACAGTCAGCAGCCAGAGGTCGCTGTTACATATGGAAGATCGCAGCCCTGTGTAGTGAGGATGATGGGGGGCAGGATAATAAACCCCAAAGACATCTGGGGTCTCACTCCTGGCACATGGCCACGGGCACCAGAGCTGATAATTGAAGGCAAAGGGCCACTGTCCTGGACTATCCAGAGGGTCCTTAAAAAGGGAGGGGGCTTCAAGAGAATCAGTGAATGGCTGCCCCTCCTACCTCTGACAGGAACAGTGGAGTCACAGCTGAGCCACACAAACTGGGAAACAGGAGTGGATTCTTGACTGGAGCCTCCTGATAGGACCCTGCCCTGCTCTGCCCTGCCCTCACCGCCATCTGACCCCACATGATGAACACCACACTTCTGACTGCCAGGATAGGCAGAGAACAAATGTGTCTCTTTTTGGGATATCAAGTCTTTGGTGATCAGTGACAGCAGCAATACGATAGTAACTAAGGCAGCAGGACTGAAGGACCTTCTTAAGCAGAGCCCCTAAGATCCACTGGGGGGGGGGGGGGGCGGGGTGGAGTAGAGCATAGTCCAGTGACTGACAGCACGTGTCACTCCTTTCACTCTAAGAGGCACCCAGCAGTCTGGCCCCAGTGGTCACCCAGGCCTGGACTAGTCCACTGCCAGGGGTCACAGTTTAACCTCAAGAAGGGATGCTGGGGAGGGTGCCCAGCTGTGGCAAAGGGGAATGGAGAGCTGACCTCAGTGAGAAGGGAGGACAGGTGGCGTCATGCAGCTCAGGCATTGTGAAGGCAGCAGGGTACTGTGTGCAGAGTCCTTATCCTTGCAGACAAGGTGGGGGGGGTCCCCTACTTCCTGCATGAGAGGGCCAGCAGGCATCTGCGGGCACCATGGGAAAAGGGGTGAAGTAGGGGGGCTAGATCCTCACACTGGGCACCTCCCAAACACACACCTCCCCTACCTGCAGGGTCAAGGAGGGAAATGGTCGGGAAGCTCTGGATTTGAGGTTCCAGTGTCAAAAGTGCTGAGACAGCAGGTATGCAGAGGCCATAAATGCAGATGTGGAAGAAGAGGGGCCAGGGCACAGAGCACAAGGGCAAAGAACTGAAGGCCTGGGGGTGGACGTGGCAGCACACAGTCTGCCAGGGGGACTTCAAGGAGAAACTCAAGTCAACCACAGCTCCTGAGCTCAAAGCAAGTCAAACGGGGAAGGTACTTGGCTCGCTGGCACAGGCAGCACTCTTTGTCTCTTTTAACGTGTGTACAGGAATGCACAAATGTACACACGTCTGTGACATTTCCGGGCCATGACAGAAGCCACCACTGTGGCCTGAAGCTAGAAATGCCTCCAAGGCTTCAAGGGGCTTAGCCCCAGACATGGGCAATGAGGGGAGCCAAGGCTAATCTCTTATTGCGAGATTTCTTCCAAGCAAATGTCAAATGATGGCCTCTGTGTTCTAAGCTGTGACATCTCTGTGAGGGCAGAAGCAGGAAACACTGTGTTTAGTGTTCCTTGGTGCCGCCCCAAGGTTCCCTGTGAGCCTGAGGGGTGGGAAGAACTGTTCTCTGTGGATAATGATTGCAAGGGTCTGGGCATGATCTCTTTTCTAGATTGGTGATAAGTTTGCAAGCACTGCTAACCCCTAAAATTGAGAAGTGAGGGCTGTCAGATTCAGACAACAGACAAGGCTCCTGGCCCCTGTATGTCCCAGAGAGACCCTGAGCTGACACAGACCAGCAGCACATGTGAGGGACAAATTAAGAGCTCTTGTGCATTGAACTTTCTTGGAGAAAATAAACTTGGTGTTGGACTTTTAATTCCTTCAGCTGTCATCATCTTTGGACCTGGACTTGCAAGGGTGAGCCCTTAGGACTTAATTACTCCCTGGAGACTGGATAACAGATGATTTATATTCAAAGTCAGGGTCCACAGTGTTGTTGGAAGCTCATAGGCTGTCATTTAACCTCATGGCAGAATGCCTGATGAACCAGGTTGAACAGTATAGCTGGATATAATTAAGGAGGAGAAATAAACTGGAGAGTGATCTTGCAGCTTGGGGTAGAAGACTTGCAGATTATTTAATTAAAGTTCAATCCTGACCAAGTTTAGAGCCATCGGGAATACATTCCCCTGGTCCCAGAAGAATCCTGGGGGGGGGGGGGGGCTATGAAGATAGCCTGACCAACAGGCCTGGATGTCTGCTCACTCTCTGAGACCAGGTACCTCACTAACCAGGGACCTCACGGACATGTTGACAGCCAGCTGAAGGCACAAGAGGCAGCAGTCCCCTAAACCTGGGGTCTGCTTCCAGATGGAGGCGACTAAGACACACCACTCCTGAACTTCCTCTACCCCCAGATGGCAGCTGAGCAAACTTGATAAACTGGGGGAGGGGGGCATTTGTGGGCTTAGTCCCCCTCTCATCCCAGTCAGCTTATCCCCTGGGGAGGCTCCCCCACCAAAACAAGAGGTTCTACCAGCAGAGGAACTGCTTCCAGGAAAATTTCCCCCCATTTCACCCCCACCCCTCAAAAGGCTGCTTCTCCTGGAAGAATGGCCCCACCCAAAGACTGCTACACACACACACACACACACAAACACACACACACACACACACACACACACACACCATCGCTGTTCCCCCAAGAATGGCACCTTGCCACGGGAAGGCTGCTCCTCTGAGGGCAGACCCCCCCCCTCCTGCCCCGTCAGACTCTGCTACACACAGGGTGGCCCACCCTTGCCCAACGCCACCTCTCCTGGGGTGGGTGTTGTATGCTTTACATTGGGTTGTTCTAGCTCTCCCCCTGCCAAGAAAATTTGGAGCAGTCCTGCTAGTTTCGCGGGCCCGCTTGGCCCCGCCCCAAGGAACCCCGAGAGGGTTCCAGAGTTCCAGAGTTCCAGAGTTCCAGAGTTCCAGAGTTCGAGAGTGCTTGGCGCCGTCACGGGGCAAAGAGGCAGCAGAGTTCTGTTTGGTGATTAGTTTGGTTTAGTTTATGAATCGTTGTTCGTGAATAAAGAAATACAGCTTCCCTGCCCAGCCGTATGTCTCTGGTCATCTCTGTTACCCGCCCGTGAAGCTAGCCCGGCCAGCTAGAGCCACCGAATATTAACAACAGGTGGGTAAGCCTGAATAATCCTGGATTCAGTCAGCCAGTTTATTCAGTCCTAACACTGAGATAGGGTTTCAAGCTTTTCATTTTGAAGAAATAAAAGTTATTCTTTGGTCTCCATCTGCCACTATTTTGTTTTTATTTCTCAATTTGTCCAGGTAAGGATGATAGGTTCTTTCTGAAATCTAAACAATGAAAAAACAATGACATCTGAGAGCTAGAGTGAAAGGACCCCATGAAAGATTGACAGGTGTTAAGGGGGGAGGGCACCAGCCCCTGGGGAGCTCCAACCAGGCTCCATGGGGCTCTGAAGGCAGCACCCAGCAAAGGTGGGCACTGCAGGATCACACACTTCCCCTCCTGGGCTAAGGGAATCTGGACTCTGAACAGCCCCGCTCACCACCAGGAAACATTTGAAAGATACTCCAGGGAGATGTCTGAGAAAGGAATGTCCCGTGGTCCCAGCAACAAGCTCTCAGGGGAGGCACTTGGCACCTAGCCCTTCAGGGTGCCCGCTGCCCAGTGAGGCCCCACAGGCCTTGCTGAACAGACACCTGGGTCCTTCTCACCCAAGGTCAAGAAAGCAGATGACCCTTGGGGGTGCCACCCCCACATCCTGTGCACACGTGCACTGCACATGCGCCTGACACTGGGACAGGCACTCAGAAAATGTCTGCTCTGAGCAAATATGCAAGTGGTGGGCAAGGCAGGGGCTCTGAGTAGCCTGTGTGTGCGGTTCTAAAAACAGTGACAGGAATAACAGTGGCCTGCTGGGGGAGCCAGCATAATGGTTGTGCAAATAGACTCTCATGCCTGAGGTTCCAAAGTCCCAGATTTAATCCCCCACACCACCATAAACCAGAGCTGAGCAGTACTCTGGTGTTTCTCTTTCTGTCTCTTTCTCTCTCTGTATTCTCTCTCAAAAAAAAAAAGAGAAGGAAGGAAGGAAGGAAGGAAGGAAGGAAGGAAGGAAGAGAAGAAAGAAAGAAAGAAAGAAAGAAAGAAAGAAAGAAAGAAAGAAAGAAAAGGTCAGAGGTGGCTCAGTGAATGAAGAGAGAAATTTTCAACACATGAGGTTTCCAGCTCAAGTGTGATCACTGGCATCACGTGTGCCACAGTGATGCTCCAGTTTGGATTCTCTCTCTCTCTCTTCCTCTCTCTCTCTCTCTCTCTCTCTCTCAAATAAAACAGTTTTAAAGGAAGACTAGTAATAGCATCTCTCCACAAAGAGTAAACATCTTTGTCCTTTCACACTGAGACCTGGCCCTGTGTCTCCAGAATGAAGAATCTCATGTATAAAATGTCTGAGTGGAAGCAAGGAAGGAACAGAGGGAAGGAGGGAGGGGAGAAGGGAGGGAGGAACGGAGGAAGGGCTGAGGAGTACTATGACCTTTGAAGCGTGTTTCACAGAAGGTAAAGGCGATACCAGCAGAAAAATATCAAAGCCATCGTCTCGGTTTGCCTGTCATCTGCTGCTATTCCAACATCACACTTGAGCAATAACAAATAGCGCTTTCTGCACCCTTCAGATGAAGAGGAGAGAAGAACATTTTCTGAAGGAACATTTCAGAGAAGAGTTGGGAAATCAATTTACATTGCTCTGGCTGGAAGGTCCCACAGCACCGCCTATGAGACTCCACCTGCAGCTCCCTGAGGGTTTGGAATCCTCTTGCATCATTCAAAAAGGGCCAGGCAGCCATCTCTTCATTCAATCTTCCCCCATGGCCTGGACTATCCCACGTTTAGGAAACTTCTTTATGATGCTGAGGCCGAATCTGCACTCTCCTCACTGCAGAAGCCTGCTCCCAAAGTGATTTAGCAAGATCTCCTTCCCAATAATGGTCTGAAGGATGCCATTTCTTTCAGCTGTTTCAGGAGCACCACCCCCATCCCAGATTCCCCCTATACACACACACACACACACACACACACACACACACACACACACACACACACACCCCTCCAGGCCATCTGGTCACACAGGGCAGAGACCTCAAAGGCTACTGCTGTAGCCACATGCAATTTTCACCCATTCATTCATAGATGCAGTTCATGGCTTTACCCCACACAGGAAAGAACACTGCTGTCCCTTGGAGCATTCCTGTGTTCATGCACATGTACAAAATCCCTCCCAAGTGCCAGATAGAACATGGCGTCCCGAGTGGGAATGGTCGAGCAAGAGAGCAGGTCATGCCTGCTGTCCTTGGGCAGGCCTGCTTGCAGTGGGTATAGCCTGCTCCAGGAGACTTCCCACCTTGCCTGAGTATTAAGAAGGGTACACAGGGTCTCAGCTGAACAATACAGTCAGTGCTGAGTCCCTGCTCTGCTTCTGGAAGCCTGGGATTTGAGAGCGTGCTGGGCAGAGATGCCTTATGTGGAGAGACCCAATAAGGCCTCAGGCACAGAGATCCTAGTACGCTCCCTGGCAATAGCATTTCATATGTATTGCCGTAACTCATGGCTGGGACTTCACAGGGATGGGACTCTGGACACCTGTACCTGACCTCCTCCGGGTCTGTTCCCTAGGCTCTGCTGCTTCAGTGCTTCCACTAGAGGGAATTATGGCCAAAGGGCAGTTAGTAGCTCTGCTCTGGGAGTCAACAAGCCTGGAAGTGATATGGCATGTGCGTGCGTGCGCGCGTGTGTGTGCACACACACACACACACACACACTGGAAGATAAACAAGGAGGATGCTTCTGTTCACACAGTCTGATGAGGAGACACATGAGTCTGCCGCAGGTCATGCAGAAACATACGAAAGGCTAGCTGTGATCTGGGACCCTGCCACCACAATTCAAAAGGAAAGCAGACCCGACGATGCACAGAAGCCATGCGGCCACAGCTGAGTGCAGAAGGCGGGTGGTAGGGCCTGCAAGTACTGCAGCACCACATGTTCTGGGAAGGGGAGGATGGTAGGTGCAGCCTGAAGGGAGCAAGGAAGCTGGGCAGACAGGAGGAGACCATTCCGCGGCCCAAAGGTGGAGGTGGGCATGGAGGGTAAGACCAACAGAGAGCGACACAGTAAGCGAATGTACTGGGAGCCGCCATGATGTGAACTTTGTTTTGAAGGTTTTGTTGAAAAAGATTACTCTGGCTGAAAGGTGCACAGTCAAGAAAGGGACCAAAGAGGATGTCAATGGTTCAACAATCTCTCAGAAAGGTCGCCACCTAGAAAAATAGTGAAAGCTTCCCCTTGAAGACATCACCACCTCAGATGGTCTGAGAGATGCATTCGACTGGCCCGTCTTGGTTGGGGCTTTTCTTCTTGATCTTCAGCATAGGACTTTTCATTCATTCCTATTAGCTTGTTCATTTGATTGGCTCGGCTGACATTCCAGGCAGCTGAACTCATTCTGAATCTTGATTATGTCATCTATCACATTAGCTGTCCCTCCAAGCTTAAAGCACTGGTTAAATGTCTACCCACAACGTCTTCATTGCAATCTCAGGGAGGGGAAGAAAGACAACAACAAGGACAGAGCTCACAATCCATTTCCAGAGACCCACTGGGATGGGCGTGTGGCAGAAAAAGACCTCAAGCCACCTCCATTCTTTCCTACCAACTGACTTGATTTTCTCCTGTGGAAAGTGGAGAGAGAAATGGCTCTGAGTTCTAGGCAGCATTGGAAGTGAAGTGAATTACTATATCTAAGACAACAGACAATGTCTCCCAGTTTCTATGCGGAATCAGTCATGGAGAGGCAGTGAAGGCAAAAGACTCTCTCCACCTGCTGACAGCTCAACCAGCAGAAACACCTGGAAAACAGGTAAACTCAATGCCTGCACAGACGCCACCAACCAGTGTTTTAAGATCATAAACGAGTATATGTCAAGGTAGTGGGATATCAGTACAGGAAGGTAGGGACAAACCATCACCAAAAAGAGAATGAGAGAAAAGAAATGGGCCATGAGCCAAAGAGACGCCAAGCAATAATAAATAAATAAACCGAGTGAAACGAACCAGTCTGAAAAAGGCTCTCGACAGCATGCACAGCCTAAGGACGCTCCAGTCCTGAAGGAACACATACAGGACAGTGGTCCCGGTGGGGCCAGTCCTTACCACTAGGGTCAGAGGCTGTTCCATCCAGGTTGGTGCAACTATACTCTTATATTGTTCAAATGAGATACGGTCTAGAGATGGATCCCTATTCAGTAGCGACATGTAACTATCCTGTATGTTTCCAAGTGAGTGACATTCTGGAAAAAGCAAAGCTCTAGACACTAAAAAGACCACAGGTTGTCAAGGGTTCCAGAGGAGGAACTGGTGGAGCACAGGGGAATTTTGGAGGCAGTGCATCGACTCTGTCTGTAATGGTAAATACATGCCATTATATTCATACCAAAAGATACAGAATGTACAACGCTGTTGGTATGCTTCTAATTCTACTTCTAAAAACCTCTTCTGTTTCATTTGGTATAATCCCCCCTGCTTAACACTATTCTATTTACATAACTAAGCACAAGCATGCCTGCCTGGCATTGGTTTAATCCCCACTGGTTCATGATGTCTTTTTGCTCCGCCCCCTTTCCTTGTCACACCCTGATTTTCACCAGTCACTTTTCTCTCCACCCTCTCTACATCACATCCTGTTTACACCCTATTTGGCAAGTATATTAGTTTAGTTTTAGTTTTAGTTTAGTCTAGCTCGGCTGAGATTGTGCTGCGTCCTGCATGAATAAAGAGATACTGCATACAGCTCAACCATGCGTCCCGGGTCGTCTGTCTCTCATCAGTGAAGCTCAGCCCGACACAACGCGATGCTCTAAGATGGACTATGGATTTGAGCTGGGAATAATGAACCATGATGGGTTCATCAACTATAACAAATACACTAACAAGACTGTTTAGAACAGACAAGATTGTTTGCAAGAAGGGTGTATGGGAGTATTTGACAACTCTGTAAGATCTGGTGGTATCCAATGTGTCCTGGAACTCTGCTTGTCCTAAGCCCTTCCATACTAGGGAAAGAGAGAGACAGGCTGGGAGTATGGATCGACCTGCCAACGCCCATGTTCAGCAGGGAAGCAATTACAGAAGCCAGACCTTCCACCTTCTGCACCCATAATGATCTTGGGTCCATACTCCCAGAGGGTTAAAGAGTAGGGAAGCTAGCAGGGGAGGGGTTGGTATGTGGAGGTCTGGTGGTGGGAACTGTGCAAAGCTGTACCTCTCTTATCCTATGGGTTTGTCTATGTTTCCTTTTTATAAATAAAAAATTTTAATAAGAAAGATCTGGTGGTATAAAACTAGCATTTCTATAAGCCAGAAATCACTCTGAAGAACAAAGTCCATTCATTAAAAAAATACTCAATTCATTCAAGGGAAGGTTAAAACAGAGAAGATAATAAAGGGTGAAATGAACAGAAAACAAATATTAGGTCCTACGTAAAATCCTGACATACAGTATCTGTGAGCATGAAAATTGAGGCCTTCAAATTAAGAAGTTTGGAGAGAACTGTTACGCAACAACAATAGAAATTAAAAACTATATCAGTTTACAAACATCAGTTGTACATGCATATATCAAAAGTATTAAAAGCAAAACTTGCAATCGAAGCTATGGCATTTAAAGCAGCCTTTTAAAAGGCTCAACCTATGTGAAAATAAGTCAAACAATATATAAACATTTTGTAGCTGAAAACTACAAAATTTTTGTGAGAACAGATTCTAATTTATATATATATACATATATATATATATATATATATATTAAGAAATATACCTCATTTAAGAATCAAAAGACTCAAGCTTGTTAATACCATCAATTCTGAAAAGGACATAGACTCAACATAAACCCTGTGAAATTTGAACTCCTAAGACTTTTTTTTTAAAAAAGGAAATAATTAATAGTGTGTAAAATAATTAATAAAGTGTGTAAATTAATAATAATAAAATATCAAGAGCAGCCAGGAGGCAGCTCACCTGGCAGAGCGCACACCTGACCATGTGTCGAGGTTTGAGCCTCCCTAGACACAAGAGCACCATGACACCAGGGGAAGCCCCAAAGATGGTGACATCTCTCCGTCTCTCTTTTTCTCTCTGTCCTCTTTGAAATAAGAATTACACGTCAGTCTAGGAGTGGCAGAGGTGTGTATGCACAAGGCCGCACAGGGTACAAAAAAAAAAAAAGAAAAGAACCAAAATAACTGAAGACAACAAAGATGGAGGACTTACTGTAGCCAACTCCAAGATAAGCTGGAGTAGTTGAGACAATATATACGGGCATAAAGATCTACTGATAGGGAGTCAAGGGTAGTGCAGCGGGTTAAGCGCACGTGGTGCAAAGCTCAAGGACCGGCGTAAGGATCCCGGTTCGAGCCCCCGGCTCCCCACCAGAGGGGAGAGTCTCTTCACAAGTGGTGAAGCAGGTCTGCAGGTGTCTATCTTTCTCTCCTCTCTGCATTTCTCTCTGTCCTATCCAACAACGATGGCAACAATAGTAATTATAGCAATAAAAAGAAACAACAAGGGCAACAAAAGGGAGTAAATAAATAAATAATAATAAAAAGATCTACTGATAGAACCATGAAGCAGAACAGAGTTTAAAGAAATAGAAATGGGGGGGGGGGGGGTCGGGCAGTAGCACAGCGGGTTAAGTGCAGGTGGCGCAAAGCACAAGAACCAGCGTAAGGATCCCGCTTTGAGCCCCGGCTCCCCACCTACAGTGGATTCGCTTCACGCAAGTCTGCAGGTGTCTGTTTTTCTCTCCCCATCTCTGTCTTCCCCTCCTCTCTCCACTGCTCTCTGTCCTATCCAACAGCAATGACATCAATAACAACAATAATAAAACAAGGGCAACAAAAGAAAATAAATATTTTTTAAAAAAGAATACATTTAAAAGAATAGAAATGTGTGCACACGCACATGCACACAGACACGCACACGCACACACACACAGAAACAGAAAGTCATACAATTGCTTGCTTTTTTAGAAATGACGCCAAGGCAGCCTATTATGTAAAAATATATATTTTCAACCAGAAAGTGCTGAAGGAAGAGGGAAAATATTTTTTAAATGAACCATGGTGCCTGATTCACACTCCACATTAAAGTTAAATGAAGCTATATTGCACCTGAACACAGAAATTAAGATTATGAAGCTTCTAGGTGAAAGAGAATTCTGATTGGAAGAAATTTTAGTTTGGACTCAGAAAATCATTACCACTAAAGAAAAAAACAGTGAAAATTAGGTTTCACGTAAATCAAGTTTTTTTCTGCTCAGCAGAAAACAGTTTTTGTTTGTTTGTTTTTGTTTTTTGTTTTTAATAAACTAGGACCAGGAAGACAGCTCGACATGTTACAGCACATAGCACCAGATCCCCAACATTGCTTTAGTAAAGCCAGAGCTAAACAGTGTCACTCTTAGACAGACAGACAGACAGATAATTTTAAGGTCAGCAATATTTTTCACCTGTATAGTGCAACTGCTTTGTCATGCTCATACCCACGTTCAAGTCCAGCCCCAGTGATGTTTATATATTGAAAAAAAAATGTTTTAGAGTGGTGCAGGCCTGGTGATAAAATATACATATATAGTTATATACAAATATACATATTTTTAATGGATGGATGGAGCCTAGGATGTGACTAGGTGGAGGAGTGTTTGTCTTTCATGCGTGTGTCTCTGAGTTCAATCCCTGTCACATGAGAGCAGCATAGGTGGCATCCAGTGGAGTCACAGAAATAGTGCAGACATGTTTTTGTGTCTTCTCTCCCCTCCCCTCCCCTCCCCTGCCTTCCCTCCCCTCCCTTTCCACTCCTCTCCTCTCCTCCCCTCTCCACTTCCTCCTTCCCCCCCATCTCTCTCCTCTCTCTCTCTCTCTCTCTCTCCCTCTGAAATGCAGGATATAAGTTGGGACAGGGCGGCAGCTAGGTGGTAGCATAGATGCTTAAGATCCTGGCTCATTACACAACAGCATATGAAAAATACACACTGATAAGTCACAAACCTGGTGGAAATGTCTCAAAATACACTACCTTAGCAAAACATTACTACCCTATATAAGCAAACAAGACAGGGGAATGCAATGCCCAGAGGAGATGTGAAAAAGCCACACCCATCATGCACTGCAGGGGCAGGGGTGTAAAGTGTGGAAGCCATTTGGGGAAATATTGGTTGTCTTTCATAAAACATAAATACACTCTTCTATCATGGTCCAGCACATTCCCTCCCAGGTACTGACCCAAGAGAATGTAAATTCATGAACAAGAAGCCACACAAGTGACTGGTCACAGAAACCTTATTCATAACAGCCAAAGGCCAGACACAGCGTTGGGTTTCAATAGCAAACGGCTGGATAAACAAACCACGATGTATTCATACGGTGGAATACTACTGGGTAATTAAAAGGAATGAACTATTCATTCAGGCAATGACATGAATTTTATGTTTTTCAATGTTACTGTAAATTGAATTTTTTTTTAATTTTCATTTTTAGATTGTCTGCTGCTCAATGAATCATTAGTAATGAATCTTCTGCTGCAGCCCAGTAACCAACACATTCTTGTCTGTTTAATAAACCTTTCCAAAAGGTTGCCAAGAATCTTCAATTTTATCGACTAGAGCTGCACAAGCACATCTCTAAAGATGCTTCCACACGCGGAGCGTGATTCATCTGGATCTGCGGCAAGAACATATTTAATGGACTGGGTGCCTCATTCATTCTTTCTCCCACCCCCGGGCTGGGCAGAAGGCCCCGTTTTGCTTCTCTCCGCATGACAGTGCTGCTGGTTCTGGTGAAGACGCCTTACTGCACATGGCAAAAGGCAGACCAAAGCAGTCCAGGTGAGCAAACTTCCTCTCCCACTTCCCCAAGCAGTAGACTTAAGAGAGAGAGAGAGAGAGAGAGAGAGAGAGTGTGTGTGTGTGTGTGTGTGTGTAGTTGAGAGATGACAACATTTAGGGCCCACTCCAAGTCTCCAAGTTCTGGTCATCTTAGCTCAGATGCTCAGATGCTCAGATGCTCAGATGCTCAGATGCTCAGATGCTCAGATGATCCAAAGCCTCTTTCCAAACTTGTCTTCTTGAAGTATAAACCTCTCTGACAGCTAGCAAGTTCAGGCCTTGGTCTCCAGTGGCACCCGGCCCCTGTCATCTATCTTCACTGATATTATCTTCAGCAGCTAAATCATCAGCTCTGCCCTCTGCCCCCTCCCAAGTCTCCCCACAACAATGGGAGCCACTTCAAGCCACAGCCACGAACCTGCTTTTCTCTAAAGGAGTCACAACATCACTGCATCCCCAGCCCCTTCTCTCCTTCTCTGACAAGTTCCCAGGTAATAGAGTCACTTCCCCCAATACTCCCGTCACTTCCATGCCACCATCCAGGTACTTAGAATTGAATAATCCTTCCCCAAGGAAAGGAAATGTAAATGACTAATTATAAGAGGCAATGGCTCTTTCCTCCTCAAAGAGGCTGTCCTGCTAAGTAATGAATCTAAGAGTAATAGTATGACTTCAGGGTAGGCAAATATGGAGGCCGTAATTCAAGAAGTAATAGCTAACCGACAACCTGGCGCTGGTGTTGTTAATGAAATGAAAAGACTGGCACAAGCACAAGAATAATCCCCTAAAAGCTTCAGAAGGTCTCCTGGGCTGGAGCTTCCAACTGGACGCTCCCTTCAGACCCCGGCCCCCCAGGGGAGGCAGGGCTAATGCACAGCGCAGATCTTGCCTCCTCCATAGGAAGCACACATTGGAAGCCTAACACTCATCTCCACTGCAAGGTGGTCCTTTTACAAGGGAGAAACAGCCCACCATTCAGAACTGGCTCAGATGTACTTCTGTGATCTGTACCCAAACTCATCGCCAAGCAGTATCTACTAATACCAAGCACAGGAAAAGAACACAGTCCATAAAACACACTGGAAAAAAAATAATAATAAAAGTTTGTCAAATTTTGTTCCACCGAGGAAGATGGGTCCTGAAAATCGGGCAGCTTAGAACGCTCCTACTCACGAACACACAGAATGTGAGCTCAGATCTACAGGGATGCAGAGGTCACATAGGCTCCTAAGCTGAATATGGGCCCCAGATCACATCAAATCCATGGGGTTTACAGTCAACAGTATTTATACCCCTTTCCCATATTTGGGAGCTACTCTCTAGCCTGATCCAGCTTTCTGGTCGTTTTTCCAGTTATGACATCATCTCCCCAGACAATAACTTGGATCCACCTGCATATCATATGTCAGGCTTATGAAAAAAAAAAACTAGTATAGTCATGGGCCCTTTGGAGTACCTTCAAAACGGAGACCCCCCCCCCCAACTCTTCATCTGAATTATTCGAGCCTTTAGGTTCATGATTAGTCAACAATTTTTTTGGATCTATATTTTAACTCTTTTTTCAGCCACCAGGTTCCACATGATGCTAACCGGACTCCGCTAGACAGACAACTCCACCAAGGTGTCCTGAAGCCCCACTTCCCCAAAACCCCATCCCACTAGGGAAAAAGAGAGAGAGTCTGGGAGTATGGATCAACCTGCCAACACCCATGTTCAGTGGGGAAGCAATTACAGAAGCCAGACCTTCCACCTCCTGCATCCCATAATGACCCTGGGTCCATATTCCCAGAGGGATAAAGAATAGGAAAGCTATCCGGGGAGAGGAGGGGATACAGAGTTCTGGTGGTAGAAATTGTGTGGAGTTGTACCCCTCTTATACTATGGTTTTTGTCAGTGTTTCCTTTTTATAAGTAAAAAATTTTTTTAAATATTTCTCAAAATTAATTCTCTGCTTGCCATATTCAGAAAGTACCTGGAGGGAGGGGAAGCTGGATCATTCTAAGAGTTGGGTGCATATCAATATTGCCAGCTAGACCAAAAGGCCCAGATGCCCAGAGTCTCTGCTTCACACTTCACATAACCACCCCAAACACATGGCCCACTTTTGTGCTCAGACCCACAGAACAAGGGGCCAAGAAAGAAACTCAGGAAAACAGGCAAGACAAGTAGAAAATGAGGAGCAAATGAAACATCCCCCCAAATCAAATGTTTCTGAATTTTCCTTAATAGTCATACATAGGAAAAAGAGAAATCCAGACACTCTTTCCTACCACCACCACCACAAGAATTCTTACAAGGGGGAAATATTTCCTCACACCCTCTTACACCTCTTGGCAAAACCATCCCAGGGAGAGGACAGGGGTTGTCAGGTAGAGATTCACCCAGCAAATGTCACTCACTATCTTAAAGGACTCAAGTTCAAGTCCCCAGTCCCTAACTACAGGGAGAAGTTTCACAAGGGTTAGAAGACTGTTGCACCTGTCTTTCTCCCCACCCTCAAAAATCAAACAACAACAACAAACCCCACATTTTTGTTTTGTTTTGTTTCATTTTAAGTCACCAGGAATTGTGGAGTTATCTTTGTAGGTAAAAAGCCCCCAGTGATATGATACAATATCCTTAGTGGCAAAAACCAAAATGAAAATGAAAAGTCAGGATCCCGTTGGCATAATTCAATTAGCCATGCAAGTGAAGAGTCTACACAGGCAGGCTGACTGACATTCTTCCCTAAAAGCATTGCTCTAAATGCCAGGGGGATCCCAGGTTATGACAACCACCAATTACAACCTCTTGTGTCCTTGCAACCTTAGGAGTGGGTGTGGTCCACTCAGGATGTTGGGACTCCACAGATGACAAGGCCTGCAGAGTAAGTCTGGGAACTTGCTCTTGTACCTGCCTCTGTGTGCTGCTTGCTGGGCCGTAGAGGGGGCTGTCCAGGGCCCCGTGGAACCTAAACTAGGTGATGGTGGGGAGAGAGCGGAGCACACAGGTGTCTCCACAGGCATGCCCCTGACCTCAAATCCTGCCAAACCAGTCAGAGGGGTCTCCACCCTCCTGTGTGTTGAGTCTTCTCCTTAGAAGTAGGACATCTGGAAAGCATTGCTTCTCCTCTTCTCCCATCACTAAAGATTCTCTCCGAACAAACACCACTGGGAAGGTTCTAGCCATCAAAGGTGTATGGCTAGGTTGAGGCATGCACAGAAAGATGCAGATCACTGTTAGAAAATCCATAAATGGGGAGTCAGGCGGTAGCACAGTGGGTTAATCATACATGGCGCAAAGCACAGAGACCAGCGTGAGGATCCTGGTTCGAGCCCCCAGCTCCCCACCTGTAGGGGAGTCCCTTCACAGGTGGTGAAGCAGGTCTGCAGGTGTCTATCTTTCTCTCCCCCTCTCTGTCTTCCCCTCCTGTCTCCATTTCTCTCTGTCCTATCCAACAACAATGACATCAATAACAACTACAACAATAATAACTACAACAATAAAACAACAAGCGCAACAAAAGGGAAGAAATAAATACTTTTAAAAATGCATAAATGGGGAGAGGACATGAATAGAATATTCACTACAGAGGAGATACAAAAAAGCCAACAGACATATGAAAAATTATTCCAAGTTATAGTCACAGAAATGCAAATAAAGACAATTAAATACAGCCTCAACCCTGTGAGAATGTCATACATCAGAAAAGACAGGAACAACAAACGATGGAGAGGTTGTGGAACCCTCCTGCACTGCTGGTGGGAATGTCAATTGGTCCAACCCCTGTGGAGAGCAGTTTGGAGAACACTCAGAAGGCTATAAATGGACCTCCCATATGATCCAGTAATTCCTCTGCTGGGGATATATCCTAAGGAGTCAAACACACCCATCCAAAAAGATATGTATACACCTATGTTCCTAGCAGCCCTATTTGCAATAGCCAAAAACTGGAAACAACTCAGGTGTCCAACAACAGATGAGTAGCTGAGAAAGTTCTTGTCTATATACACAATGGAATACTACTCAGCTATTAAAAAATGGTGAATTCACTTTCTTTAACCCATCTTGGATGGAGCTAGAAGGAATTATGTTAAGTGAGATAAGCTAGAAAGAGAAACTGGAGTCGGGCCGTAGCGCACGTGGTGCAAAGCCCAAGGACCGGCTCAAGGATCCTGGTTAGAACCCCTGGCTCCCCACCTGCAGGGGTGTCGCTTCACAGGCGGTGAAGCAGGTCTGCAGGTGTCTATCTTCTCTCCCCGTCTCTGTCTTCCCCTCCTCTCTCCATTTCTCTCTGTCCTATCCAACAATGACGACATCAGCAACAACAATAATGATAACCACAATAACAATGAAAAACAATAAGGAAAAATACATAAATATATATAAAAATAAATACATATAAAAAAAGAGAAAGACAAGTATGGGATGATCCCATTCATAAACAGAAGTTGAGAAAGAAGAACAGAAAGGGAAACACAAAGCAGAAGTTGACTGAGTTTGAAGTAGTGCACCAAAGTAAAAACTTCTGGCGAGTTTACTCACAAATGATGAATAAAAATCAACAAATAAAAGAAGGACCTCATGGGGGTTGAATTGTTTTGTTGAGAACTGCTAGATATATAAAAACTATTGTATTTTACTGTCAACTTGTAAACTATTAATATCCCAATAAAGAAATAAAAAAAGAAAATTACCACTTCCCCTCCCCCCAAAATAAAATGGGGGGGGTAGATTTTCAGCTCTATTGTAGGGGGGTAGGGGTAGGGAGATAGACCACTGGTGGTGGGATAGGGCTAATATAATATATATTCCTATTAACATATAGACTTTTAAATCACTATTTAATCAATACGAGAGGGGAATATAGACTGAGTGTCTTTTTAATGTGATTTTTAATGCATAGACTTCAGTTCTGAGTAGATATTCCTTCAATATAAGCGCTTAAGCTTTCAAATTAGTAAACTGGTTGAATTTTAAATTGGGCTCAAATTGTTAATGTTTTCTAACAATAACTTGTTTTGAAATATTAAATCACCTATTATCTTAGGCCAAGGAGACCAGATATAACCAGTCTTGTCAGTATATAAGATATGGTTATTTATAACTATTACGGGTATTAAGGGTATTATGTAGTAGAGTAAATCCTAACCATGGGATTTTCAAATTAAACCAAGTCCCCAAATAACTTGGTCGTCATCATCGTCATCAATTACCTTCTTAAACTAAGACAGCAAGGAACCTTCCTCATCCTCTATATATCCATATTTCTCTGAGTCCTGGCACCTCTGGGGCTTTGCTTGTTTTCCTTCGTGCTTCTCTTGATCCATACCTGCTGACACTGCGTGTGCTGGTGCCAGCCAGATGAACGCAACCAGTGCCTCCTGGACCTGGTTCACGTCGGACTGTGTCCAGAGACACCAGGCCTGGGATGTCAACCCTCCAGTTCCAATACTCTGCCATCAAGTCGCAGATGCATGACACCAGCCTGACTTCTCTGGAAAAATGACCTCACCAATGTGTCCTGGAATCCCACCTCTCCAAAGCTCTACCCCAACTAGGGAAAGATAGAAACAGGCTGGGGTATGAAATCAACCTGCCAACAACCATGTCCAGAAGAGAAGCAATTATAGAAGCCGGACTTTCCACCTTCTGCTCTCCATAAAAACCTTTGGTCCATAATCCCAGAGTTTGGATAAAGAATAGGGAAACATCTAATGGAGGGGAGGGGTTATGGAACTCTGGTGGTGGGAATTGTATAGAATTATACCCCTCTTATCTCACAATCTTGTCAATCATTATTAAATCACTAATTAAAAAAAAAAGTGCTAAACATGGACCAAGTTCCCCAGCCCCGGGTGCCCCATCTCATTATTCCCAAAGAATAGTGGTGACTTTCACCTCCTTACCCACTTTATTAAGTGAACCAACAGATAGTTTCAGTCATACATGGAATATAGAGAATTGAAGCACATGAACCTAGCACAAGAAAAAAATAGTAGTGAAATAAGTAGTGAAACTGTCTCTAAGGCTTTGTAAAAAATATGATGGTTATCTTTGGGGGGAGCGAGGTTTGCAGAACTTTGGTGGTGGATGCAATGTGGAACTATAATCCTGCAATCTTATAATCTTGCCAATTATTACAATTTTTTAAATATTTATTTATTCCCTTTTGTTGTCCTTGTTGTTTTACTGTTATAGTTACTATTGTTGTTATTGATGTCATTGTTGGATAGGACAGAGAGAAATGGAGAGAGGAGGGGATGACAGAGAGGGGGAGAGAAAGACAGACACCTGCAGACCTGCTTCACCGCCTGTGAAGCGACTCCCCTGCAGGTGGGGAGCCGGGGGCTCAAACCGGGATCATTATTCTGGTCCTCCTGCTTCTCGCCATGTGCACTTAACCCGCTGCACTACTGCCAAACTCCCATAATATTTTTTTAATTACTACCAGAGTTATCACTGGGGCTCAGTGCCAGCACTACATATCCAGTTCTTCCAGAGGTCATTTTTTCCCTTTTTTTTTTTTCTTCTTTCTATTATATTTGATAAGACAAAGAGAAATTGAGAAGTATGGGGAGATAGGGAGAGAGCAAGATAGATACCCACAGACCTGCTTCACCACTCCCCTGCAGGTGGGGAGTGGGGGCTCAAACTCAGGTCCTTTCACATGATGCTATGTGTGCTTAAATGGGTGTGCCACCACCCAACCCCCCACCAACCATTATTAAATCACTAATAAATATCATATTAAATATAAAATAATAGCATTGTTATGCCTATAAGCTGCAACCTCATGTGGAATGCCAGTCCGTTGCCCAGGTGTGACATGGGTGGGGGGAGGAAAGGGGAGGCAGTACAAAGAAGTAACTATAGTCAAAGGACTTAGAAAAGCTATTTGGAAGTAGGTGAGGAGGGTATCTAGGCCTAAGTAGAAACTATTTCATTATGTATTTTATGGTGCCTTTTTAGGTTTTTCTACTTGCTTGCTGCACTTACTGCAAACTGCTGTGCATTTTTACTTTAAGGTATATATTTTCTCCTAACTTATGGATTCATGTGCACATATCCCCTATCTTAAGGGACCTAGTCTATACCTAGGTTTGGGGGCCTTGTTAGGAAGTGAACCATCCAAAATGGAATTAAGGAGTCCTATGAGAAAGGAAAGGTCTCACCAGAGTAATGAGGCTGAAGGGTTGGCATTCCATGCTTGACCTCTCTGGACACAGTCCAAAGTGAAGCATGCCGAGGTGGTATGGGTTGCATTGATTAGGCTGGGATCAACAGATGCAGTATCAGTTGGTATGAACTGAGAGAAGCATGCAGGAAAGTGAGCCCCACCCTAGAGGTTCCAGGACTGGGGGAAATTTGGGCTCTATAGAGGAAGCGGGAGGTTCCTGATGTCTTGGGGTTTAAGAAGGCAATAGATAGCTATTACTATAATCAAATTTTGTGGCAACTGGGTTAACTTTGAAAATCCCATTGTTAGGATCTGCTGTATCATATATTACCTCACCACAATTTATGTCCTTTGATGTTATTTACATATAGCTTTATCTTTAAAAGTAACACCACCGGATGACCTGCTTCTTATCACACTTCCCCTCCGTCACTCCAAAGCAAACCTTATCAAAGTAAAGACTACAAAAGCTCAATAAGGGCAAGAGACTGGCATACTTTAACAATGACTCTTTAGTCAATATCAGGCCACCCCATCAGCTGGGGCCCTAGTCAGGGAGTCCTGGGGTTCCCACACAGACATGATGGGCCTAGACCTTGAATAAATCCCTCTTGTTGGGTAGTATGCCAGCTCCCCCTAGCTTAAAGCCTCTGTTTCTAATCCTTCTTAACTAAGCACCACCATGCCTGCAGGGCATTGGTTTAATCCCACTTAAAGCTGTGATCTATTTACATAAACCACTGTTAACTAAGCAAACTAAGCACCGTCCTGCCTCCAGGACATTGGTTTAATCCCCACTGGTTCACAATGTCTTTTTGCTCCGCCCCCTGTTGTAGTCACCCTGATTTCCACCAGTCTCTTTTCGCTCCACCCTCTCTATGTCACATCCTGTTTCCACCCTACTTGGTGTGTATATATACAGCTGCTCTTCTGTTTTAACACACTGGGGATTGCTTTCCGGCTCTGAGAGTTCCAAAGTCTATCTCCTACGAAGCTAGCTCGGCATGAGTTCCTGATCCCTCTCCCACGCAGCAGCCTAGGCTGGCTCCAGTTGAGTTCTCTCCAACCCAGAGAGCACTTGTTCGGGAAGAAGCACCCTCAGGCTCTCCTGGCACCCTCTCTCCATTGTCACTGGTCATCTCCATCAGGAACAACATAATAGACCCCTGTAGGGACCCCCATAGGACCTTGCCCTCAATGTGGATCAAAAATGGTAGAGAATGTTCCATCCTCTGAAGGGAGGCTGGGTAACACACTCTATCTACCACCTGAGGAAGATGGGTCCTGAAATTGGTGCAACTTGGAACATTCCTACTCACGACCACAGAATGTGAGCTTGGACCTACAGGAATAAAAAGGTCACATAGGCTTCTATGCTGAATATGGGGCCCAGATCAAATCGATGGGATTTATAGTCAACAACATTTATACACCGTTCTCATATTTGGGAGCTACTTTCTTCCCTGATCCAGCTTTCTGGTCCTTTTTCCAGCCATGACATCATCTCCCCAGACAATAACTTGGGTCCACCTGCATATCCGATATCAGGCTCAGGAAAAACTAGTATAGTCATGGGCTCTTTGGAATATAACTAAAATAGGCCAACTAGCTATCTACAAAATGGAGACCCCCCAACTCTTCATCTGAACTATTCAAGCCTTTAGTTTCATGATTAGTCAACATTTTTTTGGCTTCATATATAAACTCTTTTTACAGCCACCAGGTTCCATATGCTAATATGATACTAACCAAACTTCTCTGGGCAGACGACTCCACCAATGTGTCCTGAGCCCGCTTCCCCAGAGTTCTGCCCCACTAGGGAAAGAGAAAGACAGGCTGGGAGTATGGATCGACCTGTCAACACCCATGTTCAGAGGGGAAGCAATTACAGAAGCCAGGCCTTCCACCTTCTGCACCCCATAATGATCCTGGGTCCGTACTCCCAGAGAGATAAAGAATAGAAAAGCTATCAGGGGAAGGGAGGGGAGGGAATATGAAGTTCTGGGGGTGGGAATTGTGTGGAATTGTACCCTTCTTATCCTATGGTCTTGTCAGTGTTTCCATTTTATAAATAAAAATTAAAAAAAAAAAAAGGAAAAGAAAGGTTTTTGGTGATGACAATGTCTCTAGTACGTCTGCTTTTTATTTTTTTATTTTTGCTTTTCCCTCTCTGCCTCCTACATACATACATAATACATTCTCATTCTCTCCCCCACCCCCCTCTCTCCAGTAAAAAATTCTACTGGCAATGGGAAGCCACTCTGTAGTACTATGCATATACAGGTCCTGAGTTATTTCACTGGTGCTGCAAAGAAAAGAGGGAAAAAGAGGAGGAGGAGAAGGCAAAAAATGCTTTTCTTATCACTACACATTTTGTCTTATAAAATAATAATTTATTATAGAACTATTACTTAAAATACTATATAATGGGCTTCTCATTGTTATTTTAAAATACATCATTAAACACTTTAAAATCTTCTGTTTGAATTTTGAATGGAATAGTAATAGAATTATCCACATACATCAAAGTTCTTTGAGCTCCTCAAGACTTTCAAAGGCTCTGAGGGTGGTCCAGAGACTCCAGAGAGCATCTCCATGGCAGAACCATTTTCTTGGTTTCTGGACAGCACCTGGACCTCTCTACCCAGCATCTGCTTTTACTTTCTTTTATTTGTATGCCTTGCCAAGATAGTAAAGCCTACACTCTGAGATACTGCTGTGCTGAAGATTCCCTTCAAATTGACTTGTGTCAGCTCAGGGGTTCATGTGCTTCCTATCTGGAAAGCTCCCCAGGTTGAAGAGTTTGGCTACATATTTCAGACAGTTTCTGCTGAACGTGGTCAGGATTTCCAGGTACTTACTGGGAAAGTGGCTGCTCCTTTTCCTAGTTTGATATCAAGCCAAGCCCACAGCCTCTCCTCCCAGTCCCCAGAGCCTCTCCTCCCAGTCCCTACAGCCACACCTCCCAGTCCCCAGAGCCTCTCCTCCTAGTACCTAGAGCCTCTTCTCCAAGTACCCAGAGCCTCTCCTCCAAGTACCCTGTCTTCTGCCAGTAGTGTTCTCCCCCATGTCTACCCACCCCTGCGAGCTACCAGTGCCTCAGGGACAGCAGAGGGAGGGCGGCTCACAAGCACTTCCATTCTGTGACCAGCACTTGCACCTGTAGAAGGCAGATGATCACCTCACTCCAGTAAAAGGTGGGAGGGAGTCATTTTGAGATTCCAGAGAGCCAGAATCACAGTGCTAATTAGGCAGGAGATCCGAGGGTAAGAAAAACAAATAGATGTGATTTCTATTCTCTAGAATTCCTCCAGAAAAGTGGAACTCCTTTCTACTTATTTTAGCAGATAGAGGACACAGGCTTCAGGGTTCAAATGTGGGTTCCAACATAAGTCCTTTGACCTTGGATAAGTAGCTGCCCCTCTTGGTGTGGGTGGGGTGAAGCACTGTTCTGCGTCAAGACTGGCCACTCCTGTCAGCAGTCACACGGGTGCCGCTCCAAACATTCATATGTCACTCCCTCACCTCCACTGACTATGACAACTGCCATCTGGAGAAGACCTGTCATTTCTCACCAGGACAGGCCTACAGAGGACCGTGATTCTAACACTCTGAAGTCTCTTTGGCAAAGGTGTACATGGTAGCACCATGCGATCAGTAAGCATGAACTTACCACAAGAAGCAACTGGTGGAGCCCAGGCTGAGAGCTCAAACTCAGCCTAACCAAAAACATGGTATCACTGTTAGTTTTTGAAGCAATGGAGTGGTGAGAAAGAGTGCTTAGGGAAGACAATTCCAGCAGCTTTAAGAAGAAAAGAGAGGTCAGAAGAGGGACATGAGTTAAGGGACAGACACACAGTAGTAGGCAGGTCCTATGGAGCTAACAGTCGGGTCTATCTTTCCCTGATTTTATTTTATCTTATTTTATTTTTATTTATTGAGGGATTAATGGTTTATAGTCAATAGAAAAATACAATAGTTTGTACATGTATAACATTTCTGTGCTTTTTAAATTTTTTTTTATTATCTTTATTTTTATTGGATAGAGACAGTCCGAAATTGAGAGGAATGGGGAAATAGGGAGAGATACAGAGAGACACCTGCAGCCCTGCTTCACCACTCGTGAAGCTCCCTTCTGCAGGTGGGAACTGTGGTCTTGAATCCAGGATTTTCTGCACTGTAACATGTGTGCTAACCGGGTGCACCACCACCCAGCCCCACATTTCTCTGTTTTACACATAACAATTCAGCCCCTACTAGGTCCTTCTCTGCCATCCTGTTCCAGGATCTGAACCCTCCCCCTACACCCCCAGAGTCTTTTACTTTGGTGCAATACACCAACTCTAGTCCAAGTTACTTCTTTGACTTTAGAATGAAATTTTGATTATCAGGTGTATAGATGAACAAAGCCCCTTCCCCGAGGAGCTAGCTGGGGGTCTTGAGTGGCCTTACGTCGGGGAACTAGAGCAGCTTTTCCCAAACTAGCAACTGTATCCCTGGGGCCTGCTCAGGGTGGGTCATGTGAAGTCAGCTATGCCCGCACGGAAAAGATGGATGGCCACCACTGGCCTGAGATGTGTCAGAAATGTAGATGCCAGAAAAGCATTATGCCTCACACATGCCACCCTTGTCAAGAATTCATTTCACCAGACAGCAAATCTCAGGTGAAAAATGAAAAGCTAGCATTGATTTCATTGTACAGCTGATTTCATTTACAAATAGAAGCTGGGTAATCTTGTATTTAAATGGCAGAAGTCCCATCACTCATGATCAGAGGAGTGACATTTGAAATTTATAAAGTTTCACATCACATTTCAATCTCTTTTCTAAGAGAGTGAGAAAAAAAAAAACAGTCTTAAGATTTGGGAGAAAAACTAAAAAATATGAAAACATTAACAAAGTCAGGGAAATGATAAATTGAAACGTGGGTCAACATATATCCCTGGTGGGCACATTTTTCTTTACAAGATACAACATAAGTCACCAAGAGGTCCAGCTCAGCTTGCAGATACAAGTTTCCATACTTCAATTATGGAAAGGTTTTCCACTTTTCTCTCTGTCGATGCTTAAGTTATCAAAGTAATGTGAACCCACACCATTTTCTGCAATAGAACCATCTCAGCTAATTTATTCCTGTTAAACCTTCAGGCCTGAAGCATCAGACTATTTCATACAAAAGCCTTACTTTGACCATTTCAAATCAAATAGCTTAGCTAACTATAGTTAGACACATCAATTCAAGAAACATGGCAGTGTGCCCATCACATCTCCACTCCTTTCAGATAGCAGGTCCCTCCAGATACCTGGGACAAAGGGGTCCAGGAAGACACAGGGCCCCCAGAGACACCATTTCTGCAAAGGTCATGTCTGCAGTGGACATCGTGCAAGTGAGCGACCAAACGAGGCCCTGCTGATAGGAATAGTCTGAATGAACAAGCGGTTCACATCAGCTAAGTCTGCTCTGGGCCCCAAGTCTCATTTTAGACCACGTGTACCTTGTACCTTGGAGCATGTGCACTAGCCTTCCTGCTGCACCTGGGCATCTCCTTATCTCTCAGGTGCTGCCAAGGAGGCCTTCCCTTTACTGTCTTCCTCTCCATTGTGCAGGGCAGAGCACCCAGTACATGTAGACATTCAAGTAAGGCTCGTGGGCATAAGAGGAATCTACAATGGAGCAGTCCACCATCTGACTCGACCACTTCTCTGCCACATCAGGCTACTCAAGTCCCATCCCTGCTCTCAATATGCCAACAATATCCTTTCCAGATTTCTCGACCAAATCATTTCTACAACATTGTTCCTGACACAGAAACCCTTGGAGTCCCAGCCCCTGGCCCAGCTGACACCCAGTGGAGCAGAGTCCTGACTTGGGAGCAGGTCTTCCTCTCCCTCTCGGTGCTCTCATGGGGGTGAGAGGGGCTGTGGACCATCTGGTCACAGACCCCAAAGTCACAGATGAAGCAGTCCTTGGGAGGGCAACTTCCTAGGAATATGGCCTGCCACCCCTGGATGACAGTCTGTCAACACAGCCACAGTGAGTGGCGGACTCTCAGTTCTGGAGATCACCTGCTGCAGGGCAAAGCCTCCCTCCCTCAGACTCCTGAGCAGCCCCACCCACTGGGGCCTACACGGGACGCCACCACTGTCCCCAAAGCATATGCACTCAGACACACGCATGCATATGTGTGTGCATGTACACACATACACAAGCACATGCACACACCTGTGTGATCACAAACATAAACCTACATGTGTGTGCACAGGTGGGATTCCTCACACCCCATTAAGCCCCAGGAACTGTGTGACCTTTGCAGATCTAGAAAGGGAGGTTCAGAAGGTAGCGGGAGGTCAGGCTGAGAAGGCCAGCCGGCCGGTGAGGCGCAGCCCCTGCCCGAGTGGGTTCTGGGCGCACCATCCTGGTGCCCAGCAGGGCTCACTCACCTGGATGCCGTCCAGCAGTTTGCTCATGCACCAGTACGTGTCAGCCTCCACATTGCGCAGCACCTCCTCGGACACATGAGAGACGTCGGCAGTGTCCCCATCCTCTTCCTCTGTGAGTCCCGAGCAAAAAAGAGACATCGAGAGTTAACCACGGCACATCGCGGTGGGAGGCTGATGAAGATGGCCCTGTGCTGTCAAGATGCCTGAGCCCCATTTCTCTTGCCCTGACTCATGTCATCTTCCACCTCCTCCCTTAATGGTTCTCAATTTCAATACCTAATTAGTTGCAGATAGTTAATATTCTCAACCCTCTCCTATTAATTAACAGAATTAATATATTATAAATGATTGCTTCTCAGGCCTTTCACATCCTAGTAAGAGAAAAACAAGAATGTATTATTTACCCCTACAGAGGTTGGGGTTGTTTTGTCTTATTTTGTTTTTAACTCCGCTTCCAACGCATTTACACGTAATTTAATAATAATTCCTCTAAGAAACTGTTTCCACACTGGGTAAATATGCTATGCTATGATCAAATACCCAAGAAACGGGGACGCAAAAGTGTTTGAAAGAAATAGCAAGCAACAGCATTCGGAGTAATTTCCTCCTCCAAGTGAAAAACCACCTAATGAGAAAATGTAACTTAAGTTTTAGAACGCAAAACTGACGCCTAATTGAAATGACTTGTCAGACATATGAACAGACTAATATAGATCCTTAAATTTAATGCAAAAAAAGCTGTTATCATCCAGTATAACACTCAAAACTATTTTTTTATCTTGTGTGTTCTTTTTATTTATTTGTCTTAGTTTGAAAATGTACATGGTATCTCTGCAAAAGAAATTTTTCTTTTTCTATTTATTTATTTATTTTGCCTCCAGGGTCATTACTGGAGCTCAGTGCCTGCACCATGAATCCACTGCTCCTGGAAGCCATTTTTCCCCTTTTGTTGCCCTGGTTATTGTAGCCTTGTTGTGGTTATTATAGTTGTTATTGATGTCATTGTTGTTGGATAGGACAGAGAGAAATGGAGAGAGGAGGGGAAGACAGAGACAAGAGGGGGAGAGAAAGACAGACACCTGCAGATCTGCTTCACCACCTGTGAAGCAACTCCCCTGCAGGTGGGGAGCTGGGGACTTGAACCGGGATCCTTACGCTGGTCCTTGCACTTCGCGCCACGTGCGCTTAACTCGCTGCGCTACCACTCGACCCCCAGAAATTTTTATTTATAAATAAATTAATCAATTAATTACCCATTTCAGCCCAGAACAGATGTGGAAAGTTTGACATGGGAAAAGTGGCGATGAGTATCATGATGCTGGCTGCGAACATTCACTCAGTGCTTATTATGTGGCAGGCACTCGTGTACATGTTTTAAGGGCTCTAGCTCCTCTAACCATTGTCACCAGCCTATTACTAGCAACCTTGTAGCCCCTGGGGAACGGGGTTTGGGGAGGGAACAGAAAGCTGTTAGCATCCCTGCAGTGTGGACCCACCAGCTGACCCCAGCCCACATTCCCACTCTGCCCTCCAAGCATGGTGCTCAGAGCACACCAAGGTTCTCTCATATCTAGAATCCCAGGTATGTGGCTTGAAGACCCTGGGGGCAATGGCCACCCTCTCTGTGTTCTTGTCTGCAACCCAAATCAGCAAAGCAAAAGAGGAAAAAGGCAATTGCGATCAGCATTCCATAGAGGGGAAGAGGGACCTGGCACTAGGAGACAGGAGGACCTGGCACTAGTTCCCAAGAGCTGAAGCTGGAAGGGCTGAGCCTGCACGCATGTCTAACACATGAGGTCATCAACACTTGAGGGTGTCATCAAGACCAGGAGCTAGCAGGTCCAAGTCACTCCAAAGATGAGGGAAAGCCTGTTTCTAAATGCTGCAAACAATAAGCACCATGAGGATGGGGGAGTAAGTTGTAGTATATACGAACAATGGAATACTACTAAGCTATAAAAAATAGTGACTCCACTATTTTTGGCCGATCCTGGATGGACCTTGAAAAATTCATGTGAAGTGAAATAAGTCAGAAACAGAAGGATAAATATGGGATGATTTCACTCTCAGGCAGAAGTTGAAAAACAAGATCAGAAAAGAAAACACAAGTCGAACCTGAACTGGAATTGGCATATTGCACCAAAGTAAAAGATTCTGGGGTGGGTGGGGAAAATACAGATCCAAGAAGGATGATAGAGGACCTAGTGGGGGGTGTATTGTTATATGGAAAACTGAGAAATGTTACGCATGTACAAACTATTGTATTTACTGTTGAATGTAAAACGTTAATTCCCCAATAAAGAAATTAAAAAATAAATTTTAAAAAAAGAACAAGACCTTCCTATTGAGTCTAAGACTCGACACTAGTTGAGACAAGTCCTCTGAATCAAAACCCAGAAATAATCAAGTGCCACAACAGACTGACTCCCAAGGAACCTACTTCCCAGCACCTGTAGTTCTGTAAAGACACAGGAAAGGAGGGAGGAAGACTAGACAGGCTGTCACTGGGGTTACTCTGTGGATGGAGCCTGAAGCATCCAAGAGTTAGGACTCGGCTCCCTAACATGAGCAATGCCAGATGACGAAGGAGAAAGCAGGTCAGCATCTCATGAGGAGAAAAGTTAAGTAACTATGATCACAAATAAGAAAGCAAGCCTGGAAGCTGAGGAATTCCAGGGAATAGTAGACTTCAAAGAAACTCAATTCAAAGGAGAAAAAGAGAAATCCCAGGGTAGGAAAGACAGTAAATGGACAGGGCTATCCTAACATGAAGTATAAGCACAGAGGAGCCTGGAGCCCTGCCCTTGAGCTGATCTCATAGTTCTGGGGTGGAGACCCACCCACCTCCTCCCAGCCAGGAGAACCTAGGTGCCAGGATAGAGAATAACTTCTTTGGGGACCCTTTATGCCAAATACACTAAGTAAAATAATAGAATTCAAATCAACATGCTTCTTCTGAAATGTGAACAGACTCTATGTCTTACTTTTAATCATCTAACACAAATGGACACTACTGCCAAAGCTGTGTGATACTGTCATACCTACACCGAGTCCCACTTTCTCATATTACCCACAACACCTTCCCCAGCAGGGGCCAGCCATGTACTCCAGGGACACCCAGTTGAAAGCAGGTGGGAGCTCTGACCCTCAAGGCTCTCAGGGCACAGGGAGGCCAACAAGCTTATAGCTTATCCACAGGGTACCCAGAGGAGGGGAGCCTCTGTGACAGCCTGGGGCAGTAAGACCCATAGTCCCAGGTGGGCCACCACCAAGCATGAAGCCTTAGGATGTGAAAGCAGCATTTAATTAAAAACAATTCCAATGGACTTCTTAGATCATAGAAGGGCTTGAGGGACCAATCTAAATAAATACTTTAAATATGTTGTCCTAAAAAAAAAAATGCTGTCCTGTATTGCTGTTGTGCTGTGCAGATATCCCCTCAGGCTAGTGCCAGTTCCCGCGAGAGTTAATACAATATCTCGAAGTGCCCTTCCCAACCAATCCTGTCCCAGCTCGTCACTCCCGGTTTTTGCCCTATAAAGCCCTTCTTCTTCTTCCGCCCCTCTCTCTCTTGCCTGTTTTTCATATTGGTGAACGGAAGGGTGCAGCACGTAGCAGGAGGTGGCCATTTCAGCTAGCTCCACATGGCCCGAACTGCTGCACACTCACCCAACTCTGAGGTGCCCGTGCGAATAAAGAATTGTGTTCCTTCTCCACTCCGGATCTCCTCTCTCTCTCTCCTCCACGGTGCAACACAACACTGTTGTTTTTATTAAACAACTTGAAAAGTAATCTCACCATTTCAGGAACTCTATTTACATAAAAATAAACTTCACCACAGAGCATATGAACATGTACATACATACACACACGGGGGGCGGGGGACCTGCTCGGAAGAACTTGGGACACTTCCAGCAAAGAGTATGCCAGGTAGAAATTATTACTCTTTACTTTCTGCTAAAGGTCTAGAAGAACATGAATTTCCACAATGAACAGTCACTATTCTGCAATAGAGTAAAAGATCTCTTAAGCACCTGGGACAGTCTAACTAAAGTCTGTCTTTACTGCAGACAAATATTCCCAGAGGAAAGGTTTCCAAGGTAGTGGCACTACTCTACTAAATGCTTTGAGAAACTTGCAGAGTGTTTTAAGGGGCTGAGTAATTAGGATGAAGGATCTTTTAGAATTCAGCAGGGTGGGACCAGAGCTAGCCATCCTACAAAATGTAGGAGCAGTGCTACACAAACAGTCTGCACAGTCAGAGTCTGAGTTTAACTCCTCTACCAGAGTGGCTGGGTGGGTAGACGGATAGATGACAGGAGGGAGGGAAGGAGAGGGGAGGAAGGTAGGGAAGGAGGGAAAAAGGAAGGAAGGGAGGGAGGGAGGGAGGGAGGGAGGGACAAGTAAGTGGATGGGTAAGTAGGCATGTGGAAGAGTGGCTAGATGATTTGCAGGTGGGTGGGTGGGGCTAAGGGCAGGTAAGTGGGTAAGTGGGTTGTGCATGGCTGATTTGAGGAGTAATGTTGTTTTCGACAGGTTAGGTTGTTTTCTCCAGGCTGGCTTCATGGGTGGGTAACAGACGACCAGGGATTCATGGTTGAGCTGTAGGCAGTGTCTCTTTATTCATGCAGGACGCAGCACAATCTAAGACGAGCTAAGCTAAACTCAAGGTACAGTACCATAAAACTCACAATGCTGTCTTTATATATACTTGCCAAGTAAGGTGGAAACAGGATGTGACATAGAGGGGGTGGAGAGAAAAGTGACTGGTGAAAATCAGAGTGTGACAAAGAGGGGGCAGATTAGTCGAGAATCCTATCACTGAACCACAAATGCCCTGGAGGGAGGGTGGAACTTGTTAACAGTGGTTATGTAAATAGAATGAAGTGGTTATGTAAATAGAATGGTGTTAAGCAGGGGGGATTTAAACCAAATGAAACAGAAGGGGTCTCATGCATACCAACAGAGTAAGGGAATGAATGGTGTGCAGCTGGATGAGTGAATGGTAAGTGAGTGGATGAACAAAGGGAACTAATGAAAGCATAGAGGATATTCAGTCTCATTAAAAAAAACCATAGGAACATAGTTGCTATTCTGAAGCATCAAAAAATAAAGTTACACTAGACAAATAAAGAACAGGAATTGTCTGTCCATGTTTCTGTGTCCAGGACTGTCGGTAAATTGTGAGGAGCCTCACAAAGCACCCTGAAATCCTGATACTATGGCCTATCTACATAATCATTGTTTTGCCTGAAAGATCCCCACCCATTACATTCCTTTGATCTATCTTCTTTCTACTCTCAAGACCCTCCCTGCCTCCAGGGTAGTATTAATCCTACCAGTTAATACCCTCGCAACAGTTACTAAGTAAGTTCCTACCTTCCCAGCCCCTTTTACCTTTCTCCACCCCTTTCCTAGCCATTTCCATTTCCGTCTTGCCACTTCCAGGTCTACCCTTTAAAAAGACTGGGCTCTCTGATCAATAAAGAGCATTGCATTGCCTTGCATCATGTGTTTGGTTCCTGAGTCATCTCCTTCATGTCACTAAGTAAGTAGCATCCCAGGCTGGCTCTGGTTGAGTTCTCTCCAACCCAGAGAGTACACGCCCGGGAAGAGGCACCCCCATGCTAGCCCAGCACAGGACAATGGACAGGGACAGTGGGTAAAGAACAAGCAGAGTGAACAGCTCAAGACCAAGGCCACGATGGTGATGGCCAGCTACAAAGATGGAGCATTCCCTCTGCGATTCCTCACTGAAACCTCTTCCTGTTAGAGCCCTTTTTCACCTGATCCAGCCCCACTGAGGCAAGTACCCTCCATCTGGAAGACAAATAGCCTGTACACAGTCAACAGGCCAGAAGTGGCAGAGCCTGGTTGTGGACCCGGTGGGTCTAGAGACAGGTTGTGGTGCTCTTTCTAAGGCTTCCAAAGCCCGTTGAAGATGGGGCTGAACAGGCGGAGCTCTAATGCAGTAAAAGGTAGGAGGAGCCAGAGCCTACTGATCTGCTTGTCCTGCCACAGCCCAGGAAAGTGTGGCTTGTGGATGGAAACATTCTAGGAATGAGCAGGCTAGAAGCTGGTCTGGTGGTGATCAGAAAGTGCTAAGAAAACAAAGGGCCTGACACTCAGTATCTGCCTCTCTAGCTGGGCAGCTTGGCAATTGGAAGGACAAAGGCCTAACCCCCGTACAGTGCCCCAGACTTCAAGGCACTCTGCAGCACTAATCACTGATACCATTCTGTTCCCACTCAGCAAGTGTTGTGGGGAATGGGCTGGCACCTGCCAATGAACAGCAAGGGTTTGGGGAGGGAACAAGCTACTGTTGTTATGACTACGTTCATCACCCACGCAGCACAAACCCTGCAATAAACCTCTTCACGTAATTAGGAGCTTAACTGGTAATCAAGAATATTCTCTTCTTTTTTCAGAGAGTTGGAATCACTGTATGAACTAATCTTTTGCTTTGCCCAACTTGGGAGTTTTAAATTTGAAGCCTTGACACTTTGGAGATGGAGAGTTTCACACTTAATTACATAGATTTGGGTTCCAAATGCAGAGGAAGAAAAAGTCCTCCTTCGGTGAGAATATTAGCGTCACAACAGAGGACTATAAATTCACGACACTGTTTGGCTCAGCAAAAATAACGAATGCTATGATCAAACTGCTTTCATAGTAGGAATGCTTAATTCTAAAAATAAATAATGTCCAACTGCAGGTTAAAGACTAAACCATCAGCACAGTTGCATGGCTGGAAACAACAGGAATAGGTCTCAGGTCAGTGGATGGGATGTCAGCAGACAACTGTCAAAAATCTTTGTCTTTACAAGGGAAGGCTGGTTAGAGCACCACCATCAGCAGCGAAGCAAGATGGCCATATCCAGCTACCAACCTTCTGGACAAGGAGGAACCAGCAAATGGCAATGCCCAACTCTCTCCTCTGCACACCTCAGCCGGATGATTTCAATCCCACAAGGGCAGAGCCAAAGCATAGGCGCAGTCTAGGGATAAGGGGTGAGGTATGAAGTAGATGATATACCATTCATGGGAAAACTGGCACCGAATTCTATGGGGAAAGGCTCTCTTAGCATCGGCGGAAACAGCAGCAACAGGATATAGGGTTCAAGGAAGGGAAAGCACAAAGGGAAAAACACAAAGGGAAAAATCTGGAACATTTATGGTCCTTGTCTTTTTTTTTTTTTGCCTCCAGGATTATTGTTGATGCTCAGTGCCTGCACCATGAATCCACTGCTCCTGGAAGCCATTTTTCCCCCTTTTGTTGCCCTTGTTGTTGTAGCCTTGTTGTGGTTATTATTGTTGTTACTGATGTCATTGTTGTTGGATAGGACAGAGAGAAATGGAGAGAGGAGGGGAAGACAGAGAGAAGAGGGGGAGAGAAAGACAGACACCTGCAGACCTGCTTCACCGCTTGTGAAGCGACTCCCCTGCAGGTGGGGAGCCAGGGGCTCGAACTGGGAACCCGACACCAGTCCTTGCACTCTGCACCATGTGGGCTTAACCCGCTGCGCTACCACCTGACCCCTTGTCCTTGTCTTTCTTATGCCCCTTTTGCAAAGGAAAACAATGTTTCACCTCACAACACTCTTTTGGCTTGACTAGATCTTTGATTTTTTTAATTTTTAATGCTGCTGTGAGTGGTTTTTGTTAATAGAAATGCTATTTGTTGAAATACTGATTGATCCTATTGACATGTATTCAGCACCTTGATGTGTACGAATAGGGTGGAGTTGGGAGAAAGAAAGTTGAGAGAAAATAAAGAACCACCATGGAGTCCAGAGGGAGAGAGACATTCATTTAGCTGCTCACCAACTCATGCAGGCACCATGTGCCGACCCTATTCATCTACAGCATTTGTTGACAGATGTCGTTACAGGGTGATCCCATCACAGGCTGTGTGTGTGTGTGTGTGTGTGTGAGAGAGAGAGAGAGCGCACACGTGTGTGTGTGTGTGTGTGTGTGTGTGTGTGTGTGTGTGTGTGCACGTGTGTGCGTGTGTGTAAATGAAGACCCAGCCAGACAGAAAGTAAGCAATGTGACAGGGACAGGCAGGTAGGTGGGTGCAAGTTCTGAAGGGCTGCTGGCTCATGGAGAGATAAGATAAGCATGAAAGAAGGGGCATAGGAATTGAGCCTTGAGGACAAGAAGAATCAGGCTCAGTGACAGGAAGAAGGTGACGCACACAGATCTGCAGGACCCAGAATCAAGAGTGATGTGGGATGTTTGCACAACTTATGCAGAAAGAGAACTTATTTATTTATTTATAAAATGGAAACACTGACAAAAACCATAGGATAAGAGTGGTGCAATTCCCACCACCAGAGCTCAGTATCCCTTCTCCTCCCCTGAACGCTTTCCTATTCTTTATCTCTCTGGGAGCATGGACCCAGGGTCATTATGGGATGCAGAAGGTGGAAGGTCTGGCTTCTGTAATTGCTGCCCTGCTGAACATGGGTGTTGACAGGTCGATCCATACTCCCAGCCTGTCTCTCTCAGAAAGAGAACTTTTGAGGACCATGGCAGCAGGCTCCAGAGTCCACTTCTCCTATAGAAAAGGCATGGAGGATGCAGGGGGACCTTGGGGGCCTCTGAACTTTAAAGTAATGCATCATGCCAGCCTGTACAAGCAAGGGGTAAGATTTAAGATCTGATCTGGAGACAGCATCTTGGAAATGAAGAGTAACTGAAGGTGGCAGGGGCACTTCTGACCAGAGTCTGCAAACCTCAACTGACCCTAGGGCACAGGGAATGCCTGGCCCACCACAGTGTCAGAGAAGAGACAGATTCCATCCCATGAATGCCTGGCACTAAGAACCCACCAGAGAAGACAGAAGAGCAGCATACTGCACTGCCCACCATATTTCCTCCATGGCACCATCTTCCAGCTGCACCACTCTGCACAGGTCTTCACTTGTCTTTTCTGGCCCCTGCTACAGCTGGAGAGGAAGGTCATGTCCACATATGCCCCGTGTCCTAAGCCCTCCAGGAGTGCCCCCGACACACAGGTACTCAACAAAGGGGTGTCAAGGGAAAAGATGGGAAAACTACCATCAAGAGTTTACAATCCAGAAGGCGGGAATAATCACATAAATAACCAGAATGAGAACACAATAAAAATCATGCCAGTTGCACTACGGAAAAAAAGGAAACAATTTATCTCAATGTCCTAGGTTTGAAGAACTAGCTTGGGCTGAGAGACAATTCACAGGGTGGGGGGCATGATTTGCCATGGCTGTGTCTAATTTCTAACTCTGGCCCTACAGGGGAATTGCCTGACACTACAGATGGCTCCAGTGCTGGGATGACTCTCCCACTCTGTCTCTCCGTCTAAATGAGAAAATTAGCCCTGAAATGGTGATATGGCAGGTGCAAAGGGAGACAGAGACAGAAACAGAACACTATCCAAATGAGGCCGTTATGGATGTGAGGATGATCGGGCTGTGATATCTGTCACCCCGTTGATTGCCAGAGCTGATTCGGCTGATCTGGCTAGCTGGATGGTGGCCCCTCACCCCTCACCGCTCCATGTCCGTCCTTCCTGAAGCTGCACTTGGTCAAAGAGGATGACCTCCCCCAAATAGACAGATCGGTCTTCAGTCAGGGGTATACGAGAAGCTGCACTCCCCTGCCAAACAAGCTCTCAAGACCCAAATTAGGGCATTACCAGGCTTAATTTCTTTTTCTACCGATAACACAAACACATTAACCAATGGGAGGCCCTTCCAATTGAAAGGAGCATTCTCGAAACAAAATCATACTCCGTGTACCCAGCTTGCCTCCTTTGTGTAAAAGCTCAGAGTTCTCAGAAAACAAAGTAAAAGTCATTTCTAATCTTGAGTCATCCCTGAAAAACTTCTGAACTTCTGCTGCTTCTGAACTTGCCCGTGACACTAGCAGGAACATCTCAGAAACACAGAAAGCACATTTGAGGCCCAGCATCCATCCGTCCAGCAGAGCAGGCTATCATTACCCTCTCCCACACTCCACAAATCAGATGTGAGGCATGCACAGCCCACATGGCTTTGTCCAGAGCTCATGATATTCCTCTGAGGTACAGGTGCTGTCCTCAAACCCAGATGCAAACTCTTTACACCTACGCTCACCTATTTAGGAGTTCCCTGGTCATACCTAAATGAGGAAAGGAACAGAAGAGTACCCACGGCCTTTTTTTCTTTTCTTTAAAAAGTGATACCTATTTATTATCTTAAATAATTGAAACAGTATCAAATCTCCCAAAAGTCATTTGCTTGGTTGTTGAAAAAGTCATGATATATTTTTTCATGCTTTTCTATGAAAAATGCATCATGACTTTATCATTACTATTATTATTATTATTGTTAGTGATTTAATATTGATTTTAAAAAATTCCACACTGTTCCCACCACCAGAGTTCTCTGTCCCCATTCCCTCCACTGGAAACTACAGTAGTTCTCCCCCAGATCACAGGTATGGGTTGACTATTATTTTTATAACTATCTATATTTTTATATATTTGCCCATTTTTTTTCCCATGGTCTTGTCTTCTCCTCCATTCTAAGTCACACCTACATCTATTCCTACTTCTGATCTTCCGTTTTTCCTCTTCTCTCTCCAGATCTTGATGGAACTGGAGTTCAGAGCCCTTTGGTCATCTCCCCCTAACATTTCTCTTCATCTGGGAGTATGGACCAAAATTCTTTATGAGGTGCAGAAGGTGGGCGGTCTGGATTCTGTAACTGCTTCTCCGCTGGACATGGGTGTTGGCAGGTTGCTCCATACCCCCAGCTGGTTTCTATTTACCCTTAGTGGGGTAGGGCTCTGGAGAGGTGAGGTCACCTGCAATGCCTTCGTCTAATGCCCGCTTTCCAATAAGAAGGAGACTCTGGAGAGCTCCCCATCTTTCAGAAGCCTGACAACACAAATTTATAGAGAAAATAAGCCTTCTTGAGTCATGATGATCTGCAAACACAAACTGATCATAAATCAATCTATCACACTGATTTACTCCCTTCATCTAATTAAGTCGAAAATAAGTCCTCAAAGGGTAAATGGGTCCTTAAATCAATCAGCAAAATATTCCCTCACTCAAATCATTGCTAGTCCAGCCGAATGGAAAGACAGATCGACCAACACAAGATGTTTATTCTGGAAGGCCTTGGAGAAGCACAGTGAAAAAGGGGTGGAGGAAGGTACTTGCAGACTTGTATGGTGTTACACCATGGCACCAAAGGTGTGTATAAAGAGGTTCCCAGAGCAACACTGAAAGAACACCACCTGGCTAGCCCCACCCCCCCACCCCCGAGAAAGGCCAAAGCGGAGAGTTCAGCTCTGCCATCACACATCACAGGCAGTAGTTTCACCGGTGGAAAAACATCATGTGACATTATTATAGGCCCAGGATAAATGTCACACAGTCTATGTAAAAAAAAAAAGGAAAAACAACTTCTCAGTAAGAAAAATGAGTAAGTCCACTGAAATGGGGAAATAGCTTAAATGGTGTCGTTTTTAAAAGGGGTCAGTTAAAATCACAAAGAAATGGTCCAGTTGGGCCTATGAGCTGGCCCAGCATGTGGAGTACATGCCTTCCCATGGCTCAGAACCAGAGCTGGATCCCTGGCAACAATTTGAAAGCACCAAGGACAGTTCCAGCAGGACTTCATGAGTGATGGGGTGATGCTCTAATGTCTTACCTTCTCTTGCACTCTTCTCCCCACCCACCTTTCTAAAATACAGAATAAAATCTGTATTGGGAGGTGGCTTGGCAGTATAGTATATAATGTTTTGGACTAGGCTTATCCCCTGGTACAGACAGAGAGAGAGAGAGACAGAGACAGAGACAGAGAATCGATTACCAGAAATGGTTTTAAATAAATACAAGCTGTACCTGATCACCTATTTAATGATTAATGTTCCAAACTTTAACATATCTCTTGACGCCAATAATGAGAAATAGCCCTCAGAACCACAAGGTGCACATGAGACCCAAGAGTTTGGCTAAGAGAGGAGAAACAAGTTCTGAAAACAACCTGCTAAAATGTGTCAAAGTACCTTAAGATCGACAACACTCTGCTGAGCCTAGATGTGCCGGTACTGAGAAGAGCCCCAGGCCCACCCAGTGTGAGATCCAGCTGGGGAACTGGTCTAAAAGATGAAACCCCAGCACCAAAGAAGGTGGACAGATGGAGCTGTGGGCCACCCAGGCTGTATGGCTGAATGGTAGATTAGATTGAACCAGGTGCCCTTACACTGTACAACGAGTGGAAGGGCAGGAAGCACATTCACAGGAAGTCACAGCACAGGGCGTTGGGTGGTGGTGCAGAAGGTTAAGTGCACATGGCATGAAGTGCAGGGACTTGAGTAAGGATCCCAGTTTGAGCCCCTGGCTCTCCACCTACAGGGGGTGTCACTTCACAGGCGGTGAAGTAGGTCTGCAGGTGCCTCTCTTTCTCTCCCCTTCTCTGTCTTCCCCTTCTCCGTTTCTCTGTGTCCTATCTAATAACAATACCAATAACAACAATAGCATTAACCACAACAACTATAAACAACAAGGGCAACAAAAGGGGGGAAAAATTAGCCTCCAGGAGTAATGGATTCGTGGTGCAGGCACCCAGCCCCAGTGATAACCCTGGAGGCAAAAAAAAGAAAGAAAGGAAGGAAGGAAGGAAGGGAGGGAGGGAGGGAGGGAGGGAGGGAGGGAGGGAGGGAGGGAGGAAGGAAGAAAGAAAGTCACAGCTTCATAGCACAGTCCTCCATGAAGATTCTGTGGAAGCGCGAAGTGACAGCTAATTGAAGGAAGGACTTGCCGCTCCAATAGACAATCCAGATCTTTTTTTTTTTTTAAAGATTTTATTTATTTATGAGAAATAACCTGGCACATGTGCTGCCGGGGATCGAACCTGGGACCTCATGCTTGAGAGTCCAAAGCTTTATCACTGCACCACCTCCCAGACCACCTAGACAATCCAGCTCTTGCTGATGCTCCAATAGTGGGTTTTGACTGGGCCATTCACGACAGAGTAAGTTGCTTCTACTGTCAATTTTTGGTCCTCTATGAATCATTCTGACACATTAATTCTAAATTCTGCTCATGTTTCTCATTACTTATGTTTAAATTGTGATTCCTCTGGTCCAGTTCACAGCAGCAGTGGGAGAGAGATCCCTGGTCCTAGCATCAGGGTTTTAGGCTGAGACTTAAAATGAGGCTTGTGGCCATCAACCTTGTAGTCATTCTAACGTTGATGGGACATCTCTCATCACTTTCCGGCATGGTCTTTCCAGGAACCAGGCTAGCAACCCAACCCCCAGGCTAGATTTCAGTAGCCCTGGCAATATCCCAGTCAACCAATCCAAATATGGAAACATCCTTAATACATTCTACCCTCTCTACCATATCCAGAAAATGAACCACAAACACCAAGTCAAAACTGACTTCCATTGTAAGAGACCCAGTTGGATGGCAATAACCACAGACATGGCATGAGGCTGCTATGTCCAAATAAACCAGACAGACTGTGCTGTAGTACAAGGGCAAAGGAAATGAAGCTGTCTCAACTCAGCACTTTTTCTTTTTTAAATTTTTAAAAAATATTTATTTATTTTCCCTTTTGCTGCCCTTATTGCTTTTTATTGTTGTTGTAGTTGTTGTTGTTGATGATGATGTCATCGTTGTTGGATAGGACAGAAATGGAGAGCGGAGGAGAAGACAGAGACGGGGAAGAGAAAGACAGACACCTGCAGACCTGCTTCACCGCCTGTGAAGCGACTCCCCTGCAGGTGGTGAGCCAGGGGCTTGAACCGGGATCCTTACGCCAGTCCTTGCGCTTTGCACCACCTGTGCTTAACACACTGTACTACCGCCTGACTCCCAGCGCTTTTTTAAAATGTAATTCCAGGGAGTGAACCCAGGGTCTTATGCAAGTGTGACACTGCTGAGTGGTCTCTGAGCAGGCCAATTTTTCACTCTTAATTGTTTGAGAGGCGAGATACCACAGCACCACTCCACCATTCACAGGGCCTCCCAGCATCATCTATGATGCCCCCGTGTAGTCTGCGGGCTCCAACCCAGGGCGCTCACACATGCAAAGTTCTACGTGCTCTCCTGGCTGAGTGATCTCCTAGCCTCGTCAGCAATTCCTGAAGCATGCCTTTGTTCAAAAGAATCTTGTCAATTGTGGGTTCTTTGCTTTCTCAATTAAAAGAAAACTAACTGTTCCCCTAAAAAGAACAAAATAGTTTCATTTAAATACAGGCCCTCCCCTTCCTGCCAGTCAGAGGACACCCTGGCTCAGTTGCTGCCAATGCTCCAGTCACCCATGGTCAGCGGAGGTCAGCTGGATGGCCACATGCAAGGAGGTTGGCAGAAGACATGGTATCAAGTCTACCAAATAAGCCCTTCTCAAGTGACAGACAGCTCTGCCTGCTCCCCACCCCTTGTCCTTACAGGTCTTCAGAGTTTCAGGCTGTAACATGTCAGAAAAGCAAACAGCTGAGAGCCAGAAGGGGAGGAGGGCACTTGCATACCAACAGGCAACTATGTCACCCATGCTCAGGTTCTTAAGGTCCAGAATCTGGAATAGACCCCCAAATCGTACCTGATAGACCCCAGAGAAGAGCAGGGAAGTGACAGCAGCAAGTCAAATCACAAAGCCTTGGTGACGGGGACCGCCTGCCAGCAAGTATCTTGCTCCCAACACCTAGTTCCATGCTTCTGCAAAGGCTGAAGGCAAGTGGTGGCAGCTGCACTGTACCCCATTCCCCCACTCCTTGACAGGCTAGGGGTCTAGAGGAAGCTGCACAGCCCAAGCCAGTAGTGCCTAATCAGCCCTGCATCTCACACCCTGCCTGGCACAGTGACTCAGCCTTGGAGGGACGGTCCAACTTGGATTCCAGTCACCTAGACCACCACCACTAGCAGAGCCTGCACACCCTCAAATCAAGGACCCAAAACTGACAGACCTGGGTGCCAGAGATGGCCTGTCTCCTGGGTTTCATACTGGACAATTACCATTTTCTGAAACAATAAATATGAAGAGTCGTGGGAGCTGGGAAGGCAAAGGAATCCATTCCAGTCAAAGGCGGCAAAACTGAGCATGACTCAGGAGGGCCTCCTGAAAGCCAGGCGGTCAACAGGTCTCTATGTCCAAGGGGCAGGGCTGGCAGTGTGAAGAGCTCCATGTGGTCCAGGAGGGCCCCAGGGCAGGTCCAAGAATCAAGTGTGGTGAGATGATCAGACTTTGACTATTTTCATTCCCAGAAAAGACAGTGTGGGGAATTTTTATGTTTTAAATAAAAGAGGAGGGGAGGACTAGCTGAAAAGTCTATCACTGAAAACACAGTCAAGATATCAGAAGAATTTCCTTCCAATTTCTGTATTCAGTCTCTGATCTACTTTTATAAGACAACGGTTGCATTATAAACCTAAACCTGTGCCCTGAAGAAATGTGGTGTCTGGAACAAGGATTTCCCACTTTATAAGAGCCTTTGAAGTTGTTGTTTAGGACATTGTGTGAAAGCCTAATAAATTGCCAGTACCCCAGTTTAGTCAGTCATATTGTCACCTCAGGGTCTTTTCATCACTTCAAATATTTTACTAGTAAAAGGAATGCCCCAGTGGACTGACTATTTACATAAGGAATTTGATCCACAGTGAGAGCCTTTCCCAGAAGGCAAACCTCTCCCATGGCATATGCAGATGAAGAGTAAGAACATCTTAGGGCTCCTGAAAAGTGTAGGAAAATATTTTTGTTTGTTTTTTAAATCCTTTATTTATTTATTATTGGATAGAGACAGAGAGAAATTGAGAGGAGAGGGAGAGGTAGAGAGGGAAAGAGACAGAGAGACACCTGCAGCCCTGAACCCTGATCAGCTTGAACCCTGATCCTTACACACTGTAGTAGTGTGCACTTAACCTGTGCGCCACCACCTGGCCCCTCAGGAAAATATTTTATGGAGTGTTTGGATTCACACTAAAATCCAGCAACACCCAAGACAGCAGCTTTCCCCAACCCTCCCCAGAAGCTCTTTCCTTCCATCTCTACTCACTGGAGAGGTTTAAATACCTCAAGAAAGAGAGGCTTAATTTGCATTTCTGAATTTTTCTCGTATAGGGGGGCCAAGCAGTAGTGCACTGGGTTAAGCACACCTAGTACAAAGCACTAAAACCCGTGGAAGATCCCAATTCAAGTCTCTGGCTCCCCATCTGCAGGCAGGTGAAGCAGGTCTAAAGGTATCTTTCTCTCCCCCTCTCTGCCTACCCCTCCTCTCTCAATTTCTCTCTGTCCTACCCAAAAGAGAAAAAATGGCCACCAGGAGCAGGGAATTTGTAGTGCTGGCACTAAGCCCCAGTGATAATCCTGGAGGCAAAAAAAAAAAAAAATTAATAGTCAGGAACCTAAAGGCAAAAAAATAGCAGATGAGTTTTGAGATCTCCATTTTGGAAAAAAAAATAAATAAAAACTAGTAGATCTATTTTAGGTATATTCCAGGGGGTCCATGACTTTACTAATTTTTGCCTGAACACGACAGCTAACATGTAGGTGGACCCAGGTATTGTCTGAGGAGATGGTTCAGAGTTGGAAGTAGGACTAGAAAGCTGGATCAGGGCAGACAGTAACTCCCAAATATGGGTATAGAAGTGTCATTTTATAGTGTCTTTTTTTTTTTTTTTTTTTTTGCTCCCAGACGGATAAAGAATAGGAAAGATTTCAAGGGAGGGGACGGGATATAGAACTCCGGTGGTGGGCATTGTGTATAACTGTACCACTCTTATCCTGTGATCTTCATTGATATTTTTTTATTTTATAAATAAATTAATAAAAAATAAAACAAAATAAAAATTAACTGGTTTTACACAAGTGTCTTTGTGACTGTTACTGGGTTTCATTTTGGATTCACTAAATAGCGTGCAGAAAATATTTTGATTTTCTTGGCAAGTGTCCTGTTGTTACATGATCCAGAAGCAAGGAAGCAGGCACAAACTGCTCAGAGGCATGCAGGAGCCAGGGGGCTGAGCTCACTGAAGTCAGGGACTGTTCCCTGCAGGTATGAAGTCTGACTATGGGCCTGGAAATGACCAGAGCACTGGAGAAACTAAATGTCATGCCGGTATAAAACTGCAAAGAAATGCACATGAGCTGGTAGAGGTGGAAAACACAGAGGAAGCAATAGCAATTATTTAACCCAAACTTGGGGTCAGATTTTAAAAGCACTTAAATGGTACTTGACATCCAGTGGTCACATTTTTCTGAAATTCTTAACTGCTATTTTAAAGTGTTAGGTTGCTTTTCATGGACTGGTAGAGTGAATGTATTTATTCAAAGGCACCTAAAGATTATAATTCATAACTGAGGCTACAGCTAACATCACTAGTTACAGAGAAAGTGGAAGTGAAAAATCTGAAGATGTGTATCAGTATCCTAACACTTGGTTGCATTCCCTACTCACCTTTATGGAATTCTGTTTATGCTGGGGGTTCTGGCTCAAGTGTTTGGATCTGAGACGGAGACAGGCCATCTATTTGTTTGCAGTTGTATGAAAGACGAGAGAGATCTGGGCCTGACTGTATCTGCACATTCTAGCTCACTCTGAAAGTCCTACAGCCAAGGATCCAAAAGATGGCAAGAAAACCAAGGTTTAAAACTGCACCTCAGTCATTTGTTATAACAAATACCACACGCCAAGCCAGCAAGTGGGCATTTGAATAGGAGCTTCCAGTCAGGTGTGGGAAGAAGAAAGGAAATTACAAATAGCAGCACAGATTTCTGACTGTGCTCTGCCAGGTTATTATCCACTAGCTTCGACCCAGGCGCTTCTAGAATGTTCTATGTCACTGTGATTTCTCTTTCCCCAAAGCTCTAGTGAAAGTCACACCTCATTCTCTGATTCCATCACCTTTACAAGGAATCAGGGATTTTGTTTAAAGTGATTTAACAGTGATTAACAAGATTGTAAGATGACATGGGTATAATTAATTCCATGCAATTCCCATCGCCAGAGCTCTGTGTCCCATCCTCTCTACTGGAAGCTTCCCTATTCTTTATCCCTCTAGGAGTATGGACCAAAATTCTTTATGGGGCACAGAAGGTGGAAGGTCTGACTTCTGTAACTGCCATTCCGATGAACATGGATGTTGGCAGGTCGATCTATACCCCCAGCCTGGCTCTGTCTTTCCCTAGTTGGGTAGGGCTCAGAAGTAGGACTCTTTGAGAGCAATTGAATCTATATTTGAGCAAAAAGATTTTTTAAAAAATGCCTGTTGAGAAAATGGGAGACTTTTGGAGATACCTGGGGCAGCATGGGAAAGGTAAAATGAAGTGTCAGCAATGCCCATGAGCCATTAAAATGGGCAGAATCTGAAAACCTGAGTCCATGCTGACACACAAAGGGACATAAAGTGCAAAACACACACACTAGAAAACACACACACACACACACACACACACACCATGCCAGAGAGCAAGCACGCCAGGTAGAGCTCAGTGATTTGAACCAAACTGTTCAGGAAGGAAAAGTGGAGGTAAGACGGGGTCCAGGTCAACTTTGAACCAAGTAGAGTAAGCACTAAAGAAGATGTTTTCCATCTTACTGTTTCTATTTATTCTCTAGTTGTTTGCTCACAATAAAAAAGAAATTTTAAAAGTAGAAAGGCCTTCAGAGGATACCATAAGGTACTTAATCAAATATTTTCTACCTAGATACCCTCCTCACCTAATTCCTATTTCACTTCCCTCAATCACTCCAAGGCTAGCCTTCTCAGATAAAGTAAGGACTACAAAAGCTGGATTAGGGCAAAAGACAGGAACACTCTAATGATGGCCCTTTTAGTCACTACCAGGCTACCCCATCATCTGGGGCCCTAGTCAGGGAATCCTGGAACTCCCACATAGACATGATAGGCCTAGACCTCTAACAGATCCCTCTGTCCACCATCACTGATGATCTCCATCAGGAACATCATAAACCCTCTTATGGGCCTCTACAGGACCTTGCCCTCAATGTGGGTCAACAGTGGTAGAAACTGGCCCACTCTCCAAAGAGAGGCTGGGTCAACAAACTCTGCCACTCAAGGAAGACAGGTCCTGAAATGAGTGCAGCCTGGGATGTGATCATGGACTTCAAGCTCAGACCGACAGGGATGTAGAGTTTACACAGGCTCCTGTGCTGAATATGAATAGACATGGGCCCTAGGTCAGAACAATGGGGTCTACAGTTAACAACAGTATCTATGTACTTTCCCTATATTTGGGAGTTACTTCTGATCAAGCTTTCTAGTGCTATTTCCAACTCTGACACCATCTTCCCAGACAATACTCCTTGTCCACTTGCATGTTAGTTGTCAGGCTCAGGCAAAAATTAGTAAAGTCATGGGCCCACTGGAATATACCTAAAATAGACGTCCTTCCAACATGAAGACACCAAATCTCATCTGCTATATTCTTACTTTTGGGTTCTTGATTATTAAACAATTTGATCTGCTTTGTATCTTAATGCTTTTCAGCCACCAAGTTGCAGATGCCAACCTGACTTCCCTGAGAAGACGACCTCACCAATGTGTCCTGGAACCCCCTCCCCAGACCCTTACCCCACTAGGAAAAGATAGAAACAGGCTATGGTTATGGATCAGCCTGTCAATGCCTATTCCCAGCTGAGAAACAATTATAGAAGCTAGACCTCCCACCTTCTGTGCCCCATAAAGAATTTTGGTCCATACTCCTAGAGAGATAAAGAATAGGGAAGCTTCCAGTAGAAGAGATGGGACACAGAACTCTGGTGGTGGGAACTACGTGGAATTAATTATACCCCTATCATCTTACAATCTTGTTAATAATTAAAAACATTAATCATTAGTGTTTTTTATGTACCCAATAATGACCCTGGGTCCATACTCCCAGAGAGATAAAGAATAGGAAAGCTATCAGGGGGTGGCAATGGGATACGGAGTTCTGGTGGTGGGAACTGTGTGAACTTGTACCTCTCTTATCCTATGGTTTTTGTCAGTGTTTCCTTTTTATAAATAAAATATTTTAAAAAATCATTAGTGTTAATCATTAATAAAAAAAGAATGTATGAATTTGGGGGGGGAAGAAATTTGAAAGAAACAGGCTCAAAGTTGCAGAAAGCCAAAATATAATAGTTTTCAGCTTCCTCTATTGTTGGTCTGGGTTAGTCTGAAGCTTCTATAAGGACAGATGTGTCTGAACCAGCAAAATAGCTCACTTGAATAGTGTGCTGCTTTGCCATGTGTGCACCCAGGTTCAAGTCTGGCATCCACAGCACTGAAGGAAGCTTTGCTACTTTGACCTTTTTTTAATGCGCAATTTAATACTGATTTATAAAATCCTAAGATATTCGGGGTATAAGTCCATACAGTTCCCACCCCCAGAGTTCTGTGTTCCCACCCCCTTCCACTGGGGACTGTAGTGGTTCTCTCAAGGTAATAGGTACGGACCCACTTTATAGTCACTTATCTATATCTGTATCTATGTATTCTTTTTGCCCATTTTTTCCTATGGTCCTGCCTTCACTTCCTAAGTTGCCCCTACACCTATTATTACTTCCAGGAGTCCATCCTTGTTTCCTCTTTTCTCGCATATAAGAGAAACAGAACCTGACTTCCTCTGCTGTTTTCCAGATTTGCTTTTCTTTCATTGACGGTATGAAAAACAAGATTCTTGGTGACACACACTTTGGCTTCTGGTGGGTTGGGGGTTCAGTGCCCTCTGGTTATCTTCCCCTATCACTTATCCCTCTGAGAATATGGGCCAAAATTCTTTTGGGGGCGCAGAAGGTGGAAGTGTTGGCTTCTGTAACTGCTTCTCCATCAGACTTGAACACTGGCAAGTCTGATCTCTTCCACTCTCTTCTTCTCTAACCTCTATCTTTATTTATTTATTTATTTATTTATTTATTTTGCCTCCAGGGTTATTGCTGGAGCTAGGTGCCTGCACTACGAATCCACCGCTCCTGGCAGCCATCTTTTTACCGTTGCTGTTATTGTTATTGTTGTTGTTGGATAGGACAGAGAGAAATTGAGGGAGGAGAGGAAGACAGAGAAAGAGAGAAGATAGACACCTGCAGACCTGCTTCACCGCTTGCAAAGTGGCCCCCATGGAGGTGGGGAGCTGGGGACTCAAACTGAGATCTTGTGCCAGCCCTCGTGCTTCTCACTATGTGCTCTTAACCCAGCGTGCTACCGCCTGGCCCCTGGTACCTCTATCTTTATTACACACACACACACACGTACACACATGTGTGCACACACATGCCTAGAAGAATCTCCAGGTCTCCCGTATTCACAAACATCTCCCCCTGAAACACACACACCACACACGCCTAGAAGAATCTCCAGGTCTCCAGTATTCACATTCTCCACCCCCCCCCACACACACACACTCCCTCCAGTTGAGGGGAACAAAAGCAATTCAATGAGCACCAGTGTTTTCCAAAAGTCGAGTTCATCTAAGATAACAGGATGTCAATCTTCCCTCACCTGAAAAGCACTGTGTAGTATCTCTCTTAATCTTTGCTAATTTGATAGACAAGAATAGAACTGCATTATTGGTTCAATTTGCATTTTCAAATTGTGAAATGTTGAGCTTTGAAGCTCAACATTTTTTAGTTTATTAGTCATTTGTGTTTCCTACTTTGCAATAGCTCTGCTTATTTCCAAAAAGAGAATTTTAACTATGTATTTCAGTCTCACAAGCATAATAAGAAAATGGCTGATAGAGATAAATACTACCACCGCCCCCAAAAAAACCCACACATGTGGCGAGGAGAAAGCACGTGCCGTTTGTAAAATGCAAATGCAACCTTCAACAGTGCAGAATACTCAAGGAGCTACCAATCACAGCAACCACGACTAGTTAATGTGAAGCCACCCTTGTACATGAGCATGAAAGATAACTGAAATCATGATGCCAGTCTATAGTGGCTCAGGGAAAATCATTTATTTTGTTTGACCTTTCTTATTCATTCAACATAAGTGTACTTTTAATCTAATATACCAATATGTACTGATTAACCCTGCTTTAGATAAGTCAAAATTAACAAACCACTCCAATAATAAATCAAAAAGTCGTAATTGGGATTTTAATTTTTTATAAGTAACCTACCATGTAGCACTAGGCTGAATATTATATCACCACCACATAATTACACCACAACATACTCCACAGCCCATCCTTCACACTGTTATTAGACTCATAAAATATGCTTTCAGAATGAGAAAAAATAGCTGTCAAGAACAGCATCTTATTATTCAACTATTAAACTTTTTAATCATCAATCAGTTTAATTGCTCCTGACATAGGTTATAAATAACATTTCGTGGTTCAATAAAATACTACAAGGATAACCCCTTCGCTCCCACAGTTGATCAGAAATTCCTCCCTGGATATTCCAGTTTGATCTACTCAACCTTTACTGAGATCCATTTCAAGTGGGTATAACATTCTGATGCATCTGGCTAAATTAGTGGGGCTCACGTGGGGAGTGGGGAACACGCTGAGGAATCATATTTGATTGTACAGCAGTATTTTTAAGGAGATTGCTAAGGGAAAGACAGCCCAGCTCACTCTGGTCCAAACCCAGTAGCTGAATCAACATGTTAGTGGTCAACCTTCTTCACTTGCTTTGAGTTGTGTGGGCTCAGTGTCCCAAGCTCACATTCCCCACCTTGAGAGGGGGCTGCCACAGAGGTTGAGGTGACAGTCATTTACTTTCAAAGGACTTCAAATTGAGAGATGATTATATTTTGGAAAGACAGGACTCGGATACTGACTAGAGGACTTTGACTTGATTCATTACAGCTCAGAAGCCATGTGCACAGCCCAGGATGCGTGCAACACAGCATGTCTTTCATCTTCATAGGGCCCTGTGCTCCAGAGACTCAGTGCCACTGGGGCAGGGGGAGGGGTGTTCCAGCCAGCCTGAGGGGCTCACTCAACCAACCCTGAGTGGGTCCACTATCTATTAACGTTTCTCACACAGCCATTTCTTCTCCTTTGCAATGTTTCACCTCTGTAATTAAATAGCAATGTGAGTTCAGGTGTTAATGATAGTGGTCCCTGGCTAAGTGTAAGTTTGAAAGATCTAGTGAGCGACCTCTTAATGCAAACCACCTAAGAGATGATGCCCATGGCACTCTGACTGATGGCCAGGTGGATACCCAGTGTCCCAGGGCATGAGTGACAATTACCATGTGCAAGGACCAGGGTTCAAGCCTCTGCACTCCACCTGTAGTGGGGGTGCTTCATGAGCAGTGAAGCAGGTCTGCAGGTGTTGCTTTCTCCCTTTCTATCTCCCCTCCCTTCTCAATTTCTCTATCCAAATATAATATGGGGGGGAGTAGCTACCTGGAGTGGTGGGTTTGTAGTGCTGACACCAAGCCCCAACAATAACTCTGGTGGCAATAAAAAAAAAATTTTTTTTAAAGATATCTGACTCTCAGAAATAAGGCCAGCCGTGCACTGCAGGACATGTCGCATTCGAAGAGGGGAAAACGGGAGTGAGCCCGCTGCAATGAAGCTCTCTGTCTGTCTGTCTGTGTGGTGGAAAGAAGTATTCAAGGAAGATGTGGTACGTCAAACGTATACTGTTAAGCACAGCATAGCCCCATGGCTGTCGATGTTTGATATTAAACTTACAGGTCAGCCCTTCCTCCCCTCATGTAAACAAGTTGTAAATGACACGTCTTTTCTACAGCAAGTCAAGAAGTGTGGTTGGCACAGTTTCAGGAGGTCTACAAACCCACTGAAAACTTCTTGTGACTATCCAAACACAGGGGCAGATAAAGTCGCCAACATCAAGAGCCATCCAAGGAGAGAAGGGCACCAAAACTCAGATAAGAAGGATCAGTGGCCAGAGGTGACAAGATCAGGAGACTGCCCTCCTGGGATCAAGCAAGGAATGAGCTTGAAAGGAGGGTGTGGCCAATGAGGGGAACTGCTGCCAGGTGACAGAGCATCAAGGGACACACAGGTGGTTCCAAGTGACCTGGGTGAAGGCATAACTGAGTTTCAGCCTGCACCTGCCCCATCAGATTCCCATGTATCTTGTACTGCAGAGCTCAGCAAACATACCCTCTTGTGGACTTCTGTGCCTGCTATCATCACTGGTCTAGCTCCATGATGCTGAAGGGAACTCCTAGTGAAGAGGCAGGATGAGGGGACTAGCCATCTCATCACTTCCCTGCAGAGAACACAGCAGCCACTCCATCCCCAGTGTGTCTCCAGGGACCAGAGACCAGGGCACCTAGAGAGAGATGCTTCCTACTGAACTGGGCTCTACATGTGGGCCTTTTGCTCTAAGCAGCACAAGCTCCCATCAGTTTTAAGTCAGGCTTAGGAATTCTGTATGGATATGAAAGGAAGAAGCCATCAGTCACGGCTGCAAGCCCACCTGCTTCTAATCTCTGCTGTAACTGGACAGCTGACAAAAAGTGCTCGCTCAGCCCTGATGATGCATGATCACAAAGTCAAGCTCCACAGGCTCAAAACCAGCATCAAGGCCTGGTGACAGTCCCCACCCTGCAGGAAACACAAGCGTGTCGATCCACACATCCCACCGCTCTTTTCACACAACTGGACCAACTGCATATATTTTCCAGACTTGCTGCCCCAGGGAACACTGCACACCCTTGATTATTCTTTGGAAATGCATAATGCATGAATCATGAAACCAAGTGTGAAGGCCCAAATTTAGACATTGCTGCCCAGCCCCAGAAAATGCTATCCTTTTAGAATGTTCTTCTCAAGTGGTTTTGTGTTTTCTTGGCAAAATGGTGTATTATTATTGCAATAATAATGATTTAAATATAAATACCATTAGAGCCATAATAATAACGCACATGTACTTTGTGACTTTATTTCAAAGACTTCACAGCACTCAGCCATTAACCTCCCAGTGAGAAGAAAAACTGGAAGCATTGTCTCTATTTTGTAGATGAAGCGTCTGAGGCAGAGAAGTAAATGGTAGGTAGGCCTAAAGCCATGTATAGGAACAGTGAATGCTGGAAAATTGCTAGGTTCTCTGTAAACCCCACCAATATGCACACGTGCACACCCACATCGGCAAGAATGGGAGTACACACACACACACACACTCTCTCTCTCTCTCTCTCTCTCTCACCTCACAACAATCCATATTCTGAATATCTACAACAAATGAGAGCAAGGTCCAAGAGAAGGCACAGCAGAACAAATGTTCCACTGGAAATAAAGGAAGACTCCTGTGGTGGGGATTTTACTGCTCCCTGCTTCTTATATATAATGGGTACAAGACACTTTCTCTGCTTTATCAGCATCCGTGCTGATGTGCAGCCATCACCAGCACATGGTTACAATGCCATTTCCATGTGTAAACGCTGCCACAGCTCCTGTCTCACTGGTCCTAGAAACATCCTGGTGTCACTGAGCCCACAGGAGAAGTGAAGGGAAGGCAAACGGAACAAGAGCTGGCTCTGATGTGGGGCAGGAAGTGGGAACCACAAGCCACAAACCCTGGGGAGAATCCTATCCTTCACAGTGGGCAGAAACACCTGAGAAGAGGGGCGCAAATCAACCACACCATAGGGAGAAGAAAGCAAAGACAGAACTACCCTTGGTACAAGAGTTACACGGGGGTGGGGGGCGCTGGGTGGTAGCACAGTGGGTTAAGCACACATGGCGAGAAGCTCAAGGGCCAGCATAAGGATCCCGGTTAGAGCCCCTGGCTTCCCACTTGCAGGGGGTCACTTCACAAGTGGTAAATCAGGTCTGCAGGTGTCTTTCTCTCCTCTCTGTCTTCCCTTCCTCTCTCCATTGCTCTCTGTCCTAGCCAACAACAATGACACCAATACAACAATAATACTAATAACCACAATAATGATAAAACAACAAGGGCAACCAAAAGGGGAAAAAAAAAAAGCTTCCAGGAGCAGTGGATTCATGGTGCAGTCACTGAACCCCAGCAATAACCCTGGAGGCAAAATATAAATAAGTAAGTAAGAGTTACACCAGCTGTTTAGGGCATCTAAGAGGTAATGCAAAGGCACACGTTCAAGACTGAGCTCCCCACATCTCCAAAGCCAGATCCTATCCCCCAAGCGACAGACTTCACAAGGTAGGCCACATCAACGCAACCCCTCTTGTTCCTAATTAAAAGCAAAGTCCTGGGGGAGTCGGGCTGTAGCGCAGTGGGTTAAGCGCAGGTGGCGCTAAGCTCAAGGACCGGCGTCAGGATCCCGGTTCGAGCCCCCGGCTCCCCACCTGCAGGCAGGTCCCTTCACAGGTGGTGAAGCAGGTCTGCAGGTGTCTGTCTTTCTCTCCCCCTCTGTCTTCCCCTCAGCTCTCTCCATTTCTCTCTGTCCTATCCAACAACAACGACATCAATAATAACTACAACAATAAAAAAAGGGGCAACAAAAGGGAATCAATAAATAAAATAAAATAAAGCAAAGTCCTTCTAATGGCTCATGTCCTAGTAGACTCAGTCTTAGCCCCTTGGGTTTTCTAGAAATCAGGGTCCCCTGTGATTCTTTTTCTTTTTTTTTTTTTAAGATTCATTTTAGGTTCTTATTACTTTTTTATTTATGTACTTGTCTTTTGATACAGATAAAGCGAAACTGAGAGGAAAGGGGAAGATCAAGAGGGAGAATGAACTAGAGACACCTGCAGCATTACTTCAACACTCATGAAGCTTCCCCTCTCCAGCTGGGGACTGGGGGGCTTAAATCAGGGTCCTTGCACATTTGGTGTGCCCTGTACCAAGAGTGCCACCACCTGGTCCTTATCAGCTCTCATTCTTCATCTTTGCTCACAAAAAGGGATTGGAACACAGAGACAGATCTCTCCTGAAGTTTCTGATGGGCCAAGTAAGCAAAACTGAGACACCAGTCCACGTTCATGCTCTCTTTGGAGCACTTGTTCTCTCGGCAAACTATGGACAAAAAACAAACTCATCTACAGTGCACCAGGTTAAGCACACATAGTGTGAAGCACAAGGACAGATGCAAGGATCCTGGCTTGAGCCCCTGGCTCCCCACCTGCAGGGGGTCGCTTCATAAGTGGTGAAGCAGGTCTGCAGGTGTCTATCTTTCTCTCCTCCTCTGTTTTCCCATCTTCTCTCAATTTCTCTCTGTCCTATCCAACAACAACAGAAGCAACAACAACAATAACAACAGCAACAACAATGGGGAAAAAAGATGACAGCCAGGAACAATGGATTCATAGTGCAGGCACTGAGCCCCATCAATAACCCTGGAGGCCAACAACAAAAACAAAAAAACACACCTCTAAAAAAAGTCTGATTTATGTCAAGTGCGGAATAGCAACCCTTCAGCTTCATTACTCTGGTGAGACCTTTCCTAGTTCATAGGACTCCTTAACTCCATTTCAGATGGTGCACTTCTTAACAAAACCTCAAAACCTAGATATAAACTAGGGCCCATGAGATAAGACATATGTACATGTGTCCATAAGTTAGAGGAAAACATACACCTTAAAGCAAAAATGCACAATAGTTTGCAGTGAGTTAATAAATGCAGCAAGTAGAAAGACCTAAAAAAAAAAAAAAAAAAAAAAAAACACCATAAAGTACCTAATGCAATAGTTTCTACTTAAACCTGGATATCCTCCTCACCTACCTCCTATTACACGTCCCTCAATCACTCCAAAGCTAACTTTGTCAGACAAAGTAAGGACTACAAAAGCTGAATAAGGGCAAGAGACCGGCATACTTTAATAATGACTCTTCAGTAACTACCAGGCCACCCCATCATCTGGGGCCCAAGTCAGGAAGTCCTGAGATTCCCACACACACATGATGGCCCTAGGCCTCTAACAGATCCCTCTCGTCACTGTCACTGGTCATCTCCATCAGGAACAACATAATGGACCACTCTGTGGGCCCCTATAGGGTCTTGCCCTCAATGTGGGTCAAAAATGGTGGGGACTGTTCCATTCTTCAAAGGGAGGTTGGATAACATACTCTACCTACCACCTGAGGAAGATGGGTCCTGAAATTAGTGCAGCCTGGAATGTTCCTAGCCATGACCACAGAATGTGAGCTCAGAAATACAGGGATGCAGAGGGTACATAGGCTCCTGTACTGAATATGGGCCCCAGATCAAACCAGTAGGGTTTACAGTTAATAATATTTATATACTTTTCCCATATTTGGGGAGCTTCTCTCTTCCTTGATCCAGTTTTCTAGTCCTTTTCCCAACTATGACACCATCTCCCCAGACAATAACTTGGGTCCACCTGCATATTAGATGTCAGGCTCAGGTAAAAACCAGTAAAGTCATGGGCCCCTTGGAATATACATAAAACAAACCTACTAGCTTTTTCCAAAACAGAGACCCCAAATCTTCATCTGCAATATTCCAGCCTCTAGGTTCATGATTAGTCAACAGTTTGTTTGGCTTTATATCTTAATTCTTTTTCAGCCACCAGGTTCCAGACACTACCATGATGCTAACCTGACTTCCCTGGACAGACAACCCCAACAATGTGTCCTGGAGCTTCGCCCCACTAGGGAAAGAGAGAAACAGGTTGAGAGTATGGAATGACCTGCCAATGCCCATGTTCAGCGAGGAAACAATTACAGAAGCCAGACCTTCCACCTTCTGCACCCCACAATGACCCTGGTTCCATATTCCAAAGGGATAAAGAATAGGAAAGCTATCAAGGGAAGGGATGGTATATGGAGTTCTGGGAGTGGGAATTATGTGGAAATGTACCCTTCTTATCCTATGGTCTTGTCAATATTTCCATTTTATAAATAAAAATTAAAAGAGGGAGTCGGGCTGTAGCGCAGTGGGTTAAGCGCAGGTGGTGCAAAGCACAAGGACTGGCATAAGGATCCCGGTTCGAACCCCGGCTCCCCACCTGCAGGGGAGTCGCTTCACAAGCGGTGAAGCAGGTCTGCAGGTGTCTATCTTTCTCTCCTCCTCTCTGTCTTCCCCTCCTCTCTCCATTTCTCTCTGTCCTATCCAACAATGACAACAGCAATAATAAGTACAATAATAAAACAACAAGGGTAACAAAAGGGAATAAATAAAATTAAAAAAAGAAAAAAAATTAAAAGAAAAAAAAAAACATGCACACTCTACTAGGTGTGATACCTCCTGGCCCATGAATATGTACTGTAGTGAATTCAATCTGAAAAGTATAAAGTATTATTTAACATATAAAATTCAAATGAATCAATAAAAAAGTCTGATTTGTATATGTGTACATATGAATGTGGATGAGTATGTATTAGTGTGTGTGTGTGTGTGTGTGTGTGTGTGTGTGTGTGTGTGTCTTATCTGTCTGTGATGGCCTAGATCACCACACTGAGTCTGCACAATGGAAGCATGTCTCATATCTCCCCCGGACCCTATGACTTTTAACTGCTTGCATCGGCATGTTTTTGTATGGCTGTATTTGCCTGATAAAATTTCTCCCATGGAAAAAAGTACAGTCCCTCTGTGCAGCAAAGAATTTGTCAGCAGCAGAGATGGGCTCAGTTTAAACTACCCCCTTGCTTTTAAAGGGACAGTGGCTCCTGCCTCACTCAATGGACTAAGAGGATTGAATAGAAAACCCTGTGTTTGCACCTCAGCCTTCCCAAACTGAGGTGAGCAGAAACCATGGTCAACGAACAGGCTCCTTGTCAAGCTAACACATTGCAGGAGCTGGAAAACTACAACACAGAGGGAGGTGAGGCGAGCTGGAGGTTATGGCCAAGGCCTTGAGGAGGAGACACAAGTCCCCAAGATGCAGGAAAATCTCTGGGGGAGGTCAAGGAAGGGGAAGCCTTGCACAATCACAATCAGGTACCTCCGCGTACTCCGCTGTTTATTGGGAGCAGCTCCCACTGATTCCTTATTAAACTCTTGCTCTGGAATAGAAAGAAATAACCAAGATGCCATCTTAACTGCTAAATCAAAAAGCTGAAATAGAAATGAAAATCTCCACTGCTGAGTTTTAATTTCTCTCACCTAAAAGGTTTAATTGAAAGATACTGGGTTCAAGGCTCTTATTTGTTTGATTTTATCAGCCTTTTGGTCATTCCTGATGCTACAGCCCTCATCTTTGAAGCCCTCCAAAGGCATGTTTCCTAGACAACATGCCTCAGTTCCTCACACCTCATTTGTGCAAAAGCACAAAGAGCATCCTTCCCTCATTCACCACTGGCACTAAAAGGTGGTTTATCAGGTGAAAGCAGGACCCTAAAAGCTCTGGCAATTTCTCCACATCTCTCTGTAGAGGAAAGAGCTGACAGCCAGATTCTCCAAGTCAGCAACATCAAGCAAAAAAGTTTTTTGTTTTTTTTTTTAAAGAAAAGCATAGAATAATGCTAACCCAATAACAGAATCTGAAAATTGCCAATAACAGAATCTGAAAATTGGAAGATTTCAGATGAATCTAATCAACATCAGATATAATTTCAGCAGATATAAAAATAAAATAAAAATTAGCATATCAGAAGACACTCGACATCACTAATCATCAGGGAAAACACATTAAAACCACAATGAGGTCTCACTTCACACCCACTAGGACAGCGAAAACAAAAATGATGATCATAAGCACTGGTCAGATGTGGGTAATGGACCTCTCCTGCACTGCCAATGGTAATGTAAAATGGGACAGTTACTGTGGAGAACAGTCTGGCAGTTCCTCAGAATATTAAATATAGATTTATCATATGGTCTAGAAATTCCATCCTTAGGCACATACCCTAGAGAAATGAAAACTGTCCACACACACACACACACACACACACACTCATTCACTCACACTCACAGCAGCAACACTCAAAACAGTCAAAAAGTGGAGACAAACAAGAGCCCATCAAACTCATCGGCAGATAAACAAAATGTGGTCTAAGCATACAACAAGCATTACTCTTCCTTTAAAAGAATAATACAAGATGGATAAGTATCAAAAATAGTATAACCCAAGTCACAAAACACCACATGTGTATGATTCTGTATGCACACAATGTTCTTAATGGGCAAACTCATAAAAAGATGGAAAGTAGATTCATGGATTCCAGGGTCTTAGAAGGCAGGGAAATGGGGAATGAAAATTAGTGGGCATGGGATTTCTTTCTGAGTGATGCAAGAGCTTATGGTTGTGCAACTCTGTGACTCTAGAGAAAGCCACTCATTTCTATATGCTAGAAGGGAGACTGGGTGGCCAGTTAGGAGGCAGGTAGTTAGTTAATCAGGTTGGTCTATTAATCTACAGATGGGATAGAACATACAAATAGGGGTGGGGAGAACTGAGTTATCTCCCCCCATCCCACTTTCAAACACAATTCTGCTCTGACTAGGCCGACCTGCAAGACAGTCCACTATTTTGTTTTTATCTCCTTGACAGTTGGACATTCAGAACGTCAGCTAGGAGACAAGTTACATTGTCTGAGTTGGTTTCTCAATTCCATCCAAACAGATACATTACTATGTTGTGTCATGTACAGAAACAACTCAATGTAGTCTTTTGCCCAGGCCGAAAACTACCCGGGAAGATCCTGGTGCGACTGGCCACTTCAGGCACCTATGGCATGAGCAAGGGGGCTCATTAACTACCCAGGGTGGACACCACAGGGAGGCTAGGAGTGGAGCACAAGCCAAATGCAGTGCATGCAGCTCCCACTGGAGTACATTTCTCTCCTCATAATTACGTTAATTGTAATTAGCTCTCTCCTCCTTCATAATTCTTTTGCTGACACCTGCAGAAGTCCTCTGGCTTCTGTCCAACGCCATTTTCCTGCTGCCATTGGAACTCAAGTTCACATTCAGTTGGTCCCAGAAACACAAAGCTTATCCAACCTGCAGTTCTGGGGTGGGGTAGCGTAGCCTCTGCCTCTCTCTCTCTCTCTCCCTCTCTCCCTGCCTCCCTCCCTCTCCCTCTCCCTTCCCCCTCCCCTTCTCCCTCCCCCTCCCCTTCTCCCTCCCCCTCCCTCTTCCCCTCTCCCTCTCTCTCTCTCCTCCCCAGTCAACTGACATCTAATCTTTATAATGAAATTAATTTCTCTCTTTATTCAGTCCTGAAATAAAGTCCTGACAGGGACTTCATTTTTTTTCCTCCTCATAATTCATTCACCCTTAGGAAAACTTTCATAAGTAATTAAATTGATTTTCCTTTATATTTGAGACACAGATCTGTTTAGAACTGCAAAGTAATAGAAAGCGTGATTTCTTGGTGCTGGTATGCGTACTTTTGGCAATCCGTGTGTTGGAGCAGGACACATTCCCTGATGAGACCACGGATGGGGAGCCAAGCGCCCACCACCCTCTTCCTAACTGACATGTGCTGTATATATTACATTTACAAGGGTTTCACAGGCACTTTCTGGATCCAAAAAGGCTCTTAAATATTAATCTCATTGAGTCCCTCTTGAATACTATTCAAGTCGTATTACTGAAGCAAAACCTTAGACAGCTGACACTAATGGCATAGCTAAGCGGCTGAAAGAGCTGCTGGGCAGCCATTTCTGATGACCCACAAACACGCTCCTGAAACGTCCCTCCGAGAAACAAACAGCAGGGTGATGCTGAGGGGTCTTTGGAAATCAGGAGGACATCTTTATGAAGCTGAGTTTTATGCCTAAATGTAGAACAGACTTCTTTTTTCTGTCATCCCAAAATGGATAAAAACCAAGTTAAAGGGGGTCGGGCGGTGGCGCAGTGGGTTAAACGCACGTGGCGCAAAGCGCAGGGACGGTAAGGATCCCGGTTTGAGTCCCCAGCCCCCCACCTGCAGGGGAGTCGCTTCACGGGCGGTGAAGCAGGTCTGCAGGTGTCTATCTTTCTCTCCCCCTCTCTCTGTCTTCTCCTCCTCTCTCCATTTCTCTCTGTCCTATCCAACAACAAAGCAACGTCAACAATGGCAATAATAATCACAATGAGGCTGCAACAACTAGGGCAACAAAAAGGGGGAAAAATGGCCTCCAGGAGCAGTGGATTCATGGTGCAGGCACCGAGCCCAGCAATAACCCTGGAGGAAAAAAAAAAAAAAACCAAGTTAAAAGCAAAGACCAGAGGGAAAATACCACACTCCTTCCAATTTTAGGGTTCACTCATTGATACTTGATTCTGAAGAAATCCGTCAATGATGTCTCTAACTAAAGACTCGCAGTCTGAAATTTTGCTTGTGGTTTCAATTTCACCATCATCATTAGCATTGAGAGAACTAGTCTCTGGTCCCACATTCATCTTCTGATTCTTCCAGCTAGAGGCCAAGGCTTTTCCTTGCCAATTTCTCCCTTGTCATTGTGGGTAGAAAAGGAAAAAAAAAAAAAAAAAGCTAACTTCTCCACTGTGTTCAGTAAATCTAACAAAAAGAAAGAAAAAAGACTACAGACATTCTCAGATTTCTCTGACACGTTCTTGAAAGATAATGCAATCCTATGAAAAAGACAGTCAGACAAATAGAGGCTGATGTAAAAGGGGTATTTGGGTTCACTGTTACCTGATTCTTCTAATGATTCCATCTTTTATTCATCCACTCTCTTATTCATTGCTGGGGGTGAGAGCTTCAGGAACAGTGGAGCAGTGGTACAGGTGTTTCTTCCTCTCCCTGTCTCTCTTGACTTCTCCATTTCTCACCCTCTTATCAAAAATGAAAGAAATGTTGGGGGGGGATGGCTACTGGGAGTGGAAAAGTCATGAAGGCTCAGAGCTCACGTGATAAACTTAGTGGCAAGGGGAAAAAAAGGGGGGGATTAAATTAACTTTTCCATGGCGGGGGGAACAAGGCTGCAAGGTAGCAAGTAGGGCGCATGCCTTCCACGTATGAGGTGCTGGCAGCAAATGACAGCAGCAAGGACGGGCTGGTAGAACTCCCTGAAGGATGGGGTGATGCTTTACTCTCCCTCCTCCCACACCCCACCCCTCACTGGTAAAAATACAAAATTGGGAGTCGGGCGGTAGTGCAGTGGGTTAAGCACACGTGGCACGAAGTGCAAGGACTGGTTTTAGGATCATGGTTCGAGCCCCCAGCTCCCCACCTACAGGGGAGTCGCTTCACAGGCGGTGAAGCAGGTCTGCAGGTGTTTTTCTCTCCCCCTCTCTGTCTTCCCCTCCTCTCTCCATTTCTCTCTGTCCTATCCAACAACGATGACATCAATAACAACAACAATAATAACTACAATAATAAAACAACAAGGGCAACAAAAGAGAAAATAAATATTTAAAAAAAAATTTAAAAATACAGAGGACCTAGTGGGGGTTGTACTGTTATATGGAAAACTGGGAAATGTTATGAATATACAAACTATTGTATTTATTTGAATGTAAAACATTAATTCCCCAGTAAAGAAATTAAAAAAAAAAAAAGAAAAAAAAGAAAGGAAGAGAAGATGGGACCCTGAGGGAGGGGGGAATGGATATATATATACATATATATGTATATATACACACACACACATATATAAAAAATACAAAATAAAGATGGGGGCATAAAAGTCGCTCAACAATAAAGTGAACATGCAAGATCCTGCGTTCATCCCCAGCACTGCACTAATATATATTAACAAAATAGGGCTTGATGTTTTTGAGAATAAAGTCAGCAGCAGCCAGACAGATGACGCAGTGGCTGGAGTGCCGAACTTGCAAGCACAAGGTCCCAAATTCGATCCCCAGCATTCAATATGCCAGAGTGATGCTCTGGTTCGCTTATTTGCTCTGTCATTATTTATAAATACATATTTTTTTTAAAACAAGAACCTGGCTATCAAATACCATTTCCTACAGACAGTTTAAATTGTTCAAATGGGTAACTCAAAATTAAAAGGGAGTCGATGAACCCTAGAGACACACAGAAGGTAAAGACCCTTTGTTAAAATTAAAGAAAATGTGGCCAGGTGGTGGTGCACCCACTTGAATGCACACTCTACAATGTGCAAGGGCCCAGGTTCAAACCCTGGAGTCCCTACCTGCAGGGGGAAAGCTGTTCAAGCAGTGAAGTAGTGTTGCAAGTGTCTCTCTTCCTCTCTTCCTCTTTTATCTCCCCTTCCCTCTTGCTTTCTGTCTCTATTCAGTTAACTAATTAATTAACTAAATTAAAATAATACTAAAGAGAAACAAAGAACACTGTAGCCAAAGATAGTCTTCGATTCTTTTTTTCTCAAATGCTCCTAAGAACAGTGTTTCCCCCACCATCCACCCATCTACATACCATCACAAAAACCAGTGTGAGATATAAAATGATTATCATGAGAATGATGGAATGCATTGGATCGACCTTCCCGTGGTGCATCTCGTGAGTACCCATTCATTGGGTACTTAATGTTGAGGGGCTGTCCTTTGCCAAACGCGTTCTTATTGGTCAATTGGCGATACAGCATCAGGCAGATGTTATCTGCCTACAAGAAACACATATAGCAGTCGATGAAGCAGCTCGATTCACCATCAGTGGATTCGATTTAATATGCTATAATCTCCATCCTAAACACGGCCAAGCCATCTACGCCAAATCGTATCTTGCGGACGTTTACCATACGGCCTCTTCGACCTTCTACGACTCCATTACTACTGGAACTATTCAGCTCGTCAACATATATAAGCCTCCCAGTGCCTCATGGGATAATGAGGTCCTGCCTAGCCCGAATCACCCAGCCATTTATGTTGGAGACTTTAATAGTCATCACCAAGACTGGGGATATTCCTCCACTCGTGCTGACGGCTCTATCTTAGCCGACTGGGCTTCAGCGAATGACCTCTCCCTATTATATGATCCCAAACAGCCAGGCTCTTTTCACAGTGCTAGATGGAATAAAGACTCGTCACCCGACCGGTGCTGGATTAGCACAGTCAACGGCCAAGCCTTTCCCGCTACGAGACAAGTTCTCAAGATCTTCCCGCACAGTCATCAACGCCCAGCTATCATCCATATTGGTCTCCAGCTCCCACTGATTCTGTGCTCGGAGAAACTAAGATGGAACTTTCGGAAAGCAAACTGGGATCTGTTCAGTGATCTTACCAACAAATCTATTCCTGCAATTCCAATTAACTCTATCCCCTCTGAAGATTCCTACAGGCGCTTCTGCCAAGCCATCTTCAAAGCAGCTTCCCAAGCCATTCCTCGTGAGAGACGTGCTAACTATACGCCTTGTCTTGATGCTGAATGCGAGCAACTACTAAAGCAGTATGATGAGTCGGGCGACCCAGATGTGGCTGACCATCTCATTGCCTCCCTGGATGCAGCACGCCAAGCCCGCTGGCAACAACTCACGGAAAGTCTGAACTTCACCCACTCAAGTAGGAAGGCCTGGAAGCTTCTTCATAGTCTGGGTGCCGGTAGCCAACCCCCTCCCATCTCCCATCCTCCCGTATCTCCAAACTCAGTGGCCAGTCACCTAACTCAAGTTGGACGTGCTAAGATCGACCCAGTCTGGAAGAGAAATTTTCCACGAGTGGTCATCCCACTTCTGGTTATCTTGTCCATCTCCAAAACTCTCTCCCTTTGCACTGTCTGAACTGGAAGACGCTTTGAAGAGGGTTAAACTGGGAACAGCTGCTGGCTATGATAACATCACCCCAGAACTCATTCTTAACCTGGGTCCCGCGGCAAAGAAGTGGCTCGCTTCATTCCTGTCCCACATCTTGGAATCTGAGTCTATGCCCAAAGTTTGGCATCATGTGGATTATAGCGGTTTTGAAACCAAAGAAAGACCCAACACTGGCCGCCAGCTATAGACCAATTTCTCTCCTCTCTGTGTGTTACAAACTCCTTGAGAGGCTGCTTCTGTCACGTATTTCTCATCTTACAGAGAAATTCCTATCACCCGCCCAAGCTGGTTTCCGCCCAGGAAGATCTACCTGCGAACAAGCCCTGGCCCTCTCAACTTACATTGAAAATGGATTCCAGAAGAATTTAAAGACAGGTGCTGTCTTTGTTGATCTCACAGCAGCCTATGACACGGTCTGGCACCGTGGTCTCCTAGTCAAGATCTCAAGATTCCTGCCTCCATGGGTGGCCAACACTATATCGTTTCTTCTCCAAAACAGAAGATTCCAGGTGCATCTGGGTGACAAGTCTAGCAGATGGAGACTTGTCTCAAGTGGCCTCCCCCAGGGCTCTGTTCTGGCTCCTATGCTATTTAATATTTACATCAATGACCTCCAAGAAACTTCTTCAAGGAAGTTCATCTACGCCGATGACATCTGCTGTGCAACTCAGGCATCCAAGTTTGACATCCTCGAGGAAACACTCATGAAAGACATGTCTCTGATATCTGATTACTGTAAAAAATGGCGACTAATCCCTAGCACTGCAAAAACGGTATCATCTGTTTTCCATCTACACCATGCCTCGGCCTCGCATGAGCTTAATGTGCAGCTTGATGATACGAGAATCCGGCATGAAGCCCAGCCAGTCTATCTTGGCGTTACTCTCGATCGCACTCTGTCATTTCACGAACATCTCATAAAAACTGCAGCAAAGGTGGGTGCGAGGAATAACATCATTGCAAGACTGGCCAGCTCCTCATGGGGCGCGAGCGCTTCCACACTACGATCATCATCTCTGGCATTATGCTATTCCACTGCAAAATACTATGCCCCAGTATGGTTCCATAGCCCCCATGTCCACTTGGTCGATTCCAAATTATATTCCTCCATGAGGATAATTTCTGGAACCATCCATTCCACCCCGGTTCCATGGCTGCCAGTTCTTAGCCACATCGCCCCGCCAGATATTCGTCGGGATGCGGCATCATCTAAGTTTATTTCCCACGTCTACGCTCGACCGGACCTGCCAATATACGCGGATATCTTCGCCCACCCTGTCCAACGCTTGACGTCTCGTCACCCAATCTGGTCCCCTATGCCTACACTGAACTTCTCTGTTTCGTCTCTTGGAAACAGAGTTGGCAGTCAGCTGAGGTAAAGAACAAACACTTCATCACAGACCCCTGCAAGCGTCAACCCGGCTTTGACTTAGCACGTTATGATTGGGCCCTCCTCAATCGCTATCGAACAGGCCATGGCCGGTGCGCCACTATGTTCCATCGCTGGGGAGCCAGAGACGACCCGAACTGGCCCTGCGGCTCCAGACAGACTATGACCCACAAAATCAACGACTGCCACCTCTCCAGATTCAAAGGAGGTCTCAAAACTTTACATCAGGCTCAACCTGACGTTGTTGACTGGCTACGGAAGAAGGGCAAACGCTAGAAGAAGAAGAATGAGAATGATTATACACTTATAGAACCGACAATTTCTTCAACTGGTCCCAAGTCAAGCCTAACTTGTTAATGACAGACTTAAGATAGTTTGCTTTTCTGTTAGTACTTTTGCCTGTATTTGTGCTTAAAATGTGCAAGATTCCTCAGGCCAAGCTCAGTGGCTGTCAAAGAACAGGGAGGATAATATAATCTTCTGGTGGGTCAGCAGATAACTCTCAGCTAACCCTCTGCTTGGCTGAGTTAATGTCCAAGCAGGAGAGAGCTGATGAGAGTGGCTCTGTCCTTCCTCTGTTCTTTCTCAGCATCCATGGCAGGGCCCGGGCAGCTGACTGACAGCCTTGTCCAGAGCCCTGACACAAAGTCACACTTACTGCCAGCCTGTCACATGCTCTATTTGCTGGCTGGCCTCAAACCTTGTTTGTTAACAGAGATCATCAAAAGGGGCTCACATAGTTTGCCCTGGCATTAGGTCTGAGGGGGAAGGTGTTAACCAAACTCTTCTTTGCACAATTTCATGTGTTGACTGTATGTTCGAGTTGTTTCTGGATGACTCTGGAGTGCTCCTCCCAGGAAGACTGCAAGGGGTGGTGGCGTGTCACACAGTCCTCCAGAGCCTGGCTGGGGGACACAGTTGCTGCAATACCTACCTCACTACCAAGTTCCCTGCCTGAACCTCCCAACTTCACAGGACCTCCTACGAGTTCTTCTGGCCTCAGGGGGAGGGACACCACAGGAAATCACCATGGTATCAATGGGACTAGTGCACACCCCACTCTGCCACCTAGGACCCTGCAGAAATGATCCACAAAAGTGAGGCAGACTGTGGAGAAGGCACCCCGTCCGGCATTACCTCAGAGGCTAATGGGGAAAGACGAAAAGTGATAATGATGAGAGAGAGAGAGAGAGAGAGAGAACTAAGAACAGCACCAACACTGCAGGGCTGCAGAATTCAAAAAAGCAGTCTCCTGGGGGACAGCATCAGGGGACAGTAAAGGCCACAGAAACATGAGGGTCCTTGAAGAACAACAGAAGAAAGCTGTGCCCCACTGCCTGGCCCTGCTTCCCAGACAATAACGAGCCACAGAAGTAGGAGCAAAGCCCCTGCTACAGAGGGAGACCTCTAGACTTCATGACAGGGAGGGAAAGCTGGAGATAAAGGGAGAAAATTCCCCAAACTATGACCCCATACCCCATTTACTGACTGATTATTCCCCAAAGCCTCGAAAGACTACACGCATCTTATCTCTTATTTTCAAACTTTGCCCACAGTGGCAGGGGATATAACAGGAGAAGAGGGTTAGCTTTGCAAGTGGAAGGTCCTGGGTTTGATTCTCACTACAGCATATGCCAGCATGGTGCTCAAAGCTGAGTCCACCATTAGGATCGCAGGGGCTCAAGGCCCCAGTTCCCACCGTTGGGGGAGGAAAGCATCACAAACAGTGAAGGAGTGCTCTAGATGACTCTCTAACTCTCTGTCTCTTTCGCCCTCTGTATCCCTGTCTCTCACCCTCCAACAAACTAAAAAAGCTGCTGGAAATGAGTGGACTTAGGGTGCAGGCACCAAGCCACATCCATAAGGGGGGGGGGGCTGTATGTGTGATTAAGTAAAAAAGTAAAATAGTTTCGAAAACTTCAAGATATTTAAGAATCTTTAAAATGAAAGAAAGGGGGCCTGGAGATAGCTCAGCCATTAGACCACACACTTCACCATGCATGGTGACTGGTTCAAGCCCCCAACAGCACCAGGAGCACCATACACAGCACCAAGGGAGTTTCATGAATGACAGAAAACAGTGCTGTGTAGCGCGGCGGGTTAAGCACACGTGGCGCAAAGCGCAAGGACCGGCATAAGGATCCCGGTTCAAGCCTCGGCTCCCACCTGCAGGGGAGTCGCTTCACAGGCTACGAAGCAGGTCTGCAGGTGTCTATCTTTCTCTCCCCCTCTCTGTCTTCCCCTCCTCTCTCCATTTCTCTCTGCCCTATCCAACAACAACAACAATAATAACTACAAAAAAAAAAAAAAAAAAACAAGGGCAACAAAAGGGAATAAATAAATAAAATATATATATACATATATATAAAGGGATGCATTGGATCGACCTTCTCGTGGTGCATCCCGTGAGTACCCATTCATTGGGGAAACTGACGATCCTTCCTAGCTGACTGAATCCACATGGATCCCAGTCACTTTCAAAGCCAGCAACAAGCAGCTCCTGACAGCTTTCAACCTGACGCTGTTGACTGGCTATGGAAGAAGGGCAAACGCTAGAAGAAGAAGAATATATATATAAAGAAAACAGTACTGTGGTACCTCTATAACTCTGTCTAAAATTAAAAGGGGGTGGGGGGGAGTAGAATCTGCCAGGAGTGATAGAATCATGCAGGCACAAAACCCTGAAGCCAAAGAAAGACCCAAAGAAGTGATCAAAAAATGAAATAAAATAAACCCTGGTTTTTGTTTTGTTTTGGAGGGATGGCTTTGGCTTTCTCCAAACTCAGCAAAGCACATGATCCCAAGGCCAATTCAGAATGCTTTTCACTCATCTTTAACATTAACAACGATTTCCAGGCTGCTCGTTGTTCTTCTGAAATCTGGGGTTCTACCCAATCTGATGACTGAAAATACGCAGTTTACACAGTTCCAAGGAAATGCCACTCTTCTTCTTCCACCTCTTTCCTGTGGCTCATGAGAGAATCTATCCCTTTGCGAAGTTTCTTCCAAATGCCCTTGGTTGCTGGGCTGCCCGGGGCCTGACCCACAACTGCTGGCCCCCATTAACTAGAAAAGTAAGTTAAGTGAAACCACCAGAACTGTAGGCACGCAAAGAGCTATCCTGTTAGAAAACACAGACCTCATAGCCCTTACTCCCCCACGCCCACTACTCTCTTCCCAGAGAGCTCAGCAAGCAGAGCAACCTGGCCCAAAGCCTGGCGGCTACAGAGAGATATTCCAGCATGTTGTCTCTGTGACTTCTCCTGGAGAGGTCACAGTCCTGGGAACAGAGCATACAGTTAGTGAAGAGAAGCCCTCTCCCTACACCTGGGCCTACAGAAGACACCAATGTCCCCAAGAAGAGTGAGAAAGGTTGATCCAGGGGACATCAAGTCGAGCAGCTGACACCAGGAAGGAGGGAAGGATGGAACCTAGGACCCTCCCTGGACTGGAAGTCTGAGTGTGGGAGTCTCTACGTCTCCCTAAGTCTTTGCAACTCTCATCTCTTTATGAACAGAGTGAAAGGACAGAGTCCTTGACCTTTCCTGCAAAGCCAGGTCCTTGACCTTTCCTGCAAAGTGAAGGCTGATTTTCCCAAAGAGTCAACAAGGCGTGATATTCAAGGTGGCAGAAAGGCTCCTGTTGTCTTTGGCTAATGAAAAGAGCTGCAGTTTATCAAGCTGGGCACCCCCTTAACAGAGGAAGCTGTCATGCTCAGAGAGGTTCATTACTGGCTCAGAGCCACACAGCGAGGAAGCAGTGAAGTCAAGAATCTACCCCATACTTCTGTGGCTCCAAGGCCTGTTCCCATTGGCTACACTTGAGTCTCTCCCACTCCTGGTAAGCATGACAGTGAGGTATATATATTTATATCCCTTGGTAATCTGCAAGGAGAAAATGTCACCTTGACCTTGGAAAACACAAACCTCACTCCATCAGGATGAAATAGTTTATACATCAGAGCATGAGCCTAATTCTCAGTGCTGAGCACCTCTCTCATTCCATCTCTAGAGACACATTCAAAACCTTGATTTCACCTTTCTTTAAAAAAAAAAAAAAAAAAAAGTCTTTCAAGAAGATAAAGATGATTTAAAAAAAAATTTTTTTTTTAACTTAGGAAGGAAATGTAGACTCAGTGTCCCACCCTCTAAAGGATGGAGAGAGAGAGAGTCTGTGTATGGGGAGTGCCCACAAGGGGGTGGGAGGTCCAGTGGTTAGCACCACACAGACCTCTTCCCTGAGACAGCACCTTGGCATCACAAGATGGCAGTTGTCTGCCTCTCCTGGTCCCAGCAGACGCCATGGAAGTGAGGGAAGCTGCAGTCATACCTAAGCCTGAACAATGCAGGTCTGAACCCACAAACCAAAAGCACTCAGGACTTCACTGTGAACATAGCCACCAACACAGCACTCACAGCACATACCATGGCAGGTGACCTGACCCAGGTAAAGTGGGCCAGCAGCCCGGGCCCACAAAGACCCCCTGTGATAGCGAGGCTGGCTGGAGGACAAGGTGTCTGACACTGTGAACTTGTTCTTTGGAAACTTGCTGATCCTACCAGCTACCTTCACTGAAAAAGTCTCACGTTGACCACAGAGTGCTCACGCCTTCGGGAAACTCACAGATGGTCAAAGTTGTGAATCAGAAAGGTTATCTTGTGACAGGAAAATCTGTTAGCAAAGCAGGGGGTTTCCACAGGTTGTAATCCTGAACTGAAAACAAACGAAAACAGGGGGCCCATCAGTGGCGCACCTGGTTGAGCGCACATGTTACAGTGTGCAAGGACCCACGTTCAAGTCCCCAGTCACCACCTGCAGAGGGAAAGTTTCACAAGTGATGAAGCAGTGCTGTAGGTGTCTCTCTGTCTCTCAACCTTTCTATCTCCCCCTTCCTCTCAATTTCTGGCTGTCTATCCAATAAATAAATAAAGATAATTTAAAAAGAAACAAAATAGCCCAACAAATTGCAAAATGTATCATAAGGATCTCATATAAATTTAAAAGTTCCAGGGTGGGGGTAGATAGTATAATGGTTATGCAAAGAGACTCCCATGCCTGAGGCTCCAAAGTCCCAGGTTCAGTCCCCTGCACCACCATCAGCCAGAGCTAAGCAGTGCTCTCGTAGTAGTTGTAGTAGTAGTAATAATAAGAAGAAAAAGAAGAGGAGGAGGAGGAGGAGGAGGAGGAGGAGAAGGAAGAGAAAGAGGGAGGAGGATAAGAAGGAGGAGAAGTAGTAGTAGTAGTAAATAAATTTAAAAGTTCCAGGGGCCGGTAGTGCAGTGGGTTAAGCGCACTGGCTTAAGGATCCGGGTTCGAGCCACCGGCTCCCCACCACAGGGGGTCACTTCGCAATCAGTGAAGCAGGTCTGCAGGTGTCTCTTTCTCCCCTCTTCTCTTGATTTCTCTCTGACCTATCCAACAATAACGACATCAGTAACAGCAACAATAATAACTACAACAGCAATAAAACAAGGGCAATAAAAGGGGGGATGTGAATTAAAAAAAAAAGTTCCAGTGAGGACCAGGAGATAGATAACTCACCAGATAAAGTGCACTTTACCGTGCTCCAAGGTCTGGGTATAGGAACCCGGCACCACATGGGAGCACCATGCACAGCACCAAGGGGAGGCACATGAAAGGTGCTGTGATGTCTCTCCTTCTCTCTCTCTCCACCTAGAGAGAGAGAGAGAGAGAGAAAGGAAGGAAGGGAGGGAGGAAAGAAGGATAAGAAGAAGAGAAGGGGGGGTTGGGCAGTAGCACACGGGTTAAGGGCACATGGCATGAAGCGCAACGACCAGCATAAGGATCCCGGTTCGAGCCCCCGGCTCCCCACCTGCAGGGGAGTCACTTCACAAGCGGTGAAGCAGGTCTGCAGGTGTCTGTCTTTCTCTCCCCCTCTGCCTTCCCTTCCTCTTTTGATTTCTCTCTGTCCTATCCAACAACAATAACAAGAGCAACAAAAATGGGAAAAATAGCTTCCAGGAGCAGTGGATTTGTAGTGCAGGCACCCACCGAGCTCCGATGATAACCCTGGAGAAAAAAAGAAGGAAAAGAAAAGGAAAGGAAAAACAGCTAAAGGCTGAGGAGATGGCATAATGTTATAAAAGAGAGAGAGAGTAGAGAAGGGAAGGGAGGGGAGGGGAGGCGAGAGGGGGAAAAAAGGAAAGGAAAGCGTCTGCTGCTGGGAGTGACAGGATAGTGCAGATATCCAGAGGCAAGGAGGAAGGGAGGAAGGGAGGGAGGGTGGGAGGTGAGTCCAGTGAAATTTCCACCAATGAAACGAAACTCAGCAAGCCACAGCACACCTCCAAGTGAGCTCATGAGGGTGCCAGGTCCACACTGGGAGGCCTGGACCCTCCCTTTGCACATATGTACCACTATGCGTGTGTGCATGTGTAAATGTGGTAAACTGGCCATTAACAAAATTTGATTTGCTCTTTAAATGGCTTGATAACTCAGCAGTGATCTGATAGAAAAAGGAAGTGGTTCCGATGGCAAAAAGAAAGAGGACAGCTGCCAATGTTATCTACGAAGTAGCCTGAAAAATCTCTTACTTTTGACCCAGTGTCATGTGAAAACTCAGAGCTACTAGAGCTTTGAAGGCGAACAGGATGAAGTACTTCAAGTATAAATTGCAAAGACTTCCATTTATGTTGGTCATTTCTTTTTTTTTTTTTTTTTTTTGCCTCCAGAAGATTCCGGGTGCATCTGGGTGACAAGTCTAGCAGATGGAGACTTGTCTCAAGTGGCCTCCCCCAGGGCTCTGTTTGGGCTCCTACGCTATTTAATATTTACATCAATGACCTCCCAGAAACTTCTTCAAGGAAGTTCATCTACGCCGATGACATCTGCTGTGCAACTCAGGCATCCAAGTTTGACATCCTCGAGGAAACACTCACGAAAGACATGTCTCTGATATCTGATTACTGTAAAAAATGGCGACTAATCCCTAGCACTGCAAAAACGGTATCATCTGTTCTCCATCTACACCATGCCTCGGCCTCGCGTGAGCTTAATGTGCAGCTTGACGATACGAGAATCCGGCATGAAGCCCAGCCAGTCTATCTTGGCGTTACTCTTGATCGCACTCTGTCATTTCACGAACATCTCATAAAAACTGCAGCAAAGGTGGGTGCGAGGAATAACATCATTGCAAGACTGGCCAGCTCCTCATGAGGCACGAGCGCTTCCACACTACGATCATCATCTCTGGCATTATGCTATTCCACTGCAGAATACTGTGCCCCAGTATGGTTCCGTAGCCCCCATGTCCACTTGGTCGATTCCAAATTATATTCCTCCATGAGGATAATTTCTGGAACCATCCGTTCCACCCCGGTTCCATGGCTGCCGGTTCTTAGCAACATCACCCCGCCAGATATTCGTCGGGATGCGGCATCATCTAAGTTCATTTCCCACGTCTACGCTCGACCGGACCTGCCAATATACGCGGATATCTTCGCCCACCCTGTTCAACGCTTGACATCTCATCATCCAATCTGGTCCCCTACGCCTACACTGAACTTCTCTGTTCCAGACTCTTGGAAACAGAGTTGGCAGTCAGATGAGGTAAAGAACAAACACCTCATCACAGACCCCTGCAGGCGTCAACCCGGCTTTGACCTAGCACGTTATGATTGGGCCCTCCTCAATCGCTATCGAACAGGCCATGGCCGGTGCGCCGCTATGTTCCATCGCTGGGGAGCCAGAGACGACCCGAACTGCCCCTGCGGCTACAGACAGACTATGACCCACATAGTCAACGACTGCCACCTCTCCAGATTCAAAGGAGGTCTCGATACTTTACATCAGGCTCAACCTGACGCTGTTGTCTGGCTACGGAAGAAGGGCAAACGTTAGAAGAAGAAGCTTTAGGGAATCTTGGCGAATTGGGCAGGGCTCTGTGCCTGTGGGGCAGGGGACACAGAGCAGACAGCAGTCTCAGCACCAAAGCCACTGACTGCTTCAGGCTCCCCCTCCAAGCTGAGCCTCGTACCCTCCAGGTGAATTTAGTCTTAAAAGCTCCAAAGACCCTGCACTGAATTACTGACATTTGTGAATATTAAATCGCATGGCACTTATATATTCTGAGGGTCAAAAGGGTGGGAGGGGGCAGCTCTGATGTCTTTGTCTGTCAGGTTCCTATTAAGCCAGAGCCAGGGCCACTTTAGCAAGGATTGTAGCTGAAACAGGAATTGAAAAGAGACTCATTTAAAAGAACAGAAATGAAGAGGAGGGTGAGACTGAATTTTAATGGAGAGGGGAAAAAAAAAAACTTGTTCTCTGAAGAAGAGATTTCAAAAGCTGTGCCAAGAGTCCCAATTAACAGAGATAAAATCCCACCACCTCAGCTGCAGGATCAGATCTGAATGTAAGTAAGAACTCTGGCAGTATGTCATGAAGAAAAGCTATAAATTGGAGGAATTAATCTTTGGTTTAACTGTCAGTTGCAAGCATAAAGCTCACGTGACTCAATTCCTGGCAAGTTCTGAAGTTTGGGCTGCAGGGGGCTTAGGAGCTGCCGGGCCGGTCAGCCAGCCTGGGCTACCCAGGGAGAGACAGAGACTGGAATTCTGCATCTGAACTCACAGACCTTTGACAGGCTACCTAGCCTCACTATGCCTCCTTTTTCTAAAAAACCAATCAGACTGACCTCAGCAGTCTACTGTCAGAATTAAGAGAGCTATACAGTAAAACTAGACCATCAATTCACCTTGGGGGAATTTGGAGCAGGAAGAGGAAGCAAGAAGCCCCTTCCTTAGCCCCCATAGTCTATGCCACCCAAACTTGACAGTACCCATTGTTCCAAATAGGAAGCCAAGGTGTAAATGTGGAGAAGCGAGGTGGGTTGATTTCGGGATCTGGAGCACAGGAGTCCCTCAGTCCTGAAGACTTAGAAGACTTTGAGGGACATTTGACTTCAAAATTGAAGTTCCCATTTCCACACATAGCAAGTGGAAACACCCATGTGTAGAGAATACTTGGCCCAGGAATAGTGGATAGCATCGCTTAACACCAAAAGTTGTCATATGCAGTCACAGGATTCAAACCCAATCACTGTCTTACGACACACACAGGCAGACACATGTGGATACAAAAACATACAAGAATGCACAGATATGCACACACAAGCATCAAGCATGCACACACCCTTGTCTATTCTGAGTTCCTAGGTGACTAAAGTATACGTGGACTTAAAGTAAAAATGTCAATAATACTGGAGAGGGTTTTAAATGTTCTTGACTCTGATGCTCTTCCTACTGATTCTCCCAGTCACTTAACAACTTTGAGCTCTTTGAGTCTCACATGTAAATACTACAGTATCAACAAATGAATGACTCACATGCATACAAAGACCCAGAAATAGGTCCTATCTTAAACAAGTAAGGACTAATACTAATGTTCAGGACAGATCAAAGATAGAGAGAGGTGGCAATCTCTTACAGGCTAATGAGGGCAGACATTCCACTCTCCCTTAGGAAAAACAATCTAACAACTGTTATTGAGACTTACAAATACACTGGTGAGGGAAGCAGTTGGTGGTACGCCCAGTAAAGTGTCCACATTACCACAGGAGTACCCCCGTTCAAGCCCCTTGTGCCCACTGGAGGGGGGGCAGAAACTTCACGATGTACAGCAGTGCTGCAAGTATCTTTTTCCCACTCTCTTCCTCTCCCCCCAACCCCCTCTATTTCTCTCTGATTCTATCAATGAAAGAAAGGGAAAGAAAGGGGGGGCACGAGGAATGGTGGAGTAGTGCAGGCATCAAGCCCCAGTGATAACCCTGGTAGCAAATAAATAGAAGCAAACTTTGTTGAGTCAGTGAAGACTCTTCTAAGAAAAGATCACAATAATCCAAAAAGCAAATAAGAATGAATTTAGAGATACTATCTGGGGCAGGTGTAGATAGCTTAATGGTTATGCAAAGAGACACTCATGCCTGAGACTCCAAAATCCTAGGTTCAATCCCCCACATCACCACAAACCAGAGCTAATCAGTGCTCTGGAGAAAATAAAAAGAACATCTATCTGGAACTGTCACTAACAGCCATAAAACAGAAACTATACAAATGACTATCAACTGAAAACAGACAAATCAGAACAATGCCTCACAATGGAATAGTGAGCTTACTACAACTAAAAATGCACGTACTCCCACCCCTAATTCACTTGAAGAGATCCCAGCCCCCACAGTTTATGGTATTTCGGGGAGGAGGGCTTTGGGATTAATGGTTTTATTGTATGGGGGTCAAGGGTGGAGTCCAGGTTTCATACATGACAGGGCAATGTACTACCCAAATGAGCTAAAGTATTGTGGTTTCTTTCTCCTTCTGCCTTTCCATTTCTCTGTCTGTATCTGAATAAAATTAAACTAAAAAACAAGAATCCAGAGCTCTTGCTCCCATTCATGAGATTACAGTGAGGAGAGAATGGCTGTAAGCCAAGAAGCCTCACACCAGGACCTGGCTGTGCTGGTGCCCTGGTATCAGACACGCAGCCTCAGAGCTGGAGGCTGCAGATCTCTACTGTTTCAAAGCTCCTTCACCTGTGGTATTTTCTTACAGCAGCCTAGACGGGCAGCTGAGGACCTCTACTTTCTTCTTCTCAAACAGCTTTATTGAAATACAGACTGCGGGCCACATCACTTAGCTGTCTAACGTAGTTTTCAGCATACTTACTCGTCTGTTAAACAATCACCACAAGCTAATTTTAGAACAACATGACACACACACCTCTTTGAAAAAGAATCCTGTTTCCTTTAACAGTCAATTCCTATTCCATTCTGTTCTCAAGTCATGAACAACCACATTTTAAAATTATCGTTACTTATTTATTGAGTAGAGGCAACCAGAAATTTAGAGGGAAGGGGAAGGGGGAGATAAGAGACAGAGAGAAGCAGAGAGACACCTGCAGCACTGCCTCATCACTTGCAAAGCTTTCTCCCTACAGGTGGAGACCAGGGGCTCAAACTCAGGTCCTTGCACACTGAAACATGTGCACTCAACCAGGTGCACCACCACCCAGCTCCTGAACAACCACTTTCTAGCTCTACAAATTTCTCTATTCTAGACTATCCCTATCTTAAAGATGTGTTTGTCTGCTAGGAGGGAGAAGAGAGAGTGAGACAGAGCAGAGCACTACTGAACTGTTGGCATAAAGTGGTGCCAGGGCCTGAGAACCTGTGGCTTCTAGGATCTCGGGCATGCACAATCTACGCCATCATGGGCTAGGTTATCTCCCCAGCCCCAGACATTTCATGTAAATGGACGCACACAATACAAAACATTTGGTGGCTGGCTTCTTCCACTTGGCATAATGTTTCAAAGTTCAACTGTGTTACAGCATGACTCACTATTTCATTAATTTCTACTGCTGAATAACATTCACTGCATAATTGTAGCTTCTTTTATTTACCTCTTCATCTGCTGATGGACATGTGGGTTGGTTTTTATTTTGGGTTATTATTAGCATTGCTTCAATGATCATTTCTGTACAAATTTGTACCAAATCACTTCACAAGATTATGTCAGACTTTCTGATGAAATGTCAGGCTGTTTGCCAAAACTACTACTCAGTTTTACATTCCCTTCAATAACATTTCAGATTCATAGTTTCTCCAACTGTCAGTGTTCCCCTTTCTTGTTGTAGCCATCCTAGGCAATGTGACACCGCCTCTCTCTGTAATTTTGACTTGCATTTCTTAATGATTAAGCACCTTTTCATTTGTTTGTTGTCCCTTTACACATATATTTTTGGAGAAATATCTGTTTAAATAGTCTGTCCATTTGTTAATCATAATGTCTTATTACTGAGTTATCAGAATTCTTTCTTTTTTATATTTATGTATTCCCTTTTGTTGTCCTTGTTTTATTGTAGTTATTATTGATGTTGTTATTGTTGGATAGGACAGAAAGAAATGGAGAGAGGAGGGAAAGACAGAGAGGGGGAGAGAAAGATAGACACCTGAAGACCTGCTTCACCACCTGTGAAGCGACTCCCCTGCAGGTGGGGAATCAGGGGCTCTCGAACCAGGATTCTTACGCCGGTCCTTGTGCTTTGCACCACCTGCACTTAACCCGCTGCGCTACTGCCTGACTCCCGATCAGAATTCTTTCTATGTAATGGGTGTAAGTCTCCTATCAGATAAAAGATTTACAGATATTTTCTCACAGTCTTCATCTGTTAATTTACAGCAACAAAAGTTTAACTTCTTTTATTTATTTATGTTTTATTCCCTTTTGTTGCCCTAGTTGTTTTATTGTTGTGGTTATTATTGTTGTCATTGTTGTTGCATAGCACAGAGAGAAATGGAGAGAGGAGAAGACAGAGGGGGGAGAGAAAAATAGACACCTACAGACCTGCTTCACTGCCTGTGAAGCGACCCCTCTGTAGGTGGAGAGCCGGGGGCTCGAACCACAATCCTCACACCGGTCCTTGCACTTTGCGCCACATGCGCTATCAATTGTGAATCCTCCAACTTTGTTCTTTATCGGTTTTATGTTGGCCATTCAGGGTCCCTTGACTTTCCAAATGAATTTACAGATAAACTTGTTGATTTCTGCAGCTAAAGCATCTATGACTGATCAGACTGAAGTGAATCTTTAGATTTATTTGGGTGGTCTGCATCTTAATAATACTCAGTCTTACCATGAGCATGGAGTGCCTTTCCATTTATTCATATCTTCTTTAACACCTTCCAACAATAGTTTGTAGTTTTTAGAGGACAGGGCTTATGTTTCTTTTTTCTCTATGCCTATTCATTTTATTCACTTTGACATTATTATAACTAGAATGGTTTTCATAATTTCATTTTACTGTACATACACTACAAGTGTATTTATGTACACAGACATAAATGACTTTTATATCTTGGTCTCACATCCTACAATTCCTGAATCTGTTTATTAGCTTTACAGCATTGTCAAAGAGCATTATCAAAGGCAACAGAGGGAGTTTTACTTCCCAGTTCCAATCTATATACCTTTGGCTTAGCTGCCCTGACTAGGTCAGTATGTAGTGAAAATACATCACAAGAACAGACATCCTTGTTGTGTTCCACATTGTAGAGGAAAACCTTTCAGTCATTTCCCACCAAATGTGATGTTGATGGTTTTTCATGGTTGGTTTTTACTAGAAAAGATGTTCTTCTATTCTTTGTTAAGCATTTTATCATGAAAGGGTATTGGATTTTATCAAAAGATTTTTCTGTGTCAGTTGAGAAGACTATGTGTGTTTTGTCCTTTATCCTGTTAATACAGTGTAATATGCTGATTGATTTCCGTATGTTCAACCAACCTTGGATTCTTGAGATAAATCCTATTTATAATGATGCATAATCCGCTTAATATGTTGATATATTAAGTTTGTAAGTATTTTGTGGAGGATTATTATATCTATCTTCATATGGGATATTCATCTGTAGTTTTCTTTCCTTGTGATGTCTTTGTCTTATTTTGATAATGTCCTCGTAGAATGAATTAAAAAGAGTTCCCTCTGCTTCTATTGTCAGAAAATATGGTGTTAATTATCTGTTAAATATTTGGTAGACTTCACCAGAGAAATTACCTGGTCCTAGGCCTGTGTATACATTTTTAAATTACTAATCTAGCTCTTATCACACTGCTAACATATAAAGATACAGATATACATATACTCACATTCAACTCAAAATAATTATATATAGAAAATATCAGTATGTCTTAGTATATTTTGAGAGAGACTTATTTTAAGGAAATAAGTCAACTGAGTATAGTCTGAAACTGACAGGAGAGGTTAGCAGACAGGAAACTCAGGCAGGTTGTCTGTGTCTCAAGGAGAAATTTTCCTTTGGTCAACATCACACCACCTCATCATCTGGGGCCCTAGTGATGGAATTCTTGGATTCTCACACAAATATGGTGAGACCAGATCTATAACGGATCCCTCTCTCCACCACCACTGGTCATTTCCATCAGGATCATGTCATCATAAGTCCTCTTACAGGCCTTCCCAGCACCGTGCTCTCACCATAAAACAGTGATGATATGGAGAATCACAGTCTTTGAAGAGAAGTTGGGTCATCCTGCCCTGCCACTCAAGGAAGAACTGGTCCTGAAAGGAGTGCAGGCTGCAATGTTCCCAGCTGGAGCCAAGAGCTGTGAGTTCAGACCAATAGGGACTCAGAGGTTACACAGGCTCTGATACTAAATATTAATGTACATAGGGGCCCTGGGTTGGGTGGGTGAAGGCAAATAGTTAAATTTTATTCATAGAATTTTTTCAAGAATGGGAGCTACTCACTAACCTAATCCAACTTTCTAGCCCTTTTCTCTACTCTGACACCATTTTCTCAGACAATATTTTTATCCAACTCCATGTTAGCTGTCAAACTTAAACAAAAATTACCATAGTTGTGGGCCCCTAGAAACATGCTTAAAATGGACTTCCTAGCTTTATCCCACCCTAAGATCCCTATTCTCATCTGTTCTGTTCCTACTTTTTGGTTCCTGTTCATTAACCATTTTGTATCACTTTATAACAAGCCACCTTCCAGACACCAAGTTGCAGACACTATCATGATAACATCCTAACTTCTCTGTATCAAGGACCTCACCAATGTGTCCTGGAACCTCGCCTCCCCAGAGCTCTACCACACTACAGAAAGACAGAGACAGGCTGGGGGTATGGATCGACCTGCCAATGCCCATGTCCAGTGGAGAAGCAGTTAAAGAAGCCAGAACTCCTACATTCTGTACCCCCAAAACAATTTTGATTCATACTCCCAGTGGGGGAGGAGTGACAGGAGGAAGAGGATAATAGGGCTCTGAGCTCCAGATTCATCAGGACCCAGGGAGAAGAGGAAAAGGGAGGGACATTTGGATGTGTGGCTTGGAGCGGGAAAGAGGACTGGACCTGGAAGAAAAGGGGGGCAATTCTGTACAAACACAGACAAGTAGTTGTAGAGATAATAGTAAACCCATGTCTGCAACCTTAGGAGAATGGCTGTGGTTTGCAATGGAGGGATTCAGAATACTGGTGGTGGGAACAGTGTATAATTATACCCCTGTTGACATGTAATTTTATAAATCAATATTAAATCACAAATATTTGTTTTAAAAAAGAGTAAAAGAAAAGAAAATCTCATCATTGTCTTTAAGACCTTCAAATGACCATATTAGATGAAGTTCACACATATTAGGGAGGGCCTCAGATATAGAAACTGCTTCACTCAAAGATGACTAATAGAAGTACATAATCACATTTAAAATTTATCTTCACAGCAATAACGAATTAAGTATTTGCCTAAATAACTAGGCACCATAACCTAGCCAACTTGGCACAAAATTAACCATCTCAGTTTGTTTTGGTAATTTGTATTTTTGTATTAGCTTTTTAATCTACACTAGCTAATTGGCAATATTATTCATAATATTCCCTTAAAGCTTCTTCCAAAATCATGCATGTGTTTGTTAACTTGAATTTTCTCTTTTTTCAGCTGAGTAAAAGCTTTGTCAATTTTGTTGCCATTTTTAAAAAGCTATTTTGGTTTTGTTGATATCTCTCTATTCTTTTCAGATTCACTATGTTGGTTTTTCGTTTTTCAGTTCAAGTCTCCATTTTGACCTTCTGCTTGTTTTGGTGTTTTTTTTAATATTTATTTTATTTATTTATTCCCTTTTGTTGCCCTTGTTGTTTTATCGTTGTAGTTATTATTGTTGTTGTCGTTGTTGGATAGGACAGAGAGAAATGGAGAGAGGAGGGGAAGACAGAGAGGGGGAGAGAAAGATAGACACCTGCAGACCTGCTTCACCGCCTGTGAAGCGACTCCCCTGCAGGTGGGGAGCCGGGGTTCGAACCAGGATCCTTATGCCGGTCCTTGTGCTTTGCGCCACCTGCGCTTAACCCGCTGCGCTACAGCCCGACTCCCTTGTTTTGGTTTTTATTCCTATTCTCTTTCTACTTTCTGAAGCTAAAAGTTAATAGTTTAAGATTAAGTGTGTGTGTGTGTGTGTGTGTGTGTGTTTTCGCGTGTGCGCGCGTGCAAACGGTCATTTAGAACATAAATTTCTCCTGAGTTTCTGTTTTAGTTTTATCTTGTTACATTGTATTTGCATTTTCATTAGTTTCAAAGTAGTTCCAACTTTCTCCTTTGGCACAATATTTGCTTTGAGTTGTGCCCAAGTTTTTTTTTAATAATCTTTTTTTTATTTTTTATTATTATCTTTATTTATTGGACAGAGACAGCCAGAAATCAAGAAGGAAAGGGGTGACAGAGGGAGAGAGACAGAGAGACACCTGCAAAACCGCTTCACCACTCATGAAGCTTTCCCCCTGCAGGTGGGGACCAAGGCCTCAAACCCGCGTATTTGAGCATTTTAACATGTGCGCTCCACCAGGTGCGCCACCACTCAGGCCCTTGTGCCCAAGTTTTAAGTTTTTTCATATTTACCATTGACTTCTACCTTAATGTCACTGTGATCACAGACCATGCTCTTTATGGTTTCTAACCTTCCAAATGTACTGGGGCATGTTTCACGGTGAATGTTTGATACATCTTTTTTTTCTTTATAAAAATTAAACACTGACAAAAACCATAGGATAAGAGGAGTACAACTGCACACAATTCCCACCACCAGAACTCCATATCCCATCCCCTCCCCAGATAGCTTTCCTATTCTTTAACCCTCTGGGAGTATGGACCCAAGGTTATTGTGGGATGCAGAAGGTAGAAGGTCTGGCTTCTGTAATTGCTTCCCCGCTGAACATGGGTGTTGACAGGTGGATCCATACTCCCAGCCTGCCTCTCTCTTTCCCTACTGGGGTGGGGTTTTGGGGAAGCGGGGCTCCAGGACACATTGGTGGGATTGTCTGTCCAGGGAAGTCTGGTTGGCATCATGCTAACATCTGGAACCTGGTGGCTGAAAAGAGAGTTAACATACAAAGCCAAACAAATTGTTGACTAATCATGAACCTAAAGGTTGGAATAGTGCAGATGAAGAGTTGAGGGGTGGGGGCCTCCTATCTTAAAGCACATTCTCTGTGTACTTGAGAAGAACTTGTATCCTGGTGTTGAGTAGATGTAGATGTCTAATTAGTTTTCAGTGTGCCCAGTCTTCTTTCAAGTTCTTTGTTAATCTGACTAGTTCTTTGACCCATTATTAAAAGAAGTATGTCACTACTTTTTAAGACCATTTTTTTGAACATGTGTAATGAGGGCTTTAGAAATAGCTCAGTGGGGGCCAGGCAGTGGTGCACCCAGTTAAGCACACATAGTACTAAGCACAAGGATCCAGATTCAAGTCCAGGCTCCCCATCTGCAGTGGGGAGAATTCATAAGTGATGAATCAGGTCTTCAGGTGTCTGTCTTTCTCTCTCCCTCTCTATCTCCCCCTCCTGTCAATTTCATTCTGTCCTGTCCAATACCAAAAGGAAAAGGAGAAAATGATTGCCAACGGTGGATTTGGAGTACAGTCACCAAACCCAGTCATAGCCCTGGAAGCAAAAAAAAAAAATAGGAAGGAAAGAAGGAAGGGAGGAAGGAAGAGCTCAATCCATTAAAGCACAGAACTTGCATGTCTATGGGCCCAGAAGATGCAGGTTCAATTCTCTGCACTGCCTTCTGCCAGAGCTGAGCAAAGCTCTGGTGTCACCTTTTGCATGCTATCACTCTCTCTCTTTCTCCTCTCTTCTCACTCTCTCTTTTTCACAATAAATGAAGACATGATTTCCTAAAATAATAAGATGAGTAGCAACTTTGGAAAAGAGTTATATATTGGGGAGTCGGGTGGTAGAGCAGCAGATTAAGCGCAGGTGGCACAAAGCACAAGGACCGGCATAAGGATCCCGGTCCAAGCCCCCGGCTCCCCACCTGCAGGGCAGTCACTTCACAGGTGGTGAAGCAGGTCTGCAGGTGTCTATCTTTCTCTCCCCTTCTCTGTCTCCCCTCCTCTCTCGATTTCTTTCTGTCCTATCCAACGACAGCAACAACAACAACAATAATAATAACCACAACCATGATTATGATTTTAAAAAAAAAACAAAACAAGGGCAACAAAAGGGGAAAAAAATGGTCTCCAGGAGCAGTGGATTCATGGTGCAGGCACCGAGTCCCGGCAATAACCCTGGAGGCAAAAAATAAGTTCTATATTAAAGAAAAAGCAATATTCAAATGTGCACAAAATAATTACTACTGTGCACAATTACTACTGTGGAGGTTTGCTTTATGAACTTTTCCAGTACTTTCACAATGACCCCATTATTTAGAGCATCATCAAAATGCTTTCAACTACATGATGATGCATCAATCCAGGTCTTCCCCTAGTCCTCTGCAACCTACAAACCTCTTACAGAAGTAGATCTGCCTCCAGAAACTTCCTCAACCCAGAGTTGTTGGTTTTTTTACCTTCAAAATGTCTCTGAACTGAGCTGTGAACCAGCACAATACCTGAGGTATAGGGACACTCAGGGAAGCCATGCAGAGGGTGCTCTGAACAACAAACGGCCTTGGGTCATGTGACACAGGGAGAAACAAAGTGCAGTGAAGTGAAGAAAACCAACAGGATAATAAAAAAAAAAGGCAATTTCTATAACTGCAACTAATCAATAAGAAACTAACAGCAGCTCTTCTCTCCCTCTCTGTCACTCAAAACCCAATTTAATCTCTGATAATGAAAACAGGCAAAAGAATGACAGCGCTACTAACATCCAGCTAATAGCAAGTTCCCTGTGCTATTTCTACTCTGTGTCCTGATAGGTTGTGGGAATTCACTTTGCTTGCCAAGCGTACACTAATTACACCTCCAGCACATCCTAGTCTCCATGAACTGCGTGCTAAAGTGTCTTCTTTGGGCAAAACTAACATGCTTCCAAACAACCTATTCTTCTGAGATTCTGACTTACCAACAAGAATAGAAAAGTAAATAATCATAATGCCCATAGGTAAAAACATTTTCTCCAGTCCCTTTCCACATTGGTTTTCAAGGTTAATTTATTTTAAGGGAAAATGACATTTAAAAAAAAAATTCCAGTAGCCAGAATGTATCTTGATACATAGATTCATTTGTGAAGTGCCAGGTGTCCAGCCAGAAGTGTCTCAGTTTAACACAGACAGACACAGAGGATCAAAGATGTGAAGGTTTGCGGGGTTTTTTTTTGTTGTTTGTTTTTTTGCTATGCTGAAAACATTTTGTCAAACCAAATTCTCTGCCTAAATTTTGTAATTCAAGGTGATAGCATAATAGTTCTGGATTTTTAAATCAAATTTAACATTCTTAAAAGGAATTTGACAGCCACTCTTTGAAAAATATAGGATTTACTTAAAAATTACAACATGCCTAGAGGGTAAGACTTTAAAAAAAAAAAAGTCCAACTGTGGAGTGGCTTATGAATTATGCTGCATTATCTCAAATAGAAAGTAATGTGCAGGAGGCAGAGGCAATCTTTACAAAGATTTCTTAATATCAGGAAAAGCTTATGCTGTTAGGTTAAGTGGGGGGAAGCAGACAACAATTCGTACATAATATGCTCTTGACAACGTAAGTGCAATGTATAGGAAAGAGGCTTGGGAACAAGTTTCAGAGATGGCTCTAACCTGGGTCCATCTCAAGAACCCCACATGGTGGACATCCTGAATTACAGGAACCACAGAGGCACTAAGAAACCAGCAACAACCTGGACCCCCAATGTTGTATGTTTCATATTGGTTTGGTCTCCTTCCCCCCACCTCTGAGAGAAATTGGTTTGGCCCTTGCTAGTTTCGCACCTCACTTTCTCCCCGCCCCCTATTCTACATAGTGCCAGAGTTCTTGGGGCGGCCACGTGAGGGGATGCAGGACAGATCTGTGTGGTGATTAGTTTAAGGGTCTCTCTCTGCTGCCAGAGCAGAAAGACAGGAGAGCACGTTTGCCCACTTGTGAATAAAGCTCTCTGCCCAGCCGTGTGTCTCTGGTTGTCTCTGTCTACTGCTGCGAAGCTAGCCCGGCCTTCTGGAGCCCCTGAACTCTAACGACACCCCAACACAAAGAACAAGCTGGAAAATACAGCTTAGACTCACAGACAGAGGATTTTTTCCTTCCATCCCAAATCTATACACTGGACCTCACAAGATCAGTTCTGCTTAAAGAAGAAGAAACTGGTTCCTATCCCAGAATTTCTCAGAAAGCTCTGGCTGGCTCAAAGGACCAATCCTGAGCAGAGCAAGGATGGAGGGGGGCGCAGCACCACACTACTGGCCATAACTAATAAGACCAAGATACCACTGCAATCCACCCAAGCCAGAGCCCACAGGGATGTCTCTCACACCTCACTACTGACCTACTCCTCCATTCTATGCAAAGTTAAGACACTTTAAAGATATAGGCCCCAGCTTCTCTGACCTCCACCATGATACCAGGAGAAGAAAACAAAGCACACATCAGTGGTGAAGGCAAAACTGAATCATAGTAACCAAAAGATGGAACAGAATTGCACACATTTTATTTCACTTAGAGAAAGTACAATATGGTAACTACTGTTGGTGAGAAGAGGGACAAAGTAGATTGCTGGTGAGGATCTTAAACTGTTCAATCACTTTGGGAAAACATGGCAGTTCTCCCACAATGTTAACACAGAGCCCTATGACGTAGCAGTATGACAACAAGCCCTTAGAAACACTCACAAAGAAAAGCTCAGAGGGGCCAGGTGGTGGCGCAGCTGGTGGAGCACACGTTAGAATGCGCAAGGATGGAGTTTCAAGTCCCCGGTCCCCACCTGCAGGAGGAAACCTTCACAAGGGGTAAAGCAGTACTACAGGTCTGTCTGTCTCTCTCTCTCTCTCCTCCTTCCCTATGGATTTTTGGTTGTCTTTATCCAATAAATACATAAAGATAAGAAAATATATAGGAAAGCTCATTGCAGCATTAATCATAGTAATTTGAAATAGTCGTAGAATCCACGTGTCTGTCAATAGATAAATGGCTAAATAAAATGTGTTGTCACATGCTACAACATGGGAAGGCCTTGAGAACATGTTCCAGGAAACAAGTCCGTCTCCGGCTCAGCCCCCAGCACCACCACAAGCAAAACTGAGCAGTTCTCTCTCTCTCTCTCTCTCTCTCTCTCTCTCTCTCTCTCTCTCTCTCTCCGGCTCAGCCCCCAGCACCACCACAAGCAAAACTGAGCAGTGCTCTCTCTCTCGCTCTCTCTCTCTCTCTCTCTCTCTCTCTCTCTCCGGCTCAGCCCCCAGCACCACCACAAGCAAAACTGAGCAGTTCTCTCTCTCTCTCTCTCTCTCTCTCTCTCTCTCTCTCTCTCTCTCTCTCCGGCTCAGCCCCCAGCACCACCACAAGCAAAACTGAGCAGTGCTCTCTCTCTCGCTCTCTCTCTCTCTCTCTCGCTCTCTCTCTCTCTCCATATATATATATATATATATATATATATATATATATAAATTTTAAAGAAGTCAGTCTCAAAAAAAAAAAAAAACCCAAAACCTCATGCCATATGATTCCCTTTATGTACAATGTCCTGAAGGGGCAAATCTATAAAGGGAAAAAAAAAAAGTCGATTCATGGTTGTCAGAGGCTGGCAGCTAGGAGAAAGAGGAATGGTCAGTGACTGTTATTAAATGCATGATTTATTTTAGGGTGGTGAAAAAATCTGCAGTTAAGTTGTGGTAATGCTGCACTACTGTGTGAATGCCATAAAAGTTTCAGGACATTCCCTCACAGTGGGTGAACTTGATGTATGCAGACTGGTTACAGTTGGGTGGAGATGTCACAGAACAAAGGGATAAGGACAGCAAAGGGAGGACAATCCTGGGTGCCAGATCACTGAGCATCAAATTATCCTGTCAGTCTCATTTAAAACGCTTTTTATAACACAAAGCTCCTTAACATAAAGCTCTGTGGGGCTGGGAGATAGCTCACCTAGGAGAACACACACCACATGGGAAAACCACACATAGCACCAAGGGCAAGCTCCATGAACAGCCGGCAGTGCTGTGGTGTCTCATCTATCTCTCTCTGTCTCTGTCTCTCCCTCTCTCTGTCTTTTCTTATTTGGAGTAAAACAGTGGCATGGTGGAAAAGCTGACATGATAATTCATCTGGGATGGCACCTGCTTCAACATCCATGAGCCTCAGGATAAAGTCTCAGGTACACCACGGGAGAATTCTGTGTTACTGGGGGAAGCTTCAGTGCTGTGGTTGCCTGCACCCCCCCCCCGTGTGTGTGTGTGTGTGTGTGTGTGTGTGTGTGTGTGTGTGTGTGTGTGTTAGTAAGTTGGTCAAGAGCAGTGAAGCCTTGGCAGTGACCAAAGAAAAAAGTTTCCTGAGAACAATGTCATAGAGGAGGTAAATGGGCCTGGTGGCAATTTAACTAAATAAAAGAAGATATGACTTAATAAATGAATCCAATGTGGGAAGCAGGTAGGAGTCTCATCCAACTACCCTTCATGGGACTCCTCTCCTCATTGCCTGAGAGCAGGACGTTCAGCTCAGGTCTCAGCTGCCTTGCCACATACTGACGGTCACCAGTGAGTAATACCTGCTGTTAAACTCTTGGGTCAGTTTCCAGTTTGTGGCACTGGACTCTACTGAACTCTTCTCCCTCTGTACGACTGTTCCCTCCCTTGAGAGGATGTGCACACTGGGCTGATGCATCCTCTGGCTAGGTCCACACCTAGAATGAGGCTCCTAGGAGGTAGGTAGAGTTGCTACTGAATGGAGAAGAAAGTCACACACTGTGATGACAAAGGGACATGAGGCAACGATTATCAAGTCAACAGCACATCTCCTAGGCAGTCTCATTAGAATCCCAATGGCCCACCACACCCTTTCTCTGCCACACTAAGCTGGCATGAGACCTGTCTTAGCCTGTACTAGACCTACCTTCCTCAACTGAATTAAGTTCCCAGTGGTGGCTGCCTTTCTGCTTCCTCTAGCTTCCCTCAGAAAAAAACTCAAGAATTTGGGACCTGTTTCTGGAGAAAGATGACACTTCTAACAGGTGTGTGCTGGCCGGAGCAGCCTGCACAGTGCCAGGCCTCTGGATGGTGGCTATGATCCATTTCAGGGCACTTAGGCAAGTCAGAGGAGGAAAGGACGTGTTCACTGTTGAGCCCACATGCTGTTCAGATGCCTATCATTTGCAACAATCCTGAAATTCATGAGCTTCAGGAACCCCCCAACCCTTCCTAGGTACTTTTCCATACACCTTCTCCACTCACAGGGACCTCCCCCAGGCCCCAGTGGCACTTAAATGGCCATATTCAACAGCCTCCAGGTCAGGCCGGGCTCTGCACACTGCTACCCACACCTGCTGTGACAACACCAGGTCTTCTTCCCACCTACCCCTCAAGATGATGATAGAAACCTTCAGGCCTGCCAAAGATGGTGGTCTCCATTCAAACACTGGTCAAGGATTCATCTCACATTTACACAAAAAGGTTGTGACTATGACCATCGAGAGAGGGTGCCTGCCTGTAGACACTTAGGCCTGTGTATGTATATATCTGTGCTAAGCATATTAAGCTAGCTGTGTCCTTCAACAGCAAGACCAAAGTGCCTTTCCCCGTTGGTGGGAGGTGCTCAGTGAGGAGCCCTGAACTGTTTAGCACATCTTTTTATCTCAGACCAGTGAGGTGACCAGCCTTAGTGTCAGGCCATGAATGTCTCCATCTGCTCCAATTCCAGGACTGATTGCTTCTAGTTTCACAGTGTTCTCTGACCTCCCCATCCACACAATTTACTTCTGTGACTTTTATCACCCTGGCCAGCCTCCTGGTGAAGGTGACCCCACCCCCATCCCTGCAGGAGACATCCCTCCATTCCAGGAAGCAGTTAATTTAGTTGATAAGCCAGACCCTGTGAGGCACCCCCCCCCCACCCCAAATCTGTTAGCCACTATTCACCTCCCACATGCCTTTTAAGCAAAAAAAAAAAAAAAAAAAACATGTTTGGCTCCATATGTAAACTCTTTGTTCAGCCACCAGGTTCCAGATGCTAGCATGATGCCAACCGGACTTCCCTGGGCAGATGACCCCACCAATGTGTCTTGGAGCTCCACTTTCCCAGATCCCTGCCCCACTAGGAAAAAATAAGAGGCAGGAGTATGGATTGACCTGTCAACATCCATGTTTGGCGGGGAAGCAATTACAAAAGCCAGACCTTCCACCTTCTGTACCCTACAATGACCCTGAGTCCATACTCCCAGAGGGATAGAGAATAGGAAAGCTATCAGGGGAGGGGGTGGGATATGGAGTTCTGGTGATGGGAATTGTGTGGAGTTGTGCCCCTTTTTTTTGCCTCCAGGGTTATTGCTGGGCCTCAGTGCCTGCACAATGAATCTATGGCTCCTGGAAGCCACCTTTTCCCTTTTGTTGCCCTTGTTGTTGTAGCATTATTGTGGTTATTATTGTTGTTGCTGATGTCGTTCGTTGTTGGATAGGACAGAGAAATGGAGAGAGGAGGGGAAGACAGAGAGGAGGAAAGAAAGACAGACACCTGCAGACCTGCTTCTCCACCTGTGAAGTGACTCCCCTGCAGGCGGGGAGCTGGGGGCTCGAACTTGGGTCCTTACACCAGTCCTTGCACTTTGAACCACATGTGCTTAACCCACTGCACTACTGCCTGGCCCCCGAGTTGTACCCCTCTTATCCTATGGTTCTTGTCAGTATTTCCTTTTTATAAATAAAAATTTTTTTAAAAACATGAAGTTCAGAGGCTGTTGGTGCCGGCACTTACAAAGCCAGGCCATTGCTGCTTGGACTCACAGTTGCTGCTGGGACATCAGTCATTTAAGCTGCAGGCAAGCTTCTCCCTCTCCCTCAAAAAACAGCGGGAGCACACAACAGGCCAGGAGCTGGGGCTCAAGGCAAATTCACAATAATAAATAAATAAATAAATAAATAAATCCTCCCAGCTCCCAATTAGGCATCACAGGTCTGCTCACTGCTTCCTGGGGTTGCTTGCTGAATTTCACATCCAAGGCTCCTTCAGTTAATGGGAACTATTTCTGTATCTTAGAAGAAGGAGAAAACCCATACAACACACAAGCTGAGTCTCATGTCAGCACAATTTGGAACCTGTGTCGTGATGAACCCTGTGCCGTCTGGCTGCCTGGAGTCAGGAGTGGCAGGTATACAAAAGGACCACGCGGGCCAAAGCACCAGCACACACTCAGTGTCATAATGCTCCTCCCAGCTCCATCTGAGCTTCTACCTGTAGTCCTGCTCACTCCACAGGTGTAGTGAAAGGTCAAAGTGCTGGGGACAGCTCCCCTGGACCTGAATGTGGTTTGTTCTCATGGCATCAATACCTTCTCTTGATAACGTGAGTATCCAGTTAATCACACTTCTTGACTACTCATACAAAATTTGTCTTCCAAGCTCTAACCATGAAACTCCAAGAGAGCAGGAACCACACTCACAAGACTGTTACCATTCAGAGGGCTAAGAGATACTCAGTCAACACGTTCTCAATAAGCAGACACATTTCCTCACCCCAGCACTCTGCATGCCACAGCCAAACCCTGTGGAAGTCCCCACAAACAAGAACACTTCAGCACTGGGTGCTGGTAGGAGGGACAACAGGCTAGGAAGCCTGACTGGAAACTACACGATGTTACAAGAGATGGGCCTGCACCAGCTCAGAGAATACCCCCCTGAGCCTAGAGAGGGGTCTGCAGGCACATCTGAAGGCCATGGCCAAAAATCTAAATGTCCACTTATTCACAAGGTCAACTATGAGAAGTAAGTGGTACATTTTACAGAAAACCATGCTGTGAATCCAAATAGTGAAATGTGTTCACGCTCGTGTGTGTGTGTGTGTGTGTGTGTGTGTGTGTGTAGTGTGTGTGTGTGTGTGTAGTGTGTGTGTGTGTGTAGTGTGTGTGTGTGTGTGTGTGTGTGTGTGTGTTCTGATGCTGTAAGAAGACAAGGACAGTCTCTTAGAGTTTAACTGAAGACAGCTCTTGAAGAACACAGAATCCATTTCCTGCAGTTTTTCTGGACAATTAACATCATGGTCATGTCTCTCCGTCCTGTCTTGCTGATAATTCAGGCAGATGCATTAAGGATCACTTGGGTCTTACAACATAAGTTGGTGGTAAAGTAGTTAAGACAAACTTATTTACCACATTAATTAAATGGTCTATTTAACATGGAATATCAATTCTCTAATCACATCTCAGTTGAACTTCTCCTTTCAATTAACAACTCCGAAGTCTACTGACAGAGGTCCTACTGTTCCGGGATCATTAAGAGCATTTTCATTATCTGTCAAATGAGGGAATCAGAGACAAAAAGCAAGAGCTCTCAGGAGCAGGATCTCCCTGCTTAAGAGCTGATTGGGGAGTGAGGCAGACCATTCTTAGTCGTTGCTTAGCAATGAGAAGACCTCTTATGAAATCATTACCAGAAACAGAGTATGAGGAGGGTGGAAATAAAAATCCATGAAATGGATACATTCTCTTCCTTGGAGGATAACCTATCCTCCAGTTACCCAGTCCCTCCAGATTGCAACAGTGATGGAATCTGAAGGAGACCAGATACTGAAATGGCAAGAAAAAAAAAAAGACTAACTTTCAGGGATCATTTCTATAGCTGAAATAATAATAATAATAATAATAATAATAATAAATCCAAACACCAGATCTGGAAAGGTCATGTTAAGACAAAATTGATTTTAAGTAAAAATGCTACAATCAAAAAGTAAACTCATATTTTTTTCATTCGTGGATGAATTAAAAAGTCACTCTATCATCTATATTATTGGAACTTTTTTTTTTAAGTACAATATGTTCAAAGTAGGGAAAGTTAAACTACAGTTGCCTGCTATCATGTAATGGAAGGGAAATATGCAGTACTCAGAAAAACTGCATAACCCAACCTAAATCTCCCTTACAGTAATTACTTTACACATAATTAATACTCCCATAAGAGGGAATGTTGCCAGTATATCAAAAGTATAAGCGTGATGAAATGCTGCTGTAGTGCAATTAAAGAAGATTCAGTTTTTAGCTGGTAAGCAAAACATTCACCTAATATTTCACCACCTTCACCATACCCATTTACATTGAAACTAGTGCTCTGATGGCCATTAGAACGAAACTACACCTCCAAATATATTACATTTCTCATTATATTATCAAAAAGAAGTTATCTTAATGTTTGTAGGAGCTGAACATGTGAATTTAAAGTCTTTGCTTAAGGCAGCACTGGAACAACCATTATTCTCTATTATTAGCTGTCATTAACATTAAACTTTGCTATAATTATGGGAAGTGACAAGGCAGGGCCACTAAAGTTCATGTTTAATGTTTGTGAGATAGAAATATCATGATATGCTCTTACCTAGATACTCACAAATGAAGACTACAAAGAAAGGAGTGACAAGGTCATTTATCCCCTGAACATATCCGCTGGCAGGGTGACGGATTGCCCATATGAACAATATCCTTTCAAAAATCTGAGGGGAAAAAAAAATTGAGCAGAGAGTGAAACAAAAAGCAAATGCATTGAGAAACTTTACAACATATGTGCTATTCTACTCGAACATGTGCTATCAATGTTTTCCATTCCCTATTAAATGGTAAACATATCAATTGTACCATACAGTGTTTTACCAACCCCTGGGCTCAGTCCTGTGTTTCTCACACAATGTTTTCTGTGCATCCAAGTTACAGGTAGCAAATGCATATATGGCTGCTGGGATACGCCAAGCAGGACAGCAGCACCTGGCCTATCAGTAATGGGAGGATGGCAGGATGGATGACCGGGAGATGAGTGGACGAAACGATGAATGGTATATAGGTGGATATACAGAAGCTCTGAATTTATCTCACAGAGTAAATAAGTATTGTTCTCCCTAGGAAGTCAATACCATCTATGAAAACATACTTTATTTTTTTCTTATTTTTTGTTAGTGATTTAGGAGTAGTTTATAAGATTATAAGGGTCTATAGTTACACACTGCACACACCACCAAAGTTCATTCTGTCTCTCTCCCTTTCCCCCCGCCCTCCTCTCTCTCTCTCTCCCTCTCTCTCTCTCTCTCTCACACACATACACACGCACACGCATAGGCACACACATGAAAACCACCACGGTTCTCACAGTCTTAAAAACACTTTTTATCGCATCCATGTGTTTCAGCTACCTGTATTCCACATATGAATGAAGCCATCCAGTAGCTGTCTTTCACTCCCTGGCTTCACTAAGCATAATCACCTCCCATTCTATGCATTCTGTCCAGAAGAATACAATGCTATCTTTTCTTAATTGCAGAGTAAGTAGTATTTCACTGAAAATACATTTATCAACTTCTTCAGCCAGTCATAATAAAACACCTTCTGACCCTCACTGCTCCCTCTCTCCTCTGATCCTCATCTCTCTCTCTCTCTCTCTCTCTCTCTCTCTCTCTGCGTCTACATGCCTCAAAAGCACATGTTCCCTTCTCTTTTCTATCCCAGCCTTGTCTCAAAACACGCTCATCTACTGAGGGCGGAGACACCTTCCCTTCACACATGTGCAACAGCCGTTCCATTCCCAGGAGCTAAGTGTGGAAGTTGGCTGAGCCTCTTTTCTTTCCTAGGGTGCATAAGTGATATGATCCTTCCTCTATCATCCCGCATACACACCCACTCTCCTCTAGCTTATTTGCAAGAGGTATGTTACCAAGAAGCAACACAATTTGCTGGAATCACACAGACACTTAGACTTGCCCCCCACCCTCCACAGTCAGAGCCCTGAATCCACATCACAGAAGCCAGCATGTCCTCGGTCTGGCCTACTTGGTGGTCCTCCCTGACCAGAACCCGCATTCAGGCTGCACTGCACCACAGCACCCTTCTTGGCAACCACCTAAGTGCCATCTCCTCTGGTACCCATCCAGTTTCTCTCAGATGATCCCCTCAGAGGAGACCTTCTGCCAAGCAGTCAGTCACTTGCCCATGAGCCTCCAGGCCCTTCTCTCCCGGGCAGAGTCCCCCTGCAGAGTCCTACCTGTCTCCCATAGAGACACAGCTGTGCAGGCCTGAGCAGGGGGGACTGCATGGCAATAGCTCAAATAAAGAATGAACTACCATGATCTGGGAGGTGGTACAGTAGATAAAACATTGGACTCTCAAGCATGAGGTCCCTAGTTCAATCTCCGGAAACACATGTACCAGGAGCAATGTCTGTTTCTTTCTCTCCTTCTGTCTTTCTCATTGATAAATAAAGAAAATCTTCAAAAAAAATAATAATAATGAAGTACCAAGGACCAGGTGGTTACGCACATACATTACCATGCGCAAGGACCCAGGTTAAAGCCCCCACTCCGCACCTGCAGGAGGGTACTTCCCAAGCAGTGGAGTGTTGCCGGTGTCCCTCTGTCTCTTTCTCTCCCTATCTTTCCCTTCCATCTTAATTTCTCTCTGTCCTATCAAATGAAATAGAAAAGAGAAGAAGAAGTGGGAGGAAAAGGAATAAGAGGAGGAGGAGAAGGAGGCAAAGGAGGAGAAAGAAAAAGAGGAAGAAGTAGAACTACCTGGGTTCCAAACAAGTCACAATCCTTCTTACGTTCTTCAATATTACTTAATCTGGGCCCAGATCCCGCACCTGGCCATCCACTCTGGCAGTTACAAATGGGGGGGGGGGGGGGAGCCTCTTAAACCAGGACCCATGTACGGCCAACCAGCAGCAAACGCAGCCCCCTAACCGAGGCCCCTCCCCAGGCCCCTCCCCAGTCTACCCTGGCTGCTCCAGATGCGTGAGGAGGCAAGCACACTTCATCCTGCAGCACCTCAGCGTGGCACCTGTAACTCAGCAGGCGCCTGGTAAATATTTGTTGAATGAGAAATACATTCATACACATTTATTCATGCACATTTTCTCATTTTAAGTCAACAGATTTCTAGAGAGAGCTGAATATTTAAGCAAGATATCCAAAGACCAAAATCACTCAACAAGGCATCTCCATTTAAGAATTTCTCTCACACAGATCCTGAGCAGAGAGGTGCTGCTGTCACCACCCGGCGCCATGACCCCAGTGGAGCTGGAGGCAATGAGAAAACAGCCAGCTACATGGGCTGCACTGCAGATGGTCCCGGAGGACAGACCTGCAAGCAGGCACTCAGGAAAGGACCCACTCTGGGACCTCAGCGCCTCAGTCAGAAGTGCATTGACGGGAGTCAGGCGGTAGCACAGCAGGTTAAGCACACATGGTGCAAAGCGCAAGGTCTGACGTAAGGATCCCTGTTCAAGCCCCCAGCTCCACACCCACAGAGGAGTCGCTTCACAAGTAGTGAAGCAGGTATGCAGGTGTCTATCTTTATCTCCCCCTCTCTGTCTTCCCCTCCTCTCTCCATTTCTCTCTGTCCTATCCAACAATGACAACAGCAATAATAACAATAATAATTACAACAACAATAAAAACAACAAGGGCAACAAAAAGGAAATAAATAAAAAATACCTTTAAAAAAAAAAAGAACTGCAGTGACTTCAGTCCTGCCCAGTCACCTAGACAAGAGGAAGGTCCCAGAGATGGTGGATGATGGACTAGACTGGTTGGTGGCAGCACTGTGGGAGTTAGGGAAGTTAAAACGCCACCGCAAGGTAAGGTTCCTCTGGAGACTGTGGAGCCAGAAACAAGATGTGTATGTGGGGGGGGGGGGGATGTGAACAAAGAAGAGCAGTGACAGTGAGGAGACAGACACTCGAGGAGCCTGTCCCTGCAAGGAATAAAGTCCCAGCAAAGAGAACTGGCTGGCTGCCCAGTTTCCACCTGGTCAAAGCAGTACAGGCTGGCCCCCCAGGACCTGGTGGTGTGATGGCAGGGTACTGGACCTCGGTGGTCATCAGGGAACAACAGACCTGCCCTTCATGAGTGAGCAAGGCCGCACGGCAGGGAGGCTGCAGACAAGCAGAGAGAAACACCGAGCACATCTGGTGCCTACCAGGGCAAGGAGGACGCTGAAGAGGATCCCCAGGGGCAGACAGGAAGGACTTGGTGGGCATGGCTGAACACTGCTGTGAATCAAGGGACCTAACAGCTAGCAAGGAGGAGCAAACAATCGTAGCTAGCATTCACTAAGTGCTTACTATAGGCTAAACACCCTCAATTAACACGCCAAGCCTCCCCAAAGCTCCACGCGGCTAGCATGTTATTATTCCATTTTCAGATGACGTGGCAGGCGGACTCTAGGGTGGGCCTGTGCCCTGCCTCCCTGTGTGCAGCCCTCCCGATTGTGGGCAGGCTTGCAGCTTGCCATCAAGCATAACAGAGCAGGTGGGAGGGGCATAGAAATGTCTGCCGCCGTCAGTCACAGCCTATCTTGCCGAGAGACACTCTCCCTTCACGGGCTTTGAAGAAATCACTGCCCCGCTATGCGCTGCATCCAGAAAGGACTGAGAAGTGGAAACAGTCATCAGTCTGGCAGAACTGAAGTCCTCAGTTCTGCAGTCAGCCAGCAGCCAAAGTCTGCCCACAGAGACATGAGATAGAGACGAATCCTTCCCCAGTCACACTTCTGATGAGGCGATGACCCAAACTGACTCTTGATGGAATGCTGAGCTAAGACCTGCCCAGACTCTTGACCCATAGAAACTGTGAGCCACCTGTGTGGCTGTTTCAGGTCAGTGGGTTTGCGGTAACAGTGTTATCCAGTGATTAACAACAACACAGGGGAGAAAACAGAGGCATAGAGATACTGGGCCATGAATTACACAGCCGGAGGACAGAAGAGCAGGAATTCAACACTGGCAGTCTGACTACGTAATAGGAATCTTTATTTGTTGGTTTGTTTATTCATCATTCTTTTATTCTTTTCCTCTTTTTTTTTTCCTCTTTGCAGAGCCAAGTTCTCATACCTGAGTTATTTCACTACTCCCCCCAGGCATATTTTCACTTTCTTCTTTTCTTAGACACAGTATGAGAGACAACAAGGGAGACAGACAGAGGAAAGAGACACTACAGCACCACTTCACTGCTGGCCAGGCCTCCCCTGTGCAGGTCACAGGCTCAAACTCGGACCCTCATACACAGCAAAGGTGTGTGCTCTACCAGCTGAGCCAGCGCCCTGCATTCTGGGGTCAACTTTGTCATTCAGATAGACATGGGCGGAAGGGAGACACACACCACAGCACCAGAGCTGTCCCAGACCCACGGCATTCCATGTGGTGCCACGGTTCCAACCTGGGTGGTGTCCATACAGCGAGGGCATGTGCCTGCCCAGGGCACTTCCTCTCAGGCCTGAGGTGAGGCTCTTAAAAGGCTCATCAACTACCACCTGCTGTGTTTCAGGATAAAAGAGTTGTTGTCACAACTAAGTCAGAAGGAAGAGAAGACCGTGGAAATTGTGATTTTATACTAAGAAGAAAACAGACAAGATAATGAGCTCCTGGCAAGCAGAATCTGCACGGAATCGATTTGCAACTGCCCAGGGTCCAGAAGGGAGTCAGGCGTGTTGCAGGAGTTTGGGGTGCATGGGGGGGGGGGGGTGATGCATGGACTGCCGGGAAGACCTAAGCCCTGAGCAATGTCACTCTCCTAAGAAGTGCTCATCTAAGCAGCAGTGCAGCCATATCTTTCGACATTCAGAGAACAGTTCCCCCTTGCTCCCCCACAAGGCCGTGACCCCAGCACTAGAGGGTCCTGAAGAGCAGACACTGGTAAAGATGAATAGGCCAGTTCCAGCAGGGTGGGATGACCAGGAGTTGAACTCAGGTGGACACTTACTGTGACCTCCAGGGGCCCCTGAGAGCCTATGAGAGGCCTGAGAGAGTTGCAGAAGTGAGCTGAGCTACCTGAGCGCCAACAACCAAGTCTGCAGTTGCCTGGCTTTTCCCAGAGTAGGGCTGAGGCCCACTTGCCCCTACCTGAGGAGGTGGAGAGAGCACCCACCCCGGGGCAGAGCAGCCTGCAGGAGGTGGAAGCAAGGAACAGGAGAGCATCCAGCCTTCCCAGTTAGTAAATGAGCAGTCCATAAGTACCTCCAAAGCAGCAAGTCAGCAATTACCCTTGAGCCCTTGCTTCAAGCCACTGTGCAGAGCGGGCTCTGTCCACCTGCCAAGAAAAACACACTTGAAAAGAGTGTATTTATACCGCTGTGGGGGGGGGGGGAGTTTAGACGTCAGATTTCCAGTGCATTAAGGAAAGAAAGCCACCAGTCAATCCAAATTATTTAAATTTAAGTCTACTTAATCTCTTTGAATAACCTGAAAATTATATTTTAATCCCTGTGATGAGTAAATAAGAGGACAGGTAGCTCAAGAGGATAACAAAACAAACAAACAGTGGCTTTCAATTCTGCAGCTAGGCTGAAATAGCAATAAGCTGCATGTTCTGAAGAGGTTGGGGACACAGGATGTGGATCCTGGCTCTGCCACTAAAGAGATGCAGACTTGGGGCATCTTTACAGCCACAGTGACTCCCTAGAGAGCCTACAGAAATTGGGAACCCCCGTGTGGCACTCCCCTGGGGTGTCTCTAAGCCTCAGTCCTGACTCCTTCACCCAGCTCACTCCCACTAGCTTTGCTGCCAGCATCTGTGTCTGCTCCAAGTGACAGTGTCCCAGCTGGTCCCTGAGAACACCCACAGCAGTCTCCTGTTCCTTCTCAATATGAGAATCAAAGGCAGAGTCCCCCCCTTCCAGGGTGCTGGGCTGCCCTCCCTCAGCTCATTCCATTGTCCCACAGGGTCCTTCCAGTACACCCACCAGCCGCTCTGACCTTGGAGTCTTGGCACGTATTCTACCTGCCTGCAATGCCCTTTCTCCAAACTTCCCTTGGCTGTCATAGTTTTCAGCTTATGCTCTCGTTCAAAGGCCATCTCCTGAGAGACAACCTCCTAGAAAAATTGCCATTCCACGCAGAACAGCAGCTCCTCTTGCAACCTGAGGCCTGAGCTACATGTGTATGAGTCTAAATCCTGGTAGGTCATGGCCACACAGGAACACTCCAGAATTCTGTTGCTGGATGGCCGTGTAAGTGAGCCAGGCCCCCTCCTCTATCCTTCTCTGCATGTCCTCTGCCAGGCCAGCAGCATCTAGTTCCTCTGTCTCTGTTGGTATGCATGAGACCCCTTCGGTTTCATTTGGTTTAAATCCCCCCTGCTTAACACTATTCTATTTACATAACCACTGCATTCTATTTACATAACCACTGTTAACAAGCACCTCCCTCCAGGGTATTGGTGGTTCAGTGATAGGATTCTCGCCTGCTCCGCCCCCTCCTTGTCACATCCTGATCCTCTCCTTGTCACACTCTGATTTTCACCAGTCACTTTTCTCTCCACCCTCTCTATGTCACATCCTGTTTCCACCCTACTTGGGAAGTATATATAAAGACAGCATTGTGAGTTTTAGAGTACTTTACCTTGAGTTCAGCTTAGCTCGTCTTAGATTGTGCTGTGTCCTGCATGAATAAAGAGATACTGCGTACAACCCAACCATGAGTCCCTGGTCGTCTGTTACCCGCCCGTGAAGCCAGCCCAGCGAAAACAACATAACCCGTCGAAAACAACATGTCTCTATGGCCTCTGGCCTCTGGACAGACACCCATGGTGTCTCCTGGCTATTTCACCAGCTTTACTCTGCTTGTCCACTAAATGTGGCTGCAGAGCTGGCTCCTTAGGTGCCAACCAGCCAGGTTCCACAGTGTCTCACAATTACCAGGGTCCCACTGAGGAGAAGCCACTCCGCTGGGAGGAGGGGTTCTGGTGGAGCACATTGTGGGGCAGGAAAACCCAGAGAGGAGATAACAGACAGACCAGGAGGCTCAGGAGGAGGGTTCAGAAGGATGGAGGAGAGAAGAAGCTTTTCAAGAGTGAACGGCACATCAGGACAAGGGCGAGAAGGGGAAAAAGACAGCCGGCCAGGCTTCTGGGACATAAGTGACTGAGAGCAGAGCACTGAGTCTTCAGTGATGATGGGATTTATGTGGGCAATGTTGCATGCCTCACCCCACCCTACCCCCCCCCCCGAAAAAAAAAAAGACTTTGGTGTTTCCGAACCTTCAGTCAGGGGTGGTCATGGAGAAGAGATACCAAATAGGCTTGAGTGCTCCGGTCACCCATCAGCACTGGCCCACGGCATGGAAGGAGGTGAGTGCTTCCTACCAGGGAATGTACCAGCTGCACCCTGGCTCCAACCCACATGTCCTGCCCACACCCATGCCTGCCAGACCACTCTCACACGTGCTTGACTCTGACACCAATTCTGGGCACACACTCCTGGATTGACAGGTGACGGCAGGTCTACAGAAGCCACGCCTGCCTATATATTCTTTCCCTGTAACACGGACTTCCCATTTAGAAACTCCGAACAAATTGCCATGATTTGTGTTTCTTTGGATGGGGTTGGGGGAAGAAGGATAAACGAACTTGTCTGAATTTCCTTCAACCTCCCTTCCTCCCATCAAACTTGTCCTGCCATGTTGAGGGCACAGCAGGAAGTCAAGGTGGCCCCTACCAAGCACACACAAAGCAGGTCCCGGCCCACACAGACCCTCACAGGCTGGCCCCAGTCCTGGCACCACACTTGTCCAGACTGTGGGCCCTGCACTACCACCCGCAGAACATGGAGGAACAGCCACCTCTCTGCAGGGGCCTGGCAGGTACCCGTCATCTATAAGATAATAGATCTGCTTCATTTAGCCCCCGCTGCCAGGAAGACTTTCCATAACTGTAATAATGTGAAAAGATTTCCTAAAAAAGAAAGCACTCAGTGGCAGGAGAGGTGGGGAACCCAGGACGGAGAATGTGAGTCCTAACATGTAGGTAAAAGAAGCAGCAGGGCTGCAAGGGTCCACCAGGCAGCAAGAACCTCGTACCACACACCCCAAGGCCTAGTAGCACCGCCAAAGCTCCCTCAGCACCTGCAATGGGGTCCATGTGCAAAGACCACACACTCCACATCTGCCTCTCCACTGCACTCTCCACACACTCCATGGGCAGTCAGGAGAGCACAGCCTTCAGGCTCTTCCCTCTGCCAGGGTCCCACCCTGCTCACCAAGCCCTCTCCTGGGGCTGGCTGCAGAGACTAGCAAGAGAACAGCAGCTCCATGCCCCCCAGGAGACACGCTGCTGCAATACACCAGGTATGCCCCCCACTTTGTCACAAATGTGAAAGAGAGGCAACAGGCTCACACCAGAATGTGAAGCAGATGGACAGGGTGATGCCTCTGTCTGAAGTCAGAAGTTAGAAGTTAGGTGAGTGAGATACAGCATAATGGTTATGCAAACAGACTCTCATGCCTAAGGCTTTAAGGTCCTAGATTCAATCCCCAGCACCACCATCAGCCAAACTGAGCAGTGCTCTGGTAAAGAAAGAGAAAAAGAAAGAGAGAGAGAGAGAGGATGAGAGAGAGCGCTGAAGTTAGGAGTGGAACTGCACAGGTACAGGGCTACCTTCTCATCACTTTCTTCTTTTCTCTGTCATGTATTCTGTGTCTTTCGTCTTAAATAACTTCATATAAGTTACAATTTGCTTTTGTTTTGAAATCACAAAAACTAGTACTGATCCCAGTCAAAGTCACTTGGAATCATTCAAAGCCCCCTCACAACCCTCTGAACCAACCTGAGGCTCAGATCCCCGCCACCTCCTCTCATGCTCTGTCTTCACGGCTCAGAGCTCACTTGACAACAAGGTCTTTGAACACTTCCCAGTACCTCCACAATCCAGGGAAGTGCCCAGAGCTGGGACACCCCCCCCCCAAGTGGTTGGTATCTCAGAGGTTACTCTCAGATTGTTTTTGCCATTTGCTTCTCTCCATAATGAGCTCTGCAGAGATAAGATATTGCTGAGAATGTGTCATCAGAGGGGTCTATGCCGCATCAAATGACCATGGCTGATTCTCAGAGGAGGCACGGAGCCATCTCTAAGCTCTGGTTCCCAGGCATGAACAGAAATAACCAATCTCGGATCACTTCTCCTGAGCGAGCATTTTCAAAGTGTAGCAACACGACCCTTTAAGAGGGTATGAATTTAGCAGCCAGGTTCCCTTGAATGTAGGTCCATGGATGCACCTGGAGGCCGGCTCAGGGCAAGTGGAACAAACATCTGCAGCTTCCTGTCCCTACTGCCACCACTAATTCAGGACACTGGTGACCCTGAGACCATATCCGCTGAGACAGACCTAGAGAGGAGTCCTCTAAAAGAGACTCACTACCTCATCCTCCACTGAGGTGGCCTCACAGTGATGGCACAGCTCTAAGGACACGTGGTTCCTTCATGTCTTCCCACCCTGTGGAGGAGAGACAGGTGATCCCCATCTGCCGCCGAGACTTTGTCTCCTATGGCCTGTGACGGAGTCCAGTTCCTCAGAGCTCCCTAGGACCCAGGCTCACAGGAGTGACTAGCGGCCTGAGGCAGCAAGGAGAGACAAAGGGCAGCCAAAAGTCAAGGACCGAAGTCAGAAGGCTGGTATTGGGAGCCCAGGCTGAGTCAAGGCGAGGCTGTGGTGAAGCCCCCGCAGGCCCCGTGCTCTCTGCCAGCTCAGGTGGGTCCATCACCAATGGGCTGGCTGACTAGCAAGGGTGGTCCCACCAGAGCTCTTGCCAAATGCAACCAAATCTGTGGGTCTGGAGCCCCACAGACACCTTTCCAACAGCTCTCACTCAGGAAGAGCCATCCTCTAAGTACTTGGCCAGGACGACTGTGCTTCACTGAGAACTCGGCCCCTGGAGAACCCTGACCAAGCCCTGTGCTATCCACCTGCCTGTGGGGCCTGTGAGTGGGTGACAGGCCAGATATCCTGGTCCTGCTGCAGGAAAGGACACCTCAGGTGGCAGCTCCAGCACTAGAGACACACCAGGGAGGAGTTACAGCTCACTCTGGAAACCAAGACCTTCTTCCTGCAAGGCACAAGGCTCCACAGAGGCAGCCTCAGTCATTTCTGACAAAACACCCTGCCTTGGGCTCTCTTCACCGGTTCCTGAGATGATGGGAGGCCATGATCTGCATGTGCACAACAGCGATCTGGATGACAGACCCTATATCCTTGCCAGGCTCTCTGCTGGCTTCATGCATGTTAGTACCTCACAGAATATCTCCACAGAGCTCATACCTGGGTCTTGGTGCCACCCACGTGACCAACAGTTATTCATTGGCATTCCTGAAAGGGGATCACAGTTCCCACTTCACGTGTCAAAAGGGCAGGATTTTATTAACAGTCATAGCAGGAAAGGTAAAGACCAGGCATTCATTTGCACAGAGGTCAGCTTAGAAGCAGGGAAGTTTAGTAAATAACAGATGGGGGGGGGGGGGGCGTGTTACAGTCCATTAACTCCCATTTAAATGAATGTGTCTTACGGGTTGAAGCAGTGGCATTCTCTTCCAGAGGACAACAAAAGAGGAATGCCCTGAGTGTGCAGATGTGTTTAATGAAAACACAGAAAGACCTGAAACAGTGCTCACAATGAGCACTCACTGGATATTGTTCGCGATTAAAGTTGCGTTGACATCCTTATAGTTGTCTTTGTTAGAGAGTGGGAATTCATTAAAAGTGCTTCATATTTTAGATACTTCCTGGGGCATCTTCTTTCGAGATCAATTTATATTCAACAACAATAATAAAAACGGTTGCTACTACTTGTCACCAATAGGGTTGGGGAAAAATAAAAGTGAGAAGCCACAGGCAGCACTGTCTGCTGGCAAACCTCAGAAATCTAAGTCTCACACACACGCACACACACACCAAAAGGTTTCCCTTACGGCCCAAAGGCATTCTTCCACACAGCTCTCGGACGGGTAGAGGTACCGGCTCTGCAGCAAAGCTGATCACAGGCCCCTCTGCAGGCCTCCGAGGCAGCACTGAGCGGCAGCAGCTCCCCCACATGGGGAGCAGACATGGTCTGCATCCTAGACACTGAAAATAGATTGAAATTGAAAGTGTCGCTGTGCTCATGATTATTTTAAAAATCTGATTTCAGAAACCTGAAACCATCATAATTCTACCATATGCATCACAACACAATTTCACAGTGTATAAAGCACTATGGAGATAATTCCTGTGAGGGGAGCAACAAAACACACCAGTTCTGCAGAGAAGACCAGTGTAATTTATGACCTTCGAAATCCAGGAGCAACATGGGCTCTGAGAGAAGTTATTTACAACACAAGTGTTTGCAACTTGATTCCAGAATATTCCCTCCATACGAATTATAACACCCCATGAACAAAACCAAAACAAGAGCCTATTACAGATCCAGAATGTGAATTTAAAGGCAGCCATATATCACATAAAATGTACACAGTAGACTAAGACACCTACCATCTGTTTATAACATGATTAATAATGTAGTTATTTCTCTACACCAACAATGAAGCCATATTCAGTGTGTGGATTCAACAACATTTACCTCAATGTGTTGACTTACATCCCTTATTTTGTACTCAAATTAGTGTCTCAATAGGTTAACAAAGCACAAGTATTTCATCACATTCAATACAGAAGAACAGGGATGAAACCCCTGCTTGCAGAGTCCAGTGTGCTAATCACTATACAGTACTTTTAAACAAAACATCACAGTGTCACTGCTACCAGACCAGATGTTCAACATGACAAACAGGATTACAAATCAAGGTTCATATAACTGAAGAATCAACCAGGCTTTCAATCTGGCAGGACAGCAAAGTAAATGCTAATAAAAATTAATTCACTTAAGTATTTTTTTGATGAACACCAATTTGGGTTTATGTTGGGAATATACCGTTGGCTAAGTAGTAGGTCTACTAACAAAAGTCACTTTATTGACAGAATAAAGGGACAAAAAGATATTACCATCTCAGAAAGCGGAGTGAAAAGGATTTAATCAACATCAACATCATTCAGGAGTTAATCTTGAAGATTACAAAACAGAAAGCCTAAATAAATATCACAGACCAGGAGGCAATGTTAAAAGATTTCCCTTTAGGGAGTTGGGCAGTAGCGCACTAGGTTAAGCGCACATGGCGTTAAAAGCACAAGGACAAGGACGGCATAAAGATCCCGGTTCAAGATCTGGCTCCCCACCTGCAGGGGAGTCGCTTCACAGGTGGTGAAACAGGTCTGCAGGTGTCTATCTTTCTCTCCCCCTCTCTGTCTTCCCCTCCTCTCTCCATTTCTCTCTGTCCTATCCAACAACAACAACATCAATAATAACTATAACAATAAACCAATAAGGGCAACAAAGGGAATAAAATATTTATATAAAAAAAAAGATTTCCCTTTAATGTGAGATGTGACCTGGATGCCTGTTCTCCCCATTTATAGTCAACATTGTAGCGCAACTCTTGGCCAGCAAAGTAAAACAAGTGAAATATAAAAAGGCAGAATTTAATTAATTAATAACGCATCAAAACTAGCATTACTCACAAATGACTAAGTTCTTTAAAAACTCAAACACAGGGGGCTGGGTGGCGGCACAGCGGGTCGAGCACACACATCACCAAGCAAGGGGGCTGGGTGGCGGCACAGCGGGTCGAGCACACACATCACCAAGCAAGAGGACCCGGGTCAAGCTCTCAGTTCCCACCCACAGGAAGGGAAGCTTTGCAAGCAGTGGAGCAACTGCTTCTCCTTCTCTCTTCCTCTCTTTCCTTCACTCTTGTTTCTCACTGTCTCTACCATAAAAAAGAAAGAAAGAAAGAAAGAAAGAAAGAAAGAAAGAAAGAAAGAAAGAAGAGAGAAAACTAAAAACAAGTCAATAAAAATGGCTGCCAAGAGTTTTGGCATCATTGTGCAGGCATGGAGCCCCAGCAATAACTCTGCTGGGTTTCTTTTATTGGTGGCTATAAAATAAAAAGAAGGGGAAAAAAAGCCCAAATACAGCACACACAAAATATGAGAATTAAGGAGATTAGTAAGTTTTCCAGCTATAAGATGAACTTAGAATAAACTGCATTTCTTTTTTTTTCCTCTTATTTTTTATTTTATTTATTTATTCCCTTTTGTTGCCCTTGTTGTTTTATTGTTGTGGTTATTATTGTTGTTGTCGTTGTTGGATAGGACAGAGAGAAATGGAGAGAGATGGGGAAGACAGAGAGGAGGAGAGAAAGAGAGACACCTGCAGACCTGCTTCACTGCCTGTGTAGCGACTCCCCTGCAGGTGGGGAGCCGGGGTTCGAACCGGGATCCTTACACAGTCCTTGTGCTTTGCGCCACCTGCGCTTAACCCACTGCGCTACAGCCCGACTCCCTAAACTGCATTTCTAATAGTGCCAATAGGAAATCAGACACTGAAACCAAAAAGTTTAAAGAGATCATTTATTTAAAAATTGAATCTGAATAAATTTAATAAGACATAGGATGCATTTGAGGAAAATATTTTTTTTCCTCCAGGGTTATCGCTGGGGCTCAGTGCCTGCACTATGAATCTACTGCTCCTGGAGGCCATTTTTCCCATTTTGTTGTCCTTGTTGTTGTTGTTGTTGGATAGGACAGAGAGAAATCGAGAGAGAGGGGAAGACGGAGAGAGAGAAAGACAGACAGCTGCAGACCTGCTTCACCAATTATGAGGTGACACCCCACACACACACACACCACAGGTGGGGACCCTGGATCCTTGCACTTCCCACCATGTGCGCTTAACCTGCTGCGCTACCACTTGGCCCTCAAAAGAAGTGGATTTTTATTCATTTTGAATAGGACAGAGAGAAGTTGAGAGGGGGAGACAGAGAGAGAGAGAGATCTGCAGCATTGTTCTACTACTCATGAAGCTTCCCACCTGAAGAGGGGACAGAGGACTTGAACCAGGGTCCTTGCTCATGGTAACATGTGTGGTTTACCTGCAGAGGCACTGTCAAGCCCCTAAAGACATTATTTGAAAATGATTTATCAGGAGAACTAAAGAAATGAAAAACAGGGCCAGGTGGTGGCACACCTGGTTAAGTGCTCACACTATAGTGTGCAAGGACCCGGGTTCAAGCCTCTGCTTCCCATCTGCAGAGGGAAAGCTTCACAAGTGGTGAAGCAGGGCTGCAGGTGTCTCTCTCTCTCCTCTATCTCCTCTTCCCCTTTCAGTTTCTCTCTGTCTCTATCCAATAATAAATAAATTAAAATATTTTAAAAAAATAAATGAAAAACAAAATGTTAAATCTCTCCAGATGATCAGTAACTGCACTGTTCTATTACTGAAACACAGCATGCTGCTTTTACACTTACACACAAAGTAAAATGTCGCGAATAGTCCCAGGACAAAAATCAGATGTAAGTGGTCTATCCTAGCAGAAATGCATTCCATGAAACCAAGACAAAGGGAAGTTGGCACAGGGACAGACAGACAGACCAGAGTAACAGATTGTAGCCCAGAAGGAGCCCACATAGGAGATCCTGATTCCTGTCCGAAATGGTTAGTGGGCAAACACACAGCTACTTAGTCAAGCGGGGAATTTCTAAGAAATTGGATTGGTGTCTCAAACTCCATGCAGAGTCAATGCCACCTGGATTAGGATCCTAAATGAAGTTAAAAAGTGGGTCTCAGGATACAGCAAGGCCTAATTATAAAAGAAAAGAATTGAACTATGCTAAATTAAGAATTTCTGTCCATCGGTAGAGTGAAAAACCAGTCTCCTAGCTGAAAGAAGAGATATGCATCCATAAATATCTTTAAAGCGCATTTGCATGCTGAATATATTAAGAACTCCCACAAATCAGCCGGAAAATTAACAAAGCAACACAATAAAAATACACTGCAGAAGCTCTTCGGAAGAGAGGAAAAACAAATAGTCATGAAACCTATGAAAAAAGAACCAACTTTCTCTTTAAGAAAATTAAGATCAAATCAAATCAAATCAAAACATAGTAAAGTGAATTTTTGTATTTACCAGTCTAACATGCCCGTGCGTGGTGTGAGTGAATGGGCAGCATCAGCAGCACGGCCCCATGTGCCACCCCTGACATTATCCAACAGCTGCCACCCCAGAGAAGCACACACCTTCACACCAGGCCCCACACACCAATCCTATGGGGGAAAACGCACAAGAACAAAAATCCAAATGCTTATCAACAGTAGGCTGAATCAATAAATCACTGAGCATATAATAGATACCACACAACATCTGAGGGAGGGATGGAGGGAGACAGGGAGGGAGAGGGAGAGGGTGAGGGTGAGAGAGAGGGTGAGAGAGAGGGTGAGAGAGAGGGTGAGAGAGAGGGTGAGAGAGAGGGTGAGAGAGAGGGTGAGGGAGAGGGTGAGAGAGAGGGTGAGAGAAAGGGAGAGGGTGAGAAAGAGGGTGAGAGAAAGGGAGAGGGTGAAAGGGAGAGGGTGAGAGGGAGAGGGTGAGAGAGAGGGTGAGAGAGAGGGAGAAAGTGAGAGAGAGGGAGAGGGTGAGAGAAAGGGAGAGGGTGAGAGAGAGGGAGAAGGTGAGAGAGAGGGAGAGGGTGAGAGGGAGAGGGTGAGGGTGAGAGAGGGAGAGGGAGAGGGAGATGGAGAGGGTGAAGGAGAGGGAGAGGGTGAGAGAGAGGGAGAAAGTGAGAGAGAGGGAGAGGGTGAGAGAAAGGGAGAGGGTGAGAGAGAGGGAGAAGGTGAGAGAGAGGGAGAGGGTGAGAGTGAGGGAGAGGGTGAGGGAGAGAGAGAGAGAGAAGGTGAGAGAGAGGGAGAGGGTAAGAGAGAGGGAGATGGAGAGGGAGAGGGTGAGGGTAAGGAAGAGGGAGAGGGTGAGGAAGAGGGAGACGAGACGGAGACGGAGAGGGTGAAGGAGAGGGAGAGGGTGAGAGAGAGGAAGAAAGTGAGAGAGAGGGTGAGGGTGAGAGAAAGGGAGAGGGTGAGAGAGAGGGAGAAGGTGAGAGAGAGGGAGAGGGTGAGAGGGAGAGGGTGAGGGTGAGAGAGGGAGAGGGAGAGGGAGATGGAGAGGGTGAAGGAGAGGGAGAGGGTGAAGGAGAGGGAGAAAGTGAGAGAGAGGGAGAGGGTGAGAGAAAGGGAGAGGGTGAGAGAGAGGGAGAAGGTGAGAGAAAGGGAGAGGGTGAGAGAGAGGGAGAGGGTGAGGGTGAGAGAGAGAGAGAAGGTGAGAGAGAGGGAGAGGGTAAGAGAGAGGGAGAGGGAGAGGGTGAGGGTAAGGAAGAGGGAGAGGGTGAGGAAGAGGGAGACGAGACGGAGACGGAGAGGGTGAAGGAGAGGGAGAGGGTGAGAGAGAGGAAGAAAGTGAGAGAGAGGGTGAGAGAAAGGGAGAGGGTGAGAGAGAGGGAGAAGGTGAGAGAGAGGGAGAGGGTGAGAGAGAGGAAGAAAGTGAGAGAGAGGGTGAGAGAAAGGGAGAGGGTGAGAGAGAGGGAGAAGGTGAGAGAAAGGGAGAGGGTGAGAGAGAGGGAGAAGGTGAGAGAGAGGGAGAGGGTGAGAGAGAGGGAGATGGAGAGGGAGAGGGAGGGGGAGGGGGAGAGAGAGAGGGAGATGGAGAGGGTGAAGGAGTGGGAGAGGGTGAGAGTGAGGGAGAGGGTGAGGGAGAGGGTGAGAGAGAGGGAGAAGGTGAGAGAGAGGGAGAGGGTAAGAGAGAGGGAGACGGAGAGGGAGAGGGTAAGGAAGAGGGAGAGGGTGAGGAAGAGGGAGACGAGACGGAGACAGAGAGGGTGAAGGAGAGGGAGAGGGTGAGAGAGAGGAAGAAAGTGAGAGAGAGGGAGAGGGTGAGAGAAAGGGAAAGGGTGAGAGAGAGGGAGAAGGGGAGAGAAAGGAAGAGGGTGAGAGAGAGGGAGATGGAGAGGGAGAGGGAGGGGGAGAGGGAGGGGGAGAGGGAGGGGGGAGGGGGAGGGGGAGGGGGAGGGGGAGAGGGAGAGGGAGAGGGAGAGGGAGAGGGAGAGGGAGAGGGAGAGGGAGAGGGAGCACTATAAGGACCCAGATTTGAGCCCCAGATCCCCATCTGAAGGGGGGAAAGCTTCATGAGCAGTGAAGCGGTTCTCCAGGTCTCTCTCGGTATCCCTCCCCACCCCTCCCTATTCAATCTCTCTTTCCTATCAAATAAAATAGAAAGAAAAAAGATGGGGGTGGGGAATGGGCATCAAAAGTGGTGGATTCACAGTGCCAGTATTGAGCCCTAGAGATAACAAGCCTGGTGGGGGGCAGGGTGGTGGCACACTTGGTTAGGCACACATATTACCAAGCACAAGGACCCAGGTTCAAGGCTTCGCTCCCTACCTGCAGGAGGGACACTTCATAAGCAATGAAGGAGGTCTGCAGGTATCTGTCTTAATCTCTCTCTCTCTATCTCCCTGTCCTCTCTCAATTTCTGTCTGTCCTATCTATTAAAAATTAGAGGGGGAAAAGAGAGAGAGAGAGAGAGAGAAAGGTAATTCTGGTGGCAATGGGGTAAAGGCCTCTTACCACCACAAGCATGGTCTCAGACAATGGCAGACCACACACACAGCATATGTGCAGAGTAAGTTGTATTGTGCAGGTTTGTGTGGTTCTACTCAGTGACATTCGCATGACAAAACCACCTCACAATGGATTTCTCAGACATATCTGTCATGTGATAGCTGAGGTACGTGTGTGAATAAATGGGTCTTAAAACCTTACTGTTGGAACTTTGGTGGGGGATATGGTATGGAACCATACTCCCAAAATCTTGTAATCTCATAAACCATTATTAAAATGCTAATAAAAATGCATTCGACTTAAAAAAATTAAACAAAGTGTGTAATAAAAAGTCCTAATGCTAAAATACAAAGAATAATCACAAGTGAACATGTTCACATTCATTCCACCACAAGGTTTAAAACAGGCATGACACACAGGCACATATAAACAAGAGAGACAAAAGAGGACAGAGCAGAAAGACAGAAACTCACGAAAAATTATATGAATGGGAACTTACGGGGGACAGGTAAGTATTTGGAGCAAGACACAGACTCCAGTCCACTCGATTTCTTCAGCTTGACAGAGAGTCTTTGGACATTTTTAACTCTCTCTTTAAATTGGGCATATATTATAAAAACTCCTCTACTCTCCCAACATAAGAACAGAAAGGGGGGGGGGGATCTATGGATCAGATCTCAAAGCATATATCAAGAGTGTAGGCATCAGCTATAACAAGCACGTGGTTCTTGGACTCTCACCCATGTGTCCCCCTCTGAAAGCAAGGATCAATTAAGAGCCCAAAGTCCAGGAGAAGAAGCAGTAGGACAGTCTCATGGGACAGTTCACAACACCAGTGCCCTAGGCTGTTACGATCGCCTAGTGTCACCTCCCACAGATAAGGATCTACAGAATGTTCAACCTCACCCCAGAGAGATGCATGTGCTTTCATGTGCCACTCACTCATCCCACTGACATTTGTCAAGTGCTCACTGTGTCACTGCCAGGCACAACCGCAGGGAGTGGGAGGAGGAGGGAGGGGAGTCAGGGAGAAAACGCATTCAGGCCCTGCCCATGTGAAGTCTGAGAAGAGACAGTCAGAGCCTCAGCCAAGGCCAGATTCTTGGGCAGATGGCTCACAGACTAATCAGCTCAACCAATAGATGTCTGCTAGGTGCCAGAGACAGAAAACATCCAAGTGAAAGCTGTTGCCTTCACCAAATTCCAGTCTGATGGAACAGAGACACGATGAGAAGAAATCACAGGCTGGTGAGAGTTCACCTGGGAGGCGCCCGAGCCGCCATACATACAACCCAGATTCAAGGCCCCAGCACACCACCTGAGAGCCCTGTGGAGGAGTCTGGGGCTGAGGTCTCTCCTTCTCCATCACCCTGTAGCTGAAAAAGTCAGCCAGAAGCAGTGAAGCCCAAGACAGTGGCAACAAAACGCAACTCTCACAAGGCAGTCCAGGCACGGCGCTGGGGGTGAGAGACATATAAGCACTCAGGGGCCAGCCACGGCAGGAGCAAGCCTATTGGCCAGGCTCAAGGAGTCTGCCGATTAGATGGGTTGGGGTAACAGCCCACCCTCCCACCCCCCGTGCAGGCAGAAGGAGCAGCATGGGAAACACCAAGGCCTTGGGTCCTTGGGAGACAAGGCCAGAACCTGCTCCTGTGGGATGCGTTTATTCTTCCCACCACAGTCAGGGCTCATGCTTCTCCACACAAAGGATGTGGTGGGGAGATCAGTCCGTAAGTTCACAGGGGAGAGGGTCCATTAGGAATGAGTTTGTGTTCCTTTGCTATTTGCCTCCTAGAAAAAGTCCACCCTTTAGGGCCATGGGAAACTCTTGCCAATTCTATAATCTGCACGTAAATAATGTGGTTTAAAAAGCCGCATGTTTAATTATCCTCTGTGTCTGTTTAAATGTAGTGAGACATCACTTCTCCATGGGTAATTGCAAAAAGCATCTTATCCCCCTAATTTGTGAAAATTCTATAAGAAGCAGATAACCAGAGGGCAGATATTATAATAACTATGGGTGGAGGAAAGTCACTCAGTAGATGATGAACTTGTCCGTGAAAAAGGCGCGATTGTGATATGTGAACATGGTTTCTCCAACAAACTCACTGCACTAAGCAGAGGAGCAAAGGGCCAAAGTCAGACCCACGTCGGGAATAAATAGAGCAAGTGGCCAACAAGGATGTGGATTTCCTTCCAACTCACTAAATTCAACAAAATCTCAATTCTATGAGCTTCCAGGTGACAACTCTAGGCACCCACGACACAATCTGGGGACTAGAGGTCACAGATGAGAGAGAAGAACCCAGGAAGTCACTAGCTGAACAAGAATTTGTGGGCAGCCACTCTGTGAAACATATTGTCTGAGGCACTGGAGTTAGGACTGAAAATATTCAGTCTTCTCAGGTGCAGTTCAAGAAGATGGCAAAGGGGGTGAGAGGAGGCAGTAGCCCAGGTGGACTCAGTAGAGACCCCGGGAAGGTCAGCTGAAGCTGCCCCGGCACTCAGCCCAGACAGTCCTAGCTCCACTGCATAGCCCAGGACACAGAGAAAGAGCAATCTGGAGGTCTCCCACCCCCTCTCCAACTCTTTCTGATATACTATTACTACATCAGGAACAGTGAGGGGAGTGATCTCTTGGCTAAAGTCACTAATGCACATAGACTTCGGCATTCTGAAGGCCACAACACTTTTTTTTTCTTTTTTTGACTCAGTGTCTGCACTACATATCCACCACTCCCGCAGGCCATTTTTCCCATTTTTGTTGCCCTTGTTGCTCTTGTTGTTGTTATTGTTGTTGTTGGGATAGGACAGAGAGAAATAGAGAGAGGAGGGAAGACAGAGGGGGGAGAGAAAGATAGACAATTGCAGACCTGCTTCGCCACTTGTGAAGGTGGGGAGCCTGGGGCTTGAACCAGGACCATTATGCAGGTCCTTGAGCTTCGTGCCATGTGCGTTTAATCCACTGTGCCATCACCCGCCCCCCAGGCCAGAACACTTTACCAGTGAAGATCTACACATGGAGATTCCCTTAGTCAATAGGGAAACGCAAACTATAACCTGTAAAACACTACACAGTCTCCAAGCACTTAAAGTTTAAAAGACAGGCAATGCCAAGTGCTGACCAGGATGCAGAATAACTAGAATTTTCATGCATTACTAGTGGGGATGCAAATTGGTGTAACCACTTTGAAAAATACAGTGGGGGGGTTTTAGAAAGCCAAACATACACTTAACCATAAGAACAAACAACTCTACTCCTGGGGATTTACCAGAGAAGGGGAAGCAGACGCCCTCACTGCATTTGTATGTGAAGGTTTATCATTAAATATATTTTGTAATGGCCCCAAACTAAAAAAATCATGTCTATCAGACTGGTGGGTGGTGTGCCTAGATAGTGCAGTCCTACTCGGCGACAAATAGGAAGAAACCACATGTGACAATGTGATGACCGTCAAAGCACTCATACAATTCAAGAATATCCACACTTCATACAGTTACATTCACACGAAATTCTTAAACAGCAAATCTCAAAACAGAAAGCAGATCCGGAGTTTCCAAGGGCAGGAGGCAGGAATAGAGAAAGGAATGCAAAGGGAGTGAGTTTAACATTTTAGGGTTATGGGAATATTCTATGTTGAGATGCAGGTGGTTGTTACACTCCAAGTGTCAAAACTAATCTACTGATATAGTGGATCTTCTTATCAATGAAACCTCAAGCTAGGTGGCACGGGGAGGGGGCCAGGAGTGGGGTGGGCATCACCATGTGATGAACATATCAGTATGTGGATAGACTAGGGAAAATGGTACAGCAAAAACCCCAGTTCCTGAGGAATCAAACCCCCCAAGCTTTAGTAGACACATGGCCAACTAAAATCAAAGTCACATTTTCCAACTTACCATACATACAATCACAGCTACGTGCTAAGTTCTCCCCAGTCGGCTAAAGCAAAAGTAATAGAACCAACTTCTTTAGAGAAAATATCTTTTCATGTAGACAAAAAAGGACTATGTCCTTGTCTACCATGTTGTATATTCCTGCTGGCGAACTGCAAATGTGATACAAGGAGCTGGAGTAGTCACCTTAGTGCACAAGATGAAACCACACACAGAAGAACAGTTCCAGGGAAGGCACTTGAGACACTAAACTCCTGTGTGTGTGCAGCTGCTAGTGCTGTGGGCTTGCTGTCAACTGCAGATGTGTCCTACCCTCTACCATGCCAAAAGCAGTAACTTCAATTGGCCCACTGGTTAACACAAGACCAACATTTCTACACTTCTTCGAGATCTGCACTGCTTGTTTCATTCTCACAGAAACACAAAGCTATGCCCAAATCGTCACTCATCCGTTCATCTCCTCGGGCAGCCTGCTCAAGTCACACCTGCTCCCTAGAAGCCCTGGGCAGGTAGGGCTTGCACCCCAAAAGGAACATGCAAGATCAAGGGATAAATCACTCAGGAAACAAACCTGCAACCAAGGGCAGAAGCACTTCGCACTGATTACATCAAGGTCCCAAGTGGTCATGGACCCTCAGACCAACTGGCACCAACTGGCAGAGACTACCCATCCCACTGAAAATCAAGTGACCTACAAGTTTAGCTCTACAGGGAATGTGCCAAATGGGAAGAAATAGAAAAAAATAAATAAAAATAACCAAATGCCTTATGGAAGGCTCTATTTTCCATCTTAAAATAAGTAAAATGGACCTTTTAATGTTATCTTTTGCTTTCTAGACACAAAAGGACAAAGAGAGGCAACTCAAATGAGCACTTCTGAAGAAACCTAATATTCTCCATTTAGTTTTCTCCATACTCTATAACTGCCCTTGCTTTAGTAATCTGGACTTCTTTTTTTATGAGACTGACGCGCTGCCTACTGCGCTAAGGAGGCAACTGACATGGACTTCTTTTTTTAAACAAATGTATTACAGACAAGTCAGACAAAGTTTAAAAGAACATTTACTGGGGAAATCACAATGCAAAAACAAATATTTCAAATAAAAAATTCAATTTTCAGATACCGTTTATAACAACAAAATGTATAAAACTAAGGAGACGTCTAATAATATATATAAAAACATTTTGGAACAAATGTTAAAACATCATTAAAAAGGGCTGGAGACACTTTAATGATGGCCCTTTTGGTCACAACAAAGCCATCCCATCATCCGGGGCCCCAGTCAGGGAATCCTGGGATTCCCATATAGATATGATGGGCCTAGACCTCTAACAGATCCCTCTCTTCAGCATAACTGCTCATCTCCATCTCTATCAGGAACAGCATCATAAACCCTCTTGTGAGCCTCTGCAGGACTTTGCTCTCAATGTAGAACAACAGTAGTAGGGACTACCCCACTCTCTGGAGGGAGGCTCGGTCAGCATACTCTGTCACTCGAAGAAGACTGGTCCTGAAATGAATGCAAACTAGAATGTTGCTAGATATGACCATGGAATGCAAGTTCAGATGAGCAGGGATGGGGAGGTTACACAGGCTCCTGTGCTGAATATGGACAGACATGGGCTCAAGGTCAGATCGATGAAGTTTACAGTTAATGGTATTTATGCACGTTTCCCATATTTGGGAGCTACTCTCTGCCCTGATCAAGCTTTCTGGTCCTATTTCCAACTCCGATACCATCTTCCTAGACAATACTTTCAGCCCACCTGCATGTTAGCTATCAGGCTCAGGCAAAAATTACTAAAGTCATGGGTTCCTCAGAATATACCTAAAATAGACTTCCTAGCTTCTTCCAACATGAATACCCCAAATAGCATCTGCTATATGCTTGCCTTTAGGTTCCTGATTACTAAACAATTTGTTCTGCTTTATATCTTAATGCTTTTCAGCCACCAAACTGCAGATGCTACCGTAATGCCAACCTGACTTCCCTGGGAATATGACCTCACCAATGAGTCCTGGAATGCCACCCCCTCCCCAGGGAAAGACAGAGATGGCTAGGGGTATGGATCAACCGGCCAATGTCCATATTTATGCAAGAACATCTGACCATTTGCAGCAGAAAAATGTAGGATGCAACGGAGTATTAGATAGATACTGTGCAACACACACAGTGACAAATAATTAGAATCCCTAACAAACGATCAACACACCAGAAGGAAAATATGCATAAGACAGGTACAAACATTTCCAATAGAGGAGTGAAGGAATGCATGAAGAGATGCTTGCATCCATTTGGTTATCAGAGAAATGAGAGGGGAGATTGAAAACAAGAACACCCACTGAAACGGGGACATGAAGTCTGACCATCTCAAGAACTGGCCAGAATATGAAGCAAAGGAACTCTTAACTCTACAGGGAGCTGAGAGTGGGATTAGCACAGTCCCTAAGAAAGCGTACTAACATTGATCTTCAAAGTGTGCAAACTCACATCCAAGAGGGGAACAACTTTTTGTCATAAAAGTCCCAGAGAGGGAGTCGGGCTGTAGCGCAGCGGGTTAAGCGCAGGTGGCGCAAAGCACAAGGACCGGCATAAGGATCCCGGTTCGAACCCCGGCTCCCCACCTGCAGGGGAGTCGCTTCACAGGCGGTGAAGCAGGTCTGCAGGTGTCTTTCTCTCCTTCTCTCTGTCTTCCCCTCCTCTCTCCATTTTCTCTCTGTCCTACCCAACAACAACAACAACAATAATAACTACAACAATAAAACAACAAGGGCAACAAAAGGGAATAAATAAAATAAATATTTTTAAAAAAGTCCCAGAGAATCCTTCAGTCTAAGCAATTGAAACTTCAAATTGGTAATCAGGTTGAATTCTAACAGTGGGCTCAAATTGTTAATACATTTCTAATAATGACTTATTCTTTGAAATGTTGGCTCTCCTAAAAGCTTAGACCAGGGAGAACAGAAGCATCTGCTGGTGATATTTTATAAGATACAGCTATATAAAGGACATAAATTATGGTGAGGTCTTCTATGATACAGCAAATCCTAACAATGAGATTTTCAAAATTAACCCAATTGCCAACTAATTTGGTTATAGTAGTAACTATCTATTACCTTCTTAAACAGCAGGAACCTTCCCCTTTCTCTATAAAGCCCATATATCTCCCAGTCCTGGAACCTCTAGGGTGGGCCGCACCTTTCTGCATGCTTCTCACAAGTCATCCCAGCTGGTACTACATCTACTGATCCCAGCCTAATCAATGCAGCCAGTACCACCTCAGCATGCTTCACTTCGGACTGTGTCCAGATATGACAGGTGTGGAATGTCAACTCTTCAGCTTCATTACTCTGGTGAGACCTTTCCTGGCTCACAGGACTCCTTAGCAATAGTCCGGGTCATGCACCTCTTAAGAAACTTCAAAACCTAAAGATGAACCAGGCCCACAAGATTGGGCATTTGCATACGTATCCATAAGTTAGGGAAAAACATACCTTAAAGCAAAGGTGCACAATAGTTTGCAGTGAGTTAATAAATGTAGCAAACAAGTAGAAAGACACAAAATGACACTATAAAAGTACCTAATGAAATAGTTTCTTCTTAGACCTAGATACCCTCCTCACCTACCTCCTATTATACATCTCTCAATCACTCCAAAGCTAACCTTGTCAGACAAAGTAAGGACTATAAAAGCTGAATAAGGGCAACAGACTGGCATACTTTTTTTTTGAGGAGGGGAAGACAAAGAAGGGGAGAGAAAGACAGACACCTGCAGACCTGCTTCACCGCCTGTGAAGTGACTCCCCTGTGGGTGGGGAGCCGGGGGCTCGAACCGGGATTCTTATGCCAGTCCTTGCGCTTTGTACCACATGTCCTTAACCCGCTGCACTACCACCCAACTCCCATTTCTATTCTTTTTTTATTATTATTTCTTTATTGGGGAATTAACGTTTTACATTTGACAATAAATACAATAGTCTGTACATGCATAATATTTCCCAGTTTTCCATATAACAACACAACCCCCACTGGGTTCTCTGTCATCCTTCTTGTATCTGTATTCTCCCCACCCACCCACCCCAGAGTCTTTTACTTTGGTGCAATACGCCAATTCCAGTTCAGGTTCGACTTGTGTTTTCTTTTCTTATCTTGTTTTTCAACTTCTACCTGAGAATGAGATCATCCCAAATTCATCCTTCTGTTTCTGACTTATTTCACTTAGCATGAATTTTTCAAGGTCCATCCAAGATCGGCTGAAAATGGTAGTCACCATTTTTATAGCTGAGTAGTATTCTATTGTGTGTATATACTACAACTTGCTCAGCCACTCATCTGTTGTTGGACACCTGGATTGCTTCCAGGTTTTGGCTATTACAATTTGTGCTACAGACTGGCATACTTTATGATGACTCTTTAATCACTATCAGGCCATCCCATCATCTGGGGGCCTAGTCAGGGAGTCCTGGGATTCCCACACAGACATGATGGACCCAGACCTCTAACAGATCCCTCTCGCCACTGTCTCTGGTCACCTCCACCAGAAGCAACATAATGGACCACTTTGTGGGTCCTATAGGACCTTTCCCTTAATGTGGACCAACAATTGTAGGGAACATTCCATTCTCCAAAGGGAGGTTGGATAGCATACTCTACCTACTACCAGAGGAAGATGGGTCCTGAAATTAGTGCAGCCTGGAATGTTCCTAGCCATGACCACAGAATGCGAGCTCAGACAGTAACTTGGGTCACCTGCATATTGGATGTCAGGCTCAGGCAAAAACTAGTAAACTCCATGGACTATACTTAAAATAGACCTACTAGCTTTTTCCAAAACAAAGACTTCAAATCTTCATCTGCAATATTCTTGCCTTTAGGTTCATGATTAGTCAACAACTGGTTCTTCTCTATATCTTAACTCCTTTTCAGCCACCAGGTTCCAGATACTACCATCATGCCAACCTCACTTCCCTGCGCAGATGAACCAAGTTACTGTCTAGGGAGACAGTGTCATAATGGAAAAAGGACTAGAAAGCTGGATCAGGGAAGAGAATAGCTCCCAAATATAGAAAAAGTATATAAGTACTGTTAACTGCAAACCCCAATGATTTGATCTGGGGCCCATATTCAGCACAGGAGCCTGTGTAACCTCTGCATCCCTGCAGGTCTGAGCTCACATTCTGTGGTCACAGCTAGGAACATTCCAGGCTGCACTAATTTCAGGACCCATCTTCCACAGGTGGTAGAGTATGTTGTCCTGGGTCCATACTCCCAGAGGGATAAAGAATAGGAAAGCTTTCAAGGAAGGGGATGGGATATGGAGTCTGGTGGAATTTTAACCTTCTTACCCTATGGTCTTGCCAATATTTCCATTTTATAAACAAAAATTAAAAAACAAAAGAGGAGAATGGTCATCTCCTGAGGAGATAACATCTCATGAAGAGTGAGGATACATGGCAGCTTCGACAGTACTGGTCAGAAGCAGCAGAGTCGGGGGTGAGGGGATGAGTACACAGAGGTTTATGAAGCAGATATTTACATCTGACACTAGCAGCCCCGAGTTGAGTTCAATCACCAGCACTATCACAAACCTGAGTTAAATAATGCTCTGATGTTAACGGTAGTTACATACTTTCCTCATATTTGGGAGCTACTCTCTTCCTTCATCCAGCTTTCTAGTCCTATATCCAACTCTGACACCATCTTCCCAGACAATAACTTTAGCCCACCTGCATGTTAGCTATCAGGCTCAGGCAAAAATTACTGAAGTCTTGGGCCCCTTGGAATATACCTAAAACAGACTGCCTAACTTCTTCCCATATGAAGAACCTTAGTTCCATCTGCTCTATTCTACTTTTAGGTTCCTATTTATTAAACAATTTGTCCTGCTTTATATCTTAGCACTTTTCAAGCACCAAGTTGCAGATGCTATCATGACACCATCCTGACTTCCCTGGGCAGAGGACCTCACCAATGTGTCCTGGAATGTGTTACCTCCCCAGAGCACTACCACACTAGGGAAATATAGAAAAAGGCTGGGGGTATGGATCAACATGCCAACATCCATGTCCAGTGGAGAAGCAATTACAGAAACCAGACTTCCTACCTTCTGCACCCCATAAAGAATTTTGGACCATACGCCTAGGGAGATAAAGAATAGTGAACCTTCCAATGGAGGGGATAGGATATAGAACTCTGGTGGTGGGAATTATATGGAATTGTACACCTCTTATCCCACAATCTTGTTATCATTATTAAATCACTAATTAAAAAAAGGAAAAAAAAAACCAGACGAATGTCATAACCTGAAAGGACTATAACAATAAATGCTAGAAAGGCTATGAATGTAAAGGAACCCTCCTGCACTGCTAGTGGGAGTGTAAATAGATCCAGCCTCTGTGGAAAGCAGTTTGGAGAACTCTCAGAAGGCTAGAAATGCACCTACCTATGGCCATGCAATTCCTCTGCTGGCGATATATCCTAAGGAACCAAACACATCCAAAGGGATCTATCTACGTACACCAATGTGTGTCCCTGGGCTATAGCAGCGCAGTTTGTAACAGCCCAAACTTGGAAGCAACCTAGTTGACCAATAACAGATAAGTGGCTAAGAAAGTCATCATATATATATTACCCAGCTATTAAGAATAATGAAGTTACCTTCTCTATCTCATCTTGGATGGAGCTTGAAGGAATCATGTTAAGTGAGATGAGCTAGAAAGAGAAGGATAAATATGGGATGATCTCACACACAGGCAGAATTTAAGAAACAAGAACAGAGAGGGAAAACACAAAGTAAAACTTAGACTGGTTTGGTGTATTGCTCCAAAGCAAGGGACTCTGGGGAGGAAGGGCAGGGAAGCGGGTGGAGAGGCTTTGAGGTCCTAGTGCAGGATGATACAAAAGAACCTAAGCTGGAGGCAAGGGAGTTCTGCAGACACCTATCACGGGGAGATGAGCAACGGTACCCATGTGTCAACACCTGCACTGAAACCATTAACCCTCCAACTGAAAAAAGCACATATGCAAGTTGCTACCACGATACCATCCTGACTTTCCTGGGCAGACGAGCTCACCAATGTGTCCTGGAACCTCACCTCCCCAGAGCCCCATCCCACTTGGGAAAGACAGAAATAGGCTAGAGGTATGGATCCATCTGCCAATGTCCATGCCCATTGAAGAAGCAATTACAGAGGGCAGGGGTAGATAGCATAATGGTTATGCAAAGAGACTCTCATGCCTGAGGCTCTGAAGTCCCAGGTTCAGTCTTCTGCATCACCATAAGCCAGAGCTATGCAGTGCTCTGGTATTTCTCTCTCTGCATCTCTCTCAAAAAGTAAAATAAATAAAATACTTTAAAAAAAAAAAAAAAGCAATTACAGAATCCAGACCTCCCACCTTCTGTACCTCATAAAGAATTGTGGCCCATACTCCCAGAATAGTAAAGAATAGAGAAGCTTCCATTGGTGGAGAACGGACAAGGAACTCCGGTGGTGAGAACTGTACCCCTGATATCTTACCATCTTGTTAGGCATTATTAAATCACCATGTATGTCACATCCAATGGAGTGCTTGTCCTAAAACTGAGTGATAGATTCATGAATGTCCCCTACACATATTATCTATACATCCACATGCTTCCTGCATTCTCTTGTATGTATTAATATCACACAACAAAAATGTTTTGAGAACAAGTAACTATTCTGTTAGTAGTTGCATCCACAAGAGCCACCCTACAACTGCTTGTGAGATGATCCCCCCAGCTACTCCAGCTGTCTTCCGAGGACAGCAGGTACTGATAACTCCCAACGAAGGGAAACATCCTTGTTGGGAACTTCCAGATCCAGCTCTTACCTCTGTCACTTTGGGTTGAAGAATTAATGCTTCGGGACTCATGCGGGGGATGTCTATGTGTATCTGGAGATAAAGGAGAAACATACATTTATTTTAAGCAGGACAAATATCAGGCAATCATTGTGATTAAAACTGCAATCCTTAATGACAGCAGCGAAGTCACTTTGGGTCCTGAGTTTCTCTCTCTGAAGACAGGAGTCTGTGTCACTAGGTTTCCTCCAGAGGGGGGTAGTGGAGGCAGGAGGTGCTTCTGCCAGCGGCTTCCCCAAGCACAGCATGACAGGCTTGCTTGACACTTCCCAAACAAACCATGGCTGCAGTGTGATTAGGAATAGAGCAGGCCTGCAGCTATTTAGTAATATAATCCATAGCAATTAGGAAACATTGATTTCCAGCCTCTGGTACAGGGAGCAATTCAAGTACATCAATAGTGTACACGTTTTCAGCTGTGACAGCTTCTTCTTGGAACCCAGGCCACAGATTTCTTTACTTTCACAAAGTCCTCAGGGAATGCAGGGCACTTTTCAGAGAAGGCACTGGAAAAGCTCTCCTGCAGTGGGCTGATGCCACTGGACTGACTTCTGATAGGAGCTCTAATAAAGTCCCCATCTGCAGAGACATACTGGGAGTAAAGGCAACTAAATAAGGTGGCCAGGGGGCTTGAACTGGCATCACAGGTGGGTTCCCCACATTCTCCATGAACACCCACACTCACTGGCTTCCACTTAGACAGAAAAACATCTTGAACAGCCTGAGGGGGGGGGGGAAGAGAGAGAGAGAGAGAGATCCAGTGTCAAAAACAAGTGTTACAGTACTGAGGCGTCCCCAGCTCAGTTTTTAGCCTATATTTTTAGAGAAAAAAAATGGCAGGAGGGAAATGACATGCCAAAGCACTGCTCCATCACCCACACAGTTCCATCTGTTTTTACTTAAATATTTATTTATTCCCTTTGGTTGCCCTTGTTTTTTATTGTTGTAGTTATTACTGTTGTCATCACTGTTGGATAGGACAGAGAGAAATGGAGAGAGGAAGGGAAGATAAGAGAGAGGAAGAGAAAGATAGACACCTGCAGACCTGCTTCCCCGCTTGTGAAGTGACCCCCTTGCAGGTGGGGAGCCAGGGGCTAGAACCAGGATCCTTACGCCAGTCCTTGCGCTTTGTGCCACCTGTGCTTAACTGGCTGCACTACTGCCCGACACCCTGTTCCATCTGTTTTTATCCTTCATCCTTCATGCTGACCATAGGGGTCCCGTGTGTTATTTGGGATTAAACCTGGAACCTGATGTGTAAAAGACAGCAGCCTACTGCTGAGTCACCTCCCGTGGCAGATGTGCGTATTAAGGCTAAGAGGGAGTCTAGTATTCCATTTCTCTGTCTCTCCCTCTTACTGAGACAGAAGCGGAGACGCCAGAGCACCTCAGTCCTGGCATGTGTGGCACTAGGAACCAAATCTGGCGTCTGATATAACATTAAGCTATCTCCCCAGTACTACAGTTAAGCTTCATCTCTTAGCCCCCACCCCTGCACGTGACCATGAGGATCCTAACCACTGTCACCTTGGGGACAAGACGGAAGCTCTTGGGCTTTGTGTTCTGGCCTAGATGATGTCTGGCATATCCTTGAGAGGGATCCTGATGAAAACCAAATGAGACTGTGGACCCACCTGCACAGCTCTGAGGTCAGTGAGCTGCTCTTTATGTTCATGGGCCCCTGCCTGACACGTGTCCTTCAGCCCAGAACCTGGCTGCCAGCAGCCTGCTGGAGCGCATTCCTGAACAGACCAGAAGCTGGCACCTGAGGTGTCCGGGCAACAAGGCTGTGAGCAGCATTGAGGAATGGGGGAATGGAAAAGTGAGAGGTCAAAGAGATGGTGTCCAAAGGAATCCCACTAATAATCTTGCCATGCTGAGAAGTGAGGGAAGGAGATGTATCTCAGAACCACATGTGCACCCCTGATATGTGCTGAAGGAACCCAGGAAGCTGCACTGATGAGAGAGCTCAGCGGAACATCCCAGACTGAGAGAACTGCAGAAGCCCAAGTACAGGCAGAGTGAGACACACCAGATCTCAGCATTGCATGAGTCATCCTCAAAGAGTCCCTCATGCAGTATTCCCATACTAAAACACACACACACACACACACACACACACACACACACACACACACGGTCCTCAATACTCCAAGGGCCCACACACATTCCATCTTACAGACTGGTGCTTATCCCCTGTACAGTGCACCCTATAGTCACACTGGGCCACCACAAACATCATGAGGAGGGGAAGAAGAAGGGTCCAGGGGGCTCCCTTCACTCCTGTAGGTCAGCACCCACGTACAGAACTGGGCAGCTAGAGGAGACCATGATAGAACATCCAGAGAAGGAAAAATATACCAGGTAAATCTTCAACTATGACAGGCTCCCTGTGCTTTGCACACAGCATGTTCCCCAAAACAGCAAAAACACTAAAACTCAGATGAGAGGAAAGATGAAAGGAGAAGTGGGCACAGATGTACCCTCTTGTTGCCTTCCAGGGGCTGACAGTCAGCAGAGGTAAGCTAGCTAAAGTCAAACACTCGAAGGTGGGCAGTAAGAAGAATCCAGGGTGTCCAAAGGCCAGACCAGGCACTACTCTGCCAGAACCAATAGTATGCTAGAAATGGAGATGAGCAGAGGGCACAGGACCGCTTCCAAGAGGGTGGTTAGCTCAGGGCAACAAAGCCAACAGCCCATAGGAAACAACACCATGGGTTCCATATTTCTCACTCACATTCATACAGAAACAATGTAAGAGAATTTGCAATGTGGAAGCTTTTTATTACCTATCACAGTAATCAAATAAAGATGTATGCAACCAGCTTTTAATTAACTCCATAATAGAATACAGCTTGATAAATGTCGCAGATGCTACTGTCATCCTTTGGAAGTCTTCTCCTTGAATAAAAATACATCAAAACCATAGTTCAAAACAATACTAAATGCACTGATTTCCTAAGACCAGTGAAATGGAAAGATAAACCAGGTTAAGCTAATATTTCCCTAACACGATCCAAACGCAACCTTCATCTCCAATTCTGGACATCAGGAACCCAGTGGCTGGCCAGTGTCACCTGGTGTCACCAGGTTTGAGTCAGAAGGACAAGCTCTATTCAGGCAGCAGGAGCCAGAGGCAGAGGACCGGGTCTGGAAGGAGAGAGCCAAAGGTCCCATTCTCCCCACTCCTCACTTCTGGCAAGATTGGGTGTCTTCAGGGTAGTACCACCATTTCTGAACAGGCTAATTTTCCCCCCTCGCTTCCACTGTATGCCACCTATGAGAAAGATGCTTTCCCAGAAGTCATGTGACTCAGAGGCCCTTCAGTGATTAGTGACATAAGGTCTGTTATCAAGTCTGTTTAGCAGATCTGTAACAAATGAACATACACACACACACAAAATGAACACAGAGAAGTGGACGGATATCCCACACCCAAGGTGGAAAATTCCACCAAAGCTCCTTTACGTAGAGACAGAGTTTCCAGAATAAAATAAAATTCACTACTGGCATGGCTCAGGAAGATCAGAAGTTGATTTCAGAAGCAGAAGGCAAAGCTAACAATTAAGAACTATCTCTTTGTTTAACTGAAGCACACCCATTTTGAATTTTTACATATTATAAGAGACAGTGAGAATTATAGCACCCTCACAGAGTTATTCTCACAGCAAAATCTGGATGCACTGTGAATTGTAAATCAATTTTAAGTATTTTTCCCATTATGCATACCGTCTGTCAACTGACTGTTCAAGAAGCCATAATTATACCCATTTTGTGTTAAACCAAATAGTAAAATGATACACCAGCTACATCTTTCGCTAGGGGCTGAACTGTGCCCCCAAGAATTGAGCTGAGTGGAAATTCACTCTAAATCATGTTCTAACTACAGAAAGTGGACCAAAATGATGTAGCCCCATGAAGTCTCTGTTCTGGCCCCATCCAGTTCAATGTCTGGCCCCAAAGGTTAGGAAGAGCACTACGTCCTGAGGAAGTCGCTTGCTGAGAATCTAAAAACGTTCACTGTAGCCCAAGGTCATTTCAGGTCACCGCAAACATCTCAGACAATCTGTTCTGTAACCCTTTTCACTTTTGCAGAAGTAACTGGAGATAATCTAGGGACCACTCTTAGAAGAGGTTACCATTCCCTGTTTGCATATGTATTCATATATTAGAAAGCGAAAATCAGATATATGCTCAGTAAGACATTTTCTTCCCTGAGTTATAACCAAATTAAAGTACTCCAGGCAACACCAGGAAAGCTAAAGGATGCCCACCTGTCTGTATGTATCTTGGTGAGCCTCGTCATTCCTAGAGTCATAATAGTGCTCAATAAAAGCAAAATATTCTTTCTGTTTTCTTTGGAGAGTGGCTGGTCTTCGGTCTACATTGGCAGGAAGGTAACCCTGGAAGAGAAAAACAAAAATCAAAACGTATGGTTAATGTTAATTCACAGAGTCTCTACTGAAAGTTTTAAAATAAAAGGCTCACATCTTAAATGAGCTTGTTGTTCTGCAACCTGGCCCAGAGGGGAGGATGAGTGAGCCGTGATCAAAGAAACCGAATACAGGCAATTGGCTAGCCAGCTCGCTGGGAGCATCACTCCTGGCATCCTGAACAAGGTGTGGGTACCAATAGCTACAGCCTCGCCCGCTGACGGGACTTCGCCCTCAGCCACGCAGGAGTCACTGGGCTCTGGTTGGGCTTGTCCCCGATGCTCTTCTACCACAGGCTGCAGAGGTGAAGCAGGGCCTTCTCCACACGCTTCATGTTTCATGCAGGATCTGGCAGTCTGCACAGCCTTACAACTGCACGTGTGTGCTTATGCTCGCACATATGCATGTGTGTACATACGTGTATGTGTGTGCTTGTGTAGACACACACATGTAGTTACTAAGGCAAAGTCCCTCCTCTCTCCCAAGATTCCCAGGCTTCTGGCAGCCACAGTCCTAATATATAAATGGACTCCAATGCAGAAAGGGCCAGGTCACTTGACAGGCCAGAAAGCATCCAGAATCCAAGGTCTGACTGCCTGGTATTTTTATAGGCATTTTGCTTCTGTGTTCAACTCTCTAAATCAGCACTACTGGCATATTATACACAAAGAAAATGTGCCTCTTGTACGCGTAAACCATTCCATGACATCTGGCCAGCTGTTTGGCTTGCCATGTGAAGACACAGGATTTCCACCTCCCCAACCATTCGCCTCTTGCCTCACCCTTCCCACCAGGAGCCCTAGAGGCTGCCTCCTCACTCACTGACTACAGCTGCCTGAGTCAGAAGTGGCTGGGCCTAGTCACCGTGGGCCACGCTTCCTGCTGGCTCCCTGCTCACACCGTCATCTTTAAGATTCACCCAGACTGTTGTGTAAGCCAACATCCCTTTTCTTTACTTTCCTGGGCAGGACATGAGCAGACCAGCATCTGGGTTGTTCCTAGTTTGGGGTTCTTATGGGAAAAGCTTATTACAAATATTCTTGAGACATATTTTTATAGATACACACTTTGATTTCTCATGGGTAAATAAATACCAAGTAGTTACTAAGTAAACCTTGGAGTAATTACTGAGTTACAGAAGCCTATGTTTAGGCTTCTAAGAAACTGTCAGAACTTTCTTCAAAGAGACAGAGTTTTACCCCATACCTGACAAGGTGTGAGAATCCCAGGTGTCCTACCCACCCCCAACATACAGCCGCTGATAGTCATAGAAACAGCAGGCACTCCACTGAGTGGCCTGACGTTCATTTGCAGTGAGCTGGGGCTGGTGAGCATCGCTCCGCATCTGCCCTGCGTCTCTTCCTTGGTCTTCAGCTCTTTTGCCCATTTTGTAGTTAAGCTGTTTGTCTCGTTAGGAAGCTCCACAGGTTCTGTGGACATTCTCGTTACTCCGTCACCTATATGCATTGTGAACACAGTTCTTATCTGTAGGCTCCCTTGTCATGTCTCAAGCAACGCAAGTTTGACAGCTTCATGAAGTCCAGTTTTACAGTCTTTCTGTCCGACTTCACAGTTCTTGTGTCTTCTATAGGAATGACTAGCCCTTGTGCTTTCCACTAGAGGTGTCCAGTTTGAGAGGCTGCTCACCCAGCAGCCTGCACACTTCACCAAGTTCAAGGACCTGGATTCAAGCCCTGAACAACTCATGGGAGGACCGTGCAAAAGGGTGATGGAGCCCTGCTGTTCATACTGTCATTCATTTTCTCTACACACCCTCATCAGAGCACTGGCTTATAGTGACGCAGGGAACTGAACCTGGCATGTTACAGCTTTAGGCATGAGAGTCTCTGTGTAACCATTATGCAATCTCCCCTACCTGTATCTCTCCTTTCTCTATCACTCTTTCCCTTTGTCTCATCCTCTGTCTGGAAAAAACAGAGGAATCTTTCAGGCTAAAAGCCCCAGCAAAGCCCTTGCAGGAAATAAAAAAATAAATAAATAAAATCTGGTGTATTGCACCAAAGTAAAGGACTCTGGGGGGGGGGGTCCTAGGTCCTGGAACATGCTGATGGAGGACCTAGGTGGGGGGTTGGAGTGTTATGTGGAAAACTAAGAAAAGTTACATATGTACCAACTACCATATTTTACTGATGACTATAAACCATTAATCCCCCATAAAGTAGAAAAAGAAGAAAATGATATTAATAATAAAATTAATAAATATATTTTAAGAGAGAAAAACAGACAGACACCAGAACACTATTCATATGTGGTGTCAGGGATTAAACATGGGGTGTCAGGCAGTGAAGTCCTATGTTCTAAGGCTGAGTACCTCCAAATACATCTCCCTATTTTTGTTGAAGCTTTCACCAGCCCTGGCCCCTCCTCTCAACTATGTCTCCAGTGGTTGCTTCTTCAGTGATGTCTGAGCTCATTCTCGAGTGGAGCTGACCATCACACAAAGCTCCCTCACAGTAAAAGCATCACTGCACAGGTCAGTGGCAGACATGCTGGTAAGTGAACTAGGTCATGAGCAACCGAGTGAACGAATGATTTCATGCAATGCTGCTACCCTGTAGAAGTGCTTCCAGGGGGTCAGTAAAGAGAGCATGCTTGCCATGTTCAAGCCCCGCCTTCATCTGCAGCTGGGGCATGCTTTACAAGTGGTGTAGCACTGCTACAGGTGTCTCTCTTTGCTCTCTCCCTCTCTATACCCCTTCTCCCTCTCAATTATTCTCTGTCTCTATAAAAAATAAATAAATAAAAAAGAGGGGGCCAGGAGGTAACACAGTGGGTTAAGTGCACATGGCACAAAGCACAAGGACCAGCACAAGGATCCTGGTTCGAGCCAGTGGTGAAGCAGGTCTACAGGTGTCTATCTTTCTCTCCCCGTCTTCCCTTCCTCTCTTGATTTCTCTCTGTCTTATCCAATAGCAATAACAGTAATGGTAACAATAACAACAACAAGTGCAACAAAATGGGAAAAAATGGCCTCCAGGAGCAGTGGATTCATAGTGCATGCATCAAGCCCCAGCAATAACCCTGGAGGAAAGAAAAAAAGAAAGAAAGAAAGAAAGAAAGAAAGAAAGAAAGAAAGAAAGAAAGAAAGAAAGGAAGAAAGGAAGGGGAAAAGGGGAAGAGATGGGATGAAAAGAAAAAAAGAAAAGAAAAGAAAAGAGAGAGAGGAATGACTATGGGAAGTGGCAGATTTGTAGAACAGGCAGGGAGCCCACCAATAACCCTGTGGCAATAATAATATCCATATCTGTAGCAGACCTCACAGTGCTCAGTGCTAAATATCTTTGCATCTTTACATTCTGGATGATGCCTGCGGGCCCTGCCTCCCTGCTCTTCCCTGAAAGTAAGGAAAGCCTGTCCTCCAGAAAGGTCTTGATAGGCCAAGTTAAACAGTCCTGTCATTCCGTGGCCACCGTGACGAACAGGCTCAGAGGTCGGGGAGGGGACCAATGCAGGCATGAAAGTCAGACCCAGGGCTTCTCTTTGCTACTGCAAGTGAATGAAGAAGAAAAGTGTATACACTCTTGGGCATTTATCCAGTGGACACTCAATCGATCATTAGAAGGGATGTATGCACCCCCGCGTTCATAGCTACATTACTCACAATAGCCAAAGAGTGGAAGCAATCTAAAAGCCCACCATCAGATGTCTAGCTAAAGAAAGTATGGGATAAGTATTCCATGGAATACTTCTCTGCAATAAAAAAAAATAAAATAAAAGGGATATTGTGTCCTTGGGGACAAAATGGATGGAACTGGGGGTGATTATACTTAGCAAAGGAAGTAAAGAGATGAGAGACAACTACAGGATGGTTTCACTCATATGTGGAATCTCGAGATCTGATTTACGTGAACTTGCCAAGAGAAAAAGCAGCAGCAGCAGCAAGCAAACTGTAAGACTTGTGAGAACTCTGGTGGTTCTCTCTGGGAGGTGGGAGGGTGGGGACACAGACCTTTGGTGGTGGCTATGGTGTGAAACTATACACTGTAATTTTACAAGCTTGTAACGGACTATTAATAACAGGTTAAAAAGATATCTAAAAATAAAATAAAGTAAAATAAAATAAGAAGGTACACAGACTGAACCTGCAGCAGCCATCCTGTGACCAGGAGGGAGACCACACGCCGACTTCAGGGCGTGATCTGCTCAGCCGCCAGGCCTTGCTATCAAGTCAGCCTGAGTCCAGTCACGCCTTAAGCAGTGCCCTCTGTTCTCCTGCAGGTAATTTCATTAGCCGCTACTCTCTGACACTCTCAGGAAAGGTTGGACTCATTTGCACCACACCATTTAAACTCCTTCTCAATAAGCATGTACTAAAATACCCATGTGTGTGCGCACGGCACTGGAAAAGTGTGTGTGCCTTCTTACCAACTGCACACGTCACTTCCTCCTCAGAGGTAACTGCCACCCTCACAGCAACATGGATTCTGCCTATTTCTGAGCCGCTGTACAGATGGGATCAATTCTTTCTGTCTGGCTGCTTTCACTTGGTCGCGTCTGAAAAGTTCACTTGTGGTGTGACACGTGGCAACAGTTTATTTTCACTGTTGAGTATCGAGATGTCTGTGTGCAGATCCAGTCTCGTTAGCAGACACTTGGGGTTTGGGTTGTTGGCCTCCCGGGTTGTGTGTTTACACTGATATGTCCCTGTGGTTAATCTTTCCCTTGGTTCTGTACACCCTACCTCTAGTTGGCCAGAATTCTTTTTTTTTTATTTTTTAATTTATTTATTCTCTCTTGTTGCCCTTGTTGTTTTATCATTGTTGTGGTTATTATCATTGTTGTTACTGATGTTGTCGCTGTTGGATAGGACAGAGAGAAATGGAGAGAGGAAGGGAAGACAGAGAAGGGGAGAGAAAGACACTTGCAGACCTGCTTCACCACCTGTGAAGCGACTTCCCTGCTGGTGGGGAGCCGGGGGCTCGAACCAGGATCCTTATGCCAGTCCTTGCGCTTCTCGCCACGTGCGCCCCACTGCGCTACCAACCGACTCCGGCCAGAATTCTAAAGCAGGTGGCAGTGAGCAATGTCTGATTTTTTTTTCCCCCCGAGGTGAAATTTCTGCTAGTGACTTGATAGTTCAGAGGGATACAGGATATTTTCCGATGCCTCAGTGCCAACCAGCACCACCAGGAGGTAGAGGAATTCACATCCTGACAGCTATGGCTGGTGTCACCACCTCCACTCCATAGCGACGAGAGGCCCTCCAGGAGGAGCACCTACCCGGACCCGCCCCCATGCACCACAGAGCAGAGTGGGGAGGGGACCACACACCCCAGCCAAGCACACCCACAGAGTGCACACAGGACTGGGCAGCACCCCCCCACACTGAGCAGAGGTGTGGCCACTGCTCCCCTGCACCCCTCCTTCTAGTCAAATAAGAGGATGTGAGTGCCCCAAAGCACAAAGCACTTCACACAATAACAACAGCAGAACTAGGAAGAGCCCCTAAGGGTGACTGAAGAGCCCCCTGAGTGTCGCCTATGTGAAGCCCCCAGCAGCGCATGCCCTTGGATCTGCACCTATGTGGAATGTATACCAGTGGGTGACCCAACACACAGCCCTCGTTCTGTTGGGTGCCCAGCCAGGCCCTGCCTGGAAGGGAGAAAGAACCTAAGACCACAGCAGGGGCAGGGTGAACCCAGGTGAAAGATGTGTCTTCATCAAGTCAGACACAATCTACCTGCAATTTGACTGCTTCAGGGTCAACTTTTTCATGCAGCTTGAGATAGAGAAGAGAAAATACACCATAAAATCAGAGCTTTCCCAAGAGACCCATGTGGTGCTGGAGCTCAAACCTGGGTCAGACACCTGGCAAGATACTCACACTACCAAGTAAACTATCTCATAACTCCCCAGACCTGTCTTTGTACTTTTTCTTAAATTGCCAACAGGGTTATTGTTGGGGCTCCATGCCTGCACAATGAATCCACTGCTCCTGAAAGCCATTCCCCCCACCTTGTTTTTTTTTTTTTTTTTGATAGTACAGAAAGAAACTGAGAGGGGAGGTGGAGAGAGAGAGAGGAAGAGAGAGAGAGACTTGCAGCACTGCTTCAGTGCTTGTGAAGCTTCACCCCTGCAGGTTAAAGACTGAGGTAAGGCTTGAACCTGGGTCCTTGCAAACAGTAAGATGTGTATTCAGTCGGGTGCTCCACTGCCTGGACCCGTGTTTTTGTATCTTTAGCCATAGCCGTGTCTCTCTTGTCTTTTTGAACAATAATTAGATGAGTTCACTTCTCTCTCTTTATCCCAAAATGGACATAACCACAGGCTGGCTAACAGAGCAAGGGCAGTTCTCTGCCAGGCACTGAGCTCCATGCAGAGCTGCCATTATTCCTATAAAGTCCACCTGATCAATTGCCTGTCAAGAGGAGGAGAACATGCTAGGGAAGTTAGCTGATGTGCCAGGGTCACATGAACCTGGTGACAAAGGAAAGATGAAGACTGGTGGGGCCAGGTGGTGGCACACCTGGTTGAGCACACGTATTACAATGCACAAGCACCAGGTTTGAGTCCCCAGTCCCACCTGCAGAGGGGAAGCTTTGAGGGTGGTGAAGCAGTGCTACAGGTGTCTCTCTGTCTCTCTCCCTCTCTATCATCCCCTTCCCTCTTGATTTCTGGCTATCTCTATCCAATAAATAAAGATAAAAAAATTTTTTTTTAAGATGAAGCCTGGTCCATGCGACTGGGAGCCTCCTTACCTAAGACTCCCACACATCTCACCTTCAGCCATTTAACTATAAGTCATGGCAACATGGGAAATTGCCCCAGTCCTGCCGGGCTAGTGTTGGGGTGCCTCTTCCCGGGCGCATACTCTCTGAGTTGGAGAGAACTCAACCGGAGCCAGCCTGGGCTGCTACTCACTCAGCAACTCGAGGGAGATGACTCAGGAACCAAACACGTGGCAGCGAGGCAATGCAATTCTTTATTGATCAGAGAGCCAAGGCTTTTAAAGGGCAGATCCGTAAGTGGCAAGCTGGAAATGGAAATGGCTAGGAAAGGGGTGGAGAAAGGCAAAAGGTGGCTTGAAAGGTAGGAACTTCCTTAGCAACTGTTGCAAAGGTTTTAACTGGTAGGATTAATAATATCCTGCAGGCAGGGAGGGTCTTGAGGGTATAAAGAAGATAGATCAAAGGAATGGAATGGGTGGGGATCTTTCAGGCAAAACAATGATTATGTAGATAGGCCATAGTATCAGGAATGCAGGGTGGAGCAGGGGGAGCTGGCTTAATGTTTTAAGGAATGCCAGGCTCCTGGAGGCAGAAAAATGCATGGTGCTTTGTGAGGCTCCTCACAATTTCCCAACACAGTCCTGTGGAGTCACAATCACACACACTCAGCACAGAGCAGATGAGCCCCAAGGGCATCTGAGTGGGCAGTGGCTGCAGAGACACTGAACCAGAGTTGGCAGATGGTGGACTCAGTCTGGTGGGACTATCCCAGCCCACCCCCAGGGTTTCCTCTACTCAGCAGTCACAGAATCCATGGAAACACAAGACCAGGCCCTGTGAACAACCCACCTCCTAGAACCTCCAGTGACTCCTGATCATGTTCCCATAGAACTTGCAGGCCCTACCTGGAAGGCTTCCTCCCCTCTCCCTGAGGGACAGATACTGTCCCCTCAGTCGCCCCCTCTGGGGCCTCTCTGGGCACTTTCCTGCTCCCCCTCTGCATGGCCTTCACTAATCTAGACCAGGCACTGGGGACTTCCAGCTAGCACCCCCAGATCAAGTCCAGTGCCTCAGGCCTTCCAGGCTTCTCTTGTGCCCCCAGGGCAGGGCTGAGAGGCTGCAACAGAGATTGCAGAAACAGAAACAGGAACTCTCTGTCCCCTCCCCCTCCCAGCAGCCTAGGCCCTGCTCTCACTCTGGCCAGGGCTGCCTTCTGCTCTTTTTCTGTTGCTCAAAGGCCTCAGGTGCCAAGGCAGCCTTTTCACAACCACAGTACCTTCTCAGTCTCTCCCTTCCTCTGTACCACTGGGGACCAAGTGTCCCTGTGCCCCCACTCTTCATCTACAGACAGTTTAGTCAGTCCCTTGTGACTGGGGGTTAGGGGGTGGGCACCCGGTGTGCTCTGCGCCCAGTGGCACACATGGTGCTGGAGTCTACACATCTTTCTCACACAGGGCCCAGGCAGTGGTGCAGCCGGTTAAGCACATGCTACCACGTAGAAGGAACTGGTTTCAAGCCCCCGCTCCCTATCTGCAGGTGGGGGGCACTTCATGAGTAGTGAAGTCGGCCTGTAGGGGTCTCTCTTTCTCTCTCCCTCTCTCCCCCTCTTCTCTCAATTTCTCTCTCTCTGTCATAGCTAAATATTAACTAAAATGAAGAAAAGGAAAAAATGGCCACTCATTTAATAGTGGCCCTTTTGGTCAATATCACATAACTTCATCACCTAGGGCCCTAGTTAGGGAATCCTTGGATTCCCACACAAATATGATGGGCCTAGACCTCTAATGGATCCCTCTCTACACCACCACTGGTCATTTCATCAAGAACAGCATCTTGTGGCCCCTCCCAAGACCTTGTCCTCACCATAAAGCAGTGACGGTAGGGATATTCCCAGTCTCTGAAGGAAGGCTGGAGTATCCTGCCCTGCCACTCAAGGAAAACTGGTCCTGAAATAAAGGCAGTCTGCACTGTTCCCAGCTATGACCATGAGCTGCAAGCTCAGACCAACAGGGAATTAATTAGAGGTTACACAGGCTCCCAAGAATAGGCCTAGAATGGACTTCCTAGCTTTCTTCTACCCTAAGATCCCTAATCTCATCTGCTCCATTCATATACTTTTTGGTTCCTGTTTATTAACCACTTTGTCTTAACTTTTGTCCTGCTACCCTCCAGACACCAAGTTACAAATGCTACCATGATTCTATCCTGACTTCTCTTGGCAGACAGCCTCACCAGTGTGTCCTGGAACCTCACCTCTCCTGAGCTCTGGCCCACAGGAAAGACAGAAACAGGCTGGGGGTACGGATCTACCTGTCAATGCCCATGTCGAGCAGAGAAGCAGTTACATTAGAAGCCAGAACTCCTGCCTTCTGCACCCCCAAAACAACCTTGATCCATACTCCCACAGGGAAAGAAGTGATAGGAGGAAGAAGATAAGAGGGCTTTGAACTCCAGCTCCATCAGCATCTAGGGAGAGAGGAGGAAAAGGAGAGGGACATAGAGAGGTAGTAATGTTTTCATGAGTGGCTTGGAGGAGAAGAGAGGATTGGGTCAGGAAGGGGGAAGCAATAATGTGTGTATAAATGTGGACAGATCGTTGTAGAGATGATGGTTGCTATCTACAACCTTGGGGGAACTGTGGTGGCTTGTAGTGGGGAGACTGAAGATTCAGAACTCTGGTGGTGGGAATAGTATGGATTTAAACCCCTGTTGACATGTAATTTTGTAAAATCAAAATCAAAATTAAAAAATTGCTAAAAAAGAAAAAAAAATGGCCACCAGGAGTGGTGGATTAAATAAATGAATTTCTCACACACAAACAAAAGGGGAATGAATGTGTTTCTCTAACAACTCCCCTACCCAGGCCTCAAAATCCTTCTGCCTTGCTCCACTGTCACTGTCAAAGTGCTCTCAAACTACTTAGCAAGTTTGCTTTGCCTCCTCAAACTGGAGTGCAAGCTCTGCTAAGATGGGGCCATTGTCCTTGTGCTTCACAGGTGCCCCCCAAGAGCTTTAAGCCACCGTGTGGCAGCCAGTGGATGCTCAATAAATATCTGTTGAATGAATGAATGAATGAATGATGTGTGCTTGATGTGCTGTGACACCAACACACCCCAAGGAGGGTCACGGCTGAGAGGGTGCAAGGAGAAAGGTGTCCAAAATGCCTGTGAAAGTAAGTTGTGGGAAGCATAGTGCTCTGGAATTGGCCTGGCTGCGCTTATGGGATGAAGAAGATGCGGGTGGGGAGGGAAAGGTGATGCAGCTGCAGCAGGGGCCCCAGCTGCACCGGGCAGGGCCTGAGACAGCCAGGCCAAAGAGGAGCATAGAGACTCGAGGGGCAGCTGGGGAGTAGGGCCACAGGGACAGAGTCTGGGCAGCTGTGGACAGAACCCTGGTGGACCCGCAGCAGCTCCCTGGAGTACACCCCGCCCCCCACCTCCACCAATTCTCACTTCACTTCTTGGAACCAAAATGCTAAAAGGCAAATGTGTCAGAATGGGGACACTGGCAATTTAAAAAATGAAAAATAAAAAACATGCAGATTCCCGACACTCCTGTTCCGAAAGGAAAATACACACAGGCATGTTGAGGCCTTTAGATAATTAAGCAAGACTGGAAATTATGCAAATGAAAGATATTCAAGTATGCAATGAATTTTAAATGACAGAACTACAGAAAACTTAATTGCTGTATTAGCATGCTATAAAAACACTAATCATAAATGTAAAACAATGCATATGCATATACTTATATGGAGATTGTCCCTCTGACACAAACATCAAGGCTCCTTCCTGCTGTGTCCACATGCAGACAGACCTACCTGACCGCGTGCCAAGAAGAGAGGGTGACAGAGTCACTTCGCTGACCATTTTTACCCATCTCGTTCGCTAATGCAAATACTCAGTGTCTAATTAGCTTTGTTCAATGTTTCTAAAATCACTACTTGGAAAAAGCCAAAAGTATGGTTTTCCCCAGTGTTAAGTTTTTTAAAGCAACTGCCAGACCTTTGTGGAATTTAAATGTAAACCAGCAGTAATGGTGGTTTAATGGCATGTCCTAGACCAGAGTCTATGTTAGTTCCCCATAAGTGACAAGTGCCAAGTTTCTCGTCTGTCTTCATTAAAGGAGCGTTTCCTGTTCATCCATTAAGAATAACGCTCTTCAGGGAGCCCCTGGGATCACACTAATGACAAATCCTGGGCACACAGGAGAAAACAGTCCTTTGTTTGACAGGTCTTAAAGCAGATTCAGATCCAAGTTTAGTTTGCTTTGCCTTTCTTTCTTCCTTTTAATTGCCAGAACTTCTATTTTCCATGAAATAGAAAGGAGGAAAAGAAGTGTCAGAGCAGAGCTCTGGCATATGCAGTGCCAGAGACTAAACCTAGATCTTCATACTTACAAATCGCAGAGCTCCACCACAGTGCCACCTCCCGGGCCAAGCCAGCAATTAATATTGATTTTTTTTTGTGGGGGGAGAGTTAATGTTTTTCCACTTTATTAGGGGTTAACAGGGCTATCCTTTTAAACTGGACACGTGGTTCTTCACTCTCCTGGCTTCAGCTCTTAAGCTCCTTTTCAGTTTCTGCTGTTGTCACTGCTGGGTGGGGGGGAGGAAGGTGATGTGGCACTGCACTGCTCTCCTGTTCATGGAGCTCCCATCACCACCTGGTACTGTCAGGGCTGCCTCGTGATACCTGGGGGTGGACCCAGGGCTTCACACATAGCAAGAAATGAGCTCCAGTGAGTGAGTTAACCTGCGCTCCTCTTAAGCTTTTCATCCTGGAAGGAGAAGGAACCGGGACCAACCACACACTCTGCTCCACTAAGCTGCCCTCTGGGACAGCACACTGTGGGTGAGCTGAGCAGGTTACTTCTCGGGTTTCTGCTGCCTGCAGTGATCTATCACTGCAAGCTGACCTGCAGCTGGGGCCACCAGCCCTGGACACACAGAGAACCCCTTAGAAATCCAGGTAACAGTAGCACCCAAGCTCTTTAGACAGGGACTGAAAGAATAGAGGGAATGAGGAATGGGAGTCCACAGGTCAGGATGGCAGTCTGAAGCCGCTGTGTCCACCCAGGGTGAGAGCTAGGAGACCTCACTGGAATCAGTACAGATCCTGGGGCTTGGTCCACCCCAAAACCATGACCCTGGCAGACCCAGATGACTAGAAAATGAAATGAGGGCAAGAGTAGATAGCATAATGGTTATGCAAAAAGACTCTCAATCCTGAGGCTTCTAAGTCCCAAGTTCAATTTCCTGCACCACCATAGTGTAAAAAAAAAAAAAAAAAAAAAAAAAGGAAGGAAGGAAGGAAGGGAAATGAAATGAGGCTGAAGGCTGAAATGCTTAGGTTCAGAGAAGCATCAAGAGGCAGCTTTTTTTCTTAAAGGTAAAATAAAGGTAGAACACTTTTTTAACTTATTTATTATTGGATAGAGATAGAAATTGGGAGGGTAGAGAAGCTTTCCCCTGCAGGTGGGGGCCAGGAGCTTGAACCTGGGTCCTTGCACACTGTAATGAGCGCACTTAACCAGGTGTGCCACCGCCTGGCCCCAAGAAGCAGCTTTGACTACAGAAACCTCTCCTGTGCACTCCCCATACCCTTGAAGTGCCCACTGGGTTTTCTTTCAAAGTCTCCAGGACACCCTGTATCCCACCATGCACAAAGGGCCTGGCGAAGCCATTTACATGAGAAAGGCTTTCTGAGCCAGGGGTGTGCAGTGTGTAGCCTGCACTGTGCTTCCTTCCTATGCCTTCACTTGCAGGGGGTATCCTGTGTGGCTGACAAGAGGGGTAGGAGCCAAAAGACAATGGCCCCCACAATTCTGCCCTGCCTCCACCTGTCCATGCTAAAGCTTCAGAAGTAGCACTCAGCCCTGCAGGGCCCCTGCCTGGACGCTCAGAGCCTGGCCTTAATGCCACAGCCCACACCACTCAGACTGAGGGAGCAGGGATTTATCTCTGAGAGTCACCAAAGACTGAAGGGATGTCACTGCCCACCAGTGCAGGGTCCCAAGCACAGCAACAGTGGAGTCAGCACAGCTACCAAGCACCAACTCTGCCTTCCTAATCCAGCTCCTAGGCCCCACTGCTCACACTTGCAGCCTTAACCTCACCCCAGCCCCCGCCACCACCCCTAGCAGTTTCCTTTGTCCTGGTGGCACTGAGAGCCAACTTCTCCACACCCAGCACTGCTCCTCTCCCCCTCGGGCCAGATGCCGCTCAGGAACTGCTCTGCAATCCAGCCATCCACCCAGGCACCACAGGACCTCGGGCATGCATGTGTCTGGGACACGGCAGGCACTCAACAGATACACATCGAACAAGCAGAACAGCAAAGGAAGAGACACAGGTGAGCAGTGTCCAGAGGTTCAGAACCTGGAGAAAAAGGGGTCCTCTATGTAGTGTCCTGGGGAGGGGGACAGAGAAAGGCAAGCTCTCTCCCCTCTCTTCTGCAGGTCCCATGAGGGATAGAAATTTGGTCGTTTCCATTTCCCCGATCTTACCCAGCAGTAAACAAAGAAAGTGCTCGTTAAATGTTTGTTAGTAGATGAATAACCTGGCTAAGGGACTGTCCAAGAAGCCCCTGACTTTACTTTCCCAGAAACTAAGGTTCCTCACCCGCCCCCTGCCCCACTCCAGTTCTTCAGAACCAAAGTTCCTACAATACACTTGGTGGTCCCTGAATGCCTGGCCTTAGCCGGGTCCTCAGTGACCCCTAACTGTCCTTGTCCTCCCTCACTCAAGTGGTCAGCCTGTTGGTTCCTGGAAGGCCAGTTCACCTCAGCAGGGGCCTCTGCTGTGCCCCCCCCCCAGTCACAGGACTTGCTTATTACCCCCATCCAAGGAGTATGATACATCCTCTGAGGTGCAACAGAATCACTCTGCCCTTGACAAGGCTACATAAGCACCACTCTGGTTCCTGCCACCCTCCCCCTTCTCTCCTCCCCTTTGGAAGGACAGGCTATTTTTAGGGGGGGAGGATTAATGGTTTACAGTAAATACAATTGTTGGGACGTGTGTAAAATTTCTTTTTTCTGCAAAATACTCTCACCCACAGCCTTGGTCCTCCTCCACCATCCTGCACCAGGATGTGAAAGCTCCACACACACCCCCAACCCTGCCCACCCCAGAGTCCTTGACTTTGGTGCAATACGCCAAATCCCGTCTAAGTTCTACTTTGCGTTTGCCTTTTCTGTTATTTCTCAACTTCTATCTATAATTGAGATTAGTTCGTATTCATCCTCTTTCTGGCTCATTTCAACATGATTCTTTCAAGCTCCTTCCAAGATAAGGTGATTTTGCTCAGTCACAATCCATGCTCACCTCTGTCCCTGCCTCCTCTTGTCTGCAGAGCTGGGAATAAATTCCTCCCAGGAAGCTGCCCCCCTCCCACTTACTCTGGACCCCCTCTGCTGCACTACTCTGGTTCTCAGTTCCCACCTGCATCCTGTACACCTCACAGATATGCCCCCCCCCACAGGTGCACTGCTGTATTCCTGACCAAGCCCAACACCCTGATCGTGAAACCAGTGTCTGATTCTTCTGTCTCTGAGGAAGGACCTCATAATGCATAATTAAGTGAAAGAGGATGTGAACCTTTTGTGACATTGCAACCTTCCTGGTTACAGAAACTACCCACCACCACCACCCCCCTACTGTAGGTCAAACAAAGTGAAGCCTACACTCTGCTTCTGTGTTCACTGGATCCAAGTCACCTGCTTGCCAAGACAATCACTATGCAGAGCTCATGCTGGGAGCCCACTCCCTGACCTACAGACACTGAGAAATGAGACCGAAAGGATGAGACCAAATAATTCACCCAAGACTTCCCACCCAGATATAACACAGTCCCTGAATAAATACAAAGTTGCATTAAAAAAGCCTTCAATTTTCAATGAGACTTTCCACCACCATTCAATCTGAAAGGCTTATAACCTCTCTTAAAAGGACATTTGGAACTCGGGATATAAATGCTTAAAATTAAAACCACCATACAAAAAAATTATAAACCATTTCAGCAGGTCTAGCTTTAATTGCTAGAGAATATTTAATCAATAAATATTCACTGTTTGGGGGCTGCATCTGCATTCAGGATTACGAGATACTAAGCTGCAAATTTATTAAGACTCATTAGCAGGGAAGTCTTTTAAATACTGAAAGTCAAATCCAATTTAGAGTTAATGCTTAGAGCTCCCTATTGACTTAGCTACAAAAATAACAACAATAGGAGAGTGGAAAGCTATGTATACATTCTTATAAGCTTTGCAGCAGGGCCAAGCGCACTAGCACTATTTACCCCTGGGGTAAGTACATGGGAACGAGCAACAATCATTGTTCAGACCCACCCATCGAACTTTCCGTGGAAGTTTCCAAGCCAGGCAGGTCACTACTAGAAGCTAAGAAGCCAGAATCCCACCCTCCATCACAGAAACCACTTCTAGCATCACTTTTTCCCCTTACCATTATTACTAATATTTTTTTAAAGAAAAGAAAAAAAAAGAGCCTTAGTCAAGCATATTTTTCCCTGTCACTGATTCTTCAGAGCTGAAATAACCTTTGCTAGAATCATTTCTACATCACAGATTTGAAAATATTACAAAGATTTTCTAAAAATAATAAAATCACCAGAAGAAAAGGATAGCTTTCATAAATTATTACTTATCCACATTTCCTACCAGCCCTGTCCAACCAAGCTTGAAATTAAGCAAAGAATGGAGAGGGTCATCTCAGCCCGTCTGAGTCTCTGCAACCAAGACAGCAAACGAGATGGCTGGCACTCCTGCCCAGATGCCAGAGCCTGTCCTCTCGGGGGGTGGGTTGGAGTGGGGGGCTCAAGGAAAGAGGCCCACAGAGACTTACAGAGAGCAGTTTCCATGTCATGGGACGGACGGGCTTAGGGATTCCAGACCAGCTCAACTTGCGCAATTCCTCTGTTGGGGGAAAAAGAAAATGAATAAAAAACAGAGTTGACAAATAGTTGACAGCCCCCCCCCCCAAATACTAGACCATCTTCTACCTGTGTTGTTAGGGACAGTTGGTCCCATAAATGAAACCAGAATGAACCTCAATGACAAGAATTTGGGATGAGAATTGTCCTCGAAGCATGAAAGAATTTTGCTTCATATACTGAATCTTGTCAAACAAAGCTAGATGCTGTTAACATTTCAATCTCAAGAGCAGGGGTTTGAGAGATGTATACCTAGCACACGCCCTGGGTGGGGGGTAGTGAAATAATAACCCCTTCTCCAAACAATTAGGTCGCCCCTCAAGTCTTTTCCCGACTTAACCTCAGTGGGTTTTCTTGCTTTCTCTCTCACCCCTTGTTGACCTCTTTCAGTGTTGCTGAAAAATAGTTCTGTGAGGTGGCTCTCTCAGTACTGGACTGAAGGGAATGATTTCATGGAGATGAGAAAGGATTCACAGAGCAGTAATGGACAAGGCAGTCAGATTTCACACACCAGGGACAGCAGAGTCACTACGGGGCTTCTGCTGATGGCTCAGGTGGGAGGGTCACAGGGGTGGGGCTGGCCTGGCCCAAAGCCCAGATCCTCCAAAGGCAAAGGGTTCCATCTGGCTGACCTTCCCTCTCCTTGAGCATCTACTAATATATGCCCCGACTGACTGACTAGAGAATACATTTCAATTTGTAGGTATATCAACACTCAGTCCTGCCCACTGAAACTGAAGTGATTATTTCTTCCCTTCAAGTCAGGAATTCACCATTACATTCTTTTACTAACAGCTCGGAGCTAATGATTAATACCAAGAATAAAAGAAATGATTAAAGAGAAGGCTTTGGTAATATAATCAACAAAATACAAAGTCCTGACATCCAATCTTTTCCCAATTACTAAAGTCTAAGTAAAATAAGTACAGAATAATTGGGCCATAGAACCAGCAATAACTTGCATTTTACAGCAATCTCAGAAAATATCAAATCTTCCCCAGTTCCCTAAGGATATTATGAAAAGCCAGAACCTAATATCTGAACACCAATAATGCAATGTTTACCAATCATGTTCCCAGGCCTCTCCGACTGCATGAGTCTGGCTTTCTGATTATGGCTTATGAAGAAAGTCACAAGAAATCTCAGTTGCTTATGTTTTCTGAACCTGTCTCCTCCAGGAAGAAACTCAGGGGGAAAAAAATGGTATCTTGAATATATAGTGTAGGACAAAGTTCTGGCTTTATGTAAGCACTCATGTTGAAAAAAAGAACTTTCATAGATATTACCTGATCTTCAAAACAGTCTGAGTAAATTAGGGTTCTAATCCCATGATGGAAAGGAGGAACCATTTCAGAAAGGTTAGAGGGGTGACCCGGAGTGCATGTCAACAAGGTGACCTTCCTTTCTTGGGGTCATTCCACTCAATTAACATCATAATTAAGAAGGCTTCCTATAAGACAAATAAATCTCACAAATACAGACAGAAAGATAAAAGATAAAATTGAGTCAGAAAACAGACAGATATTCAAATAGAAGTGCACACCAGTAAGATTTACTCCAGAGGTGAGAGGAGGCTTCTTCATCAAGAAATCTTGCCACTTCACTAAGGGGTTGGATAAGGTTGATGGGCCAAGGGCCCATTATGACATATGTCAGATGCCAACTTGGCTGCAGGGACCACGGCCCCTCCGTCTGCCCAGCAAGATCCAAGCTGTGCAATATGCATACCTTCCCCAAGAGCCATGGAGCAAGGAGAGGGAGTCAGCCCAGAGAGAGCTGACTCTCCACTCAAAAGGGGTTCATACACTGTTGCTGGGATAGAGCTAGGCCAGCCCCTCACCACTGACTCACCAGCAATGGCCCTGGGACCCTCTCTGAAAAGGAAATGCAAATACCGAAATTGGGGGGGGGGGCGGTTTGAAAGCTCCTGCTCCTTTTCTCTGGAGGTTTTGAGAGTCAGGTGTGAGGCTGGGGGCTGCCCTACCACCTAGCACCTCACTGACCAGTCTGAGGATGAAGCAAAAAGAGAGGCAGGCAGAACCTGAAGACAGACGGGAACCAGGGCTGGATTCTAAAAGCAAGACTTAAGCAAAAGGATTGATGAAACAAATGAATGGTTCAAATGAAACCTTCATTAAGTTATGCTTTTAAAAAACAGCATTGAAAATCAGGAAGCAAGTATACCAGTGCTATCTGTACAATATGATACCTACTTTTAGAAAAAGGAATTAAAACAAGTATCATCCCATCCAAACATTTCCCAGTGATCAGAGATCCAAAATCTAAAGAGAGAGAGTGAGAAAGATAAATACAAGAGGAAACTTTCTACTTTCAGGAGAAGGGCCTTCCTATGCCAAACACAAATCTGAAATTATACATAAGAAGGTTAACAAATTAACTATATAAAAGTTTGAAATAGGGAGTCGGGCGATAGCGCAACGGGTTAAGCGCACACGACGCAAAGCTCAAGGACCGGCATAGGGATCCCGGTTCAAGCCCCCGGCTCCCCACCTGTAAGGGAGGTCGCTTCACAGGCGGTGAAGCAGGTCTACAAGTGTCTATCTCTCTCTCCCTCTCTGTCTTCCCCTCCTCTCTCGATTTCTCTCTGTCCTGTCCAACAACGATGACATCAATAACAATAACTACAGCAATAAAAAACAACACGGGCAACAAAGGGGAAAATAAATAAATAGAATAGAATAAAATTTAAAAAAATAAAATCTTTAAAAAAAAAGTTTGAAACGAATGTAGAGTGAAAAGCATTATAATGTTAAACCAGAAAATGACAGGCTTAAAAGCTGCAAGAAATGCAATGTATAATAAGTTAATATAGAGGCTGGACAGTAGCATTGCCTGAGTGAGCTCACATGCTACAGCACACAAGGACCAGGATTCAAGCCCCCAAATCCCACCTGCAGGGGGAAGAGCGAGGGAGTTCTATAGTTGTCCTTCCGCCACCCCTTCCCTCTGGATTTCTCTCTATCCAGTAAATAAATAAATGATTAAAATGCATGAAAAATTAATTTTTTAAAAATTAATATGAATATATAAAGAAGACACACAGAAAAGGCAGACAGTTCACAGATGAGAAGACAGAAATGGCTGAACACATAACAAAAAGAGACGCGCAGCCTCAACGGGGACCACAGGACAACAAATTAAAATAAGAATGTTTGCAGAAGATAGACTGTTAAGTGAGGGCTGAGGAGAACTATTGTAATGGTTAAGTAAAATGACTTTCATACCTGAGACACCAAAGGTCCCAAGTCCAATCCCCAGGATCACCATGAGCCAGAGTTTAGAAGTGGTTTGGCAAAAAAAAAAAAAAAAAAAAAAAAAAAGGATATATATATATATATATCCCAGACATGGTGAGGGGCCCAGCAGTGGCACACCTGGTTGAGTGCACATGTTATAGTGCACAAGAACCCAGGTTCAAGCCCCTGGTCCCCACCTGCAGAGGGAAAGCTTTGCAAGTGCTGAAGCAGTGCTGTAGATGTCTCTCTGTCTCTCTGTCTCTCTCCCTCCCTAACACCAACTTCCCTCTCGATTTCTGTTGGTATCAATCCAATAAGTAAAGATACAATTTTTAAAAATTAAAAAAAACAACATGGTGTATAAGCCTCTGGAGGTCAGAGGCAGTGCTTTTTCCCAGGTGCTGTGGTTTGTAATGACTTGGAAGAACTGGAGAGAAGAAAATTAAGCTCTTTACCTCTTAAGTATTCCCAGAGGGATAAAGAATAGGGAAGCTATCAAGGAAGGGGATTGGATATGGACTTCTGGGGTGGGCATTGTGTGGAAATGTACCCTTCTTATCCTAAGATCTTGTCAATATTTCCACCTTATAAATAAAACTCAAAAAAGAGAAAGCAGTGATTTATGGGCCAGGTGATGTATGATGACCAGTGAAGCATACACATTACTTACAGCGCAGAAAGAACTAGGTTCAAGCTCCCAGAAGGGAAGCTTCACGGACAGTGAAGTAGTGCTGCAAGTGTGTGTGTGTGTGTCCATCCGTCTGTGTCTGCTATCTCCTCCTTCCCTCTTAATTTCTCTGTCTCTATCCAAAATAAATAAATAAATACAATAATTTTAAAGTGGTGGCTTGCCAGGCTAGCGTTGTGGGCATCATACTTTTTTACTGGAGTATAATTTGTATACAGTAGAAGGATAAAAATAGCAGCCAGAAAATAGTTCGTCTGGTAGAACACAGGACTTGCAAGTCTGGGGCTCATGGTCTGATCTCTGGCCCAGGTGCCCAAGTGGTGTTCTGATTCTCTTTCATGTGACTTAATCATTTTTTAAAAATGTAAAAACATAGAGACAATTCTATCACCAGCAGAACTATTTTCTGGCTGCTATTTTTATCCTCCTACTGTATATAAATTATACTCCAGTAAAAAAGTATGACTCCCCAAAATAAGCCACTGTCAGGCCCGAACAGGGACCACCAGCAGACGTATGAAGGCACTCCAGATAAGCAGACAGCCGCTTGGCTCTCTGCAGCCTCGTGTTTTACGAAGGCACTGCGGTTCTTTTTCTCCCTCTTCTTATTTTTCTGAGACCCCTCCGCCATGGGTGAACTTCCTCCTTATGAAGAGGTTTCCCAAACCCTCTACTCTTTTTTTCATGAGACAGTTTCTCTGTCTCTGGGACATTTTGCTCTGGGCCACACCTTGGTTCCTCTTGACAGTGATCACAGAGCTTGGGAGATGCGTAGAGATTTCCCCTGGGACTTCCTCGACTCTCCCTCCCGTATCTTCCCACAGAGAAGGGCGACTCTAACTTGCAGAGCCCTCTGTATTTCACCCAGCAGCTCCTGTGTTGGCAGACAGGTCTCTGGCTACCACAGCTGCTTCTGCGGCCCCTCCCCCTGCCACTTTTGCCAGAAGTAGGATGTCTCTCAAGGTCATACATGTAGGGTGTATTAGTTGTTCCTTATTTAGAAGAAAAACCAAGATGCTACTGTATGAATATTACCTACATGTTCATAGACATCTGGGTTATTTACAAGTCTGTGCTACTATGAGCATTCTTGTGGAAATACATTTTTGTGAGAATGCATTTTCATTTCTCTTAGGCAAATAATGAAAAGGTGGAGTTGCTAGATCATAGAAACGTGTGTAAAAAAATTTAAAAATAAAAATAAATAAAAAAGAAACGTGTGTAAAGTCACTGGGCAAATATACACTTTCTACTAGCAATGTCTGAGTGTTAATTGTTCCAATTGGTCAAAATTTAATGTTGTCAGTCTTTAATCAAAACCATCCTAGTAAATGTTAAAAGGCATCTCATTATGAATTTAATTAGCAATTCTGTGATGACTAATGTTGAATGCTGAGTACCTTTTTATGTGCTTATTGGCCATTTCTACACCTTTTATGAAGTTTATGTGTAGTCTTTTGCCCACCTTTTTATTAGATTATTCATAATTTTATTACCAACTTGTGGGTCTATTTCTACTGTCTGGTGTTTCTTCTGACTTGAGGTCATATTTTCCTGTTTCATGGCAAGTCTGTTATTTTTTATAGAATGCCAGATGTGCCTGTTATCAATTTATTGCCTCTGTGATTATGAAACTGGGCCTTGTAAATATTTCTCTTTGGTCAGTTGGCATGATGTTATCTTTTCAGCTGAGTGTGAAGGAGGAACAGCAGAGGAGAAAGGGGGTTCCTTGACCAGGGTCTCCTGAGCCTGAATACCAGGCCCTGTCCATGCACTTTCTGCAGCACTCAATTCCTGGGGCCCACATTCGTGTGCTCACCCAGCATCGTGACCTGGGGGTGTACCTTCTCCAGGGCTCGGGCTCTGAGCATACAGGGTTTCCCCACATTCAGCTACTTAAAGCGAGAGTAACTTCCCAGTCCTCACATCAATGTTCCACAGCCAGCACTGTGTGTGAGCTCCAGGAATTGTCTGACATACTGTTTTCTGGGGAGTCCTTCTCCTGATCTCCTGACTCTAGAACAGATGCCAGCAATCCTCATTGACCCCACACAGCAGACACCTCCTGGTCTACTAGTCTCCTGACTCTAGAACAGATCAGCAATCCTGATTGACCCCACACAGTAGACACCTGCCATTCACTCTCCTCCTGAGCACTCTCACTGGAGAGTGGCTTCCCACACCCCCTTTCCTGACTCCTCAACCTCTGCAAGTCTGCCAGATTTAGTTCCAATCCATCTCCCTGAGCTGCACCCCAGAAACTATCTCCCGTGTAAGTGGATCTAATGTCAACTCATCTGTACTTGTATCTCCCTTTCTTGGGGAACACCACCCTGCATTCCTGTGTACAGCTCCCAAAAGTATTTGTTTCACAGACTTGGTCTAGTTTTCTTCTTGTTAATGACAAGAAAAAAGCCCCTTTGACAGCATGGACTGAAGCAAAAGTCAACTTGCCAAGATATACTTAAAAGAATTTTTGTCTTTTGTTTAGCACAGATACTGGCCTCCAGTTTACTTTTCTAACAATGTCTCTGTAAGGTTTTGGTATCAGGGTTATATTCCATTAATAAAATGAGTTCAGTGGTCCAGGAGGTGGCACAGTGGATAAAGCACTGGACTCTCAAGCATGAGGTCCTGAGTTCAATCACCAGCAGCAAATGTACCAGAGTGATGTCTGGTTCTTTCTCTCTCTCTCCTATTTTTCTCATAAATAAAATATTTAAATAAATAAATATAAAATGAGTTCAGAAGTGTATTTGCCTCCTGTCTTTTCTAAAAAGATTTTTTTTTTGGTTTAGAATTGGTGCTATTTCTTCTATAAGTGTTTGATAGAGTTCATTATTAGAACTATTTAACCCCAAAGCTTAACCTTTGTGAATGTGCTTTTAATTACTTTTTTTTTTTTTTAGTTAACATAGGAGAAGGGCCAGGAGGTGGCACAGCCATTGAGCACACACATTACAGAGCACAAGAAACTGGGTTAAAGCCCCAGGTCCCCACCTGCAGAGGAGAAACTTTGCAAGCGGTGAAATAGTGTTGCAAGTGTCTCTCTTTCTCCCTACTATCTCCCCTTACTCTCTCCATTTCTCTCTGTCCAATCACCTTAAATAAATTAAATAAATCTAAAAAGAATAGATAAAGATAAATTAATATAGAAGTATTAAGATTTTTCTACACATACCCTTAATTCAGTTTAATTATGTTATCTTTAAGGAAAATGACAGTTCTTGAAATATTTTAATTTACTGGCGTAAAGTTGTAAATTATATCCTCTTATTGTCATTTTGTGCCTGTAGCATCTTTAGTGATATTTTCTATTACATTTCTGATATTGGTATTTTGTGTATTGACTTATTCATTTACATGAGAGGCATCGAGAAAAGCCAGAAGATCACTCTGGCAAGGGCAATGCTGGGGGTGAAACTTAGGGCCTGAGGGTTTTAAGTTCAACATTGTAGTCACCACATCATTTCCATGTTCTTCTCTTTTTTCAGTTCTTTTTTTTTTTTATTCCAAATCTAACTAGAAGTTTTTCTTGATCTCTTCAAAAAAAACACTTTTTTTGACTCTTCTATGTTCTTGTCCTTTGCCCAGATTGTTGACTTCCACCCTTCTTTTTATTCCTTTCTTTGCTTGGTTATGTCATGTCCTCTTCTTTTCCTAGCTGCTTTTCTTTTTTTAATTTTCTTTTTACCTTTATTTATTTACTGGATAGAGACAGCCAGAAATTGAGAGGGGAGGAGGAGAGAAAGAGAGGGAGAGAGAAACACCTGCAACCCTACTTCACCACTTGCAGAGCTTTCTCCCCTGCATGTGAGGACCAGGGTCTCAAACCTGGGTCTTTGCACATTGTAACATGTGTGCCCAACTAGGCGGGCTATTTCTTTATTGGGGAATTAATGTTTTACATTCGACAGTAAATACAATACTTTGTATATACATAACATTTCTCGGTTTTCCATATAACAATACATCCCCCACTAGGTCCTCTGTCATCCTTCTTGGACCTGTATTCTCCTTGCGCTTTGCGCCACATGCACCTAGCCCACTGTGCTACAGCCCGACTCCCCTTTCCGACACGTAAGTTTTAATACGTGTTGTCATTTTAATACAGTTTAAAATGCTTTCTACTTTTCCGTTGTGATACTTGATCTGTGAGGTCTTTGCAAGCATGTTGAAGAATTTCCAAATATTTGAAGATGTCCTGGGCATCTTCTTGCTGGACTGATTTCTTATTTAAAACATTTGGCTGGATACTGGGAGATAGCTCATGTTGTAGGGCATGCACCTTACATGCCTGAAGCCCTGGGCAACTCCTGGCATCACATAGAAGCATCTTGGAGCAGGGAAAGCTCTAAAAATGGCAGAGTAGTGCTGTGGGAGTCACCTCTCCTTCTCTGGCTGTATCTCTCCATTTAAGTGAAACAATTTTTAAAAATCAGCCCAGAAGCAGTGAAATTGCATATGTGTGAAGTCCTGGTACTACCACAAGGGGAAAAAAAAGTATTTGATCAGATGATCTTGTTGTTGTTTCAATTCTTTGATATTTAGTGTGAACTGCCTTGGCAGAGTACATGCAGGTCTTCCTGGTAAACGTGCCACAGATCCCTGAGAAGAACATGCACTCTTTTCAGTTGATAGGCCCAGCATAAACAAATCAGCTAGACCCAGTTAGCTGGAAATGCTACCTATGTCTCTTGTATCTTCACTAATGTCCAGATTTACTTCTTCTTCTAGCGTTTGCCCTTCTTCCGTAGCCAGTCAACAGCATCAGGTTGCCTGATGTAAAGTTTCGAGACCTCCTTTGAATCTGGAGAGGTGGCAGTCGTTGACTATGTGGGTCATAGTCTGTCTATAGCCGCAGGGGCAGTTCGGGTCGTCTCTGGCTCCCCAGCGATGGAACATAGCGGCACACCGGCCATGGCCTGTTCGATAGCGATTGAGGAGGGCCCAATCATAACGTGCTAGGTCAAAGCCGGGTTGACGCTTGCAGGGGTCTGTGATGAGGTGTTTGTTCTTGACCTCAGCTGACTGCCAACTCTGTTTCCAAGAGTCTGGAACAGAGAAGTTCAGTGTAGGCGTAGGGGACCAGATTGGGTGATGAGACGTCAAGCATTGGACAGGGTGGGCGAAGATATCCGCGTATATTGGCAGGTCCAGTCGAGCGTAGACGTGGGAAATGAACTTAGATGATGCCGCATCCCGACGAATATCTGGCGGGGCGATGTTGCTAAGAACTGGCAGCCATGGAACCGGGGTGGAACGGATGGTTCCAGAAATGATCCTCATGGAGGAATATAATTTGGAATCGACCAAGTGGACATGGAGGCTACGGAACCATACTGGGGCACAGTATTCTGCAGTGGAATAGCATAATGCCAGAGATGATGATCGTATCCAGATTTACTCAGGAAAAAGAAGTTCGAAATTTCTCCTATGATGGTGGCTTTGTCTTTCCCCTCCACCCCTCCATTTTTGCCAGCATTTGCCTCACATGTTCTGAAGCTGTGTTATTAGGTAAACACACTTAGGAAAGATCTATCAGCTTAATGAGTTGAGCCATTTATCACTATAAAACATGACTTTATTTCTAATAAAACTCTTCATCTTGATGCTTATTGTTGCTGATATTATTATAAGCAAATTTGGTTGGTTTTTTTTTTTTCTATGATGAGTGCAAGCCTGGCATATCTGTTTACACACTTCCTTCAGCTGCCTGAGACTTTGCCTTTAAAGTCTGTGTTCCATGGGTAGGAGGGAGAGTGAGTTCACCCACTTTAAATCATGTACGCAGCCCATGTTTAAACATAGGAGGTGCTATGGTACCAAGGAGGCTCCAGTGATGTTGTGTCTCTCCTTTTAGCTCTATACCTTTCTCTCTTTGAATGGAAAAAAAAAAAAAGAGGTGACAGTGGAATAAAGCATGTGTACGGTCCCAGTTCCAGAGTCTATGTTTAGCTTTCTTTTCAGCTATCTGGCCCCGTACGTCCTAGAATCAGACTGAACACCTAAGGAAGAAAGGCAGTATATAAGAACGGAGTGGAGAGGTAGCTGGCTAGGCAGGGAGAATGCTTTGCCACTAAGGCATATAGCCCAGGTTCAAACCACACAGTAGTGCCACAGCCACGAATGAGGCACAGTGCTGAGGTGCCTCTCTAGCTCTGCCCCCATCTTAATTAAAGAGTCAACTGGAGGGGGTCAGGCGGTGGCGCAGTGGGTTAAACGCAGGTGGCGCAAAGCACAAGGACCAGCGGGAGGATCCCAGTTCAAGCCTCCGGCTCCCCACCTGCAGGGGAGTCGCTTCACAGGTGGTGAAGCAGGTCTGCAGGTGTCTAGCTTTCTCTCCCCCTCTCTGTCTTCCCCTCCTCTCTCCATTTCTCTCTGTCCTATCCAACAACAACGACATCAGTAGCAATGATAATAATAACCACAACAATGATAAAACAACCAGGGTTAAAAAAAAAAGGGGGGGAATGGCCTCCAGGAGCAGTGGGTTCTTGGTGTAGGCACCAAGTCACAGCAATAACCCTGGAAGCAAAAACAAAAACAACAACAACAAAAAAAAAAGTCAACTGGAGAGCAATATAATCATGAGGCCCTGGCTCAGAGAGAGAGAGAGAGAGAGAGAGAGAGAATTTTTTTTAATTACCACTAGGGTTATCACTATGCTCAGTGCCTGCACTACAAATCCACTGGCAGCCATTTCTCTCTTTCTTTTTTTCTTTCCTTCTTTCCCTCTCTCTCTCTCTCTCTCTCTCTATTTGATAGGACAGATAGAAACTGAAAGAGGAGGGAGAGACACAGGAGGAGAGTGAGTGAGTGAGTGAGTGAGAGAGAGAGAGAGAGAGAGAGAGAGAGAGAGGGAGAGACCTGCAGTACTTGCTTCACCACTTGTGAAACCCTTCCCCCTTCAGGTTGGGAGCAAGGGCTCGAACCCAGGTTCTTGCACACAGTTATGTATGAAAATTTTTAATACTAGAAAATCATGACACACAAATGACATTTCTTCCATGCTAATGCATTTTCTTTCTGAAAAACAAAATTTGCGGACAATTCGTAAAATGATTACCACCAGTGGGACACCACCAATGTCACAATCCCATGCTCAGCTCTGCTTTGAAGGCTAACGTCTCAATAAATCCCCACGTGGGACATGGCCACAGCAGATACCCCATGACCAAAGGAAGCAAAGATGTCACACTGGCTAGGATTTGACACTCTGTGTGGCCCTGGGCATTCAATCCCCTTCACCTCTCCTGAGCTCCAGCTGGCTCCTCAAACATGCAACAAATAAAGACACCCACCTCTCTGAAGTCCCAGATTTTTCACAAGGCCAAGATATCATACCTGAGAAAGCATTTGTAAACTGGGGCTTACTATACAAATGCACAAAAACACGGTTCTGCTATGCTTCCTGCAGTAATTATTCAGCACACTCTGTGAACCCAAACCATAAAGCAACTGGGACTCATTCATCCTAATTGGATGTAAAATATCACATCGGAGACTGAACCAAAAACCTGTCACAAAATGCTACATGCAAAGAACTCGTAATTACAAGCACTTTTCTTCTTAAAAGCCAGCGGAAACAGAAAAATCAACCCAACATTTGAGCTCTGTTGTTTTTTTTTCTTTCTTTCTTTTACGGCACTCATCCCTTTTTAACTGATTCTAAATCAGGTTTTTGAAAACCGTTTGGAGCAACAAACTCTTAGGGAAATGCTAAACAACAATGAGAAATGCATATACATTATAATCACCTAGGCTTAAATGGGAGTCTAAACTAAACACTTAGCAGTCACAGCTTCAGAAGGGTCCGCACAGCAAGCACATTTCTTGCGCCGATAAGCCACAGAGCCAGAGTCTCATAAATCACTCCATCTGGCCACCATAATTGAGCGCCTGCCCCCTCTGTATAAGCTGCCTCTGGGACCAGAGTCATTAAACATGCCCCTGCGAGTCCACTGTACACACGTGTTGATCCAGTCAGTGAGCATTGATCCACGGCTCCAGCTGGGGACTGAGCTCCCTCTGAGGTGCACAGAGGCCAGTCTCCATCTCCAGTGGCCCATGAGCAAGTGGGGAAGGGGAACTCAGAACAGTGCAAGCAAGTGTTAATGGTGCCATGTGCCAGGCAGGTGAGGGGGACACCAGCAGAGAGGCAGCCCCTTCTCTGCAGAGGGGAAAGGCACCCCTGAGCTTCTGCCAGAAGGGCACTTTGCAACCCCTTAAAACACAATAGATTTGTGGTTTGGGATGTAGCACAGTGGACAAAACATTGAACTCTCAAGCATAAGGTCCCGAGTTCGATCCCTGGAAGCACATGTACCAGAATGATGTCTGGTTCTTTCTCTCCTCCTATATTTCTCACTAATAAATAAACAAAATCTTTAAAAAAAAAAAAACATTTATCTCCTCTCACCCTGAACCTCATCAGCATGACAGCAAGGGAACACAGTTATAGATAAAGGCAAGGGCATGCGTGAAGGAGGAGCAAGGGCAGATAAAAACTCTTTGTGGTGGGAAGGCTGAGGCTGACTGCAGAGAGGTGGCAGTCAATATTTTCACCTCTGGTGGGGGAGGCAGGGAGGCGTCCAAGGGAGCCAGCAGGGCTGGGTGGGCTGAGAGCAGAAAGACCACCAACAAAGCCCCCTCCCCCCATGAAGCCTGTCTCACAGGCCCACAGGACCATTCATACCAAACAGAAGGTCACACACTACTTACAATCACAGCTGAGCAACAAATTCCCAATTTCTCCCAGAACTATGGCATTGCCCTGGGGGGGGGGGGGTAGAAAGAGGAAATGATGGATGGGGGTAGATAGTATAATGGTTATGCAAAAAGACTCCTATGCCTGGGGTTCCAAAGTCCCAGGTTCGATCCCCCATATTGCCATTAAGTCTGAGCTGAATTCTGGTAAAAATAAATATATAAATATAAAATAAAATGAGAGGAAATGGTGGGCAAGGGGTATGATGCAAAGCCCAGAACAGAAAGGCAGAGGACACAGCCAGGCTGGAAGAAACTGCAGGGTGTGAATAGTAGTCAGCCACGGGAAAGAAAGCCCCAGACGGGTATTATTATCTTGTACTGAGAGGCGATGGGAAACCTCTGGGATGGGCCATAGGGTGAGGAGGGTGGGAGCAAGGCCCGGCCACTGCCGAATGGCTTGGATTGTTGCTTCATTTCTATGTCAGACACATGGATCGCTGTGGCAAAAAGAAAACTTTGACTTGAAAATAAGTGAGTAAGATATATGCCAAGGGGCCAAGGGCACTGCGGCGAGAGGGAGCAGCGTACGGAAGCACAGTGGTGTAAAGCAATGAAACTCCTCCCCGGCTCCAAGCCCAGGGCTGGAAGAGTGTGGGCAGCAGAATTAAGGTTGGAGGGGGAGGGGGCCTGGAGGACACCACGGGGGAGGGCAGGGCAGCGTGTCAGCATCCGGATTCATGCTCTTAAGAGCTGGAGTGGGCTGGGGGCGTGGGGAACAGAGTGTTAAGTGAAGGCTTGGGAGACAGAGTGTCTCCATGTGCATGGGATGTCACAGGGCTCTCTGTGTGACTGACTGGTGAGGGGAGGTGACACGGTGCTGAAGCAGGCAGGACTCCAGCAGGCTGGGGAGCACCCCTCTGGAGCACCATGCACCCCACGAGGGTCTCTGGAACAGGAATGACAGTCCCTAAAGACAGGTCACCACCACCTCACACCCTCCAGGAAAACCTCACTCCCTAGTGAAAGCTGCTTGTTCGCTTGGGTGCAAACAGGAGCAAACAGCAAACTTGCTCCTCACAGGGGCACGTGCTGTTTACATTTGACCTCTTTGTCCCTTGCCTGCGTATGCCAGACGGGCTGCGAGCGGGAAAGGACAGAAGCCAGAGAAAGACTGTGCCTTGCCTACCCGTCTTATGCTGGAGACCAAATGACAAGCAGAGGTGTGGGCTGAGCTAACTGTCTGCGGAGTTTGCTTCTCCTAGTTTGGCTGCAAGAGGAGGAGAGAGAGAGGCGTCCAGGAGGCCCCTGACCTCCTGGAAACTTCAGGATGGTTAGTTGTGTTGGTGGTATAGTGGTGAGCATAGCTGCCTTCCAGAATGGTTCTAGGACTCTAAGGTTGATGGCCTGTCACTGCTGTACTTACATAATAATTATTCGCAAAATGGTATATCCAGCTAGAACCTTTTCTTTTAGCAAAAATTCCCCCTCCCCACCTCCACCAGCAAGACAGCTCACCAGGAAGGATGTCTTCTTTGTCATATGCAGGACCCAGGTTTGAGCCCAGCTCCCTACAGAGAGAGAGGGAGAGGGAGAGGGAGGGAGAGATGTGCTATAGTGTCTCTCTCTGTCTCTGAAAACGCCAGCTCGAAACAGTGAAGTTCCAGTGACAACAAAGAAGAGGGGGGAGGAGGGGCGGCCCTTGAGAGCCCCAGGACGAGTGTGCTCAGAGACCTCACATATGGCAGAAAATGTTCAGGTACTTTCATGGGGGCGCAATGCTGACCCAGGAAAGGGGAGCAAGAGAGAGGGAAGAAGAACCCAGGGCTTCAGGACTGGAGAAGAGAGCAGGGCTAGGGAAGGTCCCACTGAGAGCTCGTCCCACCCCCATGCACCCGCAGCCCCAGCCCCACCATCACCACCAACACACACACACACACACATACATACACACACACACACCTGAGCTAGAACCTGAAAGGGGGCTGGATCACCAAACCAAGGAGATGATGGGAGGGCAAGGTCTCCTCCCAGAGGGCACAGCAGTGGGGCTAGATTGGGCACTTCAAGGAGACAAGCCAGGGCTGAGATTGAAGGAGTTGGGTTCTGAATGGCAATGACGCTTTCATTTTGTATGAGATTCTCAACATCCCAGGCTGGAATTCAGTCTCCACCAAGAAAGAACAGGGGAGGGCAGAGGAGGATTCTGCTGTACAGGGAGTCAGAGATGTTCTGAGGGGGCAGATCAGGTGAGAGCAACCTGGGAACCTGCCGGTCTCAACTCCCCAACCTGAGACAGGACTGAAGAATGTGACCCCACTAAAAGGGTTCAATAACCACATAAAAAAAAAAAAAAAAGTCAGACCACTCACTCCACCATCCTAGAATTCTGAAGAAGACTGGGAGAAGGAGCCCCTGGGGGTCTAGTGCCTCTGGGGTCTCCAAGATTCTTAGCTGTTCACAGATATGAAAACCCACAAGCCAGTAAGCTAGAAAACACACAAGGGAGTCAGTGAGTCGAGCTGTCTTCTAGACCCTGCTGTCCTTCAAAGCCCCATGAGATAAAATACCCTGTAATCTAATAATCGTGTGAACCACTACTAAATCACTAACTTATACAAACTTTTTTTAAAAATTAAAAGGGCTGTATTTGACCCTGGAAACTGAGCTCTCATTAACTGCTAAGTTCTTCTATGTAAAAAATAAATAAATAAATAAATAAATAAATAAATAAACAAACCATTTCTAAGGGGGCCAGGCAGTAGCACAGCGAGTTAAACACACATGGCGCAAAGCGCTAGGACAGGCATAAGGATCTCGGTTCAAGCCCCCATCTTCCCACCTGCAGGGGGGTCGCTTCACAGGCAGTGAAGCAGGTCTACAGGTGTCTGTCCCCCCTCACCCCCATCTTTCCCTCCTCTCTTGATTTCTCTGCCTTATGCAACAACAACAGCAACAGCAATGGCAACAATAACAAAAGGACAACAAAATAAGAGAAAATGGCCTCTGGGTTCATAGTGCAGGCACCCAGCCCCAGCGATAACCCTGGAGGCGAAAGAAAGAAAGAAAGAAAGAAAGAAAGAAAGAAAGAAAGAAAGAAAGAAAGAAAGAAAGAAAGAAAGAAAGAAAGAAAGAAAAGATTTCTAAAAAGAAACCAAGCTTCTTCCCTGCTTTGAAATGCCCTTTTACCAAAGCCATTGCTGGAAGCATGGACGTCTCCCTAAAGTAAAGAGAGCCCCACGCCTGCCTCCCGAAGTGCAGCGCCTCGACCCCCATCACAGCCACACCGAACATTCACTCCATTTGCAGAATGCATCTCCTTCTCACTGCTTAATTCGCAGGTGCTCCAGGAAACTCGCCTGCTAGAATAGGACTCCTCGCTCACATAATCTCCAAACACATTTGCAAGGGGCCTATTCTCTAGAAGAATCAGGCCTTGTGGAACCAGAAATGAACACAGTATGTATGGTACGCACTAATAGCTGGGGAAGTTAGGGACTGCATTTTTCTTCTAGTCCTTTGTTTTTGTCTTTGCTTGGTCTTGCTGGTTTTTCCTCTTTTACTTTTTTTTTATAATAATCTCTGTAAACACACTCAACTCATTCAGAGTGGGGGAAATAAATCCTGTTAAAACAGAAGTCACTTGGTCGGCGATGCCCAGCAAACATCAGTACTTTCCCCTAGTGTGGTGTCTGCTTCATCTCAGCCCTTCTCTCCCAAGAGTCCTTCCCAGACCAGATTCCTCTGTTGTCATCACTCAGTATTTCTTCTACCCAAGTGCTCTCTTGACAGCTGAGGTTTCTCTCCTGTAAATCAGTGGGGGCATCTGGAATGGCACAAAGCATTCATGTGACTTTATCACAGATCCCTGACGTGGCACTTAGGTCCACTCAGGTTCTAACAGCGACGCACAGGAAGTGTAGTGCAGCTGGAGTGGGGGGGAAAGGAGAGGGGAGGGTGCATCTGGGCTCCGTCTAAAATGCACAGGGGCCTGTCCAACTGGAGGCAGAGGAGATAGTGCACGTGCCCTGGGAAGGGAAGTAGCTTGCCCAGCAGCACAGTCGGTCAAAGTCAGCTTCTCTGCTTAGTCCCACTCCCCCAGCCTGGTCCTCACAGCAACCAGCTAGAAAAATAAATAAATAACACACACACATATGGACCTTAGATGTCAAATGATAAAAGGTATCTATACAAATAACCTAATCCTTTTGGTCTATCAGTTTCTGCCAGAAAGAGACAGAGAGGGAGAGAGACAGATTGAGAAGGAGAGATACCACGGCAACACTGCACCATTCGAGATGTGTTCTGTTGGGGCCACGCATGGTCCTCACCTGTCATTCCAGAGAATAAGGCTTGGGGTAAACTATCTTCTGAACCCTAAACAACTCAACTGGAAATAGGCCAAAAGGTTAGAGTAGGCAGTTTTTCCAAGAAGATCTTGGGCTGTCGGAAAAGACATAATGTAGTTGTCTATGCAAAAGGGTGTCATGACTTTTCCGACAACCCAGTAAATAAAGAAGCAGTAAGCACAGGATAAGATGCTAAAAATCACTGGACAAGAGGGAAAACTAAGCCACAAAGAGATGCCACTACATACCCCTGAGGATAGCTATAATTTTTTTTTAAAACGTGGGAAACTGGCACCCTGACATACAGCTGGTGAGAATGCACAGTGCTGCAGCTGCTTCAGGAGCCAGCCCGGCATGTCCTCAAAATGCAGAACAGACCCACCACATGTCCCATTCCCGGCGGAAAACACATCCACACAAAACACAAAAGTGGGCACATCAACATTCACACACAACAGCCTCCAAATGCCCATCACTAATGACCATGGAAGTCAAATGTGGCCTATGCATCAATGGACCACTATACAGACCTAAAGAACCAAGGGGCTCAGGCAGTGGTGCAATGTCGAGTGTATACTCGATGCATGAGAGCTTGCGCTCAATACCTGGCACCACATGGAAGCCTCAATGACAAAACCCGCAGAGCTCAATAGGTCAAGAAGTTGTTCTTTGCTTCTTTCACCCTCTCCTTTGTCTAACAACATCACTCTATACAAAATAAAAAGAAGAAAACTTTGAGTTAGGCAGTGGTGCACCCGGTAGAGAATACATGTGATGGGGAGCGGCAGTAACACACCCGATTAAGTGGACATGGTATGGAGCACAAGGACTCGCACAAGGACCTGGGTTCAAGCCTCCCGCTCTCTACCTGCAGGAGGGGAAGGTCGCTTCACAAGCGTGAAGTAGATCTGCAGGTGTTTATCTTTCTCTCACCCTCTCTTATCTCCCCATCCTCTCTCAATTTCTCTCTGTCCTACCCAATAAAAAAAATGGGAAAAATGGCTACCAAGAGCAGTGGATTCATAGAGCTGGCACTGAGCCCCAGCTATAGCCCTGGAGGCAAAAGAGGCAGAGAGAGAACACATTATCATGTGCAAGGACCTGGCCTCAAGGCCCCCATCCCCACTTGCACGGGGGAAGCTTCATCAGTGGTAAAGCAGTGCTGTGGATGTCTCTCTTTCTCCCCTTCCCTCTCAATTTCTGTCTCTGTCCAAAAATGAAAAAGAAACTTGACCATGAGGAGCTATGCATTCATCATTCAGGCACTCAATCCCAGCAATAACTCTGGTGGAAATAAATAAATAAATAAATAAATAAATAAAATTTAAAAAAAAAAAAGAAGAAGAAGAACTGGACTGAGAGTTGGCTTGGCAATTTCATGCACACTTCAGGTCGAGAATAAAAACAAAAGGAGCAAAATAAACACTACCAGCACATGTGTGACATCTGAAGTCCATGTTAACAAAGGAGACACTTCAGTAGACCACAGACTGCAAGACTCCTGGTATGAAATGTTCACAGCAGCCAAATCCATGCCAACAGTGGCTATTGCCAAAGGCTGGGGGAAAAGCTTGCAGGATGAAAGTTAACTGCTGATACAGTTACAGGGTATAGTGTTCCTTTCTGAATTCTAAAAGTTGCTGTAGTGACAGCGGCAAACTCTTGTCAATGTACTGCAAACTACGGAGTTGTACACTTAAATGGTGAGTTGTGTTGAATGTGAATTATATCTCAACGAAAAACATTTTTATAAATTTTTTAAATTTATTTTCCCTTTTGTTGCCCTTGTTGTTTTTTATTGTTGTTGTAGTTATTATTGTTGTTGTTACTGATGCCATCATTGTTAGATAGGATAGAAATGGAGAGAGGAGGAGAAGACAGAGAGGGGGAGGCCTGTTTCAGCTGTTTCACCGCCTGTGAAGCGACACCCCTGCAAGTGGGGAGCTGGGGGCTCGAACCGGAATCCTTTCGCCGGTCCTTGTGCTTTGTGCCACGTGCGCTTAACCCACAGCGCTATCGCCCGGCTCCCGAAAAATACTTTTAAAGAGTCGTGCACCCCAGCTTCCCTCTGTGGCAGGTGGATCTGGGAAAAGAGCCCTTTGTTGTAGGAAGTATAAAGATGGACTTAGCATGGCAGATTTTGATCAGAGCTGAGGAGGCTGAATACTTCCAGGTAGACAGACTTGAACTTGGAGGAGTCCTGGCTCCCTGGAGGGCTGCCTGCTGTAAAAAGCAATGGGAGCCTCCTAGGTACTGTCTCCCCCTCCCCACACACACACACACACACACACACCTTACACTCACTGTTACCTGGCGAAGGCCCTCTGCATAAGGCTGAGCTGCTCTGCGTGAATCTGTCACTGTGAGGACCAGCTCAGGAGGATGCCATGACCCAGTCGTGCCCACATTTCCTGACTGTGTGGGCCTTGGGCATCCCATCAATTCAGAAAATGCTTTATTATATTATTGCCTTCACCAAGCAACAAACAAGGTATCAGGCAAGTCCATGACTAGATATCTCAGGGAGAGCCACCCCCAGCTCACATCCTGCCTCACTTAAAACCCTCCACACTCTCTGAGCCAGGAATTTCATTTCTGAGAGTCTGTCCTAAAGAAACAATCCCCAAAAGTGAACATATTTATGTATAAAGATGATCACAGCGCATTATTTATAAACTTTTAAAATATGATCCAAACATCTAATAGTAGGAAACTGATCAAATTTAGAGTTCTTGGCATTTGCTGCCAACAACAACAGCAAGTTAAGAAATAAACTTCAGTATTTTGGGTGGGGGAGTGGCAGTTCAAAGTCCACTAAAGGAAGAACAAGGTATGTTTAATGTGCATGTCCTGTAACCAGCTCCCCCAAGCTGAGAGAGCCTGATCATCTGTTAGTCACTTCACAAGGTCTAATTACACTGTTTTCCCTTCAATACCATTGATCCCACAGCCAGTGCTGCATGGCATTTAATTAAAGGAAAGGCTACTGCTATTTCATGTTAAAATCTAAATCCTTTCAAACAAATGAGAAGCCTGAAAGTCACATCTTTGCTCTCCAGTAAGACCCGCTGAAGAGGAGCCTACTGCCTTCTATGAGCTCACCCTTAAAATTACACAGACACATCCACCAGGGGTTAGCTTCCCCACACACACATACACACCCACCCACCCACACACACACACACACACACACACACACACACACACACAGAGAGAGAGCAAGTTTGCTGATAACAGCACCTAGCAGCTGGTACTCTGTTTCTTAACAGGCAGAGTCAATAACAAGATGGAGATTGTTCTGATGTCATCTGATGCTAAGATACCTAAATGTCAACAGGGGTTCATACCAGCACAGTTTGTTTTGTTTTCCCAGCACTGTGATTTAATGGTGATTTATAAGATTACAAGATAATAAGGGCAAAGTTCCACGCCACTTTCACCACCACAGTTCTGTGTGCCTCCTCCCCAACAAGAACCATCATAGCTCTCCCCCAAGGCCTTAGATATGGGTTGACTTTTTTTTTCTCTCTCTCTCTAGTTCATGTGTTTCAATGCTCTATATTCCACATATGAGTGAAATCATCTGGCAGTGGTCCTTCACTTTCTTATTTACTTCACTAAGCATAATCATCTCCAGTTCCATCCATTTTGTCCCAAAGGACACGATATCATCTATTTTCATTGCTTGGTACTCCTCTATTGAGTTTATCTCCCAGAACTTCTTTATCCAGTCATCTGTTGATGGGCTGCCATATTTGGGGAATTGAGAATAGCATAGCAGCACAATTTGTAGTCGACCAAACCTAGAAGCAATCCAAATGCCCAGTGACAGAAGAAAACCATGGTGTATATACACAATGGAATCCTATTCAACTGTTTAAAACAATGACATGGGGCCGGGTGGTGACGCCAACTGGTTAAGCGCATATATTACAATGCGCAAGGACCTGAGTTCGAGCCCCCGGTCCCCACCTGCAGGGAGAAAGCTTTATGAGTGGTGAAGCTGGGCTGCAGGTGTCTCTCTGTCCCTCTCCCTCTCTATCACCCCCTTCCTTCTTGATTTCTGGCTGTCTCTATCCAATAAATAAATATAATAAAATTAAATTAAAAAACAATGACATAAGTTCCTTTGTCTCATCTTGGATGGTTCTGGAAGGAATCATGTTAAAGAGATAAGTGAAAAAGAGAAGGGAAAAATACTGAATGATCCCACTTATAGGTGGAACTTAAGAAACAAGGGCAGAAAAGGGAAACACAAGATGAAACCTAGACTGGATGTGGTGTGTGGTGTGTGGTGTACTGCATCAAAGCCAAGGACTCCAGAGAAGGGAGGGTAGGAGGGGGGTGGAAAGGGGACTGGGGTCCTGATGCATGATGCTGAAAACGGACTGAGTGGGGAGTGAGAGTGTTCTGCAGACATCTATTGGGGGCCAGGAGAAATTGTTCCCAAGTGTCAAGTGTGCTTTAATCCATAAATTCCCCCATCCCACCCCATAAAATGATCTGCAATTAAAAAAAAAAAAATGTCAATAGGGGTAGTTGCACAGTGGCTCAGAAGGAACTTCCTGAGGGTCCACGCCTTGTATATTCAAGTCCTTTAGGCCTCGTGTCATCCCCATTCTTGCCCACTCTGACTCAGTACCCCTTGGGCCCAACACTCTCCAGAGAAATACAGAAAAGCTGGGCACACCTCCCTGATTGCCCAGGGGGCTCCCTCTGGCCGGCTTCTGCCTGTGTTTTGCAAGCCAGTGTACACAAGCCAGACAGCCATCATGACTGAGGAATCCACCAGGCAGGAAGCAGGACACAGCCCACAATAAGGCTGAAGACAGCCTTGTCAGTGATAAGCTCAATTAATTTTAGATAAGTATGCAGTGTAATTACAAAAGCAAAGCAACATAATCCCACAGTCCCCTGCATATAATTTCACATGTAAATGCACAGAAGGCAGACTCAGATGGCAAAAAAGACAGGCCAGGGATAGACTAGGGCTGACCATAAACGCGCCTGCTGGCCCAAACCCACACAGCACAGTCGGACCTGCAGCCTGCCAGATCCTTCATCTGGCGCCACCAGGCCGCTTCCGCCCAGAACCCAGCTGTTCCTGGTGTCTACCCAGAAATCCACTGTTAATCCATGCAGCCCCTTCCAGGGACCCGTGTCCTGCTTCTGAGTCTGCCCTCATACCATCTCCAGCTCACCAGAGTGGCCATATCCTCTTTCTCTGTGGTATGTACCTGCAAGTACACCATGCCAACATGAGCTGTGTCTGGCTCCACATTCATCTGTGCCCAAACACGGGTCCCCCAGGGACAGAAACGTTCGTTCCTAGACTCCTAAGTCTTGGCATCATGGCTGCAACAGACAAGACTCTAAAAAGATAACTAGTGACACAAACCCTATACCTGTCGCGTGAGATGGACATGAAACAAATTTTAAGTAGATCTAAAGAGCCCAGGTCCAAGATCAGTCCGATGTACACACTTAGGAACTTGGGGTGGTGCAGGAATGAATGAGAAAGGCTTTCTTCTGGTGCTCACACCAAATAAAATGGACTAGGCAAGAAGGAAAAGCCTAACTATTGTTACCTTCTTGTTTAACTACTGTAGCACTTGCAATGTTGCTACATTTTAGAGAGCATTTAATAGTCACGATTCACCAGCTTGAGGCAGAGATTAATAACCAGCAGTCCAGGAGCAGGAGGTTTCCAGGTATGCGAGGAGAAGAATGAGCAAGTAATTGGGAGCCCAATTAAGATTTCCACAGGAAGTGGAGGGAGTCACCGGTTTGGTGGAGGGGCGGGGGGGGGGGGGAGTGAAGTGGGATGGGGCTCAAGGAAAGGAAGATGGGGAGGCTTCTATGAGGGCTTTGAATGGAGCCTGCCAGGCATATGCTTCTGGTCTCTTACCCCTGAGTGGCAATTCTCCTTTTATGAAAAGAAAACATTCACTATCTGGTTCCAAACCAAGTCTTCGATCTCCCTATCACCCTCACCGTGCTTATTTATGTATTATTACTTACTAAGGAGAGATGGGGGAAAGAGAGAATGAGAGCCTCACTCTGGCATATTCAGTGGCAAGAACGGAACTCAAAGCCTCATGCTTACAAGTTAGTTGCTCTAGTCGCTGCACTGTCTCCCGGGTCGCTCATCTGATATTTTTTAGGGAAAGAAAAATCCAAGGATACTGAGTGGACATGCCCAGAGACAATGAGATTGAGCAAAGAAGCCCAGGCATGTGGGAATGTTAGAGGACCTTTAATCCAGGGTGAGAGTATTCTGAAAGGAGGGAACAAACGAGGGAATGAGAGAGGAGGGAGGGGGGATGGAGGGAGGGAGCGTGGAAGGAGGGAGGAGGAGGGGTGTGTGCTGTGGTAAACACAGAGGTTTGAGAGCAAAGTGAAAGGAACAGCCCCAGGGAACACTCAGATGGCGGGGTCACAGAAACCAGGGAGAGATACTTGCTAAGAAGAGCTCATTGGGGCAGCACACAATTTGGAGAATAAAATAGCTCACCTAAAACATATGTAGCTTTGTAAACTAACATTTACTCAATTAATTTTTTAAAAAAAAGGTTCTTGGTACAAAAGCTTCTTCAGGTCTAAGAGAATGACTGGGAATCAGAACCTGGGGCTTCCATAGCTGCCCTGTCGCCAGAGCTTAGTCAGTCACTCTGAACAGTGAACCACTGTGGTCACTCCACACGGCCAGGGTCTGTCTGGAGGACAGAGCCCACTCCACAGTGCGTGCTTCACAAGCAAAGCCCAAACATGAACCTCGGAAGGGCCGCACCTCCCTCGAAGACACAGGGAACTCAACTAATTAACTACTCAGCATCTGTTCAGAAACTACAGAACACACAGCTCACAAGTCTTTTAGGAGGAAGCTGAAGCCCAAGTTACATAGCAGAGCCAGTCAGGTTGCCTCTGTCAGAGAGGCAGGCACAAGACCAAAACCTCCTCAGACAAGGGGACAGCACCTGAACTGGGTTGCCATGATGAACAGTACTGGCTATCACTCTGCCTACCATCTGCTGCCCAGCCTCTCCCTGCAGTCTTCAGAGATGGGGGTGGGGGGTGAGTTTTGCTGACTGGCCGGTCTAGGACAAGTAAGTAAACTGATATGTTCTCTAACAAGGACAACAGAGAGTGGGCTGATCACCAAGCTCAGGGAAGACCGGGAGAGTTGCAGCTGTGCCAAGAGGGAACAAGCCTTTTGGGGCCCGGTGGTGGCACACCTGGTTGCAAGTTACAGTTACAGCTTACAGGTTGTTACAAGTTGTTACAAGTTACAGTTACAGGTTGCAGTTACAGCTCAAGGACCTGGGTTCAAGCCCCCGGTTCCCAACTGCAGGGGGAAAGCTTTGCAAGTGGTGAAGCAGTGCTGTAGGTGTGTCTCTTTCTCTCTCCCTCTCTATCTCCTCTACCCTCTCAATTTCCACTAGAGATAATTAAAAAATAAAAATAGAAATAAAAACAAAAAAAAAAGAAGGAACAAGGTACATAGGTACACAGGGATGTGTACCAAGGCCACAGGTACATAAGGGATGAGACAGGCCTGCTGCCCCCACTAGTGAGGCAGGAACTGCATAGAAATACTACCCTAGGCCCGGGTGGTGGCACACTTGGTTGAGTGCACATGTTATATTGTACAAGGAGCTGGGTTCGAGTTCCTGGTCCCACCTGCAGAGGGAAAACTTTGTGAGTAGTGAAGCAGGGCTGCAGGTGTCTCTTTGTCTCTCTCCCTATCTCCCCTTCTTGATTTCTGGCTGTCTCTATCCAATAAATAAAGATAATAAAACAAAAAAGAAATATTACCCACACACACAGAGCCAAAGTGGCTGAAGGCCCTCACCCCATGGCCAAGGGAGTGCCTGGCCTGCCATCTGGAGACCACCTGTCATGTGGGCAGAGATGCAATGGGTAGCCAGGGTCAGACCCCAGGGGAGAACCTGCACCCAGAGTCTGTCTTGAGGGAGGAAGAACATCCAATTGTCTGCACAGTGACCACAACAAGCCCCGCCTACAGTCTCCTGAATGGCTGCATTTGCTCCCTGTGACACCCAGTGGGATAGCCCAGCCCCACTCACCTTACCGATGAGGGCAAATGGTTTGCCCAGCTTGGAGGGAAAGGGTGTATGGTGCAGAGTTCCTGGCAGGAATTAATTAAATGTGGGACTTGGCACTTACATTGCGCCATCCACCAATGCAGATGGGAAGTGGGAGGTCCCACTGCTGGAGGTTGCACACTCAGGGAGAAACACCAAAGGGAAGCACGGACTGCTCAGCCCTGCAACCCAAAGTGCACTGCAATCCTCAGAGAAGCATATCATAATGCAGTCAAAACTGGAACAATATTTATGACTATTTACGACAGAAATAGTATGCAATAAAAAAGTAATATCCAGTAACAGCATAAACATCATCATACAGCCTCCACCACGCCAACCAAAAGCCCCTGTTTCGAAGGCAGAGGCCATAAATACTCGTTCCAGGAAGCATAACTGGGCCTGTCTGCAGGGCTGGTGGAAGCCAAAAACCAGCAGTCTGCCTCTGCCCACACCTCCATCCTCAGAGAACCCAGGGCCCGTGCTGAAGTCAGGACCAGGCTGCGGCTGCTTCAGCAAGGCAGCACTTAAAATTCACATGCAAGCTGCTTTAGAACTCACTGCAGTTAGTCACGGTCCAATTTATGGGCCTAGAATCAACTCCAGCTGGCTCTGCACTCGCCGCCTTCCTGCGGCGGCCCCCCTTCCCCGTCCTCCTGGGTCCCTGATGGAAAGCTTCTACAGGGAGATTGATACTGCAAGGGCAGAGGCGGGCTGTAAGTTCCAGCAGAATACTTAAAGAGCTCTTCCGAGCCCCCTCCAGGGGTGAACGTAACTGCAGAGGCTAACACAAACGAAACATTTTGGAGCCACTCTTAATAAGCAAACACCTCTGCTGCAAAACCATTTATCAAAGAACTCAGATCAGATTCACTCTCCCACAACCTCTCCCTCTCCTCCATGCTCAGACAGGACTGTACCCCCAAAGGACTGTGACTGTCGGGACAGTGTCAGAGTCCTCCCTGTGGTGATGACTGACTGTCAAGAGTCCTCTGACCACTTTGCCAGGTGCCATCAGAACAGAGCCTTGTCGTGTCTTTTCCATATCTGTATATACAATTGCCCACTTGGGCTTTGTTCATACCACAGCCCACGTTCCCTCTCTGGACTGTGTATGGCACCACTTTGCAAACAGGGAGCACCTCCAGGTGCAGTCACTGCCAGTCCACGGTGGCTGTTGTCCATCTTATAATAAAGGAGCTCATGCTTCTTTTGATATAGGACTCAATGTCCTAACTTGGGAAAAGCCTAGCGCTTGGATGCTGTCAGCAAGCCTTACAGGCATGATTTAAGATCAACGCAACAGGGCCAATGCACCACCACCTTCCCTCTGGCCGTGTACATAGGAGGATGGGAAGGGAGCCTGAGGAGAAGGGGTAATATGCCTACAGGTCATAATTGCAGTGCTCGGGAAATATGCTTGAAAAATCAGATTGGGAGAAGGTGACAAGTAATATAAAGCAAGGCGATGTCAGCACCTTGAAACCTACCAGGCCACATCTGTTTTGAACATGAGTGGATATTTAATCTGGACCGCTGAAATGAATCACACTCCCCCCAAGATCTGAGCTGCTTTCTCCAGTCCCAGGTCAGACTCTGTCCTCCAACCGCCTCCAGTGGCAATCTTCAACAATATTCCTCACACATGGGCAACTAAACATCTGAGCCACATAACATAGCAAAGGCAGGCATCTGGGTGGCCCTGGCAATGCAGGGATCCCCAAAGCAAGCGTAGTGTCACTCCAGTCTGCTTCTGTCTGGTCCCAATTAATCAAGCCTTGCCTGACTCGGTGCCTCCCAAGGAAGGCCGGTGCTCCCAAGACTCTAGAGTTCAGAAAAAGCCTGCCTACGGGGTCTCTCCATCAGCAGCACCTTAAATAGCGTACTGGGTGGATGCATCCAGAAGAAAGGTGAAATGACATGATGTCTGGGATGTGCTTTGAAAATACGACAGCCAAGGAAGAGGGGAAGAAAATGGGGCCGGAGAGGAGACAGCGGGAAATCCTGATAACTAGGAGCAGGTGATGATGTTCTCTTCCCATAACCTGTGTGTATGTTTGAAGTTTCTCATAACAAGATTGTTGAAGAGTATAAGAGAAGGTAGAGGTGGAGCAGAGCTTCTGACAGTGATTGATCACACTCCCATTTCTGGAGACTGCGTGGATTTTCTAAGGAGGAACGCCTTCCCGGTCGGGAGAGGAGCAGGCTCTCTTCCCCCTCTCACGTGCTAATCCCCTACAGGTTCCTCAACTGCCTCCTTTGCCCCCAGCATTTCCTGCAGTGGATCTCTTCAAAGGTCCAGTGTTCAGGCCAGGAGGCCCTGTCACCAAGCCCAGTGGGGACCATCTGAGGGTGGAGAGATGCTAATGGCAGACCTCGGCAGCCTTCCTGTGTTAACCTCTTTCCCCCAAAATGCAGCCGGGCCCGTGGTGCACCGTGCTGTGCGTCGTGTGTCGTGCGTCGTGCTACAGAGCCAGGGGGTGCGAGGGAGTGGAAGGAAAGCCTAAGCCTGGGCACACTCTGCCTTCCAGATCCACTGTGCCACACTCCGTGGTTTTTGTCTTGCAACAATACCCGTTGGCACGGTACCCATTTCCTGTCCCAGGCAGATGAATGCCGACAGAACATTTCATCTTTTAAATAGAGCTTTCTTTCCTCTGAATCAACACCCCGTCGTCCCTCCCCGAGCCCCAGGTGGCGGCATCCTGCCCTGCAGTCTGACTGCAGCAAGGCACGCAGACCGTGGGGGGACATCTCGTCACCAATGTCCCCTTCCTGTCAACTCAATGAACACGGCAACGGCAGGCTCTCGAGTTCCCGGCTTTCAACCTGTATATGATCACCATTCTGTCGCTTTCAAATAAGAGTCTAATATTTTGAGCATAATGATTTTAAGGAGCTCAACAATTTCTTTGCATGCATTATTCATTTGGTGACACAAAACTGTTATTTCACTGAGATTACTGTAAATCGCTACATGAAGAGCTGGCTTGCATGAACAATTAAATGATAGATATGATAAACTAGATTTATAAGCTTTATGTTCCTATAACATAAATTCCTTGAATGATTTAACTCGACTCAGCCAGAAGATTCTCTGGGTGCCAGGTGCATGGATCTGCAGCTCCCCCAGCAGCATTTCATAAAAACTGACTCAAGACAGGGAAGGAAAATATTTAATTAAAGGTTTAATATTTCTATGGTAACCACAGCAACTTGTTTCAAAAATGAATAATAGCTCTGTTAGGTGCTTCATTAAAATTTTTTCAAGCAAATACTGCCCTTAATCTTCTCAATGGAACAAAAGACTTATTCAAAGCACATGTGGAAGACTGAAAATCACGTCAGACCCAGCGCGTTCCTGAGCGCAGACATCCTTACGTCTGAGGCCGAGAGAAAGATGAGATCCACTCAGCAAAGATGAGAAAGCAGGGCATTTGTTGGAGATAATTAATGAACAATCTCAATGGCCTGTTTCTATGCTCTTTTCTCCACCAACCAACACGTCTAAAGATGTTCCTTGAGTCAGCAACACGGCTCTCTCCTGAAGAAGGCAGCAGTTGACAGGTGACCCAGGAACCCCAGACCAGGCCTGCACAGCTCTGAGCTCCAAGCAGACGCACTCGAGGGCCAAGATCTGACTCACTCGAAGGCATCTTGGGCATCCCCTGTGCAATCTGCCTGGGACACGTGAGCTCAGACAGCAGCCCCACCACATTCATTATACAATGTGCGATAAGCACAGGGGAAACACACAGGACACCCAGCCAGCCCCATTCTGCACAGGCCCCCAAGCTCTCCCTACACTGAGGCCAGGCTGTCTATGCTGGACCCCTACATGGCCCACCCGCACCATTTCCATCTCCAGCTCCATTCCCCCTCCATGCCAGCCCCCAGGGACTGGCCCTACTCAGTCATTCTTCTGAGGGCTCATCCCCCAGCTTCACACCAGAGGCAACTATCCATGTGCAGAGGGAGACTGGGGTTGCCCAGACACTTGATGAGACACATTTTGTTGTCATAACCAAGCCTAAAATCATTTCAAAAGAGGAATGCTAAAGGTAAGTGAAGGCTTCCTGTTCTCAGCAGCACTAGCCTTGGAAGCGAGGCCTGGTACCACCAGGAGGACATACTTCTGACTCAGATCTCCCTCCAAACACACCAAGTCACTCTCAGAGCAGGTGCCAGACCCGCTCTGTGCACACAGGTGGGGCACAGCGCCACGCAGCAGTGAGCCCTGCCCGGGTTGTTCTCTCACAAATGTCAGCCAGAAATAAACAAAAACAGAGGCTGTGGTCATGTCAGCGCACTGGACAGCTCACAAACATCTGGTATCTCTTGACCCTGCCAACCCCCATAACCTGGTCCAACACAGCCTGCAAATGGCCTTTATCTGCTGACGGGAACGTAGCTTTGATGCTGCTGTGCGCACCGTCGTGGGAACTGGAGAGCAGGTATTCTGAGGACCCAGAGTGCAGGTACCTTAAGGGCCAGAGGGAGCAGGTGTCCTAAGATCCAGAGCATACACACATCCTGAGAAGCAGGGCGCTGGGTGCTGTGGACCGGCATGTATTTGTTCTCACATGTCAATCAGCTTGGTGAAAAATGCAGTTTATGCTTTCACCCCTAAGAACTTGCAGTCTGTAAACTCTATTTGCACTGCTCTTTCCCTGACTGTGCCTCTTTAACTGTTAAACATGTTTCCCTTACCTTCAAAAATGACAAAGTGAGTGACCTCTCCAATCCCAAACCACTTCTGAACTGGTACAAAGCCCTACTCCACCCCACCCCACCCCCACACACAATATATTGTGGCCACACTGAGGTTTCTGAGCACAGACCATGAGGGTGCCTTTCAGTAGCCCAGTAATGACACAATGCAGCTGACCTGTGTGGCGCTGTGACAATTGGGCCCATCGTCTCTAGCAGATGAATCCCAAGTGAAGGGCTTCCAGAACACCACCGGTGCCTGTCACTCCACATCCACTTTCGCCTGTATCCAGGCAAGGCAGTGATTGTTATTGTTATAAGATGAGCATAATGAGAACAGCATAAGAATGGCAAACATGGGGGGTCTGGTGATAGTACAGCGGGTTAAGCGCACGTAGTGCAAAGTGCAAGGACTGGCATAAGGATCCCGGTTAGAGCCCCCGGCTCCCCACCTGCTGGGGAGTCGCTTCACAGACGGTGAAACAGGTCTGCAGTTATCTATCTTTCTCTCCCCCTCTCTGTCTGTCTTCCCCTCCTCTCTCCATTTCTCTCTGTCCTATCCAACAACGAACAATAATAATGACGACAGGCTACAACAACAAGGGCAACAAAAGGGGGAAAAATGGCCTCCAGGAGCAGTGGATTCATGGTGCAGGCACTGAGCCCCAACAAAAACCCTAGAGGCAAAAAAAAAGAAAAGAATGGCAAACATGCAGGCAGTGCCCTGTACAGGAATGTTCTCTGGATTTTTATCTGTGGTCATACCTGTAATGTTCACAAGGTGTCACATGTTCAGAAGCTAGTAAGGAGAAAAGTGGCCCTGAATTTGAGTCAATCCACCATAAACAAGAACTGACAAGAACACTAAGGTGTAGCGAGATCAGAGACTGCTCAAGGGTGCAGAACTAGCGTGAGAGCGATGTATCAAAACCGAGCCACGTGCACCCGGTTAAATGCACATAGTACTAAGTGCAAGGTCCCGTGAGAGGATCCGGGTTCGAGGTCTCAGCTCCCCACCTGCAGAGGGGGCGCTTCACAAGCGATGAAGCAGGTCTGCAGGTGTCTCTCTTTCTCTCTCCCTCTCTATCTCCCCCTCCTCTCTCCATTTCTCTCTGTCCTATCCAATAAAATGGATAAATGGCCCAGTACAAGCAGTAGACTCACAGTGCTGGCACCAAGCCTCAGCCATAACCCTGGAGGAAAAGAAAAGAAAAATCCAGTCACCCACTAAATATGTTGGCCTACACACAGTTCCCACCAACTATCCGAGGACACAGAGCAGCTACCAGGCCCAAAAACCACTCAGAAGAAATCAGATGCAATCAGTGGACCCAGCCTACCTGTCCCTGCTCTTCCCCTCCTCATCTTCACAGGAGTATTCGCCGCGTGTCTGTGGGCCCCTCCTCAGCCACATGGCCCAGTCGTGGCCCAAACCCCAGCAACATGTCCAGACCCCCTCCCAGGACACAGACTATTCACAGTGCTGCCCATCATCTCTGGGAACCCTCAAATGGAGAACATTCCCTGAGAACCATCAAGGTACTGTGACCTTGCTTTCCACACCGACCAAGTAAGGCTGACCTCCCAGTGTGTGGCTCAACCGGCACACTACCAAAGGTAGCTGGAGAACTTTCTGCAACGAGGGAGTGTTCTAGAACTTGATCAGAGCTTAGGTTTCATTTGTCAAAACTCATCATACTGAATGTGTGTATGAGAAATACGAAGTTCTTTTCATGGTGAGATTAATCTTTTTTTATTTTTTATTTATTTATTTACTTGCCTCCAGGGTTATTGCTGGGGCTTGGTGCCTGCACTAAAAATCCACTGTTCCCGGAGGCCATTTGTCACATTTTGTTGCCCTTGTTATTATTGTTGTCACTGCTGTTGCTGTTGTTGTTGGATAGCACAGAGAGAAATTGAGAGAAAGACAGAGAGGGGGAGAGAAAGACAGACACCTGCAGACCTGCTTCACTGCTTATGAAGTCAGGGGCTCAAACAAGGATCCTTACGTCGGTCCTTGTGCTTAGCACCATGTGCACTTAACCTACTGCACTACTGCCCAGTCCCCATGGTGAAATTTTTACCTCCAAAAATAAATAGATAAGCAAACCTAGTTGTGACACGCGTGCTTAAGTGCTCAGGGGTGAGCTGATATCCATAACTCACTTTGAAATGCATTTTCTTAAAAAAAATAATAAAGGTGGATTGACACATAGGTAGAGAAATGGATAGATGAAAGATATATAACATACATGACTTACATGGCCAATTACCAATTACTGACAAGTAACTTTTGTCTGTCACATGTCTCACAATAAAATGTTAAAACAGAAATCACTGGTTTGGGCACACAAAGACCAAATCTCACTGACTGGTCATCATATTTGGGTCTTGGCCAAATAATTTTCCTTACTGTAGTATTAATGTCTAATGTCTCTCTCTATTCCACCAACATCATCCGCCCAAAAATAAAGTAACCTGGTCCTTTTTCTAGCCATGACATCATCTCCCTAGACAATAATTTGGATCTACCTGCATATCAATTTCAGGCTCAGGGGGAAAAAAAAATAGTACAGTCATGAGCCCTTTGGAATATAGCTAAAATAGGCCTACTAGCTCTCTACAAAACAGAGACCCCCACCCCCAACTCTTCATCTGCACTATTCCAGCCTTTAGGTTCATGATTAGTCATTAACTTGTTTGGCTATATATGTTAACTCTTTTCAGTTACCAAGTTCCAGATGCTACCATGATGCCAACCAGACTTCCCTGGACAGACAATCCCACCAATGTGTCCTGGAGCCCCGCTTCCCCAAAGCCCCTCCCCACTAGGGAAAGAGAGAGAGAGGCTAGGAGTATGGCTCGATCTGCCAACGCCCATGTTTAGCAATTACAGGTTTAGCGGGGAAGCAATTACAGAAGCCAGACCTTCCACCTTCTGCACCCCATAATGATCCTGGGTCCATACTCCCAGAAGGATAAACAATAGGAAAGCTATCAGGGGATGGGATGGGATATGGGTTCTGGGGGTAGGAATTGTGTGGAATTGTACCCCTCTTATCCTATAGTTTTGTCAATGTTTCCTTTTTATAAATAAAAAAAAAATTTTTAAAGATAGAAAATAGGATTGCTAAAAATAAAAACAAAAGTAGCCTGGTATTTCATCCCTGGGTTGTTTGTGTTATCTGTGACTTTGGAAATAAGAGCACGTCATCTATGGCCATACCACCCTGAACATGCAGGAGCTCCTCTGGAAATAAGAGCATGCAAAGCTAAAATCTGAAAAGTTACTATGAAAATATCTTTACCTTGCAGCTCTGTCCTTGTCTTGTCAGAGGAACCAAACTATAACACACGAGAGTTATTTGCAGGGGTGCTACAAATATCTGAATGCAGTTTAAATAAAACACCTCTGAGAGCAAAAGTTAAGACATCTGGCGACAGAAGGGGAGGGGCCTAGAGCCTACGCCAGGGCACTGGGCTGCTTCTGACCAAAGAGGGGCTTCCGTCTAGTGAGCCTGCAGCTGCATTTCACCCCTAACTTGGCTGTGAGAAACAGCACCCTGTTTGCATCCCCTGTGGTGGCTTCCACTCTGTCCCCTCATCTCCAGCTGTAGGGTGTCAATCCCTCCACCCAGCCATCTCCCACTCTGGCCAGCCTGTTTCTTCCTCTAAATAGTCAGTCTTCCCCTTCTGTTCCTTGGGTCACCCCCAGAGTCACTCCCAAAAGATGGCTCTGTGGGACTCAGAACAGGACATGGAGCAGCAATCAACAGTGATTTCCAGTTACCGGCCTTGAGGAGGCCTCCAGAGCTCAGGAGCCACACAGCTAGTGACAGGCCATCAGCCCTCCCAAGGTTGGCCCTGCTAGCCCGAGTTCACGCCCCACAATTCAAGGTCATTTAAAAGGGGGCCTGAGCTGTGACCTTCAAGTCCAAACAACTCAACTTCTCAGGAGTGTAGCCAACTGAATGAGAAGTCACCTAAGTGCCTTCACAGAATGCAAGCGGGGAGTCTCAGCACTGCCTCATCAGCACGTAAAGACAGAAACAGAGAAGCCCGTGTACATCTGCACACTAGCCTGACAGCTTCCAATCACAGCCTGAGCTGAGATCTGCCGCTGCATCTGGCCAAGCAGCATGGCAGGGTCTGGAAATGCCCACACTATTCTCTGAGGCCTCCGTTTACACATCCACTGCATCCCCACCCAGCGCCCGTGGGAGAAAGTGCCCCCACCCCCACGACACAGCTCAGCAGGGAGCTAGCTGTGCCTGTGCCCTTCTCCCTCACGCTAGACCCCTCCTTCCTCTTCTTCACTGAGTCCCATGGAAACCCAAAGAAAATGAGCCGGGGCCAGCAAGAGCCCACCCTCACCTGGCAGGTACCTGCTCTGCCATCTGAGCAAGCCCACTCCAAGCCCGGTCCCCACTGTTGTGGCCTTTCCTTCTCCCCCTCTGTATCTCTGTGTTTCACTCTTTCTAGCTGAAGAAGTCTGCCCAGAAAAATTAAAGCCTCAAATGACAACAAGTACTAAGTAAGTGTGGCTCGGGAAAGTGTCCATGCAGAGAACAAGGGACTTGTAGTCACCTTAAGTGACTTGCTTAGTAACATTATCCTCAGATATGCTGAAGTCAGCAAAACAGTTCTGACTTATTTCAGCAGCATAAACGTAAAGACAACTTCCTTTTAAATGTTTATTTATTTATTTATTTGATAGAGATAGAGAGAAATCAAGAGGTAAAGGAAGGGGGAGAGAGAGAAAGAAAGATAGTTGCAACACTGCCTGACTACTCGTGAAGCTTCCTCCTAGCAGTGGCGGGGGGGGGGGGGGGGGGGGCGGGCAGGGGAGAGGCAAAGGGACTAGAAGCTTGAACCCAGGTCTGTGCACAATGTGACATATGAGCTCAACCATGTGCACCACCACCTGGCCCCAAAGACAACTTTTTTTTTTGAATTTTTATTTATAAAAAGGAAACACTGGGAGTCGAGCGGCAGCACAGCGCACAGCGATTAAGCGCAGGTGGCGCAAAGTGTAAGGAACGGTGTCCTAAAGGATCCTGATTCGAGCCCCCAGCTCCCCACCTGCAGGGGAGTCGCTTCACAGGCGGTGAAGCAGGTCTGCAGGTGTCTGTCTTTCTCTTCCCCTTTCTGTCTTCCCCTCCTCTCTCCATTTACTCTCTGTCCTATCCAACAATGACATCAATAACAACAATAATAACTACAACAATGAAAAACAAGGGCAACAAAAGGGAAAATAAATAAATATAAATTTTTTAAAAAAATAAAAAAAGAAACACTGACAAAAACCACAGGATAAGAGGGGTACAACTCCACACAATTCCCACCACCAGAACTTCCTACCGCTTCCCCTCCCCTGACAGCTTTCCTATTCTTTATCCCTCTGGGAGCATGGACCCAGAGTCATTATGGGGTGCAGAAGGTAGAAGGTCTGACTTCTGTAATTGCTTCCCTGCTGAACATGGGCGTTGGCAGGTCAATCCATACTCCCAGCCTGTCTCTCTCTTTCCCTAATGGGACGAGGCTTTGGGGAAGCAGGGCTTCAGGACACATTGGTGGGATCGTCTGCGCAGGGAAGACGACTCCAAGACAACTTTTTAAAGACAAAAGATTCCTTGAAATGCTTTATTAAAATGGACAGCCTGGGCTGGGGAGATAGCACATGGTTATGCAAAGAGTCTTTCATTCCTGAGACTCTGTGGGTCCCAACTTCAATCCCCAATACCACCATAAGCCAGAGCTGAGGAGTGTTCTGCTGTCTCTCCGCCCCCCTCATCTGTGTGTGTCTTTTATGCTATATCTCTCATTAAAATAAATAAAATATTAGAAATTTTTAAGTCCAACCAGACTTCCCTGGGCAGACAACCTCACCAATGTGTCCTGGAGCCCCACTTCCCCAGAGCCCTGCCCCACTATGTAAAGAGATAGGCTGGGAGTATGGATCGACCTGTCAACACCCATGTTCAGCAGGGAAGCAATTACAGAAGCCAGACCTTCCACCTTCTGCACCCCATAATGACCCTGGGTCCATGCTCCAGAGGGATAAAGAATAAAAAAAGCTATCAGGGGAGGGGAGGGGATAAGGAGTTTTGGGGGTGGAAGTTGTGTGGAGTTGTACCCCTCTTATCCTATGGTTTTTGTCACTGTTTCCTTTTAATAAATAATTTTTTAAAAAGTAATAATAAATAAAAATAAAGTGAAGTGGTCCATGATGTGGTGCTGTGGATAAAGCATTAAACTCTAAAGTATGAGGTTCAGAGTTCTATCCCCTGCAGCACATGTAACAGTGTGATGTCTGGTTCTTTCTCTTTCTTCTCCTATCTTTCTCATTAATAAATAAATCAAATCTTTTAAATAAATAAAATGGGGAAAAAATACTATGGACAACCTGTTTTTAAAGATCATGGATCAGGGGTCAGGAAGTGGTGCACCTAGTTAAGCAATCACTCATATCACAGTGCACAAGGACCCAGGTTCAGCCCCCACCTGCAGGGGAAAGCTTCACGAGTGGTAAAGCAGGACTGCAGGTTCTCTCTGTCTCTCTACCTCTCTATCTCCCCCCCTTTCAATTTCTCTCTATCCATAATAAATTAATTAATTTTAAAAAAGATCATAGATCAAATCTTTTTTGAACATGGAGTAGCAAGATTCCAGAGCAAAGAGGGAAGGAGAGTGAAGGCAAGAGAGAGAGAGATTTGCCCGGGCCCCTACAGCCTCCCCCCACCCGGCCTCTAACTTAGCTTATTCCTGCCACAGTCCCATGGGTAACCTACTCAAACATGGCCTCTCTCATGGCCTCCCTCACTCTCTATGATACAAGTCCACAAGCTGGCTCAAATACAAAAAGGAATGAGGGGAAAAAAAGAAAAAATGGGGGGGGGGGGAGCCTGGCCTGGCCTCTCCAGGCCCTGAGTTTTCAACTGACAGCTTTTATGCCATTAGCCAGGGCTTACCCAGCAGTTCCCCACAGTGTCACACCAAATGGCAACTTGCAGTGGGTCGGCTCATTTTCATATTTAACATATTCCAGCACCACAGCCTGTCCTGCACTGGGCTGACTTCACCACAGTGATCTACTGCCCCTTCTCTTCCAAATGGATCGCCAAATAGCATTTTATTGGGTATTTCCTCTAAAAGGCAGTTGGAGGGTCCTGTATCACAATTTATAGGTGCATAGTTTCCATTTATTTTCATTTTATTTATAGCCTTCTGCCCAGAGTCCACTGGGCACAGCTATAAATCAAAGATCACAAACACTGTGCTGCTCTGTGCTTTTGTTGATGCTCAAATATCAGGGAGCTGTTTGGTAAGCTCTAATATGAATACTAATTACTTCTTCAGTCAGATCCTGGGTGTGAACTTGCCTGAAAAACTACAGGAGATATCATTTCATTACATCTGAGATATGATCTTGAACCAGAGGACAGAAAGAGTGACCTTTTAAGAAGAAATCTGAAGGATGCATGAGCATCCTCCTGGACCACAGGCACTGAGGCCCAGGGCAAGCTCACAAACAGGATGACCTTGGAGCCACATCCTTGACCTCTGTGAGCCTCAGTTTCCTCAACCACTAGATAGAATGATGACCAAGGGAATTTACTCTGGAATGGAGGGAGATTCAATGAGAGGCTCTGTGGAGATCCTTGGAGCAATGCCTGTATAAAGGGAGCCTTTGATGACATGTCTTTGATGACATGTCCCGTGGTGCCACAAGCCAACTTCCAGCCCCTGATGCCTCAAGCTCATCCCAAGTTCCTGCCTGTGTGGCCTCCTCTCCAGTGGGGCCACTGTCATCTTCCTGATGCCAAAGTACCGCACACAGGCCCACTTATGGCTGCTCCTGTGTCCCTCACTCCAACAGTCCCCAAGCCTTGCTGATGTCACTTCCGCCAGAGACACCTCTCAAGCCCTCTTATTCTCTGCCACTCCCACTAAGACAGTTTGGCCTTGGAGAATCCTGCCTCCACTAATCCCATATCCACCTCACCTCTGCATGTCAGAACCTTCTAAGCTGCCACCAGAATGAGGGTTCAAAAACTGCAAACCTGCCCTAGTAAACTGGCAGGCTAGGTTACAGATACCGAGGACTCAGTTCCTTTCAGCTGAGATTTGCCTTGGCTGTGAGCCACCTTCCAGACAATGGAATGTGAGTGCAGTGGGCATACTATGTCCTGGCAAAAGCTTGAAGAAGTTCTGGGAACTTCCACCACCCCCTGGCTACCAACCTCTACTGGGAGAACAGTTCTAGATACAGACTATGTTCCAGCTAGGCAGAGTCAGTGTCCATCTGCCCATTCGTGTCACCCCAGCCCCTCAGCCCCACAGCCATGCATGAACATGTGGTCCTGTAACCTCTCGTCCTGGGAGGGTTGAAGACTGTTTCCAAAGCTACAACTGCACAAGGAGCAGGGCCTGCCCTCCAAGACTCATGGGTAGATATCGCAGAAGGGAAGCTCCGGGGGCAACTGTCAGAGGAGAAACCCAGGCCGTTCACCAGCCAGGCCTGCAGCACCCTGGCTGCCTCTGGCCACTCATCCAAGTTCATCTTAGTGTCTGTCTGTCTGTCTTTGTGCTGCTGTGCCCAGACCACAATCCTCTGCCCAGGCCCAGATGTCAGTTCTGTTGGGAAAGCCCCTACCTCTGCCACAGCATTCATGCAGACTATCAGAAGCACAGCCACTTCCCAGAAGCCTCAGCACCGGGGGAAAAGGCCTGGCCTCAACTTGTATCCCTTTGTCCTCCTGCTCCTTTCACCGTACTGGACAATCTTATCATTCTTTTTCTCTTCCCTCACCTCCACCCCTACCCCCACCCCCACCCCCACCTCAGTGTGTGTGTGTGTGTGTGTGTGTGTGTGTGTGTGTATGTAAGGCTTCAAGACTTCATTATTTAGAAACAGTAACACAGTCAATTCTCATGAAATTGTTTCTGCCTGAGCATATAATACTGAATCTCAAAGATCTGATCCTAAAATAGGAAGAGAGCCAATTTTTGAAAGAAGCTCAAGAGACTCTCTGAAGTCCACTGAAGAGAGAGTCAGAGGCTCTCTGCCGGCAGAGACGCCACCGCCCTTCGCAGTGAGTGATGGCTGCATCGGAGTCCCCACCTTGAGCAAACAGGCCCCTGTAAGCGCTTGCTTTATGACTCAGTCATTCATAAATTGCGCAGGGAGATCTCTTCACATGGCTTTCCTCTGGCCTTCCGCATTCATTTGGCAGCAGCGTTAAGTCTTCTCGCCATGCTCCGAAGTCACTGCAAAGAATTTTGTCCCTGATCACCAGCAGAGAGGACTTCATGAAAGTCATGCAAGGAAGAAGAAAGAAGGCCCTTCTTCACCAGGCCATCAAGGATGGTGAGCTCCCAGATAAATGTTCTGAAGAAACTCAAAAGCGTCAGCTAGGGAGTTGGCAGTAGCGCAGCGGGTTAAGCGCAGGTGGCACAAAGCACAAGGACCGGCATAAGGATCCCGGTTGGAGCCCCCATCTCCCCACCTACAGGGGAGTCGCTTCACAGGCAGTGAAGCAGGTCTGCAGGTGTCTGTCTTTCTCTCCCCCTCTCTGTCTTCCCCTCCTCTCTCCATTTCTCTCTGTCCTATCCAACAACGACAACATCATCAACAACAACAATAACTACAACAATAAAACAACAAAAGGGAATAAATAAATAAAATATTTTTTTAAAAAAGCTTCAACCAGGCCCTCAGGTCAGGCCAGCCACTCTGATGTTCCACCGGCTGCTGCCAGGCTCTGATTCAAATTAAGCTGCTGCTTACAGAACCCCGTTTAGGTAGGACACATGCCAAAGTTTGGTCTGTGACAGTAGAGAAGGGGAGACTGGACCATGGTTTGGGTTGCTGAAGTTCCCGAGAAGCAAGCAGAAGTGGTGAGGGGAGTTTTTATACACAGTCTACATCAGCAGTGAAAAAGCCAACAGCCGGGCCAGGAAGCCACTGGGTCACCTTCCTTGGTGCCCACTGACTCAGCTGGCAGGAAAGCAGCACAAAGCAAGGTGTTCTTGCCAGTGAGGGCACCCTAACCAGGTAGGGAACTTCATTCCACTTCCCTGAGGTCAGAAGGGATGAGAGGACCCAGCTCACAGCACCCAGCGGCCCCCACTCACCTAAGATACGGTGGCTGTGCATCAAGTTGCATTGTGGCACACAGACTAAAACCAAACAGCGTTGTCGCACTGTGTAATTTACAAATAGATCGTGGAGAACATCTTAACATATTTGCTTTCCAGGCACAAAGAACTATGTCAATCAACTCTACAGCACGGTAGAGGAAAGAGTCTCTGTTGACGGCTTGCTGGCAAAGAAAGAAAAACAGATTTTTACAGTGAGATAATCTGTCTTTTACAAAAAGAAAGAAAGAAATGAGGGGGTTGAAAGTGGATTTGAATTTCATTTATTCATTCAACAACTATCTGAGAGCTAAGTATGAACCAGAGACACCACAGACATGGTGGCCTCAATTCATGCCACAGAATCAGGACAAAGTCAGGTCATCAGGGCCAGGTGGGGGTGTACCCTGCAGAGCGCACAGATCACCACAGTCATGCCCTCTCCACAGCTGGCCAGCCGTGGGCACTCACTGTAGACAGTGTCCTGGGCTCTCACAGGCTATCATGTGACTCAGTGACAAGCAAGTACCAGTTTCTAATAAGCATAGTGTTGTTGTTAAGTGCACGTAATCAGAGAGTATGAAACCAGCAGCACCAGATGCTCAGCTATGATCCTTACATAAGAGGACCAAATACAGGAGAGTCCAGTCTGGGGAAACTGAGTGTCACTGAACAGTGGCCATGACCCTTTAAGACACAGGCCTCCCAATCTGAACACTGGCCTGGGAGAAACAGAGGAGCAGATTCCACATCCAGGGATGGACTCCTTAGAACTCTCCTCTCCAGAGAAAACCCAACCCAGAAAGACAATGAGGTCATGTCGGGGTGTTCTGGTGTTTGCAGTGAATTTGCTTAGCACCCAGCAGCCAAGAGAAGTCAACCACCCAAGTGGCGGTAAGCTAAAGCCACACTTGTGAAGTCACTGTCTTAAATGCCTACAGTATTTCTTCAGTTCTGAAAGGACACTGGTTACCACTTCAGTTTTTCCAAAAGCTGGATGTAATTTGCAGCCAATGAACTAGGTGGCCTCTTGTGTTACCACACCTAAGAAACAAGGAGATGCACTCTGTGAGGTGCGTGTCTCTAGACCCACATGCAGATGAGGAGACAGACCCTCTAGAAGTCCCCCAATGAGGACAGTGAAGCAGGACTTGGGAAGAGCACCATGGGGATTCATGCAGCAATATGGGGCCCTGTGATCTCAACGGTCTCATTTTTAAATGCACAGCACAGTTGTCTGTGGGTTATAGGAGCCTTCACAAGAAAACATAGAGCCAATGTCCAAAAAGCCAGAAAAATAAACAACAAAAAGTATTGCTGTTTCTACCTTGATACTAAATCAGACTATAGAGAAGCATAAATAAAGAGGGACAAGAAAAAGCCATCACTCAGGGTGTTCTCATGCAATGAGGACTCGGGTCACACTCCCTGGAGAGCAGAATGTGTGTTGAGGGCAAGATCACTGGGTCCTGTGCTCAGACTGCCTGAATTCTCATCCTGACTTCACCACAGCTGTATGGCTGCTGCATGCAAACTCTGAAGCTCTTATCTCAGCTGTAAAATAGGATGACAGCATCTCATGGGATCATTGTAAGAACTAAGTGCCATGGGCAGAGACTGTGTGCACATACAGAGAGAAAGAGAGACAGAGAGAGTGTGTGTATGTCACCAAAGCACCAGCTCTCGATAGCACCAGACACCAGCACGAGGTCACCTGCTACATATGCTCACTAGCATCCGGGGGCTGCACTTGTCCTGCTTCATAGGAAGTATACTGCTTCCAGTATACTCGTTAAAAAGGAAAAAAAAAAGAAAGGGAGTCGAGCGGTAGTGCAGCGGGTTAAGCGCATGTGGCACAAAGCACAAGGACAGGCTAAGGATCCCGGTTTGAGCCCCCGGCTCCCCACCTGCAGGGGAGTCACTTCACAGGTGGTGAAGCAGGTCTGCAGGTATCTGTCTTTCTCTGTCGGGCTAGCACTGCCAGAGAGAGAGACTCTGGAACACATGGCTGAGCAGGAACGCAATGCAATTTTTTATTGATCAGAGAAAAATGCCTTTATACCTTCTGAAGCAGAAGTGGCAGGTCAGAAGAGGAAATGGGTAGGAGAGTAGGTGGAGAGAAGAAAAAGTGTGTTAAGACAGCAAGCTTCCATCTAACCAATGAGGATTAAACCAATGCCCTGCAGGCAGGGCAGGTCTCCAGCTGTTGCAAAGGTTCTAACCAGTGGGGATTAAACCAATACCCTGCAGGCAGGGCAGGTCTCAGGCAAAACAGTGATTATGTAAATAGACCACAGCATCAAGCAATGCAAGGGAACCTGGCATGATGACCAACACGGATAGAAACAGAAGGGGTCCCTCTCCACTATTCCAAGCCTTGGATCCATGATTGCTCAACAATTTGTTTGGCTTCGTATGTTAACTCTCTTTTCAATCACCAGGTTCCAGATGCCACCAGGATGCTGGCCAGGCTTCCCTGGATTGAAGACCCCACCAATGTGTCCTGGAGCTCAGCTTCCCCAGAGACCCACCCTACTAGGGAAAGAGAGAGGCAGACTGGGAGTATGGACCGACCAGTCAATGCCCATGTTCAGCGGGGAAGCAATTACAGAAGCCAGACCTTCTACCTTCTGCAACCCTCAATGACCCTGGGTCCATGCTCCCAGAGGGATAGAGAATGGGAAAGCTATGGGGGGGGGGGATATGGAGATTGGGTGGTGGGAATTGTGTGGAGTTGTACCCCTCCTACCCTATGGTTTTGTTAATTAATCCTTTCTTAAATAAAAAAAAAGTTCCATCTAAGATGAGGAAAAAAAAAAAAAAAAAAGAAACAGAAGGGGTCTTTAGAAGCAGAATTAGCCAAAGGAGAAATGATGACCAACATCTCTCTCCCCCCATCTTCCCCTCCTCTCTCTATTTCTCTCTGTCCTATCTAACAACGATGACATCAATAACCACAACAATGTTAAACAACAAGGGCAACAAAAGGGAAAATAAATAAATAAATATTTTTTTAAATCTTTTAAAAAAAGAAAAGAAAGAAAAAGAAAATACTTTTATTTATTTTGGATAGAAATAGAGAGAAATTGCGAGGGGAGGAAGAAATATAGGAGGGAGAGAGGGAGGGGGGAAAGAGAGAGATCTACAGCTCTGTTTTCACCATTTGTGAAGCTCCCGCCTTGTAGGTGGGAACCAGGGGCTAGAACCTGGTTCCTTGTACACTGTAATGTGTGTGCTCAGCCAGATGCACCATCACCTGGCCCCTCCAATAGGCTTTTATCAAGCAGCATCACAGAAAAATTCACATAGAAAATTGACAACAAAGCGCATGTGGCACAAAGCGCAAGGGCCTGTGTAAGGATCCTGGCTCCCCACCTGCAGGGGAGTCACTTTACAGACGGTGAAGCAGGTCTGCAGGTGTCTCTCTTTCTCTCCCCCTCTCTGTCTTCCCCCTTCTCTCCATTTCTCTCTGTCCTATCTAACAACGATGACATCAATGACAAAACAACAATAACTACAAAAACAATAAAAAACAACAAGGGCAACAAAAGGGGAAATAAATACATATTTTTTAAAAACTTAAAAAAAAAAAAAAGAAAATTGACAACAGAAATACAGATGGCCTGTAACATATAAAGAAAAAAAAATGATCAAGTCTTAAAAATAGACGTATACTTTGAAGCAATAATTTCACATCTCGTAATTACCCGAAGAAAATAACCAGAGATGAAAGCAAAGACGTAAGCACCAAGACATTTAAGGCAGCATTCAGTGGGGTAAACATGGGGAAAAACAAATCTATAACAATAGGGGTGGTCAAATAAATGACTGCATATCTAAATGATGGAACTCGATGTGGTTATTAGATTTCTGCTTGCAGAAGAATATTTAATCTTGGGAGAGGGTCTGTGGTTTCTTATTAAATGAAGAAAGAACACTGAAGTGTCTCAGCCTAGATGAACTTTTGATTGAAAAAAATGTTATTCGCTATTACATACTTAATATGAGGGCAATTTTTATTTAAAACAACTCATGATCTCTTCTGGCAAGGAGGTATTACATAATTCATATCGATGGAGAAAACAAATTTCTCTGAGTGGGAAAAAGATAAGGGACAGATTAGAAGGCAGAGCCATGGTCACTATCACTGCATAAAAAGGGGAGGGTGTTGCTCTGAGCACTGAGCTGGGAAGAGCTGGCTCCACAGAGAGAAACACCTCCAACCCCCCCAGGAAAGTGGGGCAGAGAAAGAGACTGGGCCTCTGGAGAGGAAGGGGAAGCTGTAAGAGATTTCTGAAGGCAAAGGAGATTTTTATTTGTTTAATTTTTTTTACCATGGGTATTTATTTAGCAGTGGGTTTTAAATTCTTTACATGCTTATTACACTTACCCCTCAGTTACGCATACAAATGTCTTCCTTTAAGGAAAATTTAGGCAAAAGACTTATGTTCCCCAAGGAGGCGAGCACCAAGGCAGAATGCACACAGGGCTCGCGTTCATTTTCTCGTTCTCTCTCTCTCTCCCTCTCTCCCTCCCTCTCTCTCTCTCTCTCTTGCACACACAGAGAAAGAGAGAGAGCTGCTGACCCTACAGGAAGCACAGTGTCTCATGATCACTCCGTTCCACATGCCTCAACCACACCCCTTTCCCTCCCCATGGGTCCTCACCTTGGTGAGAGACGCCTCACCATCCTGTGTCTAACCACAGTCCCCGTGGCCACTCTTGATGGCCCTCCCCCTCCTCCACCACCTCCAGTCCAACAGCAGGTCGACAAGTAAGCACCCACTTCTCAGAACCTCCCATACACAAGCCTACTCCAGAACACCAGGACTTCCTGACCCCCAGACACCTCTGAAGTTTTGGGGTTGGCACATGCCTGCAGCGGGCACACAATCTCTGCAGTGCTCTCCCTGGACTCTGCACACAACTGCTGCCCCGTCCCCCGCACTGTACCCCAAGACAACAGCCTCTCTGCAAAGCCTGCCAGCTTGCTAAGTAAGCTCCTTGGCCTTCTCTCTACCCCACAAGCACCCAAGGCGGACTCCTCCTCTTTCAAATGTCACTTCATCAGAAGGGTCACCACTGCCACCACAAGCAACCCTTCCTCCCAGTGTTCCAATTCTGAGCTGCCCAAGATGGGAGCCTCGGCGGGCTACTAGGCATCCAAAATCTGGCCCAGCAAGAGCAGTGCGCTCAGTGTGGCCACACCCCAGATTTCAAAAGCTCTGATACCAGCACAAGAGCACGGATTAGTTCATTCAGACCTTATCATGACTATGAACTGAGCATACATATAGGACTTCAGGCGCTACTTCCTGCACCCAGAAGGAACAGAGGAACCCTCCTGCGGAGAATGCATCCTGCCTGTGTCTGGGCACTTCTGGCAGGTGGCTCATGGCGCGGTTGCCCTCCACTGTCTCCACCCCAAGGAGTACCCGTGTTACCTGGGTCACAGCTCTTTCCCATCACACTGGGTGTGCTGGCAGCTTCCAGGGTGGGGGTGGGAGCTCCCCAAAGGGGGTCCCCAAGAGTTCTCATGGCTCTGTGTGCCCCATTCTCGTGACAGCACCTGGCACCCACTGAGTGTTTGAAATAGAAGTGCAGTTAACTGACTGGATTAAATCAGAAACTGAGAAAAAGGCAAGAGAGCAGAAACATAAGTGGCATGAGAATAAAAATAAATATCCTGGATAACATTTATTAAGTGCTGTCCGTGTGCCAGGCCCACTGAGAACTCTGCCTAAGTGAATTCATTTCATCCCCACCACCAGCCCAGAGTCATATGGTGATAAGTGCTGGGCCAGGACTCGAGCCAAGCTCTCAGATGCGGTTGCCATCCCACCAACCCAATACCACCAGGCACCCCCACACACACCCAGCACCACTTCCCCAGGCCCCAACAAGTCATCCTTTGCAGATGGCCCCCCACAGAAGATCAGCAAGAGTGCTGGTCAGCAAGGGAGTCGAGACCGCAGCTCGGGAGGTGAGAGACAAGACAGCAGCAGATGGTTGCTTTGGACAGTTCTGTGTTTTCCAACGTTCCTATGATAAGCATGGTATTTATCAAACTTCAGTCTTTTATATCACTCCTTGGTCTGATCTGATTCTGACCGGTGACATCAGGGGGTTGCCCAAGTACGTTCAGAGTCCCAAGCAGTGGGCATATCTGACTCTGGATGGCAAAGGTTCCAGACACCGGCAAAGGGCTGAAGGTCCCCAGTACAGTCTTATAGGTAACCCACCACTGAACAATGGTTCTGACCAGGGGATTGGAGGTCACTGGCTTCGGTAAAGACCAGGAGAGATTCTGGTTACACTTTGTGCCATTTTCCCCAGGAGACAGGTGGCCATGAAAGCTCCTGCGTGACTGTCTTGACAGCCCATCTTCCTCTTCAGCTTATCTGCTATTGTAGGATGCCCTGACTCTCCTGTCCACTCCTGGAGGCCAGTACCAGCCTCTCCTCCCAGCCAGCAGCCACAGCCCAGCCCAGCACACAGGGTCCCAGTAGACCCAGTGCTGATGATGAAAAAGTGAGTCAGATTCACTTCCACCCACCCCCACAGAAAGTACCTATCTACTCTGAAACTGATGTTACCCTCAGTGCTTGGCTGGCAGTAGAAACAAATCAAGAGTTTGTGACTGAGATAAAAGACGAGACAGGAGAGAGTTCAGCAGAATACCTGCCTTGCATGCAGGAGTCTCTGGGTTGGATCCTAGCACCACAACAAAAAGAAATCCATGGATGCTAGTGTAGTGGTTCTCTCTCACAGACAAATAAAATAATACAACTGAAAAACTGGCTGAGGAGATGGCTCTAACACCACTTAGTTAAAAATTAAAAAAAAAAAAAAAAAGCTAAACACCACAAGGCAAGACAGAGATTAGACTTCAGAGCCTGGCCCTGAGACAGGTCTGTGCAGAATCACAGGGATTTTCATTGGGATGCAGGCAAGTCTCTCTTCTGAGACACCTCCCAGACAAAGTGAATGAAATGGTGACACACATATGGGGCTGGGCACTGACCTCAGAGACACGGAACAAATGAACACAGAGCAGGAGCTGGCTGGGTGCAAAGAACAAGATTGGCAGCTGAGTTGTGGAGCAAAGGTGCTAAGTGGCAAGGATCCCAATTAGAAAGGTGGGTGGGACTATGGCGAGAACTTGGGCTTCATTCCAAAGCCCAACTTATTTTTTTAAAAAAATAATCTTTTTTGTAACTTCAGAGAATTTTTTTATTATTTTTTATTTATTTATTTTTCCCTTTTGTTGACCTTGTTGTTTTTTTTATTGTTGCTGTAGTTATTATTGTTGTTGTTATTGATATTATCAATAGGACAGAGAGAAATGGAGAGGGGAGGGAAGACAGAGAGGGGGAGAGAAAGACAGACACTTGCAGACCGGCTTCACCACCTGTGAAGCGACTCCCCTGCAGGTGGGGAGCCGGGGGCTCGAACCGGGATCCTTACACCGGCACTTGTGCTTTGTGCCTTGTGCACTTAACCTATTGTGCTACTGCCTGACTCCCAAATTATTTATTCATATCTGTGAAGGTGTGAAGCTCTGCTCCGGAAATTTCATAATATCAGAAACTCATGTTAACCAAATGAAAACTGTTTTTCCACATTATTGTTGAAAATTTGAGAGCGGGAAATACTGTCTTCAGGATATACTAAAACTGCTGGGCGCCCAGGCTCTGCCCTGGCCCACCCATCAAACTTCCTCTCTGGACCCCAAGCTACCAGCTTGCACCATCCTCTGTGCCTCTCCTCCAGTGTCTCCCTCCCTCTGCCTCCTCTTCTGCCCCACTGCCATGACTACCACCTAGATCCAGGGACTCCTGCCCAGGATCAGCCTCTCATCCACAAGCCTGAATTCTACTCTGCTTGCCCAGTCTCCACAGGCCAGAGAGTCTGACTAAAGATTGCAACCTATAGTCTCCATATCCAGAATCTGGCAGATGCTTAAGAAATGTTCTCCAGGGGGCCAGGCGGTAGCACAACGGGTTAAGCTCACATGGCATGAAGCACAAGGACAGACCTAAGTATCCCAGTTCGAGCCCCTGGCTCCCTACCTGCAGGGGTACAGCTTCAGAAGTAGTAAAACAGGTCTGCAGATATCTTTCTCTCCCCCTCTCTGTCTTCTCCTCCTCTCTAGATTTCTTTCTGTCCTACCCAACAACAACAATAGCAATAACAACAACAAGGGCAACAAAAATGGGAAAAATGGACTCCAGTGTCAGGAAATTGTGCAGATGTGGTTGAGCTTGGCAGGGCTCACAAAGCACCCTGCATTCCTGGTACTATGGCCTATCTACATAATCACTGTTTTGCCTGAAAGATCCCCACCCATTCCATTCCTTTGATCCATCTTCTTTCTACCCTCAAGACCTTCCCTGCCTCCAGCGTAATAATTAATCCTATCAGTTAAAACCCTCACAACAGTTGCTAAGGAAGTTCCTACCTTTCCAGTCCATTTTTCTTTTCTCCCCCCCTTTCCTAGCCATTTCCACTTCTGACATGCCACTTCCGGGTTGGACCTTTAAAGGCTTTGGCTCTCTGATCAATAAAGAAATTTGCATTGTCTCGCCAAGTGTCATTTCCCTCACGTAGCTGAGTGAGTAGCAGCCCAGGCTGGCTCCAGTCGAGTTCTCTCCAGCCCAGAGAGTACGCGCCCGGGAAGAGGCACCCCCACGCTAGCCCGGCACAGGAGCAGTGGATTCATAATGTAGGCACCAAGCCCCAATGATAAACCTGGAGGCAAAAAAAAGAAAACAACAAAGAAAGAAATGTTCTCCAAAAGAAAAGTGAATGAATGAATCAATGAGTAAGTGAATGAATTAACAAGTTAGGGAAGGAGTGAGCCAACAGAAAGCAATGACTGCAACCTTGTTAAAATTACCCACTGACTGACCTCAGAGGAGTCTAGAAAGGCAAGTGTAGAAAAGGCTTAGCAAATCAAACCTATGTAGGCAGAGCTGCAAGCTTGGAGTGAAAGAGCATCAGAAGGGTCCAAATAAATTACTGTGTGCCCGGGGCACTTCAATTCAGAAACACTGATCTGGATAAAACCAAAGGGCAAAGCGTAATCAAGTCAACAGCTGCGATGGAGCTGCACGGGACCATCGGAGCGGAAGGTCGCTCAGCACAAGGCACGTACACAAGGGACCAAGGACGCGCCTCCATTGACGCCAAGTCCAGGCTTGGGATTTATACTAAGGAAATACAAAGCCGCAACCTGGGGCTGTTCCGTGCAGGGTAACAGCAATAAATAAAAATGAAGCCCAAACTGACATGCCCAAATAATAGGGGACTGCCTTAAGGAGTGTCTCACCTTTGAGTAAATAGAGCAAACTGCCTTACTTAGTGACTATTCCACAGCCATTAACAATTACATTTTCAAGAAATAACTGTCATGGAAAAAGACATCTTTTTTTTTTTATGTGATGTTGGGGAACAAACCCAAAACCATGCAAGTGCAGACACCACTGAGTCACCTCTCGAGCCCAAGTTTTATTCTATGGTATTTAGAGATAGACAAGTGAGGGGGGAGAGAGAGAGAGAGAGAGAGGCAGGCCAATGCACCACCCCACCATCCATGGAGCTCCATCTTTCTTCATCTCCGGTGCTGTCCAGAGTATTCTCCCAAGCAGCCTACACTAACCCATTCCCTGAGAGAAAAAGACATCATCTATAGCAACCTAAGCATGGAGTCCTGAGTTCTATCCCTGGCATTGCATGTACCAGAGTGATACTCTGGATCTCTCTTCCACTTTTATCATTAATGAATAAGTAAGTCTTTGGAAAAAAAAAATCTCATTTATAACAAGAAGAGATAGTATGATCTAGTTATATATCATTATACAGATCCAAGTCTACATGAAATAGAAAACATGCAAACATATACACAAACACATGCACATATATACACACACACACTAGAAGTCCTCCCTTTAGACATCCTGGAACAAGTAGGATGACGGGTGCACAGCTAGTTTCCACCTCTCTTCCCTGACCTGGTCTGGGAGGTTGGACAGCGGAGCAGGTAAGACCATGCTTGGTGACCCGGGATTTACTGGCCTACGACACAGCTGACTCTTAGCTCTGACTCTCAGACTTCCGAATCGCACAACCTCGGGCATGTTTCCTAGCTCCTGAGCCTCAGTTCTCTCCTCTGTAGGGTGAAGACAGTAACAATGTTCATCTGACAGCACCACTGTGTGCAGAGACCAAGAAAGTGTAATACTGAGCCCAACACAAGAGACACTGAAAAATATCCAACACTATGATTTGTCTTAGTAGTCTCAGCATTTGCTAAACTTTAAACCACTGAACATTTGCCATTATTAATTATACACAGGCATGTCAAAGCTGAACAGATTTCATATTTCACAAGAACGGCTCTGTTGCTACTTTAGGGATATGTGGTGAAAGAGAACTGGGAGTCGCTTGACTGTGCAAAGATTGCAGAAAAGTACAAACCGCCACCAGTCACCTGCAAGGAACATGGAGCCCTGCACCTGGCTCTGCCTGCATCCTCCCTCCAGCCTCCCACACTGAGGCTCACAGAGCTGCCAAGTCATCTTCCCAAAGATACTGGGTTCTCGACCTCAGTCCTTGCTCAGAAAGTGCCCCTGCTTCTTGGAATCCTGTCCAGTCCTGGTGGAGGAGGCGGCTCACCCTCATTGTCATCACAGAGAGCCAGTCTCTGAGATACTCAGCCATGGGGGGGCCACCACTCCTACCCCAGCCAAACTCCAAAGGGAAATTGGTCCTTGTGTTTCCACAGAGCCCCACACATAGAGTCAGGAGCCCCAAGACTCCCTTGGCTCTGCTATCATTACCCACCACCAGCCTGGCTTCCTGGGCCAGCCCTGGAAGACACAACACATTTCAATTGAATGGAATCATCTGGAATAATGCACGCTGTTCATTAAAAGCTTCTTCCAGCAGCCCAGGAGAATGAAGGAGACACTAAAAAAGTTAAAATGAAAATCAGATTTTTCTCTCAATTAATGTCGACCGCAGTGGCCGAAATAAATTTGAAATCTCATTGAAAGTAATTATAAGCATACTAAAAATAAAGAATAAAAAGTCACTATAATAGGTATATTTTACACTTTAATATTTGATTTAGGTAAGGGGGGGGCGTGGCGTTTTCAGCATGGAAGGCCCAAATCAAGAAAAGTTTTAATGACTTCTGATAACACTGCCCACACATAAGGAAAGTCATGTCTTACTAATTCAATACGCATTTCACTGAGGAAATAGCCATGAGCAAATGGAAGAAAAGAGTGTACTTCAGTAAAGTATTTAATGGTCTGATGCTGGAAGTCATTAAAGGGGCAAGCAAATGAAATCAGTGATCTGCCTAAAGAAAGGATTCTGATGCCAAGAGGAACGTGAAGGGAGTGGAGGGACACAGCTGCGGGCACCAGCGAGCACCTGAGGGCTGGAGGACTCACACAGTGGGAAGACACACTGTGGAAGTGCGAGCGGAGAAGAGATGGTGCTGACAGCAAGTCAACAGGCAAATCTAAGTTCAAAACATTTTCACTCCTAAACTGGGACTTCAGTGCAGTAACTAGGCAGGGCACAAGCACAAGAAATTCACTGTAAAGAACTGACTTCCCCGTTGCTTTTTTTTTTTTTTTAATGCAGAGCCTAGGGAAAGAACTCTGAGCCTCACATGGGCATGATACCACTGAGTAGCTTCCTGGGCCTTATGCTTTTCAATTTTATTTAGAAAGAGGGAAGGAAGGGGAGATAACACAGTACTGCTCCACCATCCAAGGAATTCCCTTAGTGCTGTCCATGGTGCTCCATGTGGTATCAGGGCTCAAGCCCAGGGCCTCGCACATGCTAAATTGTGTGATATCTCTGGTGAGCTGCCTCTTGGTCCCTTTCTCCACTAGTAAGATGGAAATACTGTGGGTCTTTGGTCCATCCCTTATCAACATGAAGATGCGTCTCAGAGGGCCTCAAGTGAAAGGAAAGGCAGTCAGGATTCAGGTCACAAGAGCACAGGAAACCTGTAGCCCCAGCAGAAGTAGATCCCAAGCTGGGCTGGGACTAAGCAGGGGTACCCCCCAAGCAGAAGTGGATCTCAATAGGCCATGCAGGGAAGGCCCAGAAGGATGGAAGCCCCCCCCCAAAAAAAAAAACAAATGGATTCAACAAGCCAAGCAGGGGTGGGTCTGAGCAGCAGCAGGTCAGCTGGCTGAGCCAGCTGGGAAGAACGGTTAAGGAGGACCCAAGGCCAAGCATTTGACGATGACAGACAGGTGCGTTCTGGAGCCTGCAGGTCCCCAAGTTGCCAGCTGCATGGAACCACTTGTGATCTCATGAGTCGTGAGCGCTCCCACATCAATTCACCGCCACCAGTCAGCTCCAAGTAGCCTCATTATACATGAGCCTGCTGTGACCACAGAGTGAGAGCAAAGGAAAGGGCTGGAGCCCAGGAGAGAGCAGGAGGAGAAGGAGGGTAGGGGAGCTGACTTCCATCCACAAGCGGCACAAGCGAGTTCCAAACAGCTACGGTTCAAAGCACAGCTAATTCACTAGCTGCTGTGTTTCAGAATGTCGCCCACGTCGTGGCGTGCCACGCAACAGTGGGATTACCACAAAGGAACAGAGGCCAGATTAACCTCCCCAAGCACCATTCTGATCAGTCCATTCCCCTCACCAAAACCTTCTGTGGCTCCCGACCGCCCACACAAAGGACTGGGTGTGTAAGGGACTGCGGGGCTCTGCTGCCATCTGCCCTGCTACCTGACTTTACCAACGAGAATCCTGGCACCATGGGTGGGCTAAGTGATCTGGAGGCAGAGGCGGGGTTTAAATCCAAGCTCTCAACACCTCTGTACCATCACTGGTGCCTGTCTACCTCACCACAGCTGCTTCACACCTAATGCCTGAGCCTGACAGCCCAGCCTCCCAGGAGCTGGCCCTGCTGCGTGTCTATCTTTCCCAGCTTTCCTGCAGAACTACCATCCTGCATCAGAGAACCAAGTCAGTACCCTCAACACACACCACCACAGAGCTGGCTGAGGAGTTCCTCTCCACACTCTCTAGCACAAGCACTTGCATGGATGCAGCACACAGTGGGCCTGCATATGCCCCACTGTCGTCACACACACTCCCCTGTGGTGGGTGGTCTCACCCCTGGCTCCACACCCCACCTCAGTGGTCTGCCATGGCCTGAACTCCTGATGTTTCCCCGGCAGCCACAGGCACCGAGGCTTTGCCACCTGGCCTCAGTCACCACCCAGTCCCTGTGCATCGCCAATAAACTCATCGATTATCAGGATGCCCACTGTGAGCACGAGGCCAGTGTGTCACCCTCACCTTGTGCTGGGTAACAACTCACGTCCTGGCCACATCTGAGTGAACAGACCTGAACCTCAGTTTTACCCTCCCTGTGAACAGAAGCCACCAAGACTAACTGTAGGTTAGTCACCACTTGGACAACGGCAACTGAGCACCACTCCCTTGACAACAAACTGAACAAACATATTTTTTATGGTTTTGTTTTGTTTCTTTGTTGTTATTTGTTTGTTTTGTTTTACCAGATCACTGCTCAGCTCTGGCTGATGGTGGTACAGGGGACTGAACCTGGGACCTCAGAGCCTTAGGCAAGTTATGTTTGCCTAACTATTATGCTATCTCCCCCACCCAAACTGAAGATATAAAAAGAATGGATTCTCTTTTTCTCTCTCCCTTCTCAAGCACAACCCTCCTCACATTCAATGACAAGCCAGGAGCCCAGGGGACCTAGCTCACAGAGCTTGGGGTGAGGAGTGGGGGGTGAGCAGGGCCACACAAGGTCATGAGCAGTGACAAGCAGTCAGGTGTGCCAGCCATCAACAACACAACAGAGCATGTTTAACACACAGTGACCTTCCTCAGCATCTGAGCACATTTAATATGGCCTATCATATACACATAGCAGCAGCCTGGACAACAACAGAAGGACGAGGCCACACTGGCAACTATAATCAGGGTTCAAGTGTCTGAAGTGAGTGGATGTGGAGGACAGGGGCCAAGTGTGCACTGAGACCAGAGGCCTGGTTCTGATTCACTACCACCTTCTTTCCACATTACAGGCTTCTTGAACAATCTGTCTTCTGTGGAGAGGGAACAAAGTGATTTTTTTTTTCCAGTCAAAACTGCACAAAGATATTTTCCTCACAGAGTGCACTTAGTTCCAAATGGCAGAACATTCTGGTATGAAAGAAGACCGCAAATATGTCAGGTTGCCACAGCGAGCCAGGTCCTCATGTCTAGAGTGGTTCTACCCCCAGCAAGCCACCTGTGACCTGGGGCAGAGTCCTGGGACAGGAGGTTCATGGGCAGAAGGCTCCAGCAACTCCTGTACACAAACTATGAGCCTCTGCAGCCTAAGCGAGCAAAGACCCTGTTATTCCACCCTTCAGATGCCCCTGAAGACCACTCCAGGGCCATTCTTCCCAGTGTGGCATTTCTTAAACTAGTTGGTGGCGCCTCACCTTCATGACAGTGACCCTAAAAAAAAACCCACAACACTGGTGAGCGCGCTCCCTCTGCATCTAAGTCTTCAGCCCCTCAACAGGCCACTACCAGAGCAGCAGGGCCATGGCACCTGAACCCAAAACAAGGGCCAGTCTAGTGTGGTCACTTCTGCCAGGGGCTCGCAGGGAAGACAGGAAGCCCCTGATCAGTCCCACTGGCTCCAGGGGGTCAGTGCACCAAGGCAGTGCCATGCTGGTATCCACAGGGCCTGGGAGGGCAGCAGGTAAGCCAGTTCTCAGGAGCTCAGTAACCCTGTAGCCAAGAAGGGGTGGGCACTTCAAGCTGAGCCACACAGCATCCACCTGCCAGAAGCATGCTGCTAGCATGCAAACCAGACTCTCCTCTATGGTCCTGACACCAGGGGTCCAGGACACCAGCATCTTAGCTGCCCTAGTGTCTCACATCTTCCAGGAGGTCCCTTAACCCTGAACTGAAGACTGTCAAACCATGCAACAACCCGAGTCATGAAGAGAGCGCTGTAATAGAAACCCCCAATTATGTAACTGTTACATAAAAAGCCTTCTCCTGCTGACCAGATTCCTGATCGTTCTTTCACCTGAAGAATACTTCAGTAGTCAGAGAAGTAGTGCAGCACAGAGTGCGCCAGACTAGCAGGCATGAGGTCCTGGCTTTGATCCCTGGCAACACAGATACCCTGGCTTACTCTCACTTTTTGTTTTGTTCTGCTTTGCTTTGCTTTGCTTTGCTAAGATTTATTTATTAATGAGAAAGAGCCAGAACATCATTCAGACACATGTGATTCTGGGGGCTGAACTGAGGACCTCACATTGTGCCAATTCCCAGAGCACAATGAACCTTCTCTTTGGGTGACAGTTGCACAGAATGGCATTGTGAAAAAGATTTACTGATGAACTGAGAATCAGAGCATCACTAGCACATGAGGTTCTGGAACTGAGTTGAGGACCTCATACTTCCAAGTCCTGGGCTCTTCCATTGTCTTTCAATAAATGTTTTAAATAAGAATATTTTAGGTGGCAGTTGGCATAGAGCCGTGAGGGTGAGAGAACTCTGGAGCATGCAATACCAGGGATCAAACTCAGTACCTCATGCTTACAAGTCCAGAATTCTATCCACTGCACCACCTTCTGGACTGCTGGTTATACCCAACATACTGGATACTTTAAAATGGTTATCTAGGGGCCGTGTGGTAGCGCACCTGGTTGAGCTCACATGTTAACAGTGCACAAGGACCCAGGTTTAAGCCCCCAGTCCCCACCTGCAGGGGGAAAGCTTCATGAGTGGTGAAGCAGAGCTAAAGGTGTCTCTCCATCTCTCTCCCTCTCTATCTCCCCTTCTCGATTTCTGGCTGTTTCTATCCAAAAAATAAAGATTAAAAAAAAATTTTTAATGGTTATCTGTACATTTCATAAATGTCACCTAAGTTTTTTCCTAAAGAGTACTTTCCAGAAAATCTGGCATTTTTTTAAGATTTTATTTATTTATTAATGAGAAAGATAGGAAAGAGAGAGAAAGAACCAGACATCACTCTGTTATATGTGCTGCTGGGGATCGAACTCAGGACCCCACGCTTGAGAGTCCAGTGCTCCATCCGCTGCGCCACCTCCCGCACCCAAATCTGGCGGTGTTAAAAAATATTTTTATTTATTATTGGATAGAGACAGAGAGAAATTGAGAGGGGGGAGATAGAAAGAGGGAGAGACTATGGTCTTGTCAGTGTTTCCTTTTTATAAATAAATAAAAATTTAAAAAATATAAATATATATATATATAAAGGGAGAGAGACCGAGAGGCACCTATAGCCCTGCTTCACCGCTCTTGAAGCTTTCCCCCTGCAGGGGCTTGAACCTCTGGTCCTTGCACACTGTAATGTGAGCGCTTAACCAAGTGCACGACCGCCTGGCCCCACAAATCCGACATTTTTTTTATGCCATTTTGACACTTGTGACTAAAATGATTGTGCATATATACTAAATAGCACCAGTTCTGAGAGACAAAAAGGGCACTTGGAAGGGCTGTGCCCAGCTATGTGTGCTCAAAGCCACTCTGAGTTGGGGACACAGAGAAACCTTGTGGCTACAGAGAGGAGCAGCAGAAGCTGTGGAGAGAGGAGAGGAGAGCTGCCTGTCGTTATTTAGGCACTTCTGGACCCTTTGAATTTTTTTAGCATTGAATCATGTCGCTTTTTCAATTAAAAGAAAACAAGCACAAAAATAAAATTACCAGTTAGTCCCCAACTTTGAATTTGCTAAGCCCTGTGTATTCTCCTCCCTGTCCTTCTCCAAAATAACAGGAAATGTTTGTTAGTATAGCTGATGTTGCATTATTCTGAATACTATTAAGTATGTCTAGATTTTGATTAAGCATATAAATTAAATGTTGATTTAGACAGATACACAATTTCAATAACAATTTTAAGTAAAGATCATTTTCAAAACATTATGCAGCCATTAAAAGTGATAGTTATGAAGATTATAGAGACAAAGGGATGGTTTATGACATAATATTAACCAAAAAGAAAGGATGAGAAATCACATCTATATTCTCACTCCTTCTATAGAAAAAAAAAGAAAGGTGGGAGGAGGAAGCACAGGAGAAGATATTGGTAACAGTGTGACAGCCAGCACTAAGGCACGCCCGCAGGGCGCTGGGCACCATGCTACCCGGCCCTTATGGATTAGCTCATCGACCATCAAAACAAAAAGCAGGCAAGCCGACCACTACCACCACCACCACCAACATCACTACAACCAACAACACTGTGACCACCACCGCCACCGTCATTACCAACAGCATGGCCACCACCACCACCACCATCTCTGCCGGCACTCCTGATATTCCAAACAAAGCCTTGGATGCTAAAAGCCATAATCTTCATCAAACAATCCTGCTGCGATGATACTATATTTCCCACTATCCTTCCATTCCCACAGTGAATCCCAGTTGCAACCACACTCTTCCAATGCTCCTAAAAGCAACCTCCTTCCTCCAAGTTCCTCTGGCAGGTTCATGGGGTGCAAAAGGACAGAACCTTCCAGTCCTCTGGTGAAGTGGACCCCAGAGAGGGCTCTTCATGTGACCAGGCCAGGTCCAGGGCAAAGCAAAACATTCTATCTGCTCAGCAACTATGAATGGATAGACAGTCCCTGGAGGAAGTGGGAGTCCCAGCTCTATTAGGACTAAACACAGTCCCACATTTGCCCTGAGTCTGCTGGGCCCAGAACTACTGCTATTCCACCCACTCCAGGCCCAGATATAACCTGTCTACCATGGAAACTCCCCTCTCGGCACTCGGGCTCCTGTCACTTCTCTGTCAGGATGTGTGTGACAATTCACCGTGCTTTCATCAAAGATGAGGTCAAAGCTACACAATCATATTTTCCTAAGTTAGCATTTTTTCATATCTTTTCTTGCCTTGATGTTTCCCCCTAGCTCAGTATATCAGTTCTAATGGTCTGTGGTCATTCTTTTTTTATCTATAATAGATCAGAAGAAACATAAATCAATATTTTTTTTTTACCAGAGTATTGCTTAGCACAGTTAGTGGTGGTGCCAGGGATTGAACCTGGGACTTCATTAATCATCTTAAAACTGAAATATTACTCTTTTTATAGTTTCCAGGACTAAGTACTCAACTCTGCAGTCGTTTGTGGTTCACAGAGTCTCAGTTCTGACTCTGAGAAAAAAGAAGAAGGAGGAGGAGGAGGAGGAGGAGGAGGAGGAAAGGATAGGAAGGCCTCAATCCAAACCGAATTAAAATTCCAAGGTTACTCACTCTCCCCTTCACACCCAGCACACCGCACACAGCCTGATGCACCTGAGGCACAGCCTGGGTCTCTGGCAGGTGTCAGCTCTGCTAGAAGCTCGACACAGGTGTAAGGAGGACGACCTGCTATGCTGAGAAGACAGACTGGAGCTTCTGAGAGATGGCACGCACAGGGGGCTCTGCAGTCTACTAACACCCACCCATCCACTTTACTGGACCTCAGTTTCCAAGCAAGAAGAGATTTGCTTCTCAGGGTCCCCTGCAGCTAGAGGTAGCCATGTGACCCAGCTCTGGTCTAAGTGTTTCCTCATGGAAACGCAGGGGGGTCAAGGTGGCTGCACTTTGCTCTGCCACAGAAAGATGGCCATCATCCATGGCCACCAGGTCAGACCTGCGACAAGGAAGCACACCAATGTCAGGGGCTGCCTACCTCCAGACACCTTGCTAAGAAAAATAAGCCCCTGAGTGTTTTAGAGCCCACGGGTCTGCAATCCAAACAAATCCCCACCGGGACCCCTTGATATAAAGCAAACCGTGGCAGCTAGTGAGTCAGACATGCCAACAGCAGCTAAAGGGACACAGGGTGGGAGAGAGTTCCACTGGCACTTCCCGCAGATGGGGCAGGCAGGGATGAGTGATCCCAACCACGGCCTGCAAGGACTTCGCCATCTAGTGGTGACATGAAGACAGTTCAGAGTCATGGGACTCTGCAGAGAGCAGACAGCAATGTCTTCAGTGATGCCAACATCCCCTCCCCACTGCTCTGCTCTTCCAGCCACAAAGGGAGAAGAGAACCACCACAGTCTCTCAAGTGTTCAAGTCATTACAGAATCTCCTCATCCACAAAAGAAGTTACCAAAGAAAAAAATCAGACAAGCAATAGAGTGGCTTCTCTGAAACTGTACAGTAGACTTTCTAAAATTTCTTTAACATTTGCTTTACAGATTACACACAGAAAGTCATCAATGAGTGGAAATAAGTCATCTGGAAGAACCTGAAAGGTGCCCTATTAGGCTGAAGATTTATCTACTCTACTGTCGCTATGCAAGGAAGTATTTAACTGCAACTGTGGAGGTGGGGGTGGTGTGGAGCAATACCCCTGAAATCTTATAATCGGGTAAGCCGTTATTAAATCACCAATAAAAATATTATCTTAAGGGGGGAAAATGCTGGGCTGGGGAGACAGCATAATGATTCTGCAAGAGACTTTCATGCCTGAGGCTCTGAGGCCCCAAGTTCAATCCTGTGCACCAACCTAAGCCAGAGCTGAGCAGTGCTCAGGAATATCTCTCTCTCCCTCCCTTCCTCCCTCTCTTCCTATATATATATAGATAGATAGAGATAGATAGAGATGTAAATATATAGATATGTATCATTAAAATAAATAAAATATGTTCAGTGGGGAAGCAATTACAGAAGCATCCCACAATGACCTTGGGTCCATACTCCCAGAGGGTTAAAGAATAGGAAAGCTGGGAGTCGGGCGGTAGTGCAGCGGGTTAAGCGCATGTGGCGTGAAGTGCAAGGACCAGCATAAGGATCCCGGTTCAAGGCCCCAGCTCCCCACCTGCAAAAGAGTCACTTCACAGGCGGTGAAGCAGGTCTGCGGGTGTCTGTCTTTCTCGCCCCCTTTCTGTCCTCCCCTCCTCTCTCCATTTCTCTCTGTCCTAGCCAACAACAACATCAATAATAACTACAACAATAAAACAAAAAGGGAAAATAAATAATATATATATATATATATATAATTTTTTTTAAAAGAATAGGAAAGCTATCAAGGGAGGGGATGGGATACGGAGTTCTGGTGGTGAGAATTGTGTGGAGTTGTAGCCCTCTTATCCTATGATTTTGTCAGTGTTTCCTTTTTATAAATAAATAATAAAAATAAACTAAAAAATTAATTAATTACTTTTTTAAAACGTTACTGTCAAAAAAGAAAATGAAAAGAAAACTTTACTGTCACCAAGTCATATCCAATATGGGTAAAGCTGAGTAACAGTACATGCAGTCCTATTACCACATCTCGTAGTGAAACAGCACCCAAAGGGGGGGCAAGCCAGTGATGGGGACACATGACACCAGGGTGGGCATGTAAATGAGAAGCAGAACTGTCCCAAAACCCAAGGGACAGGGTTACAGATGACAGGAGAGCACACACTCTGTGGGGAGGGCCAGAACACGCAGGAAGAAGGGACGCAAAAGAAGACCCCATGCAGAGCCACTCTGGACAGGAGGACGCAGGCTTGCAGGAAAGTTGTCTCACAGACACTGGGGTATCACAGGCCGGAGACACTGGACCTGAAGCCATGTAGGGTGACAGTTCTGTCCCTGGCTGAAGGAAGGACACTGTAGCTATTGAGCTGACATTTGGGTAGCAGTAATCACTATTGAGCTAGTCACTATGTGTAAAGAAACAAAAGACAGTGGAGAGGCAGGGCTATGCCTGCCCCAAAGGGAGGATGTGGATGTACCCCCATCTACAGAGCACCTCAACAGCGCCACCTGAGAAGCCTCTTCCGTGGGGCTCATAGAGGAGGCAGCTCTGGAGAGGCAGGGTCCCTGACAGCCGGGAGGGCTGAGGGCAGAGGCACACAGTGGATACACCAGCCGCCAGAGGGCTCTCAGCACTTCCGGAGAAACAACAGGATGGGGGGATAGAGGAATCAGGCCCCCTGGCATGGCAGGGGCCACGTGCTGAGCCTGAGGTAAGGGGACTGAGCAGAGAGCTACAGAGATGAGTCATGCAGAATCCAGGGCAAGAGGCAGCAGTGCGGTCACAGGCCCTGGGCACTATTCCGGTGGCTCCTGGAGGCCGAGGGTGGGTGGGGAGACTCAGGAACAGCAGCACTGAAGTGTCCGGCCTCAGGGACTGTCATGAGGCCTGTGACTAGTCCTACAAGGGGTACGGGGTCACTGATGGCTTTAAGAAGTACTGGATCTCTTCAAAAGGGTCATGGCCTGCTGGGTGGGCATGGGGGATTCACAGCAAGCAGGACCCTGCCATCATGAGGTCAGGGTGAGGAAGTGGAGGTGCCAAGACCTCATGAGAGGTTTGGGTGGGTTTCAGGGGGGTCTGCCTGGGTCGACAGAAGGGTGTGTGCTGTGTGCAGAGATGAGGGAGACAGAGCAGGGTCCGGAAGAGAAGAGACCAGGACCTGTGGCTCGACTCCCTGCCCACCTTTAACAAGGAAAACTTTTTGCAAAGACTCATGTCGTTCAAGGGAAGGAGCGTCCTGCCACGTACATTCTAGGGGAAAGCTGCTTTGCCAGTGTTCCTCCCCAGAACCAGAAGTGGGGAGCAAACAGGCAGAGGCAGGCAGGGAAAGGGCTGAAGGAAGAGAAGTCCAGACCTTGGCATCCGGCCCACCTGTCACCTTACAGGGAGGGACGATGAGTTCGTCCCTACCACCTCACCCCACCCCACCTGTACAGATAGAATAGTGCCCCCCCCCAAAAGGCAAGCCCCACCAGGTCTCATCCAGGAGAGTGCAATGCAGGACCCAGGAGAAAGGCCAGGCCCTGCAGCAGTCCACACTGAGCGGAACACCTCCATCACACAGGGTGTGAGCCCCACGGGTGCCCTGGCCACCCTGGTCCTGCGGACGGGCCAGGAACCACGGGGCTGGAAGCCTTGGGCAGTCATCAACCCTCTCCTGAATGAAAGCTTCCTTGTTTACTTCGCTTAAACTTCTTTTCCCCACAAAGCTCAGAGCTGAGATGAAGCTGGGTCTTCCAAGGCATCTTGCCCGGGCCTCCTGACAGCCCTCGCAGGGCAGGCCCCAATGGCCGTCTGACGCTCTAATTACTTTCCAGAAGCGCTGCTGGCATCCGGGCTGTCCCCAGGGCGGCAGAGGAAGCTTCGTCTGCAGCTGAATTGGCATCAGCGAGCTACAGAACCAAACACTGTCCACATCTCTGATTAAAACAGGATGTAAACAGGCTAAGTGAGCCAGTGGGTCAGCACACAGGGCAGAAGGGAGAGCATCAGCCAAGAGAAGGGGGGTATTGGCAATGGAGATGCAGAGCAGTGGGGTGCATGCAGACGAGAAGGGGGGGTGTCAACACACACCTAGATGGGCAGTGACTCTTCCTCATCCAGAACAGTGACCACTGCCCGATGTCTGGGTCACCATTGCTCTGAGGGTGGAGACCTCCAGAGTGGACCAGAGGCACCCTGTCACGTGCACAGCCCTTTCAAGCCACACAGGGGCTACCATGGCATGGGAGGAAACTCCAGTGCTGAGGTCACAGCCTCTCCCTCTCTCTTTTTAAATTTTTATTTGTTTATTTATTATTGGATAGAGACAGAGAGAAATTGAGAGGAGAAGGGGAAATAGAGAGGAAAAGAGACAGAGAGATTCCTCCTTCACCACTTGTGAAGCTTCCCCACTGCAGGTAGGGACCAGAGGCTTGAACCTGGGTCCTCACACACTGTAACGTGTGCACTGAGCCAAGTTCACCACTGACTGCCCCTCCCTCTCTATCTGAGTTAAAAAAAAAAAAAAAAAAGAGGGAGTCTGGCAGTAGTGCAGCAGGTTAAGCATACATGACGCAAAGCACAAGGACCTGTGTAAGGATCCCGGTTCGAGCCCCCAGCTCCCCACCTGCAGGGGAGTCGATTCACAGGCGGTGAAGCAGGTCTGCAGGTGTCTATCTTTCTCTGCCCCTCTCTGTCTTCCCCTCCTCTCTCCATTTCTCTCTGTCCTATCTAACAACTACAACATCAATAGCAACAACAGTAACTACAACAACAATAAAAAGGGCAACAAAAGAGAAAATAAGTAAATTTTAAAAAAAGAAAAGAAAGTAGCCCACAACTGTGGACAAGCACAACACATATGCACAACACACAGCTCAGAGAGAGAGAGCAAGAGAGAGGGAGGGAGGAGGAGAACTTCCATGAGAACTCTGAGCAGCTCCATGGTGGCTCAAAGTAAAAGCTGGGTTCTTAGCCCTGGCCTCCCAAACTGGACGGGTGGGGGTAGGGGGATGAGACTATGCCTTCCCAACCGGCTATCCCCTCCCTCCACCCCAGGCTCTGGCCTCACAGGTGCTGTCCATCCTCTGGTTCCCCTCGTGGAGCCCTTTCCCAGCCGGGGTTCTCTATGCCAGACTCACTCCCCTTGGCATGTTACTCCCATCTCAGTGAGTCCCCACCCCACGCAGCCTGACCACAAAGGCTCTCTGACCACTCGCTCCACACAGCACCCAGCTGTCACCCAGAGCTCTGGCCGATCCTCCTCCTCCTGCACGTACTGCCATTGAGGCTTCTGGAGTGTCACGTGCAAGAGGCTGCCTCTCCGCCTGTCTCTCACACCGAAGGCAGGAGTCCGGCAGTCTGGTTCCCTGTCTCCCCCGCACCCAAATGAACCACTGGTGCTGGGAATGAACCCAGCTGCAGCATCTGATTACCCCATCGGGGGGCCCCTGTGGAGCAGGGGTCACCTGAAGTGGCAGCTGAGACCAGAGACTGACTGACCCTCCACACAGCTGCCACACTCTAGCTCTGAGGCTCACTGCAAGACTGTCCTCTAGCCCCACGTCCTGAGGGGCTCTCTGGCTCAGCTACTCACTCCCAGGGTGTACAAGTCCACTAACACCCCGGGCCCCGGCAAAGCACAGCCCCTTCCCTCCTCGCTGCCAAGCACTGTGAGACTCCCTAGCTCCAGACTACTCACCCAGCCCGCCTCCTCAGTACTCAGGTCTGAATGCTCTGGGCAGCAAGACCCTGTGTGTGACACACCAAGTGACCTTAAGGTCCTGCTGCCCCTTTCAGTCATTCACAGGCCTCAGAACACATTGGCAAGTTGCATGTGGTCTCAAACACGTGAGAACAGCGGATGCTTCTAAGAGTTATCTTCTGGGGTTTCTAAACAGGCAGCCTTTGTTACGAGTAAATATTGAGTCAATGCTAGGAGTAGAATGAGCTGTTAAGTTCTATTTGCTACTTTCATCCCCGAGCTCATAACAGAGCACAAGCTAAACAAAGAGAAACAGCCACTCGCAGACCAAAATGCCAGCCACAGGTAGGTGTGTTTCGTGGGCGCTTCTCCCACTGGTGCATCACTTCCCCAACATGGGCAAATATTTGCCACTTCCATCTTTCATGGAATGTGAAGGTGATCTATTCCACCATCTTCCAAAGCTCTCTTAAATACCTGTAAAGATGGGAGTATTCCAGGCTTTTCCAGGCTATGCCTTCTCTCACCATATATGAAAACCCAGTAGCTGTTTGGCTTGGAAAGCTTGGGCTTTCGAGTTTTGGTGTTATCTTTGATAGTTAAAGAGAATTCTTAAGAAAGGGGCGGAGGGATCACAATCCCATTAACTTCCAAGGAATTTGATGTTCACTGGCTAACCTCTCAATCTATCCACATGGACTCACAATTTCCAGGGCCAGAGGTTTATTTTTAAGTTTGATCTACATTCCCAAAAGTGACTCCGATGAAGAAGCGCATGAGGAGCTTCTCACTAGTGCTCAGACCCATCCTGGCCTGGAACTGTGATTCCCATCTGGAGAATGTGGCTTTCATCAATATCTCCTCACCACCTGTCCCACAGAACACAACGACCCCAAGAGCGACCAAATACGTTATTGCAAAAAAAAAAAATCAAATGAGAGAACACAACAATCAATACAAACCAGAATAAGAAGGGGCTGAGGGGGCCAGGCAGTGGCACACCAGGTTGAACTCACATAGTACAAAGCGCAAGGACCCGCACGAGGATCCTGGTTCGAGCCCCCGGCTCCCCACCCACAGGGGGGTTGTTTCACAAACAGTGAAGCAGGTCTGCAGGTATCTATCTTTCTCTCTCCTTCTCTGTCTTCCCCTCCCCTCTCAATTTCACTTTGTCCTATCCAATAAAATGGAAAGAAAAAAAAAAAAAAGGCTGCCAGGGGCAGTGGATTCGTAGTGCCAGTACCAAGCCCCAGCAATAACCCTGGAGGCAAAAATAAATAAATAAATAAATAAATAAATAAATAGAGCTGATGGTCCAGAACTTTAGAGCACAGGACACCATGCCTAAAGGCCAGGATCGAATCCCAGCACTGCCAAGCAAGGCACTGAGCTGTCTCACTCTCTCTCTTGCTTACACACTCTCTCATAATAACTAATTGATTAATTAATTAATTTTTAGGAAAATAATGGGGCAGGGAGATAGTTCACCCACTAGAGCCTATACTTTACTATGTCTGAGGACCCAGGCTTGAGGCGCCCAGTACCACACAGGGACACCAAACAAGGCACCAAGGGAGGTCCACAAATGGTGGAATAGTGCTGTGGTATTTCTGCCCCCTCCCCTGTCTCTCCATCCTTCCCTCCCTCCCTCTTGGTCTCTCTCTCCATTTGAAACTAAAAGGACCAAAAAAAAAAAAGTCCACTGGGAAGAAATAAATCACACAAATTCAAGGCTCTAGCAAGGCAACAATAAATAAAACTAAAGTGTGAAAGAGTTGAAAAAGAAAATACAACAAAGAAAAGTCACTAGCATGACTGAATATGTGTGACGTGCTGGGCATGCTCCTCAGCACATGATGTGCGCTAACTCACTGCGCGCAGAATCGGCGCCATGAAGTCACCAGCCTTGCTCAAGGCCGCGTGTGAAGAGGCAGCGAGCTGGCACTCGGGCAGGCTGCCTGCTTCCAGAGCTCACACGCACACTGCTACTTTCTCACCGCCTCCAAGACCAAGGTGTGTTGTGGGCCAGCGAGCTAGCAGGGAAGGCTTACAGACCCCACGACTGTCCCCTCACTCACAAAATGGTCCCCTTCCGACTGGCTGAGGAGACTTTCGCAACCCAGTTGCCATGCTCTTCCTCCCCCACCACCTCTAGGGGAACTGTGTGAGCCCCACCACTGCAGGGTCAGGACTTCTGAAGATAATCTCTCAAGTCATCGGTGACAGGAATGAGATAGCAATTCAACGCCCATCGGGAGAGGCTGGAAGCAGATGGCACCCAGAGCCCCACCCACTACAGATTTGGGTTCTCCTCTGGAACCACTGAGGGGAAACGCACTCTGGGGAGAGGGGCGTGCAGAACAGCGTGACCATCAAGCTGAGAAAGTAGATGGGTCACACGTACAGACCCCAGAGATCTCCTCACAGGCCATTTGTGAATCACCAGAGGAAAAGGACTCACTTCTCAGTGGAAGAACTGGCAGCTACCACCTCACTCAAGAGACCAGAGCCGACCTGCTCAGTCACAGAAAGCACCATCTTCTAAGCACAGCTGCTGCCAGTATGGCCTGATCTAAGACCCATCAGGAAGGGTAGAGACAGCATGTACCAAGGGGCACTACAAAGCAGCTCCTCAAATATATCTACAGCCAGGAAGCAAGTAAGGGTCAGGGTGCTGTAACAGCCAGACTCAACACCATCCCAGTGGATTCTAGGCTAGGAAAGCAAATAAATAGACATTGCTTGAGAACCAAAAGAGAAAAAAAAAAAAAAAAAGACTTTGAACTGTGGATTAGACAAGAGTACTGTATCAGGGTTAAATTTCTTGATTTTTCTGATGAGGGCACTTGTGATGATATTGGGAGGATTTCTTGGTTTTCAGGAAATAATACACAGTGGAATGTTGGGTTTTGCTTTTTTTTTTAAGATGTATCTTCTCTATTATATATGAGAGCTTCATATGTAATAAAAAAAAAGAGAGAGAGAGAGGCAGACAGACAGCCAGACAAGCCAGAGAGCACCATTCGAGTACATGCAGTACAAACTGCAAACCTCCGGCATGAAAATTCAAGACTCTGACACTTGAACTATTTCCCTAGTCACTGCACCAGCAAGTTTTAAGGAGTAAAGAGAGAAGGTACCACCAATTCACTCAGCTGATTTAGAAAACACTATGGATACACACAAGCACACACACAGAGAATGAAAATGGGGCAAAATGCAGTGAGTCTGGGTAAAGGGTCTATAGGGAGTCGTTTGTATTTTTCTTGTGACTTTTTTTTTAATTAAAATTTATTAAATCCACATCAGAAGTTTAAATTAGCATTACTGGGCACTGTCTCTGGAAGAAGACCCCTGAGGTCCTGCCGAGAGAGGGAAGAGGCCTCATCCTCATGGTTATCTTTCTGCACTTTAAGTTTCATAACATGTGCAAGTGCAAAAATAAATCAACAACACTAAGAAGAAATTCTCCACAGGAGAACTGTATCCAGAATGGGGTGGTATCCTGCAGGCTAGGCCTCCTGTACCCCCTGGTTCAGGCCAGGCCGGCCACCTCCCAGGACTGGAGTCAGCCCAGTCACGCGCCTCAAGCACCACCTGCTGGCCAAGCTGGGCACTGCAGCCTCAGCTCCCAACCCCTGAGCATCACTCTCTCCCGTTCTCCATTGTATGTGCTCCTTTAACTGTGACTAATCTCATCTGATCTTCCTGCGAGGTCCAGCACCTAACAGAATGCCCAGCACAGAGAAGCACACGGAGACGATGAGGCACATGATTGTGGTGGCAGTTCCCACAGACAGACAACAAACAGGAACACTCTGCGGAGCCTAGTTCCATGTGGTCAGCACCAGTGTCATGACACATGAAAGACCACACTATCCCCTCCACCTTTCCCCAGAGACCCTGTAGCACGCACAACCACTCTGACTCAGCAGCAACTCTGACCCCCGGGCAAAGTCAGCATGGCAGAGAACACCAGTCACCAGCGCTGCGTCCCCAGGAACAAGTGACACTGGAGGGAGGACACCCAGAGAGTCGACCTCACAGAGCCCTTGAAGGGCAGCTCCCAGGAGCCAAAAGGGTGTCAGTGAAGCATGAAGGGAGCAGTAACAGGAAGCACTCGTTCACACTACATTGAAAGGATACAGCAGAACACATCTAAAGTTTCAGGATAATCACCATCGGCTTTGTCACTTACTGGAGTGCAAATACGAACAATCAGCTTCCCAGGTAAAAGACACAAGCGTGAGCAGTGTCTTTTAGCAGAGCCTTGGAGAAGCTGATCTCTTATAGAAGCAAGACCAAACCACCCACAGAGGACTTACCAAGGTCCGTGTTGGGGCCGGCAAGGAGCTGCTTGAACTTGTCGAGCCTCGAAGCCTCTCTTTCGCTTAGTGCTGAGCTGCTGAGGCTGCTTGGGTCAGGAGAGCCGCTGGCCAGTGCTACCGTGGCCGAATGTGGGAGAGACTGTGATCTCTGCAGAGGGCTGGGGTCGCTGGCACTCTCTGTGGGGAGAGAGAACAGAAGGTGAGGCCTCCCCGACACCTGGCTGGCTGGTCTTCACTCAGACGTGCCTGTGACTTTGTCACTTTGTCCTGCCACGCCACCCCCACCCCACTGGACCATGCTGAGCCTGGCTTCCTGAGCAACAAACTGTGTTAACATGTATGAAGTTCCTTACTGATGAAGTGTCTTCATCACTAAACAGACATAAGAGCAAGATGGTGACAGCCTGGAAGCTCTAGGCCATGTGGGACAACGTGCCAGTCAGGATTCCCCCAGGGCTTGCACAGCAGGTCCACCAGGCCCAGTGCAATGATGACCTGAGCTCAGCAAAGCAGGGCCACACTCCCTGCCTGTCTCTCTCTTTCCCTGGTGGGGCAGGGATCTGGGCAGGTGGGGCTCCAAGACACATGGTGGGGTCCTCTGCCCAGGGAAGTCAGGCTGGCATCATAGTATCACCTGGAACCTGGTGACTGAAAAAGAGTTAACAGGCTGGGAGTATGGATCGACCTGCCAACGCCCATGTTCAGCAGGGAAGCAATTACAGAAGCCAGACCTTCCACCTCCTGCATCCCACAATGACCCTGGGGCCATACTCCCAGAGGGATAAAGAATAGGAAAGCTATCAGGGGAGGTGAGAGGATAGGGAGTTCTGGTGGTGGGAATTATACAGAATTGTACCACTCTTATCTTCGTTTTGTCAGTATTTCCATTTTATAAATAAAAATTTTTAAAAGGAGGGTCACATGTGCCCCCCCGGCCTGGGCCTGGGCCGAAGTAGGCAGCCCACCAAGACCCACAGGAGCGGGAGTTGAGGCCCACAAAGACACTGAGGGCTGCCAGTCTGGTCTCCTGCACCCTGTGAACACTGTCCTCAGAGCACATGGGACTTCATCGCCTGTCTGAGCTTCCGCAATCTCCCCCAAGCCCCACACAGGAAGTCAGAAGGGGACCATCATGCCAGAGGAAGCAAAGGAAGCCAGACCTCCACTACAGAGAGGAGCTGGGGTAGCAGAGCACAGTCTGCACAGCCCTAGCCAGAGCACTGCCTCTCCAACACAGAGCTCTCTGACCCCGATGGGCTGCAGGGCCACAGGGACCTTGGGGATCCATGAGGACCAGGTGACAGAGTGTTATATCCATCAGCTCTGGGCCAGGAAGCAGTTACAGGAAAGAAGCAAAGGCCATTTGGCCAGTCAACAAAATGCCACTGGGGACCAGCTCAGGACCCACAAGCAAGAGGCCATGGGGGCTCAAAAACCTCACCCAGCAGCTGTACCAAAATTCAAAGTAGAGTAAAAAATAGACTCAGGAAATGGGACATGGAACAAACAGTGAGGAGTAAACACGCTGATGTTGCTGTGGCAGCTGCTGCCAAGCTGGGGGGGGGGCGGTGAGCCGAGCCCACCTGCCTGCCTTCCAGAGCGCACTCATTACCCGAGAACTGTGGCTGTGAGCTCTGTGCAGAAACCCTCAGGCTAGAAGAGCAAGTAGCCTACAGCCTCTAGGCAGAGTTTGGCCCAGTTAAGCTTCTGGAAAAACCTGTGGAGGTGGAGAGTATGGAGCTGAGAGCCCCAACAGGCTCCCTTACTACTACACCTTACCTCCTGGCCTCATGGGGCTGGGCCCACACATGCAAGAGGCTCCACACCCACCTTGGCCCTAGCCCCCACTCAGAGAGAGCTCCAGGAAGGAGGGCTCGCATGGAGGGCCGGCAGAGTTTCCTCCTGGGAAGAGATTACTCCAGTTGCATCTCAGGACCTGCAGGGATAGTGCTCAACCGGAAGGACAGTTGGGCATCATGTAGCAGAACTGAACATGCTCAGTGTATCTGCAGGCAGTCCAGATGATCGATGTGACTGTATTACGGTGCTCAGGCACACACAGTCCTGGGCAGAGCTCACTTCTGGCCCCCACTCCAAGGCAGTACAAGGGCAATCAGGACAGTGAAGTGACAGCTCTGCCCCCAGGAAAACAGAATGGCTGGCAGCCATCATAGGGGATGAATGTCCCTCCAGGGGCTCATGCCGCCCTATCAGTGTCCACACAAGACCCTGACCTCCAGCCAGGGGTGGTCCTCACCTGGCCCTGTCCACAGGGTCCTTCTGGTCATGATGTGCTTTGTCACTAACCCTATGGCCAGGACCCAGCAGGGTGCCTCTGAAGAAGGCACAACATCAGAGGCTAAGGAAGCCGAGACAGCCCAGGTAAAGATGGGGCACAGCCCAGGCCGGCCTCCATTACCCACTGCCCCATCACTAGGTCCTGCCCATCCAGGGTTGAAGACCAAGGTGACAGCAGCAGGAAGGTGCTGTGTGTGACGTCCAGCTACCCAGTGGACACACTCTGTGGGCACAGGCATATCTACACGGAGCAGAGGAGACATTCCCAGTGAATGTCTCTGCCCCTAAATGCTGCTCATGTGAGCAACAACGTGTCATGGAGTTTACAGCGCCTCTCTGAGCAGAGACCTGATGGAGACCAGGGGTGGGAGACATCCCCATGCAGGGGCAAGCACAGGCACCAAGGGGGCAGGGTACAGGGACAACGCGAGGTCACCAGACCCTGAGAACGATTCAGCTTGCCTCAGCTGTGTTTTTTGTCATTGTATGGGACTGAAGGAATGTGCAAACTGTGCAGGCCGAGGGGTGGAGACAGCACTGCCACCACGGGCAGCAGGCTGGACCAGTAACTCAGTGCCTCCCCTGGGGTTCACGTCGAGGCCAGGAGCCCTCCTGCCTGTGGGAGCAGGGCAGCCACCACCCCGCCAGGCCTCCCTGACACCATGCTTCCAGGTATGCCCATCAGCACGGTGCTCCCTGTCACTCCTTGCTGGGTTGTGGCCCCTTGTGTGTGCTGACACCCTGCTCTGGGTCCCAGTCCCCTCGGAATGTGGACTGTGAGATATGTCTGTCTTTGTGACCAGGGGACTAGAGGACATGTTCTGCTGCCCCACTGCCAGCCGCCAGCTGGGTCAGTTGCCCAGGAGCACAGTGCTTTGGGCTCCTGGTTGGCAGGGTCTCTCCCCATCAGCCAAGCACAAGCAGGCAGGAGTGTTCTCCAATGTGTGGGGTACCAAGGGGTGGAGAGCAGGGGTGCTGAACAACACCCAGGCTCCACCCACTAGATGCTAACAGCACACACCTGGCCACAGCTGACACCAAAAATGTCCCAAGACAATGCCACATCTGCTCTGGGACAGAGATGCCCTGCTGTAGTCAGCTGGCCTGGAAAGCCACAGGGGACTCACACGGCACACATCCTGGTTTCAAAGCCCGGCCCCACCTGCGAACTCAGGGCCAGCTCTGAGCCTTTGCCCTGCCTCGCCAGGGAGCAACTCCCAGGGCTGCCGTGGGGTTTAATGAGCGTATTAATTACAAGGACTGGCTCTGGTGCCTGCTGCACAGTAAATGGTCAATAAATGCTGGCGATTATGATCCCATTAGAGCTCATACAAGGCTTATCCAGAAAGCAAGGGGAAGGTAGCCAATTCCCATGCAGGGGAGGCAGGGGGCAGTGAGCCCACTGACCCCTCTCTCCCAGCATGACTGCTTGCAGAGGACCTCACCTGGTGCCCATGGGGAGCCATCAAGGTGCCAGGCCAGGCCCCCACCAGGCACTTTCTCTAGCCAGGGTCTGGCCCGCACCTCCTCACATGCCCTCCTCCCTTCAGGGCTGGCCTTGGGGGGGAGGGGGCAGGGCCTTTGGGAGGTGATCAAGACTAGATGGAAGGAGCCAGGTGGTGGCACACCTGGTTATGCGAGCACACATTACAGTGCGTAAGGACGCAGGTTCAAGCCCCTGGTCCCCACCTGCAGGGGAAAAGCTTCACAAGTGGTGGAGCAGGGCTGCAGGGGTCTCTCTGTCTCCCTCCCTCATTATCTCCCTCTCCTCTCTCAATTTCTCTCTGTTCCTATCAAATAAATAAGTAATTAAAAAAAAAAAAAAAAAGACTAGATGTAAGCAAAAGGACGGCCCCAGAGTGGGAAGACTGAGTCAAAGGCCATCGCACTTCCCATCTCAGTTCACTGTCATGTGACGATCCACAAGAAAACGCCCGTCTGCCAGCGGGGGTACAGCAGAACCCGACTGTGCTGGCTTCCTGACCTCGGACTCTGACTCAGTCTACCCAACTGTGGCTTCCTGTTATTTCAATGCTGTTTATCTGAGAGCATCCCAGGCCAGCTAAGACAATGAGGTCCTGTCCACTCAGCAGACTGAGCCCCTGAAGGAGCTACCAGCTGAGCATGGCAAGCCCCTCCCCCGCCACCCGAGACTGTGAGCCCGTGGGCACGAACCAGGGGGAGTTCCAGAAGCTTCGGAGTGGTTTGTCCCTGAACTGCAGCTGGCCTGATCCTTCAGCTCCAGTGTCCCCTGGATCCACCAAGGTGTGCCTGGGAGTGGGTGCAGGCCCCATGTGCTTGTGCTCACAGTGGCCCAGTCATAACCCTATGACCGAGTGCAGTGCCACTCCATTTGGAGGGGTGATGACCTCTGCTAGGGAACAAAGAGAGAAGTGTGGGATGTCCCTGCCTGGGAAGGCCCTGGCCCCTCGAGTGACAGCCTTCAGGGCTCTAGGGACAGGGGTGAGACAGGGCCTGTCGACCCTCCCCAGTGAAAGGACGCCAGCTCTGTGCTGCGCCTCAGACGTGCAACACTGCTCCAGCATCCGCGCACCTGCAGGACAGGAGGTCTCACTGACAGACTTCACCAGTCGTAGGTCACCGCTTGGGACGGGTGGAGTCTCTGCGTGAGGCGGGGGCTTGTGCTCTGGCCCCGGCACCTCCTGACGCCGGTGCTGCTCCCGCCTCTGGCTGTGGTTCTGCAGGACGCGGTGGGCCGTCTCCATGACCACCTCTGTGTTCAGGCTCTCTGCCGCCATGGCCAGCAGCTCGTCGTCATCCTCTCCCGCATCCCAAGCATCACTGGTGTTGCTCTCGAACTCCTGGAAGGTGCTGACCCTCTTGGCCTTCACCGGTGTGGTAGGCGCCTTGGGCGTGGCCTTGAGCAGGCTGTAAAGCAAAGGCCAGCATTACTCAGGCTTGAGGGGGCTGAGAATGTCCACGCTGAGGCCAGTCAGAGAGGAGCCCCAAAGGAAATGTGCACACACTGGTCCTCAACATCAACCTACTGAGCGGGGAGTGGGAACACACACAGCTCAGAGCCAGGTGAAGACATGACTCAGCAATGACCCTACGGATCGAGTGACAAAGATCCAGTGATGGGGATCTAGTGATGAGGATGCACAGGTGAAGATCCACTCGTGAGGATCTGCTGACAATGATCCAGTGATGGGGATCTAGTGGTGAGGATCCAGTGATGAGATCTAGCAACAAGGATCCAGTGATCTAGTGGGGATCTAGTGACAGGGATCTAGTGATAGGGATCCAGAAGTGAGGATCCAGTGTGAGGATCTAGTCATGAGAAGTAGATTCTGAAGGAGAGTTCCTGTTATCATCAATTTGGAAGGCACACAGTCCACACAGCCACAGCATTTAGACCTGGCCCCCAAGTCTCATTCTGTCCAGCACCCACAAACACACCCCCTCTCAACTCCTCACAGACGTCCCTAAGGCAGCAGCTGGGAGAAAGGAGTAAAAAGAGTTTTCAGAGACCACAAGCCTTTGGAGTATGGACTTGGATGTCCTCAGTACATCCTGCCAAGCACACCTGTCCTCGCCTGGACTGTTGGAGGGGCTGCACACGGGGGCAGAGGACACCTCTGCAGCCGGGGGGCAGGGGAGGCTGTGGAGAAGGAAGGTAGCACAGCAAACCCTTTATCAGCCCAGGCCCACCAGCTCAGGGGTACTGGTGACACTTTCACAGGTTCCCATGTGGGCAAAGCCATCAACATCTACAAAACCAATGTTGTCCTGATAGCTTGATAAGATGCTGGGCAAAAGATCACACTCCTCCAGCAGGAATTCCAGGGAACTAGGGACGGCCACAGCCCACCCACCCCACCCCCAGGCCAGACAACTGACCCCTCCTGTGCAGAGTGGAGGCTTCACTTACGTGCCATGCAACAGTGGATCAAAAGGTGGGTGCTGTGCGCCATACACGTGCTGGATGCTATTTGAAAAGAAAGGGAAAACAATTAGCTTCTCTTTAGCTTTCCCGAGCCTGTCACTGTCTCAGGCCCAGAGAAAGAGCAGTACCCAGAGACCCTTGTGACTCCATCAGCAACAAGTCATCTCCGGTCACAGCAGAGTCCCAAGGGCCTGTCTGGAAGGAAGGAATGGTCTCCACACAAGCCCACACATCACAGACAAGTAGAGCATTCAGCCCTGCTGGCCACAGGCCTCCTGGCTTCTCCAAAGAGCCCAGGCCTGACCACAGTGGCGGGGCTGTGGGACTGGGAGCCACCATGAGAGATGTGTTCACCTGTCTCAGCTCTTGAGCTTAGATATACCAAAGGCAGGACTGGAAACCGCAATCGGTGCCTGCCCAGAATTCTACTCTGGCCCCACTTCGGCTGGAGAGGGAACACACAATGACAAGAGGGAGAAAATTATACAAAAGGCTGGTTTCCTGGGCTACAGAGACAGCTCGACAGGTACAGCATGTGTCCTGCCACACACACAAGTCCTGCTGTGAGCTCAGGCACCACGGGGAAGGTGCCGTGTGGTGGGCAAAGCTCCAGTGCTGTGTGTCTGTGCTTTTGTCTCCCTGTCTAGCTGAACGGAAAACTGTCCCAAGAGCAGTAAACTGCCCGTGCACAAAGACCCAGTTGCACTAAATAAATAGATAAAGAAATAAGTAAATGTTTTTCCTATAAAAGTCTATGCTCATCATAGTAAATATGAAAAACAGATGCAAACACAATCACTAGCACATGACAAATGCTGCTAGGGAGCTCGCCCCCACACCCTTTCCTCCTCAGACTTCCTTCCACCCAGGGCCAAGGGACCCAGAACCCACTTCCAACTAGGAGCACAGGTGGGTAAGAGCACTGGCCTCTGATGGCCTGGTAGACCTGCTAGAGACACCCTGCCTGGGACTGTTCTGACACAGAATAACAGAACCTTGTTAAGATGCAGTCAGATATCTCAGGGAGGTCATCACTGTGTTACTGTGACACAGTGCCTGGAATCAGGGAAGAGGGGGGTGAAACCCCATAGGCAGGGGTCTGAGGTGGCTCAGCAGTGAAGTACATGCCTCCCATGTGTGGGCACTAGGCTCAGACCCTGGTACCACATGGACAGCACCAGTGGACTCCATGGGTGCAGAGCAGTGCTTCGGTGTCTCTCTTCTCTCCTTCCTTCCTTCCTTCCTTCCTTCTTCATCCCCTCTCCTCCTCTTCTATTCTCTTGTCTCTATCTGTCTCTCAAAATATAGAATAAAAGCTGGTCCAGGGAAGTGACTCAGCCTTTTTTGTATGAACAAGGTCCTGGGTTTATCCCCAGAGTTGCACTGACAAAGAGAGAGAAGTATTTAGTATTACAAAATCAAAATTCAGGATAGGGGTAGATAGCATAATGGTTATGCAAAGAGACTCTCATGCCTGAGACTCTGAAGTCCCAGGTTCAATCCCACACACCACCATCCAGAGCTGCTCAGTGCTCTGATTAAAAACCAAAAAAATCAATTTAGAATTAAAATTCATGTAAATTTTAAAAATCGAATTAAGCCAATGATGTAGCTCAGAGGTAGCATTCATGTTTTACACATATAAGGTCCTGGATTTAATCCCCAGATCTAAAGATGAAACCAAAACAGAGGGGCTGGGTGGTGGGCACCTGGTTAAGTGCACACATTATAATGCACACGGACCTGGGTTCAAGCCCCTGGGTTCCGTTTTATGAGTGGTGAAGGAGAACTGCAGGTGTCTCTCTGTCTCTCTCCCTCTCTGTCTTCTTCCCTGTCAATTTCTCTCTGTCTCTATCCAATAATAAATAAATATAATAAAAATAATTTTTAAAAAAACACCAAAACACAATAAAATCCTATCCTATCTCTTTTAGTAATATTCCAAAACTATTTCTTCAGATGATCATTATTCTCCAAATGTACTAAGCTACATTTAACTTCACATATATTATTTAATACATACAGAAAATGCATATAGCATAAGTGAATATAAAAGCACATCTACAGGGGCTGGACAGTGGCACACCTGGTTGAGCACACATACTACCAAGCACAAAGTCCTGGGTTCAATCCCCTGCTCCCCACCTGCGGGGGGCAAACTTCACAAGCAGTGGAACTGTACTGCAAGTGTCTCTCTCTCCCTCTCCCTCTCTTTCTAGTCCTCCCCTCTCAATTTCTCTATGATTCTACCTAAATAAATAAATAAACATATTTTTAAAGCATATGTTCAGGGGAGGTAGCTCAGCTGGCAGAGCACAAGACCTGTTGGCACAAGGCCTGGGTTCGATCCCTGTCAACATACATGAGAAAGCAATGCTTTGGTCTTTCTCTCTCTCTCTCAATATGAGTCATTATATAAATGAATGAATGGTTTCCAACTCTTCATCTGCACTGCTCCAGCCTTTAGGTTCATGATTAGTCAACAATTTGTTTGGCTTTAGATCTTTTTTTATCTTTATATCTTTTATAACTTTTTTTTTTCCCTCCAGGGTTATCGCTGGGCTCAGTGCCTGCACCATGAATCCACCGCTCCTGGAGGCCATTTTTTCCCCTTTTTGTTGCCCTAGTTGTTGCAGCCTTGTTGCGGTTATTATTGCCATTGTTGACATTGCTTTGTTGTTCGATAGGACAGAGAGAAATGGAGAGAGGAGGGGAAGACAGAAAGAGAGGGGAGAGAAAGACAGACACCTGCAGACCTGCTTCACTGCCCGTGAAGTGACTCCCCTGCAGGTGGGGAGCCGGGGGCTCGAACTGGGATCCTTACGCCGGTCCCTGCGCTTTGCGCCACGTGCGCTTAACCCACTGCGCCACCGCCCGACTCCCCTTTTATAACTTTTTTATCTTTTTTTAATCTTTGTATCTTTTACATCTTTTCAGCCACCAGGTTCCAGATGCTAACATGATGCCAACCAGACTTCCCTGGGCAGATGACCCCAACAATGTGTCCTGGAGCCCTGCTTCCCCAGAGCCCTGGCCCACTAGGGAAAGAGTGAGACAGGCTGGGAGTATGGATCCACCTGTCAACACCCATGTTCAGCAGGGAAGCAATTACAGAAGCCAGACCTTCCACCTTCTGTACCCCATAATGACCCTGGGTCCCTATTCCCAGAGGGATAAAGAATAGGAAAGATATAAAGAGAGGGGATGGGATATAGAGATCTGGTGGTGGGAACTGTGTTGAGTTGTACCCCCTCTTATCCTATGGTTCTGTCAATGTTTCCTTTTAGTAAATAAATTTTTTAAAAAAAAGAAAGAAAGAAATGACCCTCTGATCATACTAAAAAAGAAAAAGTTAGGTTGTGAGAATGTACCTCAGTAAAGCAAGTTTAAGTCAAAACAAAACAAAACAAAAAAAGCATAACAGTGAGAAGTGCACAGGAGATTCCATTACACATTTCTTTACAACTCCTTCTAAGACTGACATTATTTCTGAATTTAATGTCTTTAAAGTTCATGATAATGGAATGAGCACTAATGAAGGTGACACTGCCTGTGTTATCTCCCTGGACAGCTGCTCCCCTAGTTCCTGATTGTCCTACAACATGGCAACACCACACTCTGCTTGACCAGTGTTGATTATGTGGCATTAACTTGTTTTAAAGTGTTCATTATGATTAAAAAAAAAAGTAACAGACCTCTCTGGGGACAAATAGTTGCATACAAACAGTAATAATTTCTTTTTTTAAGATTTTTAATTAATTTATTTGTTATTGGATAGAAACAGAGAGAAATTGAGAGAGAAAGGGGAGATAGTGAGGAAGAGTGACAGAGAGACACCTGCAGACCTGTTTCACCACCTGTGAAGCGACTCCCCTGAAGGTGGGGAGCCGGGGGCTCGAACCGGGATCCTAACTGGTCCTTGCACTTTGCGCCACATGTACTTAACCCGCCGTGCTACCATCCAACTCCCCAGCAATAATTTCTTTAAGATAACTTTCTAGAAATGGAAGTCCTGGTATAAAGAATGCACTAATGAGGCCAATTTGGATCATACCTTGGAAAACTCAGAAGAAATGGAAAAGTGTATTCAAATATTTTAGAGTAAAATATTTTCAAAAGAATAGATATCCTTGCCAAACATATAGCAGAGGAAGAAGGTATGTTGTACAAGAAATGATCTCAGACTAGTTTTACCCTTATACAAAAAAAAAAAAAAAAAAAAAACAAGAAAAGAATGAAATGAAAAAGAAGTGTAGATCAGTGTTCTTCATGAACACATGTGTAGTTATCCTGAACAAAGCAGTAGCGGGTCAAGCCAAGTAACATATTAAAAGGGGACAAGACACTCACACGTGGGATTTCTCCAGATTTCCATATTGTTTAAGGCATTAAAAAAGAACATAAAGGGAGCTGGGTGGTAGCGCAGCAGGTTAGGCGCAAGTGGCGCAAAATGCAAGGACTCGACTCGCATTGGCATCCTCCAGCTCCCCACCTGCAGGGAAGTCCCTTCACTGCTGTGCAGATGTCCCCTCAGGCTAGTGCCACTTCCCACGAGTTAATATGGTATCCTCAAGTGCCTTTTTCAACCAATCCTGTCCCGACACATCACTCCTGGTTGTTGCCCTATAAAACCCTCCTATTTCCGCCCTCTCACTCTCTCTCACCCGGTTTTTTACCTCGGTGGCGGAGGGGTGCTTTGTGTAGCGGGGGAAGGCCTTTTTTGGATAGCTCCACGTGGCCCGAACCACTGCGCTCTGACCCAACCCTGAATAAAGGATTGTGTTCCCTCTCCGCTCCTGATTTTCTTTCCCTCTCTCCACTGCATCCGAAGCAAGCGGTGAAGCAGGTCTGCAGGTGTCTATCTTTCTCTCCCCCTCTGTCTTCCCCTCCTCTCTCCATTTCTCTCTGTCCTATCCAACAACAACAACATCAATAACAACAACTATAACAATAAAAACAACAAGGGTAACAAAAGAAAATAAATATTAAAAAAAAAGTTTTCCAGTTTTTTTTGGAAAGACAACTCGACCAAGAGGGCACATACTTTGCAATGTACATGAGCCAGGCTCCAATCCTCGCCCCAGGTAAGAGATGCTATGGTACCAAAGGAAGTATCTGTGTTGTGTATCTCTCTCCCTCTTTCCCTCCCCCCTCCACCCTGTTGTGTGTCTGTCTGTCTGTCTCAGTTGGGGGGAGGAAGAAGCCCTGAACAGTGAACATGTATGTGCAAGGCCCTGATGAAAGAAAAAAAGAAGTCATATAATACGAATATATATTATTGGTGAACCAGGAGATGCAAAAAAAGTATTTGACACAACTTCACAAGCCTCCCCATGAGCTAGAAAGAAAACGACTCTTGCTCCAAGTGACCAAGGACGTGTATGAATATGAAAAGCGCGGCGCTTAATAGCGAGCAGCTGAATATTTTCCTCTCAAGTTCTGGGACACAGGGACTAATGTCAGGTAGAAAATCTAACTGACAAATGGTAGGTCAGATCACAGGCTACACAAATTTGCTATTGGACTTCACTCATTTCTTCTTCCGAGACTGGCCCTTTGAAGGGAGAGGAGGCACAGGAAATTTCTCAAGCGTTACTAACGGCCTAGGTGCAGGAAAGAAGAGAGGAACAGACGACTGGGGGAGTGGAAAAAGGGAGGCGGTTCAGCAGGAAAGGGCAGGATGTGCATGCCTGAGTATCAGAGACCATAGAAGGAGGGGAGATTTTTGCGAAAGGTCTACTTAGCTGCTGTCCAGCAGTCATCCCTGAGCTTGCCTTGATGGCAGCCTTGGAAAAAAGAAGAAGAAGCCATTGCTGGTATGTGCAAGAACTCTGATCAGGAAAAAAAAAAAAAAAGATGAAAGGCCCACCCACCTCCACCCCACTGTATTGTCACGGCAGAACACAACCATTTTAAGTAGTGCCCACCAAATTAGTAACAGTTCCTCAGAAGTGTTTCCCAAATCTATCATAGGAGGGAACGCTCCCCAAACTGAATTCTAATGGAGCCACTATTACCCTGACGCAAAAGCCAAAGCCATCACAAGGAAATTACAGACTGTCATCTCTTACAGAGACATACACAGAAAAGTCCTCAACAAAATACTTGTGAACCAAGTCTGACAACATTAAAAAAAAAAAAAAAGAAAGAAAGAAAGAAAGAAAAAAATCCCACATCATTAAGTGGGATTCAACCAAGAAAGATAAAGTGGGTTCAGTAACCAAATGAATGAAAGCCCAGGAGGTGGTATAAAGTGTCAGACCTTCAAGAATGAGGTCCTGCTTGAGTTTGATCCCCAGCATACACCCCCAAGTGATACACTAGATCTCTCTTTCTCACTAACAAATAAGTCTTTTTTAAAAAGACAGTTAATATCATTTACCAGATTAATATAAAAAAAAAGGTTTTAGAAGATCAGAGTCATCTCAAGAGCCAGAGAAAAAGCATTTGGGGCAATTCAACACCCTCCCCCATGATAAAAATGCTCAACAAACCGAGAAGAGAAGAAAATGTCCCCACCCTGATACAGGACACTTACAAGTAACCTTCAATTACCATCACACTTAATCATGGAAGACAAACATTAAAAAGAAGAAAGGATGCCCACCTTCCCCAATTTTATTCAACAAAATACACAATGTTCTACTAGGGTAGTTACATAAGAATGTAAAATAAAAGGCATTTAGGTCAGTAATGAGAAAGCAAAACTATCTAACAGAATAATAGGATCCTATATATTCTTTTAAAAAGAGAGAGAAGAATTGCATTATAAAAGTATTACAAAAAATTCAACAAAGTTTCAGAGTCCAGGGGAAAAAGTAAATGAACAAATAAAGAAACAAAGAAAGAAAGTGGATTCATCATACAGACACTGAGCCCCAGAAAAATCCCTGGTGGGAAAGGAAGGAAGGAAGGGTGGAAAGAGGGAAAGGAAAGGAGGGTGGGAATATGGAAGAAAGGGAGAAAGAAAGAGAAAGACAGAGAGAGAGATCTACATACAAAAGAATAAAGCTACACCCTGACCTACCACCAGACAAATGTATTTCAAAAAGTCAAATGAGAGCTAAAACTGAAGAATTCATAGCAAAATGCAAACGAGCACACACTCACACACACACACACACACACACGCACGCGCGCACAAATCAATCTTTGTGAACTCAGACCAGGTAACGGTTTCTTGGAATGATGCTTAAACAACAACAAAAAGAAGACCATCATCAAATTTAAAACCTTTTGTACTCCAAGGAAACCATCAAGAGTTGAAAGACAACTAACAGAGACATTTCTCGTAAATCATATGTCTGTTAAGTGATTGCATATGTAATAAATGTAAAAGCCCTTAAAACTCAATAAGGGCGGGTTAGATAGTTCAGTACTTGTTTGCCTGAGGGCTCAGGTTCAATCCCCAACAACACCATATGTCAAGAGTTAAGCAATAATCAGTCTCTCTCATGGAGAGAAAAGAAAAAGAGGAGGAGGGAGGAGAGAAATTTATGGAGCATTATCAACTAAGAATATAAAATTCAATTACCTCTGCATCAGGTTACACAGGCTCGTAAGCTGAATATGGGCCCCAGATCACATCAAATCGATGGGGGTTTAAGTTAACAATATTTATACACCTTTCCCATATTTGGGAGCTACTTTCTTCCCTGATCGAGCTTTCTCATCCTTTTTCCAGCCATGACATCATCTTCCCAGACAATAACCTGAATCCACCTGCATATCAGATGTCAGGCTCAGAAGGAAAAAACCTAGTATAGTCATAGGCCCTTTGAAATATAATTAAAATAGGCCAACTAGCTATCTACAAAACAGAGACCCCCAAATCTTCATCTGCACTATTCCAGCCTTTAGGTTCATGATTAGTCAACAATTTGTTTGGCTTTGTATGTTAACTCTTTTTTCAGCCACCAGGTTCCAGATGTTAATATGATGCCAAACAGACTTCCCTGGGCAGACTACCTCAACAATGTGTCCTGGAGCTCCAATTCCCCAGAACCCCACCCCACTAGGGAAAGAGAGAGGCAGGCTGGGAGTATGGATTGACCTGTCAGCGCCCATGTTCAGCGGGGAAGCAATTACAGAAGCCAGACCTTCCACCTTCTGCACCCCAAAATGACCCTGTGTCCATACTCCCATAGGGATAAAGAATAGGAAAGCTATCAAGGGAGGGGATGGGATATGGAGTTCTGGTGGTGGGAACTGTGTGGAGTTATACCCCTCTTATCCTATGGTTTTTGTCAAGTGTTTTTTTTTACAAATAAAAATTTTTTAAATAAATAAAAAATTCAATTACCTTCCTTCATAGTATTCACTCTCCTGTTTTAAGACTACAATCAAATTAAAAATGAACTTTAGGGGGAGTCAGGCGGTAGCACAGCAGGTTAAGCGCACGTAGCGCAAAGTGCAAGGACCAGTGTAAGGATCCCAGTTCGAGCCCCCGGCTCCCCACCTGCAAGGGAGTCGCTTCACAGGCAGTGAAGCAGGTCTGCAGGTGTCTATCTTTCTCTCCCCTCTCTGTCCTACCCTCCTCTCTCCATTTCTCTCTGTCCTATCCAACAACGAAGACATCAATAACAACAACAATAACTACAACAATAAAACAACAAGGGCAACAAAAAGAGAATAAATAAATTTTTTAAATGAATTTTAGGGGCCAGACAGTGGTGCACATGATTAAGCGCACATATTACAGTCCACAAGGACCCAGGTTCAAGCCCTCAGCCCCCACCTGCAGGGGGAAAGTTTCACGAGCTGTGAAGTAGGGCTGCAAGTGTCTCTCTGCCTCTCTTCGCTCTATTTCCCCCCTCCCCTCTCAGGTTCTCTCTGTCTCCATCCATTAACAAATAAATTGTTGTTTTTGACGGGTTAGGTTGTTTTCGCCGGGCTGGCTTCACGGGCAGGTAACAGACGACCAGGGACTCATAGTTGAGCTGTAGGCAGTATCTCTTTATTCATGCAGGACGCAGCACAATCTAAGACGAGCTAAGTTAAACTCAAAGTACAGTACAGTACAGTACTCTAAAACTCACAATGCTGTCTTTATATATACTTCCCAAGTAGGGTGGAAACAAGATGTGACGACGTAGAGAGGGTGGAGAGAAAAGTGACTGGTGAAAATCAGAGTGTGACAAAGAGGGGATCAGGGTGTGACAAGGAGGGGGGGTGGAGCAAAAACATATCATGAAACAGTGGGGATTGAACCAATGCCCTGGAGGGAGGTGCTTGTTAACAGCGGTTATATAAATAGAATAGTGTTAAGCAGGGGGGATTTAAACCAAATGAAACAGAAGGGGTCTCATGCATACCAACAATAAATAAAGACAAAATTTATGCGAAACTGAACTTTAAAAAAAAATCATTCATTGAATAAGGGATGATCTCACTCTCAGGCAGAAGTTGATAAACAAGATCAGAAGAGAAAACACAAGTAGAACCTGAACTGGAATTAGCGTATTGCACCAAAGTAAAAGACTCCAGAGTGTGTGTGGGGGGGAGAATACAGGTCGAAAAAGGATGACAGAGGACCTAGTGGGGGTTGTATTGTTACATGGAAAACTGGGAAATATTATGCATGTACAAACTATTGTATTTACTGTTGAATGTGAAACATTAATTTCCCAATAAAGAAATTTTTAAAAAATCATTCATCAGGGTCAAGAGCTCCTTCTTATGACTTTAGCCCCAGCCTTCAAGACTTCTCAGGAATTTCCCCCAGTGGACCAAAATCAAGCTGCCCCACTGTGCCCATTGGGAATTCTCAAGCCAAAGTGTCCATAAGCTTCAATATACACACACATATTTTATCATGGTAAAAATATCAATCTAGCATGACCACATATAACCACGTATGTCATAGTTCCTTTCCTGAAATTTCACACATCTCCCTGGTGTTGATACAAAGTGTATATTTTTTAGAATCAGAGGCCTAGGGGGACTAGAGAGACAGTTGCTTCCCAGAAAGCTGTACGCACACAACCCAGGTCTGAGCCATGTGGGAATGCTACAGCACCAGCAAAAGTTAGTCCAGTCTGGGAGCTACTCTCTTCCCTGATTCAGCTTTCTAACCCTATTTCCTACTCTGACACCATCTCCCCAGACAATACCTTTGGTCCACCTGCATGTTAGCTATTGAGCTCAAGCAAAAAGCAGTCAAGTGTTGGGCCCCTTGGAATATACCTAAAATAGACCTACTAGCTTTTCCCAAAATGGAGACCCCAAATCTCATCTGCTATAGTCTTGCCTTTAGGTTTCCGATTATTTAACAATTTGTTCTGCTTTATATCTTAATGCTTTTTCAGCAACAAAGTTGCAGATGCTACCGTGACACCAACTTGACTTCCCTGGGCAGAGGACCTCACTAATGTGAACCCCACCTCTCCAGAGCCCTGCCCAACTGGGGATAGAGAGAGACTGGGAGTATGGATAGACCTGTCAATATCCATGTCCAGCGGGGAAGCAATCACCTTCCACCTTCTGCACCCCTAATGACCCTGGGTCTATACTCCCAGAGGGATAAAGAATAGGAAGGCTTTCAAGGGATGGGATATGGCGCTCTGATGTTGGGAATTGTGTGGAACTGTACTCGCTTACCCTAAGGTCTTGTTAATATTTCCATTTTATAAATAATAAAAAGTTCAAGAGGTGGGGAGGAGGGAGACAGCATAATGGTTATGCAAAAGACTTTCATGCCTCCAAAGTCCCAGGTTCCACCCCCTGCATCACCACAAGTCTGAGCTGAGCAGTGCTCCGACAATCAATCCATCAATAAATGAATGTTAAAAAGCAGTGAAAATATACATGTGCAAGGCCCAGGTTCAAGTCCCTGTTCCATTACTTAACAGTTAGTAAAATGTTAACCTAGTGAGCAGTTGCTTCCTCATTCTGTAAATGGGAATCAGAATATGTATGACATGAGATAGTCACATGATAGCAACTGGAACTCAGCAAAAAGATCGGAAAAAAAAAAAAAATGCACGTACCAGTAAGATCTAACTCTCTTCACCTGAACACACGTGCTCTTCCACCATGTCCCGGCATAGTCACGTGGCCCTGCTGCGTGGCGTTTCACAGGAGTCTGGCTGCCTTATCACACCCTGCAGGCCCTTCCTTTCCACTACTGCTAGAAACTCATCAATTCTTCATGAGAAAACCACTTGTGTTTATTGAGCAGAAAATGTTCCCACAAAGTTCAAGCTCAGACTAAGAGGAAACTCATTTTATCTTATTAAAATTGCATTTCCATTTGGTCTTGCATAGCTAAAAAGAAAAACAGACTTCAACTAAAGCCATTGTAAAAAAATAAGTGATAACTAATTTACCTACCTCATTTGAGATAATGAAATCTTTCTTTAAAAACATATTAGCCAATAAGCCATTTAATAAATTGAATTGTTTTAAAACACTATAGTAATTCATTGTTCTAAAGAGGACCTCAGAGATGCCTTATAAAAAGCAGGTACACAAAGACAACTCTGCGTCAATATACACCCTAGGGAATCCTTACACAAGACACAGAGAGACAGGGTTAACAATGCTTGTGATACTAAAACGAATAAAATACTTAAAAAAAAAAAAAAGAAAAATCCAGATCTCTATTATCAACTGACAAACATTTCCATAAAATGGAAGATAAATTCACAACAAGCATGAATGAACTACAGCTACAAGAAGCAAGATAGGTACATTCTGTAAGCATAACCTCCATAGGAAAAGTAAGTTAATACGCCCGGCATGGCATTTATAAAAATGCAAAGTGGGGAGTCGGGCAGTAGCGCAGTGGATTAAGCGCACATGGCACAAAGCACAAGGACCGGAGTAAGGATCCCGGTTTGAGCCCCTGGCTCCCCACCTGCAGGGGAGTCGCTTCACAGGCGGTGAAGCAGGTCTTCAGGTGTCTATCTTCCTCTCCACATCTCTGTCTTCCCCTCCTCTCTCCATTTCTCTCTGTCCTATCCAACAACGACAACATCAATAATAACAGCAACAATAAAAACAAGGGCAACAAAAGGGAAAATAAATAAATATAATAAAATTTAAAAGTTTAAAAAAAATACAAAGTGGCATTAGATTTCATTTTTAAAGATTTTTTAAAGATATTTATTTATTTATTCCCTTTCGTTGCCCTTGTTGTTTTATTGTTGTAGTTATTACTGTTGTTGTGATTGGATAGGACAGAGAGAAATGGAGAGAGATGGGGAAGTAGAGAGGGGGAGAGAAAGATAGACACCTACAGACCTGCTTCACCACTTGTGAAGCGACTCCCCTGCAGGTGGGGAGCCGGGGGCTCAAACCAAGATCCTTTCACCAGTCCTTGGGCTTTGCGCCACATGCGCTTAACCTGCTATGCTACCACCCAACATCCCCTAAAGATTTTTTTTTTTTAGTTCATTATTTAAATTGTACAATTCCAGCACAAGCACCAGCGAACATACCAGAAGAACTGGGCACAGAAGTCCTGTGCTCTACCAGTTGAGCTATTTCACTGACCTCTAGATTTTTTGTTTGTTTTGTGTTTTGATAAATCTGTGGTCAAACTGCAAGTATGAACATCATTATCTACCAAATAAACACAAATCAAAACCATAGCTAGGTTTTAGCCAGTAGGGTGGCAAAGACTTAAAACAAGTATTGAGGGTACATAAAGCCTGAGACCCTCATCTGTTGCCATCGAACGGGAAATGGTGCGGTCCCTTTGGTAAACAGTAGGACGGTCTGCTGCAGGTCAGTTACCCTGTAACTCAGCACCTCCGCTCCCAGGCATATACCTAAGAGAAATGAAAACATAAATCCAGAAAACGAAAGCTCTTACAGTGGGGCCAGGTGGTGGCACACCTGGCTAAGCACACACGTTACCATGCGCAAGTTACCTGAGCCCCCCTCCACCTCCAGGGGGGATGCTTCAGGAGCAGTGAAGTAGGTCTGTAGGTGTCTTCTCTTTCTATTTCCTGCTCCTCTCTCCATTTCTCCCTGCCCTATCCTATTAAAAAAAAAAAAAAAAAAAAAGGCTGGGGGTTTGGATCAACCTGTCAACACCCATGTCTAGTGGAGAAGCAATTACAGAAGCCAGACCTTCTACCTTCTGCACCCCATAATGACCCTAGGTCCATGTTCCCAGAAAGATAAAGAATAGGAAATCTTCCACTGGAGGGGATGGGACATGGGACTCTGGCAGTGGGAAATGTGTGGAAGTATACCCCTCTTATCCCACAATCTTGTCGATCATTATTAAATCACTAAAAAATAAATAAATAAAAAGTGGGGAAAAAACGGTCACTAGGAGCAGTGGATTCACAGTGCTAGCACCAAGCTCCAGCGATAACTCTGGCTGTAGGAGAAAAACAAGCAAACAAACAAATCTTTTAAAGTACTATTACAAAAGTCAACATGGAAAAATCAGTCCAAATGTGAATCAACAGGATATTGCTGGGTCATCAAATGAAACAGAACAGAGACCTCAGCAAAGGTGAAGCCTGAAAATAATGATTCTAAGTGAAAGAAACTAGTAATAAAAAAAAAAAAAACATATATTTTATAATCCAATTTCCATGCGATCGATGTTCAGGATAGGCAAAACTTTAGAAACTCAAAGTAGTGTGGTGGTTGCCAGAGGCTGAGGAGGAGGGAATGACAACAGAATACTAATGAGCACAGGGTTCTCTCTGTGGTGACCAAAACCCCTAGTAACTGACTGGTGGCTGCTATGTTATAGGTGAATGTTCTGGAAATGCTGAATCGTCAATGAGCAGACGAGTTGTGAGGTATGTGAATAGTGTCACTTTAAAGGCGCAGGCAGGGAGAGAACTCGGTCTGTTAGAGCATCAGCTCACTTTGCAGAGAACCCAGAGGCCGCGGGTTCAGTCCCAGGCACTATCTTATAGCAGAGCTCTGGTCCTCTCATGCATTTTCTCTCCTCTTACTCATTCTCTCCCTCTCAAATAAATAAATAAGTATGGGCAGGGGTAGATAACATAACGGTTATGCTAAGAGACTCACATGCCTGAGGCTCCAAAGTCCCAGGTTCAGTCTCTCACACCAGCATAAGCCAGAGTTGAGCGGTGCTCGGGGGGGGGGGGGGGGGGGGGGGGGAGACAAGGCCGCTGTGTCACAGGGGGGCTGGGCAGCGAACAAGGCATCACTGTACCCAGACGGCCACCATACATGTAATGACCCTTTAAAACAGGTCAAGTTCGCTCCTCCAGCCCTTAAGGACAAAAAGGTCTATAATGCTACCACAAGGGAACAAACACTTCCAGTGTCCTTCATGTGAAAATGTCAGAAATGCAATCATCCCCCACACATACACGCTGAGAAAATGACACTTTGGGACAACAGTGGGGTCCGCTGTGTGGACATTCTGATGGCCACACCATCAAGCAGCCAGCAAGGACTCTCAGCCTGCAGAGTAAACAAAGGGTTATGGCTTGGGCACAAAAGAGGCTCACACCCAGAGAAGAGGGTGGCAGAGCAGGGAGAGGGGCAGGGAGAGCGTCCAGAATGGCACCCTGTGACAACCTGACCCCAAGCTCTTCTGCAAAAGGAACAGAGAGGCTCCACTAAATAGCATTAGCAGGAAGGGAGATAACCAAGAAGAGGGTGGAACCAGAGTTCAGCCAACAGCGGGGAGGGAAGCATCCAACCAGCGCATGTGGCGAAGGCAAGAGGACAGGTGGAAAACACCCACAAGAAGGGACGGCCCAGGACAGCAGTGCCACAGCCTCAGGACTCCAACCAGGCTGCCTTTACAAGGGAGGTCAAGGGCCAGGAAGATAGTGCCATGGGTACCAGAACAGGCAGTGCCTGGCTCTCAGTCCCCAGTTCAGTCCCTGGAACTATCATATGCCAGAGCTGAGCAGTGCTGTGGTTGGCTTCTCTCTCCTCCCTTCCCCTCCCTTCCCTCCCTCCCTCCCTCCCTCCCTTCCCCCCTCTCCTCCACTCTCTCCTCTCCCTTTCCCTCTCCCTGTCTTTCTCCACATCTCCACCTCTCTCTCTCTCTCTTTCTCTCTCTCCATCTCTTCAAAATAAATATTTAAAAAGTGAAACAATGTAGATAGGAAATGTCTTGTGATTTTCTTTCTGTTTTGTTTTGTTTTAAACTATTCAAACCCCAAGACTTTCTCTGGGTCAAATACGTGTAGATAGCCAAGCTCTCCAACCCAGACTTCCCTTGGAGACCAAACAGAATGAAGCAATGGAGTCTGAAAGGGTCACTAATCTACTGGAATATGTCTCCTTGGACATTCAGCAGAAACTTACTGAGTGTCCGCTCCAAGCAAGACTCTGCCTGGGTGTTGGGGTGGACAGGCCTGCCCTCAGCAGGATGCAACATTAGCACACAGGTGAGAGAAGAAAGATGGACACAGCATCACAGAGCAGCATGAGTACTCTAGATTTGGACAGTAAAAGGTCATTCTCCCCTGCATATCATGGCAGATTTGTTTGTCCTTTGAACTTTGACCTTCCACACCAAGGTGCCAACTTTGAAAATGAAGCTGACTGTCAAGATCAGAATAGCTTTTTTTTTTTCTTCTTCTTCTTCTTCAAAGTAAGGTTAAACAGCAGTGGGTGAAAATAGCAACGACTGACTGGAGAGTGAGGGAAAGTAAAAGTGTGGAAAAGAAATAAATCCAGCCTCAGTGTCCTAAGCATCATAAAATAAATGGAAAATTATATTACCACATTTACGATTAAATGCTTCCCTGTATTTCAGATATACGAAGTAAGCAGGCAAATCATGGAGTCGGCTCCAGTTTATAGCTCACCAAATCCCTCCTCCAAGCACCATCATTACTCAGTGCCTCCTCTGGGCTCAACAGCAGTCTTCTGAAATACGAACTAAATTAGCAACTGATTTACCATTAGACTCCTTCTAACGCACAGTGATGCTTTCTGGGTTTATAAAATAGGTTCAGAAGAAGAAAGTTTTCCAGGGAAATTAACTTTAGAGGGATTCAGAGGAAAATGCATGAAATGCCAGTATTACAACAGTAAACAAGTGGCCCAGTGGTGCAGTGGCTAGAACACGAATCTTAAAAACATGAGGTCAATACCCATGTTCAGCAGGGAAGCAATTACAGAAGCCAGACCTCCCACCTTCTGCACCCCACAATGACCCTGGGTCCATACTCCCAGAGGGTTAAAGAATAGGAAAGTTATCAGGGGAGGGGAGGGGATAGGGAGTTCTGGTGGTGGGAATTGTGTGGAGTTGTAACCCTCTTGTCCTATGGTTTTGTCAGTGTTTCCTTTTCATAAAATAAAATAAAATAAAATAAAATAAAATAAAATAAAAAGCATGAAGTCTCCAGTTCAATCCCCAACATCACATATGCCACAGTGGTGCTGTTAATCTCTCTCCCTCTCTCTCTCTCTCTCAACCTCAGGTTCTCTCTCAGGTCCCCTCTCAAGTCCTCTCTCTCTCTCTTTCTCTCTCAGGTTCTATCTTTTCTGTCTTTCTCTGTCAGCTAATAAATAAGTCTTTAAAAAACAAAGTAAACAGGGAGTCGGGCGGTAGCGCAGTGGGTTAAGCACACATGACGCAAAGCTCAAGGACTGGCATAAGGATCCTGGTTCAAGCCCCCAGCTCCCCACCTGCAGGGGAGTCGCTTCACAAGCGGTGAAGCAGGTCTGCAGGTGTCTATCTTTCTCTCCCCCTCTGTCTTCCCCTCCTCTCTCCATTTCTCTCTGTCCTATCCAACAATGACAACAATAATAACTACAACAATAAAAACAAGAACAAAAGGGAATAAATAAATAATTTTTAAGTAAACAATTCCACCATCCCCTCTGCCCACGATATAATCTGAGCCCCTGACCCTCACTAGTGAGTTGACTGCAAAAGCATGGCCCCAATGGACCGAAGCCAGAGGAGTCTCCAGTTCCCACCCAACCACTCCAGCTGGCAGTAAGACTCGCCCTGTCCCGCAAGCTCTAAGCAAAGTGTTCCCAAGGGGGCATGGGCTCCCTGAAAAAGGGACTCCAGAACCCAGCAGGGGCTTGAACCTTCACCAAGCCACACAGCAAGATACAGTATTCAACATGACACCTGGCACAGGAAGGTTTTTCTTTCTTGAGGGGTGGGTGAAGGGGAAGGAGAGGGGTTAGTTATCTCTAGGGTTTCACAATCCACGCTGACTTTTTCAGAGAGAGATAGACAGAGAGAGAGGGAGAGAAACCATAGCAGCGAAGTTGTCAACACTATGGGGGCTGGGTTCTAATTGGGGAGGAGCCCACAGCAAAGCAGCACGCTATCCATGTGAGCTATTTTTCTGGCCCTCCTGAGTGTTTCCTGAATGAATGGCTTGTCTCATTCCCCTGGTCCGATGACTAAGGGTGGCCTGTGGGATTAACAGCCAAGCCTCCGGGGCTCCGAACAAAGCAGCTTTGGTGACACTGAGTTGCCTTCTGCTTCAGCAGGCCCCCAGGACCCCCACAGCCTCCCCACCTTCAACCTGGGCCATCATGCCACCATCCCACCCACAAGCACCATGCTTCACACACCCCAGCTGCTGCACACCCTCTGCTGGCAGCACTGCTGGGCAGGGCAATGCTGAAATAGCAAGCAGGACTCCACGCTGAAAGGCTGGCTGTGTTCTCTCAGCCAGTGGGCTCACAGTTCATCTTGGCATTTACAGTGTGGCAATAATGAATAATGCAGAGAATAATGGGGCTACAGCAGATGAGTGAGTCGGGGCCCAAGAAGAAGCAGGCCCCAGATGGTCAGAGATGGGAGCTTGCTTATCTGTTCCTGAGCCTTCGAAGAATGCTAGAAGCCCTGCAGAGCTTACCACCTCTGTCACCACCAATGAGGTGCAAGCCCCCATCGTCCCTCATCTGGATGGTTCCAACAGCCTCTTCCTGGGTCTCCCTCACTCTTCAGTAAAGCAGCTAAAACAATCCTGTTAAATTCAAGGCATGTCTCACCATGCCTCTGCTCACACTGGGCTGTGACCCCAAGTCATCCCGATCTCTCCTGCCCCTCACGCCCAGGCCTCTCTTACTCCCTCAGCTGTAGCCACCATGTGCCTTTGATACAGAATTTCCAAAATTTTAGTCTCAGAATATGTGCTTATAATATGACTGTGGTGTGTTTGTAAGAAGGCCTCAACACAGAACACAATAACTGAGAAGAAAGACAGTAGGTGCAGAAACTTTGAGACAGACAGGTGGCTGTGTAAAAGTGGAAGGTCAAAGTCAGTGAAAACAAAATTGAGACGATGAAGGTTAGGCTGAACCTTTACTGAAAAGGCCCCAACTCAGAGCAGAGGGCCAAAAAAGTCAGATGTCGATATATATATATATATATGACTATGCCAACTTGATAGTCACCAAGGTTACTGCCATATTTAGTCTTTAATCGCATGTCACATCAGCTTCTGGGTAGCTTCTGCCTTCCTAAAAGGTACACCCCCTCCAAGTGGTCCATCTTATACTGAGGCTAAACTTTCTCAAACACAGCTATGCAAGAAAGATAACCAGTAACCTTAACAGTAACTAAGACAACCAGAGCCTGGACAATGGGTCCAAGTCCCACCCCTTAACTTGCAGCCTCTGCTTCTGTAATGACACTTTTTGCTCTCAAGCCGGCACCCCCTATATAAGCTTGTACCATTCCTTTGTTCGAGGCCAGAGTTCTCAGAGAGATCTGAACTCTTGGCCCATGTGTAAATAAACTTCCTTTCTCCCTTCACCCACCTCGGCTCCATTCTTGTTGATTTACAGCAGTTCCTTAACACCTTTGACCTTTGCAGGCACACCAGTGTGGCCCCTGAGCCAGGGTCTTTGCACGCGCTGACCCCGCAGCAGAGACCATTTACCTTGCCACCCCAGGAGACCTGTCCCCTCCTCCTGCTAACCTTACTATCTATCACATGCTTTATCAGTCTCCACAGCAACTACGATGCTCTGACAGTTAATGTGCTACCTCGCTTGTTTGTCTTAACCTTGCCCACTCCACCCTGTGCTTGAGGAACACAAGGGTTTCGGCCAGTTTTACTCACTGACACATCTCTACCACCTGGAGCCACAGTACGGAGAAAAGAAATATGCTGAAATAAACCATCAAACGGTCAAAACCTAATCCTAAGAGGCCTCTTTTCTCATCAAAGAGCAAAGAGCTGGGCCAATCAGATATCCTGTTGTCATCATCACAGCCACTCAGACCTAAGGCAACTCCCTCAAATTACCAGTGCCACCCCACAGTGATATGATCTGGTGAAGGAAAGTCACACAGGACAGCCCAACTCCCAGTTGCAGGTCTTTCACCAAACCACACAAGCTGTCATAACCAGAAAAAATCTCTAAGAAAACAACAGCTAAATATGATACCTAAGGCCCAACGTGTGCCAAGAACAGTGAGTCTTCTGTCAAGACTGCCTGTCAGGCACTGTGGACCAAACCACCTACTGGAGGTCAATCTGCCTGCAACGATCAGCACTAGCAGGGCAAAGAGGAGCAAAGTGTGCCCGCTCCCCAGCCCCAAACCGGTAGAACTCACTGCCTGCTGAAGAGCACAAGCACACAAGCACAGCACTGAGTCTGACGCGCGCACAAACACTTGAGTCCAGGTGTCGTGAAAGCAGACAAGGCCCTAACTATAAGTCTTTTGTTTATTATTCTGTTTATTTATCTATTTACTGGATAGAGACAGAAAGAAACTGAGAGGGGAGAGAGAGAGAGAAAGAGGGAGAGGGAGATGAAGAGAGAGGGAGAGAGAGAGACCTGTAGCACAGCTTCACTATTAGTAAAGCTTCTGCCCTGCAAGTGAGAACCAGGGGGCTTGAACCAGGGTCTTTGTGCATGGTAGCATGTGCACTCATCTAGGTGCACCAACACCTGTTCTCTTCTACTGGAATTTTAGAAGTATGGGGCAAGGGTAGATAGCATAATGGTTATGCAAAGAGACTCTCATGCTTGAGGTTCTAAAGTCCCAGGTTCAATCCCTCACACCACCATAAACCAGAGCTGATCAGTGCACTGGTTAAAAAAAATATATAATAAAATAAATAAAAAATTTTAAATGAATGAATGAATGAGTAGGTTGGAGTGGAAGCAGCAGTATCATGCATGCACAAGGCCCCAATGTCACATATGTGCGATGCGTGTGAGTGTGTGCGCACACACACAAGAACTTGGACATCATGCAAACACTGCAGCATTTCAGGAGGGCTTTAAGTCAAGTCTACCTCAGTAAGTGTCGTCTGGAAGACAAGAAGTGTTATGTGAGCTGAAGCACTTGTGGAGCACCAGGGCTAGTGTCTGGCAGGCTGAGAGAGCCTCTGCCAACACTGGCAGAAAGAACTGGCAGAGTGGGGCCTGTTCGTGATTGAGGGCTGTTCCATATAAAGGCTCCACTATGCTTCTATGTCTTGTGAGGGGTGTATTCTTTGACCTTTGAGGTTTTTCTGGCTTGAGGTCCACCCATAAGCACAAGAATTAGATAATCATGGAGCTGCTTGAAGGGTAACTTGTTTGCTTGCTTATTTTTAGCCAGAGCCCTGCTCAGTCTTGGTACAAGGTGGTGCCTGGGACCTCCAAGTCAAGAATGAAAGTATTTTTGCACAACCATTATGCTGCCTCCTGGTTCCTCTTGGAACCAGACCAGAAAGAGGGCTGACAACGGCACAAGGATGCCACTTGGAACTCTGCTAGCACTGCTTTTCTGCAGGTGAAGAGAGTATGAGGCTCATGATCAACACAGCAAGGTCTCTATCTCTATCTCTCTCATTAAAGGAAAACAAATTAAATATATATTAAAAGATATGGGAGTCGGACAGTAGCACAGCAGGTTAAGTGCACATAGCACAAAGCTCAAGGACCGGCATTAAGGATCCCAGTTCCAACCCCCAGCTTCCCACCTGCAATAAGGTCACTTCACAAGTGGTAAAGCAGGTCTGCAGGTGTCTATCTTTCTCTCCTCCTCTCTGTCTTCCCTTCCTCTCTCCATTTCTCTGTCCTATCCAGCAACAATGACATCAATAACAACAACAATGAGGGCAACAAAAGGGAATAAATAAGTAAATAAGTAAAACATTTAAAATATATACATAAAGATGGATACTTGAGATGTACCTGCTATAGGTGTGAGTGCAGGACAAGCCAAACTCAGGTCCTCCCAGAAGGTCCTCAATCATCCTCAGACAGTCATCTGAATAAATATCTGTGGCAACTGAGTTCTGACAATGTTAAATGGTTAGGAACAATAATGTGTTATATAAATAATAAATACTAGTCTTTAATGTGGGATTATGTGAAAGCATGGTAGAGCATAGGGGAACTCCCCCATCCTTGAGAAGGAGGTCTGTCAGTCTCTCCCTTTTGAGGATAAAGCTTGGAGGGAAACACTTTTCTGACTCAGTTTCCCCTTGTCAGTACTCCCAGGCTTCACAGAAGCCTGCAACCTCTCACACTTAACTCATTCCTCTGCTGCAGACCAAATGGCTGCCAGCTTGAAAGTTCACTTCAAGTTCACTATGTTCTCTATAAATTCACCATCTTTTGATCACATACAAAGTATACACTTCATCACTGCCTTGCCAGTAACTTAACAGTGAGACCCCCACACCTCACTGCCCGGATTCTTTGATCACCGTGATTTACATCAAACTCTGCCCTTCTCTGCTTTATCTCACTCTACTGGTTGAACCACCATGTTTTTCTTAATACCTTTAGATAGTTAACATCTCTTGCTTCATGGAAACTAATTGCCTTGACTTTTTGGTATCTCATCAATTCTCATCATTCCTAGCCCTCCCCACCATAGGGGTACTGACCTTTTAAAAACCTATGATTACTGACATAAGTGAAAAATGTTCTTTGTTCCACTTGCTATATAGGCTTGTCCTTCTCAGAATAAAATTGGAAGTTCATACCTGAATTTCTCCTGGCTGTTCTTTCTGCATCACGCGATCACTAGAATCGGTGACGGGAAAGCCAGAAGCTACCTCAGTTGTGAGGCCACCCACGTGAGCACCAGCACTTTACGGCCAAAAAAAAAAAGATGGATATGGGGACATCCTGAAATCATGTAAAAATCAAACAAAGCAGGGAGGCTGCTGAGGGTTGGGGCCAGGCACATCCAGGGCACCCAGTGGTTTTGTTTGTTTATTTTTCCCCAGATAGAGCGTAAGAGACAAGGAAGAGAGACTGCTCACTGCTCATGAAGCTTCTCCGAGGCTATTCCCACATGGTGGCTGGGGACTTGAACCTAGGTCCTCACACACAGTTGTGTTCACTCTACAAGGGAGCGGTCTCTGCCTCCTCACACCTTGACTAGATTTTTAATTACACCCATGTGCGTCCACTGAAGAAATGAAGTCTGGGAACCCAAGGCCTCCCTTGATTGGTCAACACTTTGAAGAGCTTTCCACCAATCAGAATTGCACTGACTGGCTCATTTGCATAATAACCACCCACCTCTTCCTCTGCCTGTATAAGAGTGTTTCTAGGAGATTAGGTGGACACACAACTCAAGATTTGCTGTTCCAGGAACTGTGTGCAGCTCTGTGAACACTGAGCTCTGAAAACATGACAGCTGAACTGCCCAGGCTGCAAAGTTCAAGCTGTAACATGGTTGTTGTCACTCAATCACATTGAAGTTCCAGTCACCAGTTCTTGGCAACACTTGCCAACACCTGCCTGGGCACCCTGGCTACTACAGTCTGAATGAGCTGTGCCCAGCTACCTCCCTGACAGCACAAGGATGCGATGGTGAGGACTCCTGGGTCAAATGTCCTGCTCTTCAGCCAAGGTTCATACCTTTACTTGTGACCATCTTTTGTGTTTTTCTCATTTTTGCTTTGTTGACAGCTTTCCTCTCTCGAGGAAAGTGTTTCCGCCTCCATTGTCTTTGTGGGCAGTCTGGGCTTCAGTTTTGCCATCTGTTCTATGGCAGTAAGAACTGCTGGGAATTGTGCAGATGCAGTCACATCTGCCATGTTGTCCCCTCAGGCTACTGCTAGTTCCCACGAGAGTTGGGACATTCTCGGAGTGCCTGTTTCGCCATGTTGTGCCCTCAGGGCATTGTCTATTTCCCCCCCAATATTTGGAGTGCTTTGGTCACTCCTCCCCCTTCCCATTCTCATGAGAGTTATTATCCTATCCTGGAGTGCTATGGTTACTCCTCCCCCTTCCCATTCTCGTGAAAGCTGCTCCTATAAAAGCCCTTCTTCTTCCGCACCTCTCTCTCTTGCCAGCGCTTCACTTCGGTGTACAGACGCAGGAAAGGTTACTGCGTGAGGCGGCCATTTTAGCTACTTCCACGTGGCCCAACCTGCTTCTCTAGCACCCAACTCTGAGGTGCCAGCGAAAATAAAGATTTGTGTTCCCTCTTCGCTCCAGACCTCCTCTCTCTCTTCTCCACGGCACACAACAAAGAACTTTGGGTTAAAGGTTCTCAAAATCTGAGTTGAAGGCCTTGGTGAGTTCTCTAAAGTTTCATCTCTAACAACCAGTAAGACACTTGGGTTTAGGAAGATGGGTAATTCTTGCTCAGAGAGGGCTGGGAATAGCAATTCTGCCCACTGACACAAGTGCGGGCTTTCTGGTTAACATCTGTGGATCTTCTGCATGCAAATTCCACGTAAATCTCCTAATAGAAAGTTTCATAAACTTTCAAGCTTTTATTAAAAACAAATCCAAACTTTTCGAGTTAATAATCTAAGATAATTATAAGTACATAAAAGCCAGCTGAAGTATGCTGTTTCAAAAAAAAAAAAATGGGTCCTTCCTCATAGTTAACAGACCTGCAACTTCATCCGATCTGCATTTATTAATCAAATAAGCTCATGTTACCTCTTCTACAAAAATTTATCCACAGGACAAAAAGGTTATACATCTAAGACTGTTGAATGGCATTAGGGGGTCTAGGAGATGATTCAGCAGGTAAATTTCTTCTCTTCCACCCCAGATTCAATCCTAGGCACCACATGGGAGTAGCATGAATAGTGGAACAGTGCTATAGTGTCTGTGGCTTTCTTTAGAAAACTGGGCTAGAGAGGTAGCACCAAGTTCTGTGTCTTTGTTCAAAAAGAAAAGGAGGGATTCGGGCGGTAGCGCAGCAGGTCAAGCACACGTGGTGCAAAGCACCAAGGACCAGTGTAAGGATCCCGGTTTGAGCCCCCGGCTCCCCACCTACAGGGGCGTCAATTCACAGGCAGTGAAGCAGGTCTGCAGGTGTCTACCTTTCTCTCCCCCTCTCTGTCTTCCCCTCTCTCCATTTCTCTCTGTTCTATATAACAACAACATCAATAACAAAACAATAATAACTACAACAACAATAAAAAAACAAGGGCAACAAAAGGGAAAATAAATAAATAATATTTTAAAAAAGAAAAGGAGAGATACGCCAGCACAGAAGTTTCCCCCTAATGCCATGGGGGCTGGAAGTAGAACCTAGAAAGCAGGCACTTCTCAGGTGAGCTGTCTTGCTGGCCTTCATGATTTTCAGAATACATGCCTCCTCAAGAGACAAGTTAGTGACACATATTTCTATTACTTCCAAATATTTTTTTTATGCTTCGAAAAGCAATGAACTTAGCACCTTGTGCTTGGGTGATACTGCAGAGTGATCTCCCAGGACCATTTTTTCATGTTTTGCCTGAGAGGGAGAGGAGAGGGAGCATGAGAGACACCATAGCACCTTTCCACCATGCATGGAACTCTGGAACTCCCCCTGTACTGATCATGGTGCCAGGCTTATCTAGCTGGGCTAGAATCCAGTACCTTACTGGTAGTGAGGAACACATTCTATCCAGATTACTCTCTCAGCCTCACTTCCCAATTTCTCTCTCTCTGTCTGTCTCTCTCTCTGTGTGTCTCTCTCTGTGTGTCTCTCTGTCTCTCTCTCTCTCTTTAACCAGAGTGGTAAAGTGCCAACAATCCCCTCCCAAAAAAAAATCACAAATTTTCTAATCTGAAAGATGCTGATCTGACAGGTCACAGTTGTTTCTTGGTTTTCAATTAGGAAGTCAAGGTTTTCAGATTCTAGGTTGCAAAGATCCAGCTACCCATCAGTCGGAAGGAAGGTTTCGGGCTGAGATTGTCAAAATTGTCCTTCCTGTTTTTAAACTGGAAATCAGCTCTTTGTCTCTATGTCACAAGTTCCTTTGCTTTTTTTTTTTTTTTCAAGGCCAGTTTTTGTTTTATTTTTTTACCAGAGCACTGCTCTGCTCTGACTTATGGTGGTGCTAGGGGATTGAACTGGGGACCTTCAGTGCCTCAGACTTGAGAGTCTGTTTGTATAACCAACGTGCTATCTCCCCAGCCCCATACTGAGTTCCTTTCACAAGCTCAAGTTTAAGTTTATTTTAAAAATGACAGTGTACATTTTGGGTCTAGGACCTTGCAAGGATATTTATCACAGATTCTAGCAAAAATGTCCCTTCTCTTTCACAAGGGTCACAAAAATGAAATTTTGTAACTGTTATTTAATGGCAACTGGTTTTTTAAATATTTATTTATTAACATGAAAGAGTTGTCTGGGATACACAAAGCTGAGGATCATACTTGGGACTTAATGCTTAAGAGTTCAACAGCTGGGAGTCAGGCACTAGTGCAGAGGTTTAAGCGCACGTGGTGCAAAGCACAAGGACTAGCCTAAGGATCCCGGTTCAAGCCCCCGCTCCCCACCTGCAGGGAAGTCCCTTCACAGGCAGTGAAGCAGGTCTGCAGGTGTTTGTCTTTCCCCCTCTCTGTCTGCCCCCTCTTCTCTCCATTTCTCTCTGTCCTGTCCAACAATGACGACAGCAATAACAACAATAATAATAACTACAACAACAATAAAAAGACAACAAGGGCAACAAAAGGGAAAATAAATTAAAATTTTTTTAATTAAAAAAAAAAAAAGAGTTCAACAGCTTATCCACGGCACCACTTCCTAGGCTGTGACAATTCATTTTTAAAATCCTTTTTATTTCTCAATAATTACAGGTTCCTAGGGAGTTTAAAGGTAGTGCAGAGAGACCCTGTGCAGCCTTCCGCAAGTTTCTCCAGCAGGTAGCTTGAAACAATCACAGGACGGCTATCAAAAGATGGAAATCACTTGGTGAGCCTGCTTTTCTTTCAATACAAATTTGTCATTCAAATTTCTTTTGAAGCATTATACCTTTGCTACCAACAGCAATAAAGCCATTCCTCCAGACCCAAAGCCTCCCCAGGAATTGTGTTGGCCTCCTCACGTACTGCAATGAGAGAATCAGCTCAAGCCCAAGACTAGTTTTAGTGAGCTGCAAGAGGTCGAAGCGCTGGGTGCGAGCCCAGAGAATGGAAGAGATAAGACGCTAAAATCTAACCTATCGGATGATGGATTCATTTCCAGATACAACAATTGGGAAAGTGAAGTGCACAATGAAACAGTCTTAAAATGGGCCGAGACAACATTAGCGTTCCAGAAACCTGCTCTAAAAGTATCCCATGGCATTCCATAAAGTTTTGCTTTGTTTTCTTTAGAGTTATACAAGTATGAGTCAGAAAGCAGCTGAGTTTATGAAGGGCACAGGGAGGGAGGGAGTTTGTCTGCATAAATTGTTGATCATTGTTTTTTAAAGATTTATTTATTAATGAGAGAGAACCAAAGCATCACTCTGGCCTATTTGATGTCATTATTTTAACTTGTAGGTTTCAGTACTTATACAGAAACACCTATATAGTATAGACTAACTGGAAATAGTTTGTAGTTCCCAATCCAACTAGTCAATACACAAAGTATTAGAATAGAGGATTAAAACAATTCTGTGAATAATAAGAACTTTCTATTTCCACCCAAAACTTACTGTTTTCTTCCAACAATTACCTGAAGTCTCAGCTTGTTTATTAAAAAAGAAAGAAAGGAAATGAGATGAAAAGAAATGGAGTTTTTAAGGGTCAGACTTCTTTCTAGTTATCATTAAAAAAAAAATTAAACCAAGACCCATAAGATAACTCATCTGTGAGGGTTTCTACCTTGCCATGAGGGAGACCCAGGCTGGAACCCAGTCCCCATCTCACTGGGGGAAACTTTAGTGGTGTGGTATTTTTCTCTCTCCCCATTTTTCTGTCTCAATCTGGAAAAGTCAGCCCAAAGGACAAGAACCAACAGGAAAATTAAAAGAAAGAAATTCAAGCCGATGTAAATAATACAGAAACAACTATAGACAAACAAAATGGAAAAACTATTCAGAGAAGATACAAAAAGTTGAAAATGTGTTTTTGTTTACGGACAAGAGAATTTTTCTAAAGATGTGAAGGTGGTTATTTTGGAATAAGAAAAAGAGAAAAAAACATAAAATGGAAAAGGTCTGAGAGCTGCAGATAGCAGCTGTGTATGGTTAATAAAGGTACGTTATAATAAATTTGTTTTAAGGGCTTTAAAGGTGAACTACAGTATGGACAAAGTTATCTGCTTTTGATAGGCTCTTGTGAAAGGTTCCCCTTGTCTTTTAGATATTCTACTTTGATAGCACTATCACATTATCATCAACGTAATGTAATTCCATCTGCTCTGTCATTTTTATTATCAGAGCATTTATTACTTGAGTAAAGCTAGTTTTCATTATTTCAAAAGAGCTGTTTTCATCTCCAAGTACTTATGTTGTTTATTTTTCAGTGTCAGGGGAAAAAAACCCAGGGTCTCTCATATACATGATACCACTAAGTCACCTCCCCACTACCCTTTTTTTTTTTTTTGCCTCCAGGGTTATTGCTGGGACTCAGTGCCTGCACTATGAATCCACTGCTCCTGGAGGCCATTTTTCTCATTTTGTTGCCCTTATTATTATTGTTGTTACTGCTGTTGTTGTTGTTGGATATAACAGAGAGAAATCAAGAGAGAAGGGGACGACAGAGAGGGAGAAAAAGACACCTGCAGACCTGCTTCACAGCTTGTGAAGAGGACCCCCATCCCCGCAGGTGAGGAGCTGGGGGCTCGAACCAGGATCCTTACACCAGTCCTTGGGCTTTGTGCCATGTGTACTTAATCTGCTGCACTACCGCCCCCACACCCCAATCTTTTTTTAAAGATTTCATATGAGATAGTTTCACTGGAAAGAGGGGGAAGGGGGTGGAGAGAGAGAGAGAGAGAGAAGTCAAAGTACCACACCACTACTGTGTTCTACCAGCTGAGCTATTTCTCTGACTGCCTGGCCCAATCTGTATTCCATATTTGGAGGGAAATCAAAACACCACACTATCATCCATAAAGTTCCACCCATTTTTTTTTTTTTTTACACTTGGTTCACTCCCATAGAATCCTGATCCCAGGAATCAAGCTCTCAACCTCAAGCATGGAAGCTGTGTAGCCTACCCACCACTGAGTCACTTTCCTGGCTCCAACCATGTAAGTTTCTGTATTAGCTTTGAAATCTTTTGGTGCCACTTTGGTTAAGTGGACAATGAAGAATTGCTCTACAATCTGTCAGTCCTTCTTTGGTCAGATATCCTTTCTGATACTCTTGAGAGAATATCCAAAATAAAATTCATAAGTTTGTTGTCTTAGTAACTCTCAAGTACTTCCAGAAGATGCCCTGGAACCATATTCTCCAGGGATTTGGTCTCTCTCCTAGTGCAAGACAAATGTTAAATTCATTAGGTTTACTTGGTATATTAGATTGAATAGGAGTCCCCGTCCAGGAGGTGGCAAAGCAGGCAGAGCACTGGCGCTGGATGCATGAGGTTCTGAGTTCAATCCCTGGTACAGAATGTGCCAGCATTGTTCTGGCACATGTTCTTACTCTCATTAACATTCTCTCTCTCCCTTGCAATAAACAAATCTTTAAAAAATTAAAATACTGCAGGTGGGGAGGTGACTCAGGAACACAGCGTTGGTATTGCCTGCATAAAGTCTTTGAGTTCAAGCCCTGGCCAGAGTGTTGCTCTGGTTCTAGCTCTTTCACATAAACCTATGCTGGGGGAGCAGTAGGGCTGAGAGGTTGGGCCACTGCATTGCCGTACACATGCAGCCCTGAGTCAAACCATGACACCACATGGAATTGTCACTGCACCAGTGAAAACTCTGGTGTTGTGGTATCTGTCCCTCTCTGTATGTCTCTCTCTGAATGAAATACTCAGTCTTGGAGCAGTGAAAAAAAATCACACATGTATGAGGCTCCTGCTAGCCAAAAAAACTTAGTGGGCACAACATCAGAGCTACCCCCAATGCCTTGTGGTACCAGGACCTGAACCTGAGCTGTGTAGCAGCAAGGCTGGCACCCCAACCAGTGAACCATTCTCCAGTTCCTTATGTGTTGAGTTTCAACATACATACTATAATACTGAAACTGCAAAGCTCAAACTGTATTGCAGTTGCTATAACTCTGATAGATCTTGGTTTCTCAGTTAAGCAGTCAGCAGTCCTAAGGGTTACTCACTGCTGTGACGTCACACAGTAGCTCTATAATTCTCATTTGCTTATTCACAATTAGACTTTAGACTGAGAAGGAAGCAAAACCTCAAGGCCTTATAGCAAAACACAAAAGTTTACTGTTACTTGGCTCTTTTTCCCTGGAGTCTATTTCCTATAGCATTTTCCCCTTGTCATCAAGAGGGACTACTCCTTACCATTCCAGAGCTTTCACATCACAATGGACCCTGGGAATGGTTTTGATGTAAGCTCTTAGCACAATCTTGTTGGGTAAAAATAGGATCTCCAGCCAACACTGGGATGCCCCTTCCCAGTCCCAAAGCCACTGTGCCTGAGAAGTCAGTAACTCACTCCTAACTGCTAGGCAACTCTGTAAATTAAGTGTTTCTTTTTCTCTTTTTTTAAGGAGAGAGCATTGGGCTGGCATATGATGTGCAATGCCAGGGACAGAACTCAGGACACCAAGCCTGCAAATCTGTGCATCAAGCTGCACCACCTCCCAGACTGTAGGAAATTAAGCATTTCTGATCCGGCATGGTGAACTGCAAAGTCTGCAGTTCTCTCACTAGAACAACAGTATTTATTATGCAACGATTATGAATAAGCTGTGTTCGTGAATTCTTCTTGGAGTCATTTCAGTAGCACAATTCTTTTCGTAAATAATTTTTTTAAAGATTTTATTTATTTATGAGAAAGATAGGAGGAGAGAGAAAGAACAAGACATCACTCTGGTGCATGCCCTGCCGGGGATCAAACTTGGGACCTCATGCTTGAGAGTCCAAAGCTTTACCACTGTGCCACCTCCCGGACCACTATAAAGAATGTTTTAATATTTTTATGTATTTATTATTGGATAGAGATAGAGAGAAATTGAAAGGGGGAGACAGAGAGGGAAAAGAGACAGAGAGACACCTGCAGCCCTGCTTCAACACTCCTGAAGCTTTCCTGCAGGTGGGGACCAGGAGCTTGAACCTCGGTCCTTGAGCACTATAATGTGTGCATTTAACCAGGTGCACCACCACCTGGTCCCTACAATTCTTAATTATCAGTATTTCAGGACGTTAGAGACAAAAAAAAAAAAAAAAAACTTGGAAATCTTGTAATTTATCGCTAATCTGCTACCAAAAGTAAACTTTATCCTAAATATTACTCATGAAATGTTACCAAGTTGCCTAGAGCCCGGGGTGCGAGTGACTAGTCAATCAGATGAGGACTTTGGAGTTGTAAAGCCTCCACGGTGCACCCAGGTCACTGCTGGCATTTCATTTCTACTTGTTTCCCCTTAACTTGCTTGCCACCGCTCACTGAAAGCAGCAGTTGGTTTTGAAGCCGGAATGTGGAAATTCACAAGTTTCAAATCCGCTCCCTGCTCAAGGCAAAAGCTGCAGCCCCACAAGAGAAACAAGGAGGCCAATCAAGTGGGTCACCACCACACCTCCTGCAGAAACCGATCACCCTGCCAGCCAAGCCCAGTCAGTCCCCAAACTCCACCAGCACAGTCGGTGCCTTCCTGCTCCCCCAGGGAGTCAAGAAATTGTGCGGGAAGGTCAGGATAAAACTGACAGCAGCTATTCCTCCTGTCACCCCCCAGATCACACGTTCCGACCCCAACACCGCTCACACACCCCTTGCTCCGCCCCCAGGCCACCCAGCCCCGGACCTCTGATTCCACCCGCAGCCTTGTCCACCTCACATACCTGACCTCTGACCCCTGACCCAACCCTGGCCCACCCCCCACGTCACACCCACCTGCCAGGGACCTTGCTGTTGCTGCGCTTCCAGAACTGCTTCCTGGCCCCGTCGCTGGCCATGGCCCCTCCTCATCCCTCAGACCCGCAGCTCCGACGCCCTAAGCACAGTCGGCCCGTCCCAGATGGTCCTTTCCTGTACCCCGGGTGGCCTCTGAGAGGTCCCGGGACTCCCCAGCGTAGAGCCTAGGGGCTCTTCCGCCTCCCTCCGGAAGTTGTGACTGCGAGTCCGGAAGTCCCTCCTCCGACCTGAGAGTACACGACAGGAGTCGCAGCGCTTAACGTCATGAGAGCGCGACACCGTGCCTGCGGGGAGAGAGAGGGGTTTCCAAGTCGCGGGCCTCAAGTGCGAGCCGTGTCTCTCCAGGTCCGATGTCTGCTGCCGGCTTCTCTGAGCTACACGGCAAGACGATGTTGCCGACTCAAAGACCACGGTGGTGGGAATCGGTAAACGTGCTTATGTGCTGCAGGGGGACAGCCTGAGCCGGTGTCACAGGCTGGGAGGGGAGTCGGGCCACGCCTCCGCTGTGCGCTGTGCGCTCCCAGGTGCGGCTGTCGGGACTGCAAACGTAGAGGTAAAACACAACCCCAAGACCCCTAAGACTTGTTACAGAACAAAGGGTGAGCGGCCGGGAGGGGGCTCAGCGGGGCAGGGTGCAGAACCTGACTGACGCGAGGCCTGCTTGGCTCCTCTCCCCCGCACCGCACCTGCCACACAGGGTTCCAGCCTCTGTCTCCCCCACTCCGAACCCCAGCCTCTACACACCCCCGGAAATAAATGTTTGCTTGCTTGCTTGCTTGCTTGCTTGTTTGTTTGTTTGTTTTAAGCACTGAAGTGCCCGTGTTTATGTTGTTGGCACGTCAACTTGGTAACTTTGGGGGTCCATTGGGCTCAGTGATGTAGCTAGCGAAGTTTGAGACTGCATTGGGTGGTTTCTATGGACCATATGAAATCTGAAGTCAGTGGTTGATTGACATTCCTTCCTGGAACTACAATTCAGTACAACTTTTAGGAATTCCTCGGCACACCTTTATGTGTGTGCGCGCCTGGGACCCAAAGGCATGCAGTCTCCATGCTCTACCAGCTAATCTGTTTCTCCAGCCTCCTTGCGCTCTTGCTCTCCTTTTTTTTTTTTTTAATATTTGATTTATTTACTTTAATGACGGGCAGGGCACCGGCATATGGTAGTATGAGGGATTGAACCTGTGACCTCTAGTGCCTCGGGAATGAAAATCTAGTGGACTGTCAGTGTGCTGTCTCCCCACCCCAGCTCTCATGCCACCGAGTTTTATGCACTGCCTTATAATAGCAAAGCTTCTCACAGCTGTTGCACCCAGCAGCATTTACACCACTGCTTTTATTTCTTTATAAGCATACATGGGATGTGAGGTTCTGCAGTGTAAGACTACCCTGTGTGGAGACAGTAAGCTCTCTATGCTGTGCTGTACTGTACTGTTTGGTAAATGGATATCTATCAGAGGAGCTCTCCAGGAATCGTCTTCCTGGGACAATCTCAGTGGATCCTTGGTGATCCCCCCGGACATAACTCTCATATCAAGATTCCTTTCTAGATGGGCTCATTCACTCTCCCAGAACAGTGACCTTGCACAACCTCCAGAGATCTGATAAAGGCTGTGTGGATCCTCAGGGACCATTTCTTGACATACCCTTGAGAAGTCAGTCTCTTGAGATCTCAAGTGGAGCTTGGGAAAGCCCTAGAGAACCCTTCCTGATATACACCCCTGAGACCTGAGACCTCCCCAGAAATTAGCTATAACAACCATACTGGTCCCCTACAAACAGAAACTCTGAGTTTACTCAGCTCAGTCTGGCTTGTTGCAAAATTAATACACATCCTGGCAGGCAGCAAGGGTAAAATGATGGAAGTAGAAAGGAAGGAAAATCTGTGAAAGGGTCTACAAAGGACAAATTGAATCATATGCCATCCCACTTACTGTCTCAAGGGAGAGAGTGAGACTAAGATTAACTTGAAGACTTCAAGACTAATTGAACAAGAGATTAGTACTATAAACAGTAAACAGAAGCCTAGGCTTATAACAGAGTTTAGGACTCAGTGGGTTTGAGGTCAGTGTTATGCCTCAACCAGGAAGTAGCTTAGGGAATGTCTTCAGATGAGATGGAGTCAAACAGTGAAAGTCAGACCAGGGTGAGTCAGAGAAAAGTTATCAGGAACAGCTTGGTGTGGAATACAAAGCCTAGATAGAGATAATCTCCTGAGGGTTGAGTGGTGGCACACCAAGTACACATAGTGAAAAGTGCAAAGATCTCGTTTCAAGCCCCTGGCTGCCCACCTGCAGGGGGGTCACTTCACAAGCGGTGAAGCAAGTCTGTAGGTGTCTATCTTTCTCCCCCTCCTCTTAATTTCTCGCTGTCCTATTCAATTAAGAAAAAATGGCCACCGCACTGGGGCCAGGTAGTGGCATACCTAGTTGAGCGCATATGCTACAGTGCACAAGGACCCAGGTTTGAGCCCCCGGTCCCCACCTGCAGGGGGAAAGCTTTGCAAGTGGTGAAGCAGGTCTGCAGGTGTCTCTGTCTCCCTCTCTAGCTTCCCTCCTCTCAATTTCTGGCTGTCTCTATCCAATAAATAAAGATAATTTAAAAAATTAAAAAAAAATAATAATGAAGATGACTGAAGCCAAGGTGGGTGGAGGAAGAAAGAAGCCTTTTAAAAGGCGGGGTTGGGGGGGCGCGTGTGGTGGCTCACCTGGTTGAGCGCACATGTTACAGTGTGCAAGGACTCAGGTTCAAGTCCTCAGTCCCCACCTATGGGGGAAAGCTTCACGAGTAGTGAAGCATTGTTGCAGGTGTCTGTCTCTCTTCCTCTCTATCCCTTCCCTCTTGATTTATGGCTGTCTCTATCCAATAAATAAATAAAGATAATTTTAAAAAATTTAAAAGAAAAAGAAAAAATGGCCGCCAAGAGCAGTGGATTCATGATGCAGGCACTGAGCCCCAGTGATAACCCTGGAGGCAAAAAAAAGAGAGAGAGAGAATCTCCTGAAGTGGATTTTATCTATATTTATTTATTTTCCCTTTTGTTGCCCTTGTTGTTTAATTGTTGTGGTTATTATTGTTGTTGTTACTGATGCCGTCGTTGTTGGATAGGACAGAGAGAAATGGAGAGAGGAGGGGAAGACAGAGACGGAGAGAGAAAGACAGACACCTGCAGACCTGCTTCACTGCCTATGAATCAACTCCCCTGCGGGTGGGGGGGGCCTCGAACCAGGATCCTTACGCCGGTCCTTGAGCTTTGCACCAAATGCACTTAACCTGCTGTGCTACCGCCCCACTCCCAAGAGTTTTATACCTTTATAAAGGTATGAGGGCTTGAATTTGATCCCCATTATCACATGTGCCAGTGATATTCTGATTCTCTTTTTTTGCTCATGTTAGTAAATTGTAGTGGATATGTAACCATAAATACATGATGAAATGTGTGCATGCAAAAGCATGATAAGAAATGTATATACACGCGTGATAAGAATTACCATATGTTTAGGTGCTTACGTCAACCCGAACCTGATTGGCTAATGGTGATGTAACCTAAACACCAGATAGCAAGCTAGTATAAATAAAGGAACAACATCCAGTTAATCGGAGCACGATCAATTACGAATGGAACAGATGACCTCAGCTCGCGGAGAGGACGTTGAGTCGCTTCCCCAGCTGTCCAAAGACCCTCATTCGTTTCATCGCACCAGCAGATTGAAGGACCGCCAGATAGGAGAGGTATCAGGGTGTGTGTGTGTGTGTGTGTGTGTGTGTGTGTGTGTGTGTGTGTGTGTGAATATGGAGTTCTTACTCTATTATGCTTTGAGTTGCGTGGAACTCTTGTTGAGAGAGGGAAATACAAAGAAGATAGCAACTGTTGCCCAGGAGATAGCAAAATGGCTAGAGTGTTGGACCTAAGAGCATGGAGTCCTGAGTTCGTTCCCTAGCAGAGCATCACTGCATGTGCCAGTAATGCTCTGGTTCTTGTGTTCTTTCTCTCTTAATTTCCCCTGCAGGGGGAAAGCTTCACAAATGGTGAAGCAAGGTTGCAAGTGTCTCTCTGTCTCTTTTCCTCTCTATCCCCCCCCAATTTCTCTCTGTCTCTACCCAATAATAAATTTAAAAGATTAAAAATAAAATAATAAAATTCTAAAAGAAAAAGAAAAGAAAGCAAAAAACTACAAAGTAAAATTTTTTAAAAAGACTATAAAAGTGACAAGAAAGAATGCAGACAGCAAGTAAATGAGAACTGAATTGCTGAGGAACATCATTATTTAAATCAATAGGTTAGGTTAGGTTCCTGAGGAAACAGCTGATGAGGCAGGCTTCCTTTTTTTTTTTTTTTTTACCAGAGCACTGATCAGCTCTGGTTTATGATGGTGCAGGGGATTGAACCTGGGACTTCGAAGCCTCAGGTATGACAGTCTGTTTGCATAACCATTATGCTATCTACCCCTGCCCCCTTTTTTTAAAGAATTTATTTATTTATTTATTTATGAGAATGATAGGAAGAGAGAGAAAGAATCAGACATCACTCTGGTACATATGCTGCCGGGGATCGAACTCGGGACCTCATGCTTGAGAATCCAATGCTTTATCCACTGCACCACCTCCCAGACCACAGCAGGCTTCCTTGAATTGTAATTGACTGCAGTGAAGGTGGCAGACAAACCCCCGTTATGACCCTGTGTTGAATTGAAGGTGAGTGTAGATAGAGCCTTTGTACTGCTACTTCAACCAGTCACTGAATGGGTGCTGGGGGGGGAAGGTGGCTGATCTTGGAAGAAAGACGGAGTCCTTCAGCTGACAGCAGTCCCAAAGAATGAAGTTCTGAGCCCTCGGCAGCCCGCACTCCTAACAACCAAGGGATATGAGAGTTTTGCTCCTAAGGGCCCAGAGTCCAAGTGGCCCATCATGACATTGTCGTAACCCAGTCCACTTGATTCACTGTTCATCAGGCTGGAAAGAACTCTCCAGGATTCTCGATGGCCCATTTCTAGGGAAACCTGCCAGAATGTTGTCCTATCTTGGAACCACAGCAGCCATGCACCCTATAGCTCCTCCCTACTCCCAGAAGAAACACCTCTGCTGTTCTAGAATGGCCCATCTGTTGAGTGGACCAGACTCTTCCAGAGGTTTCATTAACAGCTGGTTTCTAATGGTACCTTTGGTGCCTGAGGCATGAGAGTCTTTGAGCAGAACCATTATGCTGTCTCCCCTCTTTTAGTAGAAGGAGGCTCCTTTCTTCACCTGCAGCCTCAATGGCACAGAGGTTGCTTAAGATTTCCTGCATCCCTTTCTGGAAGCATTTCCATTCTGGGATTGGGAAGAGGCCAAGATTGTAAGAGCAGGAAACACAAACTCACTAAGAAGGGTGATAAATAGCTACTCCCACTTCCATCCCTGCACTGTAGGGTGTGTACATATCCTGAGGAGATATCTCTCTCTGTCTCTCTGTCTCTCTCTCTCTCACACACACACACTGACTGTACTCTATCAGACCTGCAGCTTCTGGGTAGTGTGTAATATAGGCCCAGCGGCCAGGCCCCATTTGGCTGCCTTGTGGGTCCCCTGGGCCTGTGTGAAGCTATGCAAGTTTCCTGTGAATAGTCACTCAGGAACCTGCACATAGGAAGCCACATCAGGGACTTACTGTTCCCTATCACTTCCTCCCATGGTCCTTCACTATCCCACAGGCAGGAATGCTGAAAAATGCCTCTCCCTTAAAGACCCACTGTAACAATTATGGCTATCTCTGGACAGCCAAAATTTTGGAACAGTCTTTTCATTTTGGTAGTCTTATACACTGGTGAGTAGATTAGAGAGATGAGAGAATGCACTAAAGATCACCTAAGATTCCTGAGCCCTATTAGTGAAGAGTGGGAGGATGGGTATTGGGCAGCAATGTCTTCCACACCTATAAAATATACTATCAGCTCCCCCAGTTAGAAGAAAAGTAAGGAGCAGTAGTGTGTGGCATATCACTTGTGAAGCTTCCCACTGTGGGGACCATGGGCTTGACCTGTGCACTATAACGTGAGCACTTAGCCAGGTGCACCACTGCCTGGCCCCGTCCATTATTATTTTAACAGTATGTTCCAGTCAGAATCCAAATAGGTCTCTTGCTGTTGGTTCAAGTGCCCTTTAAATCTTCTACTCTATAAGGAGTCAGGTGGTAGTGCAGGTGGTGCAAAGCACAAGGACCTGCGTAAGGATCCCAGTTCTAGCCCCCAGCTCCCCACCTGTAGGGGAATCACTTCACAAGCTGTGAAGCAGGTCTACAGGTGTCTATCTTTCTCTCCCCCCTCTGTCTTCCCCTCCTCTCTCCATTTCTATCTCTCCTATCCAAGAACAACAACATCAATAAAACAACAAGGGCAACAAAAGGGAATAAATAAATATATATATAAATCTTTCACTCTATAACTTTCAGCTGTTTCTGCCCTTTTGTGATCTTGTTCTGTTCTGTGTTGATGAAACAAGGCTTTTTCCTATGTATCTCTTACTACTCTGAGTTGTCTTTTCTTTTTTTCCTTTTCCCAGCCCCCAGGACTGAAATTTGCTGCCTGGTGGGAAGAGGAATGCAGAAAGAAAGGCCATATTGTTGCCTCTGGAACATCACCTTCATTTCCTCTCCACCTGGCTGCACAACCCCAGTGTCCAGGGCTCACCGCTCAAAAGTGCTTGCATTCTGCTATAGTTTAAACAAATGGAAGTGTACTTTCTGTTAACAGAAAGACTGCAAATGGCCGCTGTGAGCATGTGATGTTGCTACAGGGCTTCTGGGCTGCACCCAGACTTCCTACCATGTTAATCAGGAAATCAGCACTGCTCTCTCCCACTCCTGCAGACTCACACGGTTGGGACCTCTCTGTTGGGACCAGGTGTGGCAGATCCTGGTCTCATAACTTCAGACTGAGTTATCCGGTTAGCAGAATAACTCATACTTTTTTTTTTACTTTGGTGATTTATTTGTTTGTTTATTTAACAGAGCATGACTCAGCTCATAACAAAGATAGTGCCAGGGATCAAACTGGAGACATCTCAGCCTCAGGCATGAAGATCTTTTGCGTGACCACTAAACTATCTCCCAGCCCACAGCTCCTGCTTTTAAGGGAGGGCATGGAAACCTCCCAATGCAAACTATGAAAAGAGAAGAAGCCCTTCTGGTCTTTTTGGTCAGATCCCCTACTCTGATCTATAAGAGAGTTTTCTTTATCCTTGCCTTCACTGCCTTTTCTGAGATGTTCCTTTGGAAAGATGTCCTTTCGTGTTGTTTTCGCCGGGCTGGCTTCACGGGCGGGTAACAGACGACCTGGGACTCATGGCTGGGTTGTACACAGTATCTCTTTATTCATGCAGGATGCAGCGCAATCTATACCAAGCTAAGCTAAACTAAAAAACTACAATCTTGTCCTTATAAATATACTAGCCCAGTAGGGTGGGAACAGGATGCGACGCAGAGGGTGGAGAGAAAAGTGACTGGTGAAAATCAGGGTATGACAAGGAGAGGGGGCAGAGCAGGCAAGAATTCTATCACTGAACCACCAATGCCCTGGAGGGAGGGTGGTGCTTGTTATCAGCGGTTATGTAAATAGAATGAAGTGGTTATGTAAATAGAATAGTGTTAAGCAGGGGGGATTAAACTAATGAAACAGAAGGGGTTTTTAGAAGCATACCAACAATTCCCCCTTTCTTTTTAACTAATGGCCATAGTATCAGGATTGTGGGGTGAACAGAAACCTATATCGTACAGGCGTATTCAAAAGAACTGGCATAAGACATGGAAAACAAAATAGGTGAACAGCAATAACCAGTGTGATGCCAAGGGGAACGTTTCTTGCCTCAAAGGGCAAGGCCTAGCAGGCGAAAGGGCATTTCTTGCCTCTGGGAGTGCTTCATGCCTCTGGGGGCATCTCTTGCCTCAAAGGGCGTTTCCTGCCTCTGTGGGCATAACCTAATAAGGAGGGGGAGTTTTCTACCTCTGGGGACAGAGCCTGCAGGCGAGGGGAGATGGTCTATAAAGTCTCAAGGCAATTGGCTGAAGTTAGTCTTTGAGAAACACAGCAGCGCATACCAGTAAGTCTGATGGAGGTGTCAGTCCAAAGTAGATGGCCATGGAAGAAAATGCCAGAGGATGAAATGCTGCACGTCTGTCTCGATGGGGAATGTTGGCCACCAGAATTCTGCTTTTCTGTAGAGAGTGAGCTTTGGAGTTTGTGAATCTGTTTCTTCAGGTCGTGCCAGGTCACATCATTGGTTTCCGGGGGTGTGTTGTAGTCATTCCATCTTGTGGGCGATGTCAGAGAACAGGATCCAAATGGATTTCCAGAAATTCCATTTGAGTAGATGCTTTTTCATGTGAAGACTTGACAGCTGAAATTCACTTACTTGTCAAACAAAACTTGTAGCAGATTAAAAGTTTACTATAATTGATAACTCCATTATAATTGGAAGTCCTTTCTAGTATGATTTCAAAGTTGTTGAAACAGTTTAAACTCAATAAAATGTGGAAAGGTAAACAGAAGAATCACGGTAGAAGCCTCAGGCATGAGAATAATTAACATAATCATTGCACTATCTGCCCCGCCCATAACTCATACCGTTTCAGGATTAAACATTTCAGATTTATGCCAAGATGTAAAAAAAGAAATCAAAGGAGGTGAAAAACAATTTTTTGATTGTTTCTGGATGTCTCTAGAAATCATGGCTGTGTCCAGCATTTTTTTTTTTAAGTCAATGTCATACAAAAATTCAGTCATTCAAATCATTCTCTTATGAAACGCAACTTGAACCAGATTATCAAGATCTCACCATGTAGTATCATGAGTCCCCGGAGGGCGTCCTAGTCCAAAAAGCTCCTCGAAATTCCATTTGGGGTGCTTCTGACTGTTCCTGCTGGATTGCTTCAGGCATCTACTTTTAAAAGCGTCTTCCCATCGAAGAAAGAATCCAATCAGGAGAGTAGAACTAACCATGTGTCTCCATTCTTGGGGACTGCCAGGGTACTGGAGAATGCTCCTCAAATTAGAGTAGTCCTTCTCCATGGGAAACATGCGAGAAGAAGTCCAGAAAGTCCCAGTGGAAATCCCCATGCATATCCCAAGGTCTACGATCATGGTCATAAAGAACCAAATTGTGGCCCAGAGCAAAATGCAGTCCTTTTCCTCGGGAAACATGGGAGAGGGAATCCAGAAAGTCCAAGGAGAAATCTCAGTGCATCTCCCAAGCTCTATGATTAGGGTCACAAGAAACCAAAGTTCCCAGTCAGGGAAACGAAGTGTGGCCCAGAGCAAAATGTTCCAGAGACAGAGTAACTGTCTCATGATGAAACAGTAGAGGCTTTGGCAAACCTCTTCATAAGTAGAAGAGAAGACCATAGTGCATAGGTAGGCAAAGTCTTCACTTATCTGGGAGTTGCGCAGGTCCGGCCCCACGTTGGGCGCCATTTATGTTGTTTTCGCCGGGCTGGCTTCACGGGCGGGTAACAGACAACCCGGGACTCATGGCTGGGTTGTACACAGTATCTCTTTATTCATGCAGGATGCAGCGCAATCTATACCAAGCTAAGCTAAACTAAAAAACTACAAACAATCTTGTCCTTATAAATATACTAGCCCAGTAGGGTGGGAACAGGATGCGACGCAGAGAGGGTGGAGAGAAAAGTGACTGGTGAAAATCAGGGTATGACAAGGAGAGGGGGCGGAGCAGGTGAGAATTCTGTCACTGAACCACCAATGCCCTGGAGGGAGGGTGGTGCTTGTTATCAGTGGTTATGTAAATAGAATGAAGTGGTTATGTAAATAGAATAGTGTTAAGCAGGGGGGATTAAACTAATGAAACAGAAGGGGTTTTTAGAAGCATACCAACACTTTCGTGGTCCAGGAGGGGGCGCAGTGAATAAAGCATTTGGATTCTCAACCATGAGGTCCTGAGTTCAATCCCCAGCAGCACATGTACCAGAGTGATGTCTGGTTCTTTCTCTCTCTCCTCCTATGTTTCTCATGAATAAATAAATTTAAGAAGAAGAAGATGTCCTTTCTATAAGGTAGCACCTCAGCAGCTCATCTGCTGCACAGGACTGAAGGCCTGTGAACTATCCTGGGGACTGAGCTGTCATCACCCAAGCTTAGGTGACTTCTCCCCTTATATTTACCTTTTACGTGAAAGAGGAAAGGAATTAAGATTTTCTAGTAGTTAACATATTCATTGATAGAGGTACGTATAGGCACCCATTGAATTTGTGTTTGTTTTTTCCTTTACTGATGTTTTGTAGAAAACAAAACAGTTGGAATCCATTTTTTTATTATTATTTTTCTAATAAGACTAGATTTATTCAATACCCTAGTAAAAGTTTTGATTATAAATATCCAACAGTATAAAAAAGTACAAAACAGATTTGTAGATTTCTAACATATTACTACGAAGTGCATGACTACATACAGTACGTCCTACAGGCAAAGAGAGGTGGAAGGGGGGAAAAGATGACTGTGGTTGAGGCCAAGTAAATAAATAAATAAATATACAGAAATAGAGATGGTCCATATCATAATATATTCTGCCACCAAATACTGCAGCCAAAATGTACCACAAAAATAAAAAAAAACATTTTAAAGTAACGCGGAAAGAAGGTAGTCATGGCTGGACTCCTGGCATGCACCCAGGGCTGTGGGAGAACAGGCCCACTCACCATGTGGTCTGTGCATATGGTGGCTTGTAGTTTTTCCCAAAAGGAAGAAATATAAAATTTTAGATTAAGAACTATAAAACTATAGGGTGCCCATAAAAATTGGCTCACTCCTTATTGTTATTTATCCTATCCAATTTTTTTAATCCAGTTTAAAAAATAAGCACTAAGTTATGCTACTATAATAAGGTAGGCAAGTGATCCTTATAAAGTCCTAACTGGTGATCTGTTTTTCCTGAACTTTCAGAAAAGAGGCAACGAGAGTGTTTTGGCTTGGGTTCAAGAGTCTTTTAGTGAGGATCTGAGTTAAGTAACTTAAGGATTTATTATCGGGCATCTCAATATTCAGAAAGCCTTACTAAAAGCCAAAACAAACCCAAACTCACTCAGCATTCATACACACCTCTGTTCTTTTAGTAGAATTTTACATTAATATAGTGAAACAACCCCTATAAGGATATTATTATTATTATTATTATTAAAAAATAATAATAATAAGGTCAGATGGTGGTGTACCCAGTGGAACATACCTGTTGCAGTGCTCAAGGACTCAGGTTCAAGCTCCTGGTCCCCATCTGCAGGTGGAAAACTTACAGATGGTGAAGCAGTACTGCAGTTGTCTCTCCCTCCCTGTATCCCCCTTCCCTCTCAATTTCTCTCTGTCTCTATCCAATAAACAAATAAACACATTTTTTAAAATCAGTCTGAAAAGGGTGTGGTCCAGTCACACAGACACTGGCTGTTCCCAGCCTTGCCTGATGCAGATGCTGGGTGTGTCTGTTGGATGAAGGTAATGTCAGAATTCTTTCCTCAGTGCAGCACATGCTTCCAAGGACTGGCACCCTGCATTTGCTCTCTAGCTCAAGCAACCGTGGGATTGGAAGAGGCAGATTGGGCTGATTAACACTTCCTCATGACTCAAAAACCACAGAGATCATCACACTCTAGAAACTTTGGCCTGATCGGGAAGGTCAGGGGAAAGACAGTGGAAGGGATGTGGCAGCAACCACCAACGAGACTAGGAAGACCTTGGTCCTGGATGCATGATAGGGTCTCTGTTGGGGTTCTTCACAGCCCAGATACTTGGCAATCCAAATGAAAATAAAAACTCCAGGCTCTGACCTTAACTTTTAATTAATTATCTTTTATTTATTTGCTGGATAGAAGCAACCAGAAACCAAAAGGGAAGGGGGAGATAGCCCTGCTTCACCACTTGCAAAGCTGTCCCGCTGCAAGTGGGGAGCAGGGGCTTGAACACAGGTCCTTGATGACTATCGTGTGTGCGCTCAACCAGGTGTGCCACCACCAGGCCCCCAGAATCTGACCTTTCCCACCCAGCTCTGAGGCTTAGTGACCATCTCCAGAGCATGTAGACACACAAGAGATCCGCACTGGTCACTCCTGCTTCTTGGATCTCCTGCAGATGGGATTAGTTCTTCCAAAGAAGTATGTGACTGCCCATCCCAATCTCCCTCAAAAAGGGACAGGGGACAAGCCTTGCTGGGGCAGTTAGGCAATCCCTCCCCAAAGGATCAAACCCTAGAGTATAGCTGATGAGACAGGACCCTAATGCACTGCTCAAGGGGCAGAGACAGGTCACAGGTGGAGGGGGAGAGGCTCTGCACAGCCTCTGTACAGGAATCTTCCTGTCCGCCTCCCAGAGATGACTCAGTCCTTCCCTTGGCCACCAGGCCACACGGCCCCCCACATCTCCCCTGTCCACATCAGCCTGCCCCCTGCAATGCTCCAGCTCCTCCCCAGAAGCAGGGAGACCCCTGGGAGGGTGCTGCAGTGCCTCTTTCCGCCTCTAGATGGCGCAGAAGGAAGCAAAGATCTGGGCCACCCAAGGACGGGGAATCAGCCCAGGCTGGGATTAGCAAACACCCAAGGCCGCTGGGGGTGGCGCCTGGTCAATAGGCTGTATTATGTTCCCTGTGAGCCGCGCGGACGGAGTCCTGGAGCCCCGTGGGAGCCAACCTACACTGAAGCCTCCAAGTCTTCACAAAGACCCGGCATAGGAAGAGCCAGGGGGCCCGTGCTGGTCATCCTGGCCTCCAGCAGGCAGCAAAGTGTAGAAGGTGCTGACCAGAAGGGCCAGAAACCCAAAGCAGGAAAGGCAGGCCGAGGGGCCTCTGCAGGTCTGTGATGCCAAGCACCTTCCTCACCCACAGGGTGACAGCACCCTCTGGACACAGATGCTTCTTTCAAGTGTGCCTATAGCTCACCTTCTGCCTCCCAGTGGCAGGCCGCATCTGCACACCAGCATTCACTTGAACCATCACTCAGGTAGAGGGTTTCTGGGGGTATCCAGTTGGCAACAACTCTCATTCCATTTACCCAGCTGCCTGTGCCCCACCATCAGCAGCAGACTGGGCACCAGGCCCCTCTCCTCCCAGGGACTGGAGAGATGTGGCCAGAAAGTAGGGCACATACAGGGAGTTAGGGCTGCCCTGTCCAAAGAATGACTGTGTAAGGTCTGGAATCTTCTCACTTCCCAGAGCTTCACCTTACAGGACCACAGACTCAGGCTGGACTTCACAACTGGGCCACAGGACTTATTAGTGTTGCTTCCAAGAGAAGCATGTCTTCTTAGGAAAACCAAAGGTCCAAACATGTATTGTTCCTGGTACAGATTATGATGTGGCAGAATAGCAGAGGAAAAGAAGAGACATGGCCTGCCCCATCCATGAAGTGGGGTCATAATCACCACTCTCCCAGAGCGAGGAGAGAAAAACGAGCAGAAGAGAAAGGAGGTGAACAAGTGGCTCCTTGGTAAAGCACCTGCCTCCTCCCATGAATGAGATGCTGGGTTCAGTCAATCCTTAGCACTACATTAAAAGGGGGGGGGGGGGTACTTCCAGAGGTGTGACTAGGGATTAGGATCCATTTTAGATTGTTCTCCTGTTAAACTAGAAAGAAAAAAAGAAAGAAAGGAAAAATTAACAAAATACTATCAGAATTTCTTCAGAAACTCACTAAGCCACAGACACCAAATTGCAAATGTTACTCAGATTCCATCCTGATCTCCCTGGGAAGACAACCTCACCAATGCTTCCTGGAACATCACCTCTCCAGAGCCCTACCCCACTAGGGAAAGACAGAAACAGGCTGCGGGTAGGGATCGACCTGCCAGTGCCCATGTTCAGCAGAGAAGAAATTACAGAAGCCAGAACTTCCCACCTTCTGCACCCCAAAAAAGAATTTGGTCCATACTCCCAGAGGGGTAGAAATGTTAGGGGAAGATAGCTAGAGGGTTCTGAACTCCAACTCCATCAGAACCCAGAGAGAGAAGAGGAAAAAATGAAAGACCTTCAAAAGTAGTAGTTGTTGTAGGTGTGACTTAGAAAGGAAGAGAAGGCAGGACCATAGGAAAAAATGGGCAAAAATATAGATAGATAAATGATAGATAAGTAGATAGTCAGTTATACAAATACTAGTCAGTCCGTATCTGTGACCTTGGAAGAACAACTGCAGTTTGCAATGGAGGGAATATTCCGGGGGACACAGAATGGTGGTAGTGGGAACAGTGTGGAATTGTTCCCTTATTATCTTATAATTTTGTAAATCAATATCAAATAACTAATAAAATGTAAAAAAAAAATAGATATAGAAGCAATAGCCAACCCATATCTGTGACCTTGGGAGAACTGCTGCAGTTTCCCACGTTGGGAATGAGGACACAGGACTTTGGTGGTGTGAAAGGTGGAATTATACCCCTATTAAATGATAATTTTGTAAATCACTAATTAAAAAAAAAAAAAGAAGCAACTCAACAGACAAGTAGGCCAAATATCCGAACAGACAGTTTTCTAAGGAATGGCTCATAGACATAGGAAGAAATATTCCACTTCATGTATCATTAGAGAAGTACAAATTAAAACTGTATTGAGCTCCCACCTCAATGATCTACATCAACAAAACAGGAAATGACAAGTGTTGGTGAGGGCATGGAGGAAAAGGAACTCTGTTAAACTGTTAGTGGAAATGCAAACTCATGCAGACCCTATGGAAAACAGTGTGGAGAGTCCTGAAGGAAATGAAAATGGAAATACTTTATGATACAGAGATACCACTCCCACACATGAAAACACTAATTCAGAAGGAGAGATGCATCCCTATGTTCAGAGCGGCACTATTCACAGTAGCCAAGGTGTGCAAGCAGCCTAAATGCCACTGATGGATTTACTGGACAAAGACATTAGGGATATATAAACTATTAAATATACATCACAAAAGTTATATATGTTATTGTGCAATTTTATTTTTTTATTGTTTATAAAATAAAAAAATATCAAAAAGATCATAGGATAAGAGGGGTACAACTCCACACAATTTCCACGACCAGAGTTCCTATTCTTTATCCCATTGGGAGCATGGAACCAGGATCATTATGAGGTGCAGAAGGTGGAAGATCTGACTTCTGTAGTTGCTTATCCGCTGGACATGAGTGTTTGAGGTCTATCCATACTTCTAGCCTGTTTCTATCTTTCCCTAGTGGGTCAGGGTTCTGGAGAAGTGGGAGTCCAGGGTACACTGGTGAGGTCATCTGCCCAGGGAAATCAGTTTGGCATCATGATAGCATCTGCAACTTGGTGGTGTGCACAATATATTTTCCCCTAACTTATGAGTACATGTACTATGCAATTTTAAAAGAAGATATTGTGGGGGTCAGGTGGTAGTGCAGCAGGCTAAGTGCATGTGGCTCAAAAGTGCAAGAACTGGCGTAAGGATCCCAGTTCAAGCCCCCGGCTCCCCACCTGCAGGGGAGTCGCTTCACAGGCAGTAAAGCAGGTCTGCAGGTGTCTCTCTTTTTCTCCCCCTCTCTGTCTTTCCCTCCTCTCTCCATTTCTCTCTGTCCTAACAATGACAGAGAGAAATCAGTAACAACAACAATAATCAACAACAACAACAATAATAACTACAACAACAATGAAAAACAACAAGGGCAACAAAAGGGAAAATAAATAAATAAAAAAAGATGTTGTATATGTCTTGCAAGATGGATAGAACTGGAAATGATTATGCTTAGTGAAGTAAGAAAGAAGATAAAAGACAGCTACCAGATGGTTTTTCTCATATATGAAATACAGATAATTGAAACATGAACTTTTTTTAAAAAAAAGAGTAAACTATCTCTAAACTATCTCTAAACTTTTTTATAAGTTAATAGGAGTGTATATTAACACCTTTTTTCTCCATCCCTCACTCCACTCGAGCCCACTTTACCAGAGCATTGTTCAGCTCTGATTTATGGTGGTACAGGGGATTGAACCTGAGACTTCAGGCATGGCAGTATACTGTAGAACAGTATATTGTAGATAGATTATGCTATCTCTGCCACTCCACCATGTAGATTGTTAAGTTAATAGGAGTGTATATTAACACTTTTTTTTTTTTTAGTGAGTCTGGCTAAGGGTTTGTCAATTTTGTTTGATTTTTCAAAGAAGCTCCATTTGGCTTCATTGATCTTTTGTGTGGTTTTCTATTTGTTCTCTTTTTTTTTAATTTTTTAAAGTATTTATTTATTCCCTTTTGTTGCCCTTGTTGTTTTATTGTTGTAGTTATTGTTGTTGTTATTGATGCTGCCGTTGTTGGGTAGGACAGAGAGAAATGGAGAGAGGAGGGGAAGACAGAGGGGGAGAGAAAGACAGACACCTGCAGACCTGCTTCACCACCTGTGAAGCGACTCCCTTGCAGGTAGGGAGCCAGGGGCTCGAACCGGGATCCTTACACCGGTCCTTGTGCTTTGCACCACCTGTGCTTAACCTGCTGCTCTACCTCCGACTCCTATTTGTTCTCTTTTCTATGTATCTCTATATGGTTCTCTTTTGTATGTATCTCTGAACTTTATAAAAACTATGGTGTTTGAGGAGAGGGTTGGAGGCACAGAACTTTGGTGGTGGGCTCAGTATAGAACTGTATTTCCCTGAGAGATTATTTCTTTAATTTCCCCTTTCTTTTATGCAATAGAACAGAAAGAAAAATGAGAGGGGAGACAGAAGAAAAGACACCTGCAGCCCTGCCTCACAGTTCATGAAACTTCCCCCATACAGGTGGAGAGTTGGGGCTTGAACATAGATCCTTGTGCACTTCAATGTGTGCATTCCACTAGATGCACCACTGCCAAGTCCTCACTCCAATGATTTATTTTTTTTAGAGTCAGAGAGGAATCTATTGGAAAGGGGGAGATAAGGGGAAAGAGAGAGAAAGAAGAGAGAGAGATCTGTAGTACTGCTTCACTCCTTGTGACACTACCCCAGTACAGCTGAGGAGACACCCCTGTGATCTCAATAGTCCTGTAAGCCATTATTAAGACACTAATAAAATTCTATTGGATTTTAAAAATATGGAACAAAGAGAGCATCACAAAAGGCAGAAAAGTGCCTTGGTCTCTTGTAAACACATGGAGGGCTGAGTAGGGAGTGATACCTTCCTCTTCTTCTTCTAGCGTTTGCCATACCTTCCTCTCATTTCCAGCATCACCAAAGCTGCTGAAGCATGAAGTGGCTCTCTGTGGGGTCCCAGCAGGGCCTGCTCCCAGAGCTGCTGGAGTGAGGTCATGGCCCCAGATCCCACAACTGCAACTCTCCTGCCCAAGGCCAAAGCCAAGCACCTGTCAGGCCTGGCTGCGTGCGTGCCCAGCCACCCAACCCAGTGTGTGTTTCCGCATTTCCTCGTTCACTCTTGTAAGTCACCGACCCCAGATGCTCCCCCTTGGCCACACCCAACCGCAGGCATCCTGCCAGCACCAGGCTGAGTCATCACTCGCACAAGCCAGGCACCAGGCAGCAGAAACAGACCAGGGGCTGGAGAGTGTGGTCAACTGCAGGGATTGGAAAGAGGAACCGAGTGCTGTTTCCCCTGCTCCCTGCCACTCAGTACCACGCAGGGAGGCAGTGCCAGCTCTCAAGCCCTGCCTCCAGCCCTAGGGTAGCTCTGTGCAGGTCCTGTACCCTGCTGGGTACCCAGAGCACCCCCTAGGTCCTCTCCCCTGGTATCCCCTATAAAGCTGGGACAGGAGTGCAAACAGCTGAACGGCATGATGTGGCCCCACTTAGAGAGACCATGGTAGAGTCCAGCACCCCTGCAAGCCTCCCTTTTCCCATTTGTACAATGAGGCAGTGTCTGCGTGCCTCACAGCTTCCTTCTGAAGATCAAAGGAGGCCAGGCTTGGGATATACTTTTGATGAGATGCAAGCGCTGTACCCGTGTCAAGGACTATGAATTTATGAGTTTGGGGGCCAGGGTGACAGCACTCTGCTTTGCTGACACTCATCCCAGGCCTCTGCTGAGGCTGGCCTGGACCTGCCTTGGGTGCCTGCTGGGCCCAGCTTGCAAAACTCAGTCCACACAGCCCTAAAGCCCGTCTCCCTGTCCCAGCAGCACTGCTAAGGAGGCGGCTTTCCTCTGGGGCTGCCAGCAGATTAGCAGCTTGGACTTGCTGCTTGGAAGATGGCAGCTGCTGTCCAGAAAGGAGGTGGCAGCCCAGCTCAGCTGCCTTCTCTGAAGCCTCCCCTCGAGGAGTACTGTACACAGCAGAAGGCCAGTCAGCTGGTTGTTCACTTTTAGGATTTATTGTGTTTATTATAGATGAGGGAGGGGGAGCAGAGGAGGGAAAAGAGAGGGGAGAGGGGGTAAGGGGGAGAAGTCAGCGCACCACTCTGGTACAAGCAGTCCTGAGAATCAAACCTGGAACTTCAGGCAAGAATGATGTTCTAACAGTGAAGTATCTCCCCAACTGCCTGTTCAACTACTAAAAAAATAATAGTAGGATAAAATGTCATTAGCAACACAATGGAAGGAATTCTGGGATGTGGTGCAAAGTAAAATAGGTCTGAAGGTGAAGCAGGTCTGTAGGCGTCTCTCTTTCTCCTTCTCTATCTCTGCTTCCCCTCTCAATTTCTCTCTTTCCTATCAAATTAAAGTAGAATAAAGAGGAAGGATGAAAGGGAAAATGACCACTGGGAGCAGTGGATTTGTGGTGCTGGCATTGAGTCCCCAACAATAACCTTGGTGACGATAAGAAAAAAGGAAGGAAAGAAGGAGAGATGGAAGGAAGGAAAGAAGGAATTAAAAAAAAGAAAGACCACTTTGCTTCCTGCCCCTGCCCCTGCCCCTGCCCCTGCCCCACCTTGCACAGGGCACAGACCTATAACCAGACCCGAGTGCAGAGACTGAGGCAGGAGCCTGCCCTGGGTCTCCCGTAGCATGAAAACCAGCAGCACAGAGAACACCTGGCCCAGACTCTCACCCTGCCAGCTGGCAACCCATAGCAGGGCACCTTCAGGAGGCAGGCGTGTGCCCCTACACTGCCCCAGATGCTCTCTTCCAAAGAGGTCAAGATGGGTGTGTCCCCAGGGGCACAAGCCTCCTCACGCCCCTTCCTCCCAGAGGAAGAAGTTGATGTGGAATTTTCCTTGACCGTGATTTCTGCAAGGAGGCTGGGCCGGTTAGCTGCTGGCTCCTGGCTCCCCGGCAGCTGCTAATTGGCACTCTCTGTTCTATTTCTGTGCCAAGCCTAAATGAGGTCACCCACTCCATGCCACCTGAGATGAGCCAGCCAGAAGAGCTGGTAGCCCAGAGGCCCAAATGCCTGCCCACTGCTCCATGACAGGGTGGGGGGGGGGGCGGGGAGAAGACCTAGCACCCAGGGTCATGCTCTCCTGAAACAGAAGGGGAGCAGGGATGCTCTGTGGGCGATGCTGAAGTGGCAGTGAACATGGCTTTGGCCATGCTGACAAGGGACAGGCTGAAGGCAGTCACTTAAGCCATGTCTTCAGGCCTCAAATAGCGTTTGAGGCACAGCTAAGCAGTATTCCCAGCATGGGGGAACCACTTCATGTGTCCTGTGGCCTCCAGTGGCCAGAGAGTACAGGCCGCCCACCCCCCTGAGAAGGTGACTCCTGACACTGCCTCCCAGAGCTGCCTGGGTGTCCACACTGCCTTCCCCCAGGCAGCCCCGGCAGACTGAAGCCCCAGCCAGCTCTTGGCACCTGCTCTTATGCTACAAATACCATGAGCCCTTAGGAGCTGCCAAGTGTTTTTGCATTTGTGATATTATTCAGATCTCTTAACATCCTGCAAGGCAGGTTTTGGTGCCTACATGATGGTCACACCTCTCTGAGATGCCCCAATCTGCTATGGGGCATTTTGTAGATAGCTAATAGGCATATTTTAGCTATATTCCAACAATATTTATACCCCTTCCCCATACTGGTGAGCTACTCTCTTTCCTGATCCAGCTTTCTGTTCCTTTTCCAGCCATGACATCATCTCCCCAGACAATAACTTGGATCCACCTGCATATCAGGCTCATGGGGGGGAAAAAAACTAGTATAGCCACAGGCCCTTTGGAATATAACTAAAATACTAGCTATCTACAAAAATGGAGGACCCCCCTACTCTTCATCTGCACTATTCCAGCCATTAGGTCCATGACTGGTCAACAATTTGTTTGGCTTTGTATGTTAACTCTCTTTTCAGCCACCAGGTTCCAGATGCTAGCATGATGCCGACCAGACTTCCCTGGACAGACAATCCCACCAATGTGTCCTGGACTCTGCTTCCCCAGAGCCCCACCCCACTAGGGAAAGAGAGAGGCAGGCTGGGAATATGGATCGACCTGTAGATGCCCATGTTCAGCAGGGAAGCGATTACAGAAGCCAGACCTTCCACATTCTGCATCCCACAGTGACCTTGGGTCCATACTCCCAGAGAGTTAAAGAATAGGAAAGCTATCAGGGGAGGGGATGGAATACGGAGGTCTGGTGGTGGGAATTGTGCGAAGTTGTACCCCTCTTATCCTATGGTTTTGTCAATGTTTCCTTTTTATAAATAAATAAATAAATAATCTCTTTTTCACTCAGGACCTCTCTTTCTCTCTCCCTTTAACCCTGCTTCCCCATGGGAACCAACATGTGACACAGTTGTTCTACCAAGAGTTTTATATTTTAGATCAGAATTAGATGTCAGTATTTGGAAAATCATAGGAGAGCTAGTAGGGAGGGTATGTACCTTACCGTTCACTCGTGCAGCCCAGATTCAAGACCAGGAACCACATGAGAAGGATCACGGCGTGAGAGGAAGCTCCGGAGCTGTGATGTCTCTTTATCTCTTTGTATCTTTCTCTCTCTATTTGAATGGAAAAAACCTGAGCAGGGAGCAGTGAGATCACACATACACAAAGCCCTAACTCCACCAAAAAAAAAAAAAAAGAAAAGAAAAGAAAAAGGCACAATTTATCTCAGATTAAAATTGCTTCATTGGGACCAGAAAAAACAGCTCATGAGGAAAGTGCACTGCTTTGCCATGTGTACAACTCAGGTACAAGGCCAGCCTCAGTGCTGTGGTATCTTTCCTTTTCTCTCTCTCATACTCTCTCTCTGCCTTTTTGCCTCACTCTATCTGAGAAAGTTATCCTAATTTTTTTAATTAATTAAATAATTAAAATTGCTCTTTTGGCGTTCCTGAACTTTCAGTCTCATATACCCATTCATTCACTCAGCAAAACTGAATTCCCACAGTAGGAAGGGAAGAGAGTATAGTGGTTATTAAAAAAAAGATTTTCGGGAGTCCTGCGGTAGCGCAGCGGCTTAAGTGCACATGGTGCAAAGCGCAAGGACCGTCGTAAGGATCCCGGTTCAAGCCCCCAGCTCCCCACCTGCAGGAGGTCACTTCGAAAGCGGTGAAGCAGGTCTGCAGGTGTCTATCTTTCTCTCCTCCTCTCTGTCTTCCCCTCCTCTCTCCATTTCTCTCTGTCCTATCCAACAACAACAACAGCTATGACAACAATAACAACTACAACAAACACAACAACAAGGGCAACAGAAAGGGAAAAATAGCCTCCAAGAGCAGTGGATTCATGGTGCAGGCACCGAGCCCCAGCAATAACCCTGGAGGCAAGAAAAGAAAAGAAAAGAAAAGAGAAAAGAAAAAAAAAAAGATTTTCATGCAGGAGGCTTCTGTGTCCCTGGTTCAGTCACTGACACCATCTTAGCCCGAGTTAAGCTGTGCTCTAGTAAAGGGGGGGGATATAAAATGAATGCCTATGATTCACCAATGCCAGAAACATGAAAATGAATATGGTCAGTAAGACCTTGTTCTCCCATCTCATCTTTCTCATTGACATGCCTGGTGTTTTGTTTTTTTTTTTGGGGGGGGTTGTGTGTGTGTGTGTGTTTAATGAGAGAGATGCAGAGAGAAACATATACAGAGAGAGAGAGGGAGAGATAGAGTGAGAGAGGGAGAGAGGGAGAGAGAGAGAGAGTGAGAGAGGGAAAGAGAGAGAGAGGGAGAGAGAGAGTGAGAGAGGGAGAGAGAGAGAGAGGGAGAGAGAGAGTGAGAGAGGGAGAGAGAGAGAGAGGGAGAGAGAGACCAGACCACTGCTCAGCTCTGGTTTATGGTGGTGCTTGGGATCAAACCTGAAACCTGAGAGCCTCAGGCATGAAAGTCTTTTGCAGAATCTTTTTGGTCTTTTTAAGTCCATGAGTCTACTTAATACTTTAAAGTAGCTTCATTGGGGTGTAATTCACATGTACTGACATTCACTTATTTTATGTGTTCAATGTAGTCATTTTTAGTATAAGTCTCTCTGTAGGCGACATGCCTCTAAGCCTGTACTTTCCTCTCTTCTCTCTCCCTGCTTTGTCTCAATGAGTGCTCATCTCCCTGAAACACGGCTCTCTCTCTTGTGATTCTTCCATGTCGTGTCAGTCTAGTCCCAGTGGAGCCTACAGGGGACCTCTGTGCACTTTGTCCTATTCCCTCTTCCTCTCCCACTCCAAGTCCTTTCCTCCTCCAGCCCTCCACACTGCCTCCCACCTGCCTCTGCCTTGGCCTCATCTGATCTTGTTTTAGGGTGTACACGTTGGGGGAGGGGATCAGACTGAGATACAGTCTCTCTGGGAAAGGGGAAATGACGTGGCAAACGCACAGAAGGATGGAGATGGAAAGGGGCTTTTGAGGTGCAAGGGCAGTGAGAAGGGGGTGTGAGGAGGAAGACCCAGGAGAACCTTCTGCGGTGTCCTCCACTCTGACCTCAGCCCACCAAACAGAAGTTCACAAGCAGGGTGGGGCAGACAATGGCACTGCCTTTTCCACGACTTTTTTATTCCCTTTTGTTGTCTTTGTTGTTTTATTGTTGTAGTTATTATTGATGTTGTTGTTGTTGGATAAGACAGAGAGAAATGGAGAGAGGAGGGGAAGAGAAAGATAGACACCTGCAGACCTGCTTCACAGCTTTTGAAGTGACTCCCCTGCAGGTGGGGAGCTGGGGGCTCCAACTGGGATCCTTACGCCGGTCCTTGCGCTTTGAGCCACCTGCGCTTAACCCACTGCGCTACCGCCCGACTCCCTTTCCATGACTTTCAGAGTGGCCCTTGCCAGCTTTACCTCTGGGTGCTGGGTTTGGGACAACCTTGGTAAACTTCACCACACTCACCAAGATGTTTTACAGACATAAACACTGGCATCCAACCGAGAATGTGGCCCTTGGGGAACCCACACTCTGACTTGGATGATGGGCCATGAGTGAACACAGGCACATCTAGGTGAGCTGCTAGTGATAATGCTTCATGGGAAATAACGGCGGGGGTGGGGGGGGCAGCTAGGGAAGGGCTGATGGAAAAGTCACTCAGATTCCTAAACTTTTGTTTGCTTATTTATTAGAGAGAGAGAGAGAGAGGAACCAGAGCACTCTCTGGTTCATGAGAGGATAAGGGTCAAATTCAGGTATGGAAATTCTGGACTCTGCCACTTGAACAACTTCTCTGGCTACATATACATTAAGATTTATTTTACGGGAGTCGGGCTGTAGCACAGCGGGTTAAGCGTAGGTGGCGCTAAGCACAAGGACCCGCATAAGGATCCTGGTTCAAGCCCTGGCTCCCCACCTGCAGGGGTGTCGTTTCACAAGTGGTGAAACAGGTCTGCAGGTGTCTGTCTTTCTCTCACTCTGTCTTCCCCCTCCCCTCTCCATTTCTCTCTGTCCTATCCAACAACAATGACAACAATAATAACTACAACAATAAAACAATAAGGGCAACAAAAGGGAATAAATAAATAAAAATAAAAAGATTTATTTTACTTATTTCTTTTAAAAATATTTTTAAAATTTATTTTTGATAAAGAGAATGAAATTGTGAAGCATTCCTTCTGCGGGTGGGGCTTGAACCCAGGTCCTTGCACACTGTAATGTGTTAATGTGTGTGTTCAACCAGGCATGCAACCACTCCACCCAGATTCAGTTATCTCATAATCTGTAGAAAGAGAGAGGAGAGAGAGAGAGAGTGAGAGAGAGCACTATTAACAGCAGCAGGAGGAGGAGATGGGGAGAAGGAAGAGAAGGAGGCAATGGGGGAGGAGAATATAGGGGAGGAGAAGGAGGAAAAGAATGAGATGGGAGGAGAAGGAGGAGAAAGGGGAGGAAGAGCCAGAGCAGCGCTCTAGAATAAGCAATATGCTGGGATCAAATTTAGGACTTCGGGGTCCCGGCAGCAGTGCAGTGGGTTAAGCGCACATGGCACGAAGCTCAAGGCCCATGCAGGGAGCCCCCAGCTCCCAACCTGCAGGGGGATCAATTTCTCTCTGTCCTATCCAACAACAATGACAGCAAGAGCAACAACAACAATAATAACGCAGGGCAACAAAGTGGGAAAACAGCCTCCAGGAGCAGTGGATTCATAATGCTGGCACCAAGTCCCTGCAATAACCCTGGAGGGGAAAAAAAAATTAGGACTTCACACTAGCAAGCTCAGAGCTCTGCCACTGGGCCATCTCCTGGGCCACTTTTTTTTGTTGTTGTTGTTGAGGTAACCTCAGTGTACAACCCTAAGTTTTAAAAGCACGTATTTGTCCTACTGCAAGGTCACTCTCATTTGACATTTTAGCAAAACAATAGAGTGAAGGGAGATCCAGAAAGTTCCAGGAAGAGGAGTTGGCACAACCAAAGGCCCTGAAGTGAACTGGGTGTTTGGCTTGTCTGGGAGAGCTCCAGGGGGCTGGTTTGACTGGGGTGCAAGGAGGAAGGACAGGACCCTGAGGGCAGAGGGGAGAGGTTAGGAGGTAATCTGGAAGCCCCTGGGCAGTTGAGTGGAAGCAGGAAGGCCTTGTTCCAGGAGTTAGTGTTGAGATGTCTCAGTTCTCTCGAGTGTTTAACTATCTGTTCAACAGGTTCAGATGTGAATTTTAAGCTCAGCTTCTAGACCACAGCAATTTGCAGTACGGAGTTTTGGAAATAAATGCAAATCTTGTAAATTTCCCTAGACCTTTGTCTGCCAAAGGCCCCTGTCTCCCTGGAATAGAGGACAAGCAAAGCCAAGCAGCAAGGGACAACTTACTCCCCCCCACACACACACACCATGTAAACAATACCAATACTCTTTTCAGCTGAGAAGTTCTTATATGATTCTATAACAGCAGCAGCAACAGCAAAAAGATGTAAATGTTCTGCTCTGCATGCGGACATGCAGTCTGCCTGTGGAGACAAAAGGTACATTGTTTTGGCTCAGATAGAAGTGATCAGCTCAGGGCTAGGTGCAAGGAGTTGAGTGCACATGCTACAATGTGCAAGGACCTGTGTTCAACCCCCCAGCCCCCACCTGCTGGGGGAGGATCCTGACTGGTGAAGCAGTGCTGCATGTGTCTCTCTTCCTCCCTCTCCCTTTCTGCCTCCAACTTCCCCTCTCAATTTCTCTGTACTATTCATTTTGTTTTTAAACCAGAGCCCTGCTCAGCTCTGGTTTATGGTGGTCTAGGTATTGAACCTGGGAGCTCAGAGCCTCAGGCTTGAAAGTCATTTTGCAGAACCATATGCTGTCTCCCCAGTTCAATAAATAGTTTTTAAAGTAAGCTATAAAAATAAAAAAAAAAGACCTCCTCACCTACTTCCTATTACAGTTCTCTCACTCACTCCAAAGCTAATCTTAGCAAAGCAAGGACTTCTTCTTCTTCTAGCGTTTGCCAAAGCAAGGACTGAAAAATCTGAATAAGGGCAAAAGACTGGCATACTTTAACAATGACTCTTTAGTCACTATCAGGCCACCCCATCAGGTGGGGCCCTAGTAGGGAAGTCTTGAGATTCCCAGACATGATGGGCCTAGACCTCAAATAAATCCCTCTCTCCATTGTTACCAGTCATCTCTATCAGGAACAACAAAATAGACCCCTCTGAGGGCCCCCATAGGACCTTGCCCTCAACTTGGATCAATAACTGTAGAGAATATTCCATCCTCTGAAGGAAGGATGGACAACATACTCTATGTTACACCTGAGGAAGATGGGTCGATATTAGGGCAGCTTGGAATGTTCCTACTCATGACCACAGAATGTGAGTTCAGATCTAGAGGGATGCAGAGGTCATATGTCAGGGTTGCATTGCAGGAGAGAGAGAGAGACCAGGAACTCATGGCGGCATGGTAATACAATTCTTTATTGATGTGGACGTCCCAGAGTCAGGTGTGAGCATAGTGGGTTTAGGCCACATGGAGGTAGCAAAATGGCTGCCTCCTGCTATGCACGCCAGCCCTTCTCCAGGTCTTCTGCAGGTCGAGACTTGGAAGAGAAAGAGAGTGAAACCAGGAACAGCAGCGGGCTTTATAGGGTAAAAATGGAAGTGGCAAGTCGGGACAGAATTGGCTAGGGAAGAGGGTGGAGAAAAGAAAAAGGCATTGTGGGAACTTCCTTAGTTGTGGTTTCTGTAGGTTAGCTGGTGGGAGTTAGCAATACCCTGAGGAGATAACCAGGTGGGGGATATGTAAATAATACTTGAATGGAAATATAGTGGTTTGTGGGCCCTGCCAATGTTCAACCACATCTGTACAATATCCCAACAGTCACATAGGCTCCTAAGCTTAATATGGGCCCCAGGCCAAATCAAATCAGTGGAGTTTACAGTCAACAATATTTATACCCCTTCCCCATACTAGGGAGCTACTCTCTTCCCTGATCCAGCTTTCTGTTCCTTTTCCAGCCATGACATCATCTCCCCAGACAATAACTTAGATACACCTACATATCAGATTTCAGGCTCAGGGAAAAAAAAAAAAACTAGTGTAGCCACAGTCCCTTTGGAGTATAACTAAAATATGCTTATTAGTTATCTATAAAATGGAGGACACCCCCCCCCCACTCTTCATCTGCACTATTCCAGCCTTTAGGATCATGATTGGTCAACAATTCGTTTGGCTTTGTATGTTAACTCTCTTTTCAGACACCAGGTTCCAGATGCCAGCATGATGCCAACCAGACTTCCCTGAACAGACAATCCCACCAATGTGTCTTGGAGCTCCACTTCCCCGGAGCCCCACCCCACTAGGGAAAGAGAGAGGCAGGCTGGGAGTATGGATTGATCTGTCAATTCTCATGTTCACCAGGGAAGCAATTACAGAAGCCAGACCTTCCACTTTCAGCATCCCACAATGACCCTGGGTCCAACCTCCCAGAGAGTTAAAGAATAGGAAAGCTATCAGGGGAGAGGATGGGATATGTAAATCTAGTGGTGGGAATTGTGTGTAGTTGTATCCCTCTTACCCTATGGTTTTGTCAATGTTTCCTTTTTATAAATAAAATTTAAAAAAATAAATAAAAATAAAAAAGGAAGTTCTCCATGAGCAGTTCCAGCTGTTGATGCTTCTGAACCTCAAGTCCTCCTTCTGTGGAGATATTTGCTAGATGCAGAATGAGGTGTGGAGGGCACCACTCCAAGCTATTGCCCCTGAAGGGATTTACAGATTCCCTCCAGTTCCTGCTACCTGGGAGATACTTTCTTCAGGTAGAACTTTAATGATTGCCTCTGCCGAGCCCTCATATCTCTCCTTCCAGACTTCAGTTCAATTCCCTTCTCCCCAAAAGTTTTCCCTTCCCCAGGCTGGACCTCAGCTGGATGCTCTCAGAACCCAGAACCCAGAACCCAGAGAAATATTCTCTCTCTCTCTCTTGTAACTTTTTGGTATTATCTTTATTTACTTATTAATTTCTTGGTTAGAAACAGCCAGAAATCAAGAGGGAACGGGGGTGAAAGAGAGGGAGAGAGACAGACACCTGCAATACTGCTTCACCAGTCACAAAGCTTTTCTCCACAGAAAAAGGTGTGACCAGAGGCTAAAACCTGGAACCTTGCACATTATAACATGTGCACTCAGCCAAGTGGGCCACCACCCACCACATTCCTTTGTAAGATAAAAACAGAGAGGCAGAGACCACAAGACAGAAGCTTCCTTCAAGGCAGTGGGGAGGCTGGCTTGGACCTGGGTTGCACACAAGGCAGAGCAATGCACCGTCCACATGAGCTCTTACACTGGCCTCAGAGGGACACTTCTGTGTAGACATGAAAGAGACCACAGCACTGAAAGGCGCATTCTTCTAAAAGACAGATATCTTTTAAAAAACTTTATTCATGGGAGTCGGGCTGTAGCACAGCGGGTTAAGCGCAGGTAGCACAAAGCACAGGACCGGCATAAGGATCCCGGTTCGAATCCCGGCTCCCCACCTGCAGGGGAGTCGCTTCACAGGCGGTGAAGCCGGTCTGCAGGTGTCTATCTTTCTCTCCTCCTCTCTGTCTTCCCCTCCTCTCTCCATTTCTCTCTGTCCTATCCAACAACGACGACAACAACAATAACTACAACAATAAAACAACAAGGGCAACAAAAGGGAATAAATAAATAAAATAAAATATTTTTTAAAAAACTTTATTCATTTATTTATTGGATAGAGTTGTTTGTATAAATAAAGAGGGGAGAGGAGGATAGAAAGGAGGAGATCAGGTAGAGGAAGGGAGGAAGAGGAGAGGGAGGGAAGGAGGCAGAGAGTGAAAGAGACAGACAGAGAGAGAGAAAGAGAGACCTGCAGTACTGTTTCACCTCTAGTGAAGCTTTCCCTTTGCAGGTGGGAACTGGGGGCTTGAACCTGGGTCTTTTGAGGATTGTTAAATGTGTGCTTTGCCAGGTGTCTACTACTGGGCCCAAAAGGAACATTCTTTTTTTTTTTTTTTCTTTTCTTCCAGGGTTATTGCTAGGGCTCAGTGCCTGCACTAGAAATCCACTACTCCTGGAGGACATTTTTTTCCATTTTGTTGCCCTCGTTGTTATTGTTATTGTTGTTATTGCTGTTGTTGTTGGTAGAACAGAGAGAAATCGAGAGAGGAGGGGAGACAGTGAAGGGGAGAGCAAGATAGACACCTGAAGATCTGCTTCACTACTTGTGAAGTGACTCCCTCCTGCAGGTGGGGAGCCGGGGGCTCAAACCTGGGTCCTTGAGCAGCTCCTCGCACTTTGCACCATGTGTGTTTAACCCACTGCGCTACAGCCTGACCCCCAGGAACATTCTTTTTTTAATTTTTTAAAAATACTTATTTTATTTATTTATTCCCTTTTGTTGCCCTTGTTGTTTTATTGTTGTAGTTATTATTGTTGTTGTCGTTGTTGGATAGGACAGAGAGAAATGGAGAGAGGAGGGGAAGACAGAGAGGTGGAGAGAAAGATAGACACCTGCAGACCGGCTTCACCGCCTGTGAAGCGACTCCCCTGCAGGTGGGGAGCCGGGGTTCGAACCGGGATCCTTATGCCCGTCCTTGTGCTTTGCGCCACCTGCACTTAACCCGCTGCGCTACAGCCCAACTCCCCCCAGGAACATTCTTAACTGAACTAATTGATTCTGATTTCCAGGCTCTGAGGTCCCAAGTTCAATTCCCAGCACCACCATAAGACAGAGTTGAGCAGTGCTCTGGTAAAAGAGGGTGTAGAGAAAGAAAGGGAGAGAGGAGGAGAGGGAAAAGAAGAAGGAGCAGGGGAGTCAGGCGGTGGCACAGCAGGTCAAGCGCACATGGTGCAAAGTGCAAGAACTGGCATAAAGACCCCGGTTTGAGCCCCTGGGTCCCCACCAGCAGGGGGGTTGCTTCACAGGCAGTGAAGCAGGTCTGCAGGTGTCTGTCTTTCTCTCCCCTCTCTGTCTTCCCCTCTTCTCTCCATTTCTCTCTGTCCTATCCAACAATGAAGACAGACAACAATAATAGCTACAACAATAAAACAAGGGCAACAACAAGGGAACAAATGAATAAATATTTTAAAAAATTTTAAAAAGAAGGAGCAGAAGAGGAAGGAAAGGAAGAAAAGGAAGGGAGGGAGGGAGGGAGGCCTGGTTTCAGGAACATCTGCTATCTATGTCCAGCTCTGTACCTGGTCCTCGTGCCCTGCTCCTGCCTGCCAGCACCTGGCACAGTGAGGACTCAGTGAACTAGAGTCGAGTACTGACTGCATCCTGCACCTCAGAAGGCTGTCTGGTCTGTTGCCTCATGTCAGGGGCTGGGGAGCTGCCCTGGCTTCCCTGATCTGCACCTCAACAGCACTGTTCTTAGGTTTGTACCTGCCTTTCCCTCCCCTGGTTCTTGGGCTTCTTCCACAACTCCGACATCCCTTCCCCTGTCCACCCCTGCCGTCCCATGCTGGCTGGCCTTGGTTCCACGGGAGCAGGTTTCAGTGACCGGTGAGATCAGCTCATGCTTTGCATTGTTTCTACGCCTGTCTCCCCTTCTGTTGTTTTTGGACTCTACTATGTCTTTGTGCTGCAAAGGACTCAATACCCATTGCATTTGCTTTATTCTTCATCTTTAAGAATGTCTTTCTGGGAGTCGGGCGGTAGCGCAGCGGGTTAAGCGCACGTGGCGCAAAGCGCAAGGACCGCGCAGTAAGGATCCCGGTTCTAGCCCCCGGCTCCCCACCTGCAGGGGAATCACTTCACAGGCGGTGAAGCAGGTCTGCAGGTGTCTGTCTTTCTCTCCCCCTTTCAGTCTTCCCTTCCTCTCTCCATTTCTCTCTGTCCTATCCAAGAACAACGACATCAGTAACAACAAAAATAATAACTACAACAACGAAACAATAAGGGCAACAAAAGAGACTAAATAAATACAACAAAAAATAATAATAATAAATTTTAAAAAAAAAGAATGTCTTTCTGGGGCTGGGTGTGCACACATTACAATGTGCAAGGACCTGGGTCCTGGCCCCCTGTCTCCACTTATAGTGGGGGAAATCTAGCAAGCAGTGATCCCTGCTTGGTCCCTCCCCACCCCTCCTTCTCAACTTCTCTCTGTCTCTATCCAAAATGAATGAATGAATGAATGATTTTAAAAAGAAAAGATCCCCCCGGCTCCCCACCTGCAGGGGAGTCACTTCACAGGCGGTGAAGCAGGTCTGCAGGTGTCTGTCTTTCCCTCCCCTTCTCTGTCTTCCCCTCCTCTCTCCATTTCTCTCTGTCCTATCCAACAACGAACAACATCAACAATGGTAATAATGATAACCACAATGAGGCTACAACAACAAGGGCAACAAAAGGGGGGAAAACATGGCCTCCAGGAGCGATGGATTCATGGTTCGGGCACCGAACGCAGCAATAACCCTGGAGGAAAAAAAAGAAAAGAAAAGAAAAGAAAAGAAAAGAAAAGAAAAGAAAAGAAAAGAAAAGATCATCTTTCCTCCAGAGGGAATATTGCATTCTCATGGGTATGCTTGAAACAGGTTTCTCCTTCACCTGTCCCCTCTGCCCCCTTACCCAGGCCTGCCACCCTCTGCCCAGCCTTCTACAACCTAACTCAGTCAGGTGTCTGGGTCCAAGGCCTTGGTTATTTCCTCTTTCTCTCTTCTTTTTTATTGACCTCAAATATAAAAAGGCAAATAAACACACTGGGCAAGAGCCGCCCAGTCTCTCCTTATCGATCTCAAAATCACAGTTTACAGCTGCTATGCAGGGCCTGCCTCTGGCCTGGCAGGCTTCCCAGTCCTGAGGTCCCATTCCAACCTCCGGGGCATGCAATCTGACTTCTCGCAGGATCACAGATAGCATCGCCAAGGTGGGGGTGGGGGTGTCTCCTGGGACACTCCCAAACCTCCCAACCTGGACATGGTTGCACCCCTCAATCCCTGAAGGAGTCATCGTCATAATGAGTGAATGGACAATTTCCTGCACATGGCTGGGGTGGGAACAGGATCCCAGGCCTCTCACCTTATAGGTGGCCCCTCCCACAGTGTCTCCTGCTGGCCCCTTAGCGTGCTGTCCTGCATGCTTCTGCCCCCCAGACAGATGGCTCTGGAACTCACCCAACAGGCCGTTTTCTTCCAGCTGTCCGGATGAGGACTGTCCCTCCCACCCTGAGATGACCCCAATTCACTCACAGGAGCCGACTTTTCCATCCCACCACTGGTAGGCACTGCTTTCCCAAGGGCTCTGATGACCTACACAATGAGAGGGTGGCCCCCAGGTGTCACAGCCCCAAGCTCCCCCTCCTGCACTTAGATAGCCCCCGCCTAGGCCCCTGGCTTCCTCAGGGGGCTGTGTGCTCACCGGCAGAGCAGCAGCATTTGAGGAGTAAGTGAGTTAGTGCTGAGAGCACAGTGACAGACTTCCAGTTGGGACCCAAGGGACGCAGGACACCTGACAGGCCCGGGAAGCACACAGGGTCCAAGTAAATTCTGATGTAGCCTTTGGGGACCCTGCCCCTAAGTGGGATGGTCCCCCTGGCTCCCAGGCCTAGATTGTCTGCCACTTCCAGGTCATTCTGGGCTAGCTCCCTCCACTCTGCCTGAAACTCTAGCTCAGAGCCACTCTCCTCCTCTGAGGAGGTGAGCCTAGGTGGGGGCAGAGCCTTCATCCTGCAAGAGCAGGGCAGGCAGGGCGATGCAGCTTACCCAGCATGGCTTCAGCTCATGGAGGTCTCCAGTCTCATGTTTCTGATGCTACACACCCACCTGATGACTTCTCTGCATGACCTGGGCCAAGTCAGGTGATTTCCGGAAGACCTGGTCTTTCCAACTGTAAAAAAAATTAGTAAGGGGAGGCCTGGGTCATGGCACACCTGGCTGCGCACACATAGCTCAGGGGCCCGCATTGGAGCCCGACTCCCCACCTGCAAGGAGGATGCTTCACAAGCAGTGAAGCAAGTCTGTAGGTATCTATCTTTCTCCCTTTCTTTTTATTTTTCTCTTTCTTTCTTTCTTTCTTTCTTTCTTTCTTTCTTTCTTCCTCTCTTTCTTTCTTTCTTTCTTTCTTTCTTTCTTTCTTTTTGCCTCTAGGGTTATTGCTGGGGCTCAGTGCCTGTACTATGAATCCATTCCTTCTGGAGGCCACTTTTTTTTCCCATTTTTGTTGCCATTATTGTTATTGTTATTGTTGTTAATGCTGTTGTTGTTGGGTCGGACAGAGAGAAATCAAGAAAGGAGGGGAAGACAGAGAGGAGGAGAGAAAGATTGCTTAAGCCCCAGAAATAACTCTGGAGCCAAAAAAAATAAAAGAAAAGAAAAGGATTCATATGTCAGGGGCCAGGGCGGTGGTATACCTGCTTAAACACACGTTCCCATCCAGGACCCAGGTTGAAGCCCTCACTCCCCACTTGCAGGGAGGCAAATACTGCAGGTGTCTCTCTCCCTCTCTATCTCCCCTCCCCTCCCAAATTCTCTCTGTCTTATCAGAAAGAAAGACAAAAAAAAGAAGAAGAAAAATTGCCCACCAGGATCGGTGGACTCAGTGCCAGCACTGAGCTCTAGTAATAATCCTGATTAAATAAATAAAGAAAGAAATCACATGGCCAGCACCAGAAACATATATGACTTAGAGATGAGCATTTCCTAAATGAGCAGCTCACTTTCCCAATGCCTGGTCCTCTTTGGACCAAGGACCTTTCTCCGAGGCAGTTGGCCTTGCTGCAGCTGCTGGAAGGGTCCTCCAGCTAGGGAAGGAGGGAAGGTGGGGGTGCAGGGAGAGGGCCAGAGGGCAGAGGGCAGCCTTCTAGGCTGCTGTACCAGGTGCCATCCTGCTCCAGTCCCGCCCACAGCATTCAGTGTAGCTGGCTTCCTGGAAAGGATGCCTTGGGAAGATGAGTCCTTGTAAACAAGGCCAGGGAAACAGTTCAGAGGCCAGGTACTGGACGGTGCTGGAAGAGGCTGTCAGGTGCCAAAGCCCCCCAGGCAGTCATTGCTCTGTGGACAGCAAGGGCCAGTGGGCCTCTGGCATGGAGGACCTCAGGGGTGAGATCCTTGTGGATATTAGGTGACAGTGCTGTGGCCTAGACAGGAACTTCAGGGGCCAGGCACTGGCTTAGAAAACTTGTCCCAAGCCAGGCAGCAAGCCACTCAAGCCACCAGGCAGTAGTAGTCCAAGCCCACAGACTGGACATGGGAGAGTGGCAGGTGGTAATGCGTGACAAAATGGGGCACCAGGGTATTGGCTGGCGCACACTCTGGCCTACCTGGCAGCCGGGGCCTGAAGAGCTCCTGCAGGGTGAGGGCTGAGGTCAGCAGTGCACACACTAGGGCAGCTACTGGCAGGGGACCACATGGTTCTGCGGCCTCGCAGGCCATTCCTGGGGCAGCCTGGGGGACAGTCTCATGGAGGCAAGCTGCCAGGACACTCGGGGGCCCTGAAGGAGAAGGCAAGGAGGGGATTCCCAAGGCAGACCTGGTTGGGGCCAAGCTGGAAAGGAGAGAGTACCAGGATCTGGGAGGACATCCTAAACTCAAAGTGGGACGGCAGGGGTGGACAGGGGAAGGGATGTCGGAGTTGTGGAAGAGGCCCAAAAACCAGGGGAGGAAAAGGCAGGTACAAACCTAAGAACAGTGCTGTTGAGGTGCAGATCAGGGAAGCCAGGGCAGCTCCCCAGCCCCTGACATGAGGCAACAGACCAGACAGCCTTCTGAGGTGCAGGATGCAGTCAGTACTCGACTCTAGTTCACTGAGTCCTCACTGTGCCAGGTGCTGGCAGGCAGGAGCAGGGCACGAGGACCAGGTACAGAGCTGGACATAGATAGCAGATGTTCCTGAAACCAGGCCTCCCTCCCTCCCTCCCTTCCTCTTCTTCCTTTCCTTCCTCTTCTGCTCCTTCTTTTTAAAATTTTTTAAAATATTTATTCATTTGTTCCCTTGTTGTTGCCCTTGTTTTATTGTTGTAGCTATTATTGTTGTCTGTCTTCATTGTTGGATAGGACAGAGAGAAATGGAGAGAAGAGGGGAAGACAGAGAGGGGAGAGAAAGATAGACACCTGCAGACCTGCTTCACTGCCTGTGAAGCAACCCCCCTGCTGGTGGGGACCCAGGGGCTCAAACCGGGGTCTTTATGCCAGTTCTTGCACTTTGCACCATGTGCGCTTGACCTGCTGTGCCACCGCCTGACTCCCCTGCTCCTTCTTCTTTTCCCTCTCCTCCTCTCTCCCTTTCTTTCTCTATACCCTCTTTTACCAGAGCACTGCTCAACTCTGTCTTATGGTGGTGCTGGGAATTGAACTTGGGACCTCAGAGCCTGGAAATCAGAATCAATTAGTTCAGTTAAGAATGTTCCTGGGGGTCAGGCTGTAGCGCAGTGGGTTAAACACACATGGTGCAAAGTGCGAGGAGCTGCTCAAGGACCCAGGTTTGAGCCCCCGGCTCCCCACCTGCAGGAGGGAGTCACTTCACAAGTAGTGAAGCAGATCTTCAGGTGTCTATCTTGCTCTCCCCTTCACTGTCTCCCCTCCTCTCTCGATTTCTCTCTGTTCTACCAACAACAACAGCAATAACAACAATAACAATAACAACGAGGGCAACAAAATGGAAAAAAATGTCCTCCAGGAGTAGTGGATTTCTAGTGCAGGCACTGAGCCCTAGCAATAACCCTGGAAGAAAAGAAAAAAAAAAAAAAAAGAATGTTCCTTTTGGGCCCAGTAGTAGACACCTGGCAAAGCACACATTTAACAATCCTCAAAAGACCCAGGTTCAAGCCCCCAGTTCCCACCTGCAAAGGGAAAGCTTCACTAGAGGTGAAACTGCACTGCAGGTCTCTCTCTCTCTCTGTCTGTCTGTCTCTTTCACTCTCTGCCTCTTTTCCTCCCTCTCTTCTGCTCTCCCTCCCTTCCTCTACCTGATCTCCTCCTTTCTATACTCCTCTCCCCTCTTTATTTATACAGACAACTCTATCCAATAAATAAATGAATAAATTTTTTTTAAAGATATCTGTCTTTTAGAAGAATGCGCCTTTCAGTGCTGTGGTCTCTTTCATGTCTACACAGAAGTGTCCCTCTGAGGCCAGTGTAAGAGCTCATGTGGACGGTGCATTGCTCTGCCTTGTGTGCGACCCAGGTCCAAGCCAGCCTCCTCACTGCCTTGAAGGAAGCTTCTGTCTTGTGGTCTCTGCCTCTCTGTTTTTATCTTGCAAAGGAATGTGGTGGGCGGTGGCCCACTTGGCTGAGTTATAACCTTGCACATTATAACCTTGCACATGTTATAATGTGCAAGGTTCCAGGTTTTAGCCTCTGGTCCCCCCTTTTTCTGCAGGAGAAAAGCTTTGTGACTGGTGAAGCAGTATTGCAGGTATCTCTCTGTCTCTCTCCCTCTCTATCACCCCCCTTCCCTCTTGATTTCTGGCTGTTTCTATCCAAAAAACTAATAAGTAAATACAGATAATACAAAAAAGTTGCGGGGCGGGGGGGGAGAATATTTCTCTGGGTTCTGAGAGCATCAAGCTGAGGTCCAGCCTGGGGAAGGGAAGACTTTTGGGGAGAAGGGAATTGAACTGAAGTCTGGAAGGAGAGATATGAGGGCTGGGCAGAGGCAATCATTAAAGTTCTACCTGAAGAAAGTATCTCCCAGGTAGCAGGAACTGGAGGGAATCTGTAAATCCCTTCAGGGGCAATAGCTTGGAGTGGTGCCCTCCACACCTCATTCTGCATCAAGCAAGTGTCTCCACAGAAGGAGGACTTGGTTCAGAAGCATCAACAGCCGGAACTGCTCATGGAGAACTTCCTTTTTTATTTTTATTTATTTATAAAAACTTTTTTTTGTCAGTTTGTAAGTTCTTTTTAAAAATATTTTGTTTATTTATTAATGAGAATGATAGGAGAAGAGAGAGAAAGAACCAGACATCACACCAGTATATGAGCTGCCGGGGACCTCATGCTCAAGAGTTTAGTGCTTTATCCATTGCGCCACCTCCCGGATCACATATTTTTTAAAATTTTATTTACAAAAAGTAAACATTGACAAAACCGTAGGATAAGAGGGATACAACAGAGATTCATTTTCTTGTAATTGCAGTGCTCAGAGTCTGGCAGCCCAGGACTAAGGGCGGGCAGGGTGGACCTCTGATGAGGCCTCATCGTGACTGTCTTCCTGCTGCTTTTTCCTTCAGCTGCCCCTCTGTGCCTCAAAGCCCAGGCCTCTTCTCCTCCTCCTTCTCTTTCTTAGTTTAGGTCATGAGAGGAGGCAGAAACGGAGAATCACTCTAGTGAATTGAGGTCAGAGATCAAAACTGGGGCCTCCGGCATGTGGGCTGCATCATTTCCCGAGTCACCAAATTCCTTCTCCTCCTTCTCCTTCTCTTCCTTCTCCCACCCCCTCTTCTAAAATATTTATGATTGGGGGCTGGGTGGTGGTGCACCAGGTTCAGCATACATATTCCCAAGTGCATGGGCCAAAGGTTCGAGCCCCCTTTCCCCACCTGCAAGGGGGATGCTTCATGAGCAGTGAAGCAGGTCTGCAGCTATCTTTCTTTCTCTCCCTCTGTCTCCCCCTCTTCACTTAACTTCTCCCATCTAGTAAAATTTAGGAAAAAAAAACACAAAAGAGAAAATATAGCTATTGGGGAGTGATGGATTCATAATGCTGCCACTAAGCCCCAGTGATAACCCTGGTGGCAGTAATATATATGTGTAATAATATATATAATAATATATAATATATGTAATAATATATATATATTAGCATGAGAGAGAGGAGAGAGAACCAGCGCATTACTCTGGTATGTGTGATGCCAGGAATTGAACTCAAGACAGCATGCTTTTAAGTCCAGTGCTCTAGCCACTGTGCCACTTACTGGGTCACTCCCTTTTTTCTTGAGTTTTTTTTTTTTCTTCTCAAGTATTTGTCATTAAGTTGGCTAGTGAAATAGCTTGCTTGGATAGTGCACTGCTTTGCCATGTGCATGACCCAGGCTCCACGACACTGAAGAAACTTCTATGTTATGGCATCTATCTTGTCTCTATCTAAAAAAAAAAAAAAAAAAAATTAGTGAGACAGAAAGAACCAAAGTGTCCCTTTGGCATATGTGATGGCAGGGTATGAACTCAGGATTTCAGTCCTGAAGAATCCAAAGTTCTATCCACTGCTTATAGGGATGCCAGTCAGACTGGGTAGGGCCCAACCACATGGCCTTGTTCATTGGAGTTGGTGTTGTGGTCTCTGACGTTTCCCAGAGGGAAGGGCAGCATCTGAGTCCTCTCCGGGATTCCCACTCTGGCTATAGCAGCTTATGAGTTAGTGTGTGGCATTGAAAGATCACTAAATGAATGAGTGAGGTGGATAGGAGAAAGCCCAGGGAGGCCAACAAAGAGGTACCAGCAGGACCAGGCTTCCCAGAAGTCCAGCCATCCAGGGAGGAGGAAGGCTCAGCTTTGCTGGGCTGATCAGCTCACTGCTGGAAGATCAGGTACAGCTTGCCTCAGGGTGGGACCAGTACACACACTCTGCCTTGGGCCCTGACTTGCTCCTGCTGGGGCTGGGCTGGGCTAGGCGAGCAGTGAATCACAGAAGGCTGGCAAGGTAAGGCCTGGGTGTGCAGGGACCTGTGCCAGGCACAGGCGAAGAGTAGGCTCACACTTCCATGGCTTCAGGGAAGTCTCCACAGGAGAGCCCGGGGAGCAGCAAGGATTAGTAGGGAGAGTGGTGGGGAGGCAGGCTGCAGTCCTGGTCTGGTCTGGTCTGGTACTTTGGGACCTGGACCATTAGGCAAGTGACTTGACATCTCTGAGCTGCAGCTTCTGCAGTGGGGAACCTGGACAAAGCATTTGATACTTTGTGCTGAAGGTGTGAAGTGGGGGCTGTTTTCAGACTCTCAGGAAGGGGGACTCCCACCCACGATGGCCTGCAGACCCTTCCCCTCTGCTGGCACCCCAGTTCACATTCCTTGCCGGCTGGCCAGGAACTTGGACCGTAGATGTGGGTTGTAGGACCCCTAGACACTCTCTGCAGCCTTCTTACACACTCCAGGGTGGAAGTGGGGGGCAGTAAAGACTGCTCCCCCGCAGGCCCCTGAGTCACACCTTTACTACCTATCTCCATCATGTGCTCCTTCCTCAAGGGAGTCCGACCTCTGGGTGTACAGAGGCACAGAGTAGCAGGGATCCCTGTACCTTGACTGCCTAGTTCCAATGCTGGCTCCATCCCATGGCTAAATTCTCTGTTCTGGAAGTGACTCCCTACCCCAGGAACGTGGGGGTGCTCAAGCACCAGCCTCATCCTGGTCCCAGGATGGGCTCACAAGCAAAGGACAGAGTGGCCTTTCCAAGGTGTGTGTGTGATGGGGGCCAGGGCAGGCCTGTGGGTGTCTGCCCGCACTGTAGATTAAGTTCATCTCTGAAAAGAGGGCAGGGTCAGCCCAGGAGGGGGTAGAGGGTCCTGGTGCCCAAAGTCACCACATCAGATTGGCTAGGCCTCTCTCTATGTGCATACCCGTAGGACCAGGCCTGACCATCTGGTATCTGCTCACTGTCCTGGCATGCCCGCCCAGGTGGCATTGCTGCATCTCTAGCCTCCGCAGGGCTCAGACTCAGCCTGTCATTTACCACTTAGCAGGGCGGTGCCCCTGAGCTCCAGCCCACAGAGACTGGGGCCCAGCCTCAAACCAGGCTCCCACAGATATGTTCAGCAAGGGGATCTCCAGCCCAGGCCAGTCAGTTCCTCCCAATGTCCCTTTCTTAAACTCATGCCTACACTAACCAAGTCCTGGGCCTGCCCCCACTGTCTCGAGAGATGCCCACCCAACCCTTATCCCTCTCCTCACCTCTTCCCTGGCCACCCCCAGCTCTCCTACCTTGACCCCCCCCCGTTTTGTTCCCCCACTGGGTAACCCCCATTTAGGTCCCTACTCCACCGTCACCATCTCTCTCTAGGGTCCCTCCCCAGCCTTCTGTCCCACTCCCTGCACCTCCCTTCCTCAGTCCCCACTTCCCGCCTCTTAGGGTCTCCTTTGCTGCCCCCCACCGCCAGTTAGGTACGTCCCTTTCTCAGGACCCCCTCCCCGGACCTGTGTCCCCACTCTCGATCCCCAATTAGGACCTTTACTTGGCACCCCCTCCTCGAGGCCCATTCTCCCCTAGGCACCCCTCCCCCTGCGCATCCCTCTATTTCCCACCCCCTCCCCTGCCCCGCTCCCTCTCTCTGGATGCCCCCGCCTCCCTCTCTGCCTTTCTCTCCCGAGAACCCCCTCTCCCCGCTCCATGCGATGCGGGGTCCAGAGCTGCAGGAGGCGCCCGGCCCCGGTCCCCCGCCCCCTGCCCGGCCCGCCGGCCACCCGCGCAGCGCGTACGGGGTGACGCAGCCGCGCCCGCCCCGCCTGCCCCGCCCGCCCCGCCCGCCCCGCCGCCGCGCCGCGCCGCGCAGCGCCGCGCAGCGACCCTCCGGGCTCCGGGGGCCTCTAACGGTCCCGCGCCCCTGCGCCCGCGCCCCCAGCGAGGCCGAGCCTGCGGCCATGGGCGCGACCCGGGCGGCGGAGCTGCTGCGCTCCGAGCTGTGGGTGAAGCGGCAGCGCTGCGCCGTCAGCCTGGACCCCGCGCGGGCGCTGCTGAGCTGGCGGCGGAGCCCGGGGCCCGCAGCCCGAGCCGCCGCGGGTGAGTGTCCCGCAGGGGGAGGCGTTCGGCGGCCGCCTGCGGGGATCACAGCGGGGCCGCGCGGGGAGCCGGCGGGGCGGGAGGCCGGGCCGCGGGGGCGCGGGGCGCGGGGAGCCTGCGGGCCACGTCACTCAGCCCGCAGGTGTCCGCAGGGCGCCATCTGGGCGCCACTCTCGGGCTCCGGGGTGCCCGCACCTCTCCATCGGTTTCGTTTGAACCCAAGGGCAGACTTTTTTTTTTTTTTTTTTTGCTTAATTGTTGTTGCAATTTGCTGTGTTGTGGTTGTTCGCGCTGATGCGATGCAGAGAGGCACCCTTGGCGAGGGAGGGCTCCTGCGGCCAAAAGGGAGGAAGGGGTGTGGGGGAGGGTGCTTTTGGTGCAACAGGCTGGACTCGTGACCTCCGGAGGTTCTCGCCTTTGGAGAACTGTCATTTAGATAAAAATGGAAAGGACACTCCACCGCAAACTGCATGGGATGGTACTGGGCGCCCTGGCCCCGGGAGAGGGAGGCAGCACAAGCTCTTGTGCAGAGCTGTCTGGCGGCTGCTGAAGCTCTTCAAGGAGATGCCATTTGACGTGGGGGGGGAGGGGAGGGAGAGGAGGAGGAGGAGCGAGAGCAAGGAGGAAGATTGAGGGTGGCTGCTGGGCAGTGAGAGGAAGTCCAGGGCTGGCAAGTGCCGGGTGTGTTTCCATTCATTCATTCGTCTTTCGCAAGTTTTTACTGCGGGCTTGTTGGGAGGGCTGGCTGAGCCCCAGCCCTAGTTCTGTGCTTATGACAAGGTGCTGCAGCGGAGCCTTTTCCATTAGAGGGACAGGCTAGAGGGGACACAGAAGAGGGACACTGAGGACACAGACGCTGCAGGATAGAGGCCAGAATATACTACATGTGGTCTCTGCTTTCTTCATTCATAAGATGTCATTTACCAGAGATGCAGAGACCTGAGCATATGGGGAGAGATGGTTCAAGCAGGAAGACAGCAGGCATAAAGGCTCTGAGAAAAGCCCAGAGGCCTTCTTCTTCTTCTAGCTTTGCCCTTCTTCCGTAGCCAGTCAACAGCGTCAGGTTGAGCCTGATGTAAATCCTTTGAATCTGGAGAGGTGGCAGTCGTTGACTATGTGGGTCATAGTCTGTCTGTAGCCGCAGGGGCAGTTCGGGTCGTCTCTGGCTCCCCAGCGATGGAACATAGCGGCGCACCGGCCATGGCCTGTTCGATAGCGATTGAGGAGGGCCCGATCATAACGTGCTAGGCCAGAGGCCTTTGTGCTGAGGCAGGACCTGGGAGAAGGGGGAGGGGTCAGAGAGCAGGGGCTGACATTGCTACCTGACCTTTGGCGGAGCGCCATGGAGCCTCTGGAAGGCTTTGTCCTGAGTAACTTTATTTATTTATGGTAAAAATTGTTTGTTAATGAGAGAAAGAGGGAGCCAGAAAGAATATTTACATAGACATAAACACCAAATATTATCCATTGCTTAAGTGTAAGACTAAGTGTGATGCCTGTGCTTTCATGATTTACTAATCAGCAAAAATTACTTTCGTAAGCAGAATAATGACAGGAAAAAAAAAACCCATGGTTGGGTCTGGGCAGTGAAGCAACCAGTTGAGTGTACATGTCACCATATGTAAGGACCCGGCCCGAGTTCAAATTTCCATTTCTCACTGGTAGGGGTGGTGGCTGGGGGATGCTTCACAAGCAGAGAAGCAGGGCTGCAGGTGTCTGGCTCCCTTTCTCTCTCCTTCTCTATCTTCCCCTCTCCTTTTGATTTCTCTGTCTAGATCCAAATAAATAAATACACAAATGAAAATACCTATCTCTTTGGTAGTGGGTGTGGTGTGGAACTATATCCTTCTAATCTTCTAATCTTGTAAGCCACTACTAAATCACTAATACAAAATATATATATATATATTGTGGCTAGCAGCCCAGGAGATGGCACAGTGAATAAATTGTTGGTCCCTTGAGCATGACACTCCAAGTTGAATCCCCACGATGGAATATGCCAGAGTTATGTTCTGGTTCTCCCTCTCTCTGTCTCTCATAACTCAAAAAGGATCTTTGGGGCTCGGTGGTAGTACGGTGGGCTAAGTGTACATAGGGCGAAGCGCAAGTGGAAGGATCCCAGTTCAAGCCCCCAGCTCCCCACCTGTAGGGAAGTGGCTTCACAAGTGGTGAAGCAGGTCTGCAGATGTCTACCTTTCTCTCCCCCTCTCTGTCCCCTCCTCCTCGATTCTCCGTCCCGTCCAACAACAATAGAAATAGCAACAACAACGACAAGGGCAGCAAAATGGGAAAAATAGCCTTCAGGAGCAGTGGATTTGTAGTGCAGGCGCTGTGCCCCAGGGATAACCCTGGAGGCAAAAAAAAAAAAAAAAGAATCTGTGACTTAAGTGTTGCTGGGTATGTGGTAGGGAGCCTAGGGAACATGCTTTATGCATCCAGTGGTGGCCTGCCCAAGGCAGTCACCACCAGTCACACGGATGTGTATGTGTGTGTACACACACATACACACACACACACACTCCTTTCAGCCCCAGACTAAGAGGACACACTCAGAGTCCATTTCAGCACATCTGACTGCAGCCCCAGGGGGGTGAAACCCAGATCTAATTCCTGTGCTTGAAGTTCAAGCCTCGGCCAGGCTTCCTGTTCACAGGGAGCTCCCCTTTCAAGCAGCCTGGAGGCCCACAAATGCTTGCTCTGCCACAGCTCCCCCAGTACAGAAAACTCTGTGTCCCTAGAAATCTCTGTCCCTCGTGTGGCTGTGTATGGTGGGGGAATGTTACTCAGCTAACAGAATCCAATGTCCCCTGGACTGGCTCTGCTCTGCCCTGCAGACCGGGGCCATAAAGTCACCTGGTGTCTTCTGGGGTGCAGCATTATGAGGAGAACCCAGGCAAGGTGGCACATCAGGTGTTCTTGCACTGCTACCCCAAGAGGCTAAAGAGGCTCCATCCTAAGCAAACTCACTAGCAGGGCTCTGCACCCCTCATCCAAGGAGGGTTCAGATCTCTTGGCACACTTGTGGGGAGACTTAGAGGGGCCCCTCCAAAGACACCTTCCAGGTCGCCAACCTGTCCAGAAAGAATATAGGACAGGAGCTGTGGGCAGAAGCACCGGTAAGAACAAGTCCACCAAAAGGAGGTGCTGCTACATACAGCTTTTCTTGTGTGTTACAGAGTCTTGTGGGAACACACCAGTCTGTTCATTCAGTCGCTGTTGATGGGCTTCTGGGCCACCTCCAGTTTGGGCTCCTGAATATCAGTACTTTGGTCAGTTGTGTACAAGTCCTTTTGAGCACAGATACTTTGATTTCTCCTGCATATCTGTGCAGGTGTAGGAAGCTGAGCCATAGGGAAGTGTGTGTCTTATGACATGATTTCTATTGATTTGGCCTTGTTTTACAGCACAGACATTACAAATGCCTAATTAAAATTATCTGGATTAAAGATTTTCATGTAAAGGCAAATTACTACAAGAAAACTGAGGATGATTTATAGTCTTGGCAGGGGAGAGAACCTTCCTCACCAAGCTGGAATCCAGAATGAATAAAACTAGGTTGACTAAATTTTAAGAAAAATTTTGAGCAGAGGTAGCTTAATGGTTATTGCAAAAGACTTTCATGCCTGAGGCTCTGAAGTCCCAGGTTCAGTCCTCCTGAAATACGATAAGCCAGAACTGGGCAGTACTCCTGTTAAAAAAAAAAATGAAGAAGAAAGGAAAGAAGGGAGAAAGGAAGAAAAAAATGGGAGTGGGATAAGAAGGTGGAGGAGTGAGGAGGAGGGGAAAAATAAAGCAGTTCAAGAATGGAAGCTCGGGTTGAACCCTGGATTTATGTGCATATGGTCCTGAATTTGATCTGTGGCACCAGAGTCATGTACTGGTTCTGTCTTTCATAAATAAATAATTCTTTTTTTTTCCCAAAGGATTTTATTCACTTATTAATGAGAGAGACAACCAGAGCATCACCCTGGCACATGTGATTCTGGGGGTTGAATTCAGGACCTCACATTTGCAAGTCCCATGCTTTATCCACTGCACCACCTCCTGAGCCACAATAAAGCTTTTACAAAAAAATGGGTAATGACTGTGAATAGATGCCAAAACCAAAGTAGGGATCAGATGCTTGCTTGTCATCCAGTGAACTAAGAGCAAAATAGCCTGTTGATGGGAACGTGAGCTATGCAGAGATTTCGAAAATCAGCCTGGTAATATTATGGAGAACACCCTGAACATGCCTGGTCTCATGTGACCCCCTACCTCGGGTGGGGGGGTCACTTAGCAGTGGGCTAAGCGCATGTGGCACAAAGTGCGAGGACCGATGTAAGGGTCCCGGTTCGAGCCCCTGGCTCCCCACCTGCAGGGGAGTCTCTTCACAGGCGGTGAAGCAGGTCTGCAGGTGTCTCTCTTTGTCTCCCCCTCTCTGTCTTCCCCTCCTCTCTGCATTTCTCTCTGTCCTATCCTTGTCTCCCCCTCTCTGTCTTCCCCTCCTCTCTCCATTTCTCTTTGTCCTATCCAACAACAATGACATCAATAACAATGATAGTAATAACCACAACAATGGTAAAACAACCAGGATAACAAAAGGGAAAAAATGGCCTCCAGGAGCAGTGGATTCATGGTGCAGGCACCGAGCTCCAGCAATAACCCTGGAGGCAAAAAAAAAAAAAGAACTTCCTTCGACCCACCAATCCTGTTCGGTTGTCAAGTTGAAGAAAAAACAGTGACACTTAAGAGCTGTCTGTAAAACTTTGAAAGATACATCTTCCGTGTCTTTGTTAAGAGACTCCGATTTACAGTTTCCTGTCCCCTCTGCCCAATTTGCTTTTCTGCTCTAGTAGCCCAGAGTTTTGCATAGCAGACTCTCCAGAGAATGCAGTTGTCTTGTTCCTCTTGCTAATTCATGAACGTGTCCACTGGCCCTGGAGAAGGTCTGCCTCGCCTCTGTGACTTACTGCTACTCTGCTTTCAGGGATTAGCACCATGAAAGCATTCCTCTCATGCTTTCTCTGTTGCCCTGATTTCTCCTGAACTTTGCTTCCAAGTTTCTGACTATTCTTAGTTCACACTGGAGAAGCCGGCATCTCCACAACAGCTCGTAGCCTGGGTCCTTGGCATTTCCCACCAAACTCGGCTCTCTTCTGGCCATCAGCTGGTCGGCATGGCCTCTGCCCACTCCTGCCTCTGGCTTTCCCCCTTAACAGCCCATCTGACTTGCTATATCATCTCCATGGGACACTCCTGATGGAGCTGGACCTGAAGGTGTCTGGATGGGAAGTTTGGAAGAACCTCAACACACTTCTGTGGTGACCCTTATGTCTTGAACCCACCGGGGCCTCTTCACTGACGCTTGCTGACCACCTCCAGAATGTTCTTCCTCTAGCCACTTGCTAGAAAGTTCTTCCAGATGTTACTCACTGGCCCAACATGCTATCCGTCCCTGACTTGCATCCCAGGCTTCCACCGTTGGACCCTGATCCCATGGTCTAGGCTCATCCCTTGGCAGTCCAGCCCTCCTTCACCAGAACTCAGCCAGTGCTTTGCCTTCTGTTTCCTTTCTGTTTTTCCGTTTGTTGTACAGCTCTGTTTGTGCGTGTTTGCTCTGCTGGTAGTGTTCTTCTCCGGTGTGGTGTGGATCTTGCTTTTCTTCTTCCTTCCTTCCTTCCTTCCTTCCTTCCTTCCTTCCTTCCTCCCTCCCTCCCTCCCTCCCTCCCTCCCTCTCTCTCTCTCTCTCTCTTTCTTTCTGTCTTTTTCTTTGCCTCTAGGGTTATTGCTGGGGCTTGGTGCCTGCACCACAAATCTACTGCTCCTGGCAGCTAGTTTTTCCCCATTTTTATTGCCCTTGTTGCTTTTGTTCTTATTGTTATTGCTGTTGTTGTTGTTGTTGGATAAGACAGAGAAAAATCAAGAGAGGAAGGGAAGACAGAGGGGGAGAGAAAGACAAACACCTGCAGACCTGCTTCACCGCTTGTAAAGGGACTACTCTGCAGGTGGAGAGCCAGAGGCTCGAACCAGGATCCTTGCACCAGTCCTTGTGCTTCGCACCATGTGCGTTTAACCTGCTGCACTACCGCCCGCCCCTGCTTTTCTAATTTCTTACTTGTGTTGTCTTATCTTCCTGCCTTTTTGCTGAGGGGAGAATCACGGTCACCTTGTCTCTTCCCCCTCCCTGTCTGTGTACCAGTGTCACTAGATTAGCAATTGAATGGATGAGCATGTGGGGGAAGAACTAGCCTGTCCCTTGCTAAGCAGAAACGAGATAGCTTGGGTGCTCAGCTTGACCCGGCAGTTCTCCCTTAAGCTAGTGGTCAGGGGGCATGGGGGTGAGTGACAGAGTCACTTTTGTTACTGGTGTGAGACCTCTGGGAGTGTTTCCACTATCTAAGCACCTTTGTTTTCTATAAAGCCATGTGGTTGTGAGATCACAGGCACAGCTGGCATCCGGGGAGTTTGTGTGTAGGCTACTAATCCTAAAGGGTGTCAGGTATCCCCCAAGTGTGTGTGGGGGGCCAGTGAGCTGATCTGTGGCCGGGTGACTAGTTTCACCTAGTGTAGACTGTCAAACTCTGTCAGTCAAGCGACCTGTACTTTTGATACAGAGCCACCGCAGGACCTCTGACTAGGGCCAAAACGGCCCTCCCGCCTGCCCAGGCATTTTAGAAACAGTGGGATGCCTCTCCATGTTTGCATATGAGTCACTGCAGGGAGAGGTGTAGTGGCTTTTGCAGTTTCAAAAGCCAGTGTCAAGACGGTTCCTCCCATGGGGCCTCATCAGACACCTGCCCCAGTTCTTGTCACTTAACATTATTTAGCAGTAGGTCAACATGGTCATGAAATTGTAATTATTCTGAGATTGCCCCAAAGTTAACCTACCTTCCTTCTTTTCCCCCTCCTTTCTTTCTGTCCTTTTAAAAAATTTTTAAAAAAATATTAATTAATTTATTTTCCCTTTTTTGTTGCCCTTGTTTTTTTATTGCTGTTGTGGTTATTATTGTTGTTGTTATTGATATTGTCATTGTTACATAGGGCAGAGAGAAATGGAGAGAGGAGGGGAAGACAGAGGAGGAGAGAAAGACAGACACCTGCAGACCTGCTTCACCGCCTGTGAAGCGACTCTCCTGCAGGTAGGGAGCCCGGGGCTCGAACCAGGATCCTTACACCAGTCCTTGTGCTTTCCTCCATCTGTGCTTAACCCACTGTGCTACCGCCCAGTTCCCCCCCTTTTTTTATCCTTGTGCCACCAGAATTATCACTGGGGTTCAGTGCCTGTATGACTAATTTAAAGCTCCCAGTGGCCATTTTTTCCTTTCTTTTATTTGATAGAGATTGAGAGGAAAGGACAGAGAAAGAGAGATACTTGCAGCACTGCTTCACTGCTCTTGAAGTGTCCCTCTTGCAGGAAGGGAGGAGGGGCTTGAACCTAGGTCCTTTCTCATGATAACGTGTACTTAACCTATTGCTCCACCCTCCCCCACCCGACCCCTCTTTCTTTTTTCCTTTCATAATCGCATTATTGGGGAAATGTTGGTTTACAAGACTGTGTTATCACAGGTGTCCAATTTCCTATCTCCCCCATTCAAGGTTGACCTTTACTTGGCAGTGTTATGATTGGTCAGAAAAGATTCTCTTAAAGGGCCAGACAGCAAATGTCTTCAGCCTCGTGGGCCGCACTTTCTCCCATCTCTGCGGTTCTGGACCCAGCACAGCTAGAGTCAGCATGCACGTGAGTGTGCCTGGCTGTGTGTCAGGAGAACTGTATTTGCACAGGAGACGGTAGCTGTTTGGCTGCAGCTTGCCAATCCCTGGTCTAAATCGTTATTCCTGCAGCAGGAGGAACTGTGTGTGCGATGTATTAAAAAAGGAGCCACTTCAGATTTAAAGCACTCTGACCTTCAGAGTGGGCAGATGACCCAGGCTGGTCACCGGCAAGTACTTACTTAATGCTTCTGCGGCTCACCTCATCACAGACCCCTATAAGCGTCAACCCGGCTTTGACCGAGCACGTTATGATTGGGTCCTCCTCAATCGCTATCGAACAGGCCATGGCCGGTGCGCCGCTATGTTCCATCGCTGGGGAGCCAGAGACGACCCGATCTGCCCCTGCGGCTCCAGACAGACTATGACCCACATAGTCAACGACTGCCACCTCTCCAGATTCAAAGGAGGTCTCGAAACTTTACATCAGGCTCAACCTGACGCTGTTGACTGGCTACGGAAGAAGGGCAAACGCTAGAAGAAGAAGCTTGAAGAGCATCCGGGCGTGAGCTGTCTGTAGGCCGAACCCAGCCAGTGGGGGTCAGGCTCCTCTGATGGGCAGAGTGTCCATCTGCAGGCTGGCCTGAGCTGCCCACATCCCTGCAATAAGTCTACCCACATCTATCGGAGTTTGAATTAACTAGAGGAGGATAGTAGAGGCCCAAAGCCAAGGTCAGGGCCAACACACCTGTCAGGCCTGGCCAACACACCTGGAGGCTCCCCGGCCCCCAGCACCTGGCAAGGAGGACAGGATGTCCCCTCACTGCTGGTGGAAGCAGAGGGCCACTACTCTGAGCCAGAGAAGGATGTCAGGGCCCTTATCACACCCCCCAAGTGTGTGATATGAGGGGGTGGGGCAAGTGTTTCCTGTGAGCTTGCTGCAGGGGGGTGGCTGCCATCTAGCAGTTTCCTGGCCCTGAGAGGCTCTTTTTTCTGGTCCTCAGGTCCCAGAGAGCACGCCTTTGTGCTCACTGACATTTCTGGGTTTACTGCTTCTCCAGCTCCAAGCCTGAGGCGTAGGAAGCCCAAGAATAGCCAACAAACCTAACCAACCAGTCCTTCTCTGGGTCCTGAGGCCCCAGGCACACTGCCCTGTCTCCTGCCAGTCTTGCGTTGGTGTCATTTGTGACTTTGACCACCATCTCGGAATCAAAAGTTTCCTGTGCGTTTTTTTTTTTTATTGCCACCAGGGTTATCACTGGGGTTTTGGTGCCTGCATGCAGAATCCATTGCTCCTGATAGCCATTTTTTTTCATTTCATTGTATTTTACTTTATTATTTTATTTTATTTCACTTTTTCCTTTTGTTGCCCTTGTTCTTTATCATTATTGTTGTTATTATTGTTGTTGTTATTGCTGTCATCGTCACTAGATAGGACAGAGAAAAATGGAGAGAAGAGGGGAAGACAGAGAGGGGGAGAGAAAGACAGACACCTGCAGATCTGCTTCACTGCCTGTGAAGCGACTCCCCTGCAGGTGGGGAGCCGGGGGGCTTGAACCGGGATCCTTACGCCAGTTGTGTGCGCGCTTAACCTGCTGCGCTACCACCTGGCTCCCATTTTCCTTTATTTTTATTCCTATGTTTTGGATGAGACAGAAATTGGGTGAGAGAGGAGAGATAGAGACAAAGAGAAAAATCAGTGCTGTTTCTCCTGCTTCTTCTTCTCGCGTTGGCCCTGCTTCCGTAGCCAGTCAACAGCGTCAGGTTGAGCCTGATGTCAAGTTTCGAGACCTCCTTTGAATCTGGAGAGGCGGCAGTCGTTGACTATGTGGGTCATAGTCTGTCCTGCAGCTGGGGAGGACCTAAGGAAACTTCCCCTCTGTAGCTGGGGGCTGGGGCTAGAAACTAGGTCGTGCACATGGGAGCAGGTGAAGTCTTCTGGATGCATCACTGCCTGTCCTGGTTCATGTATGTGTGTATATAACACATATATATGTACATATAAAATATATGTATTAAAATTTTTTAATTATAGTTATTTTCCCTTTTGTTGCTCTTGTTGTTTTTATTGTTGCTGTTGTTATTGATGTTGTCGTTATTGAATAGGACAGAGAGAAATGGAGAGAGGAGGGGAGAGAAAGAGAGACACCTGCAGACCTGCTTCACCGCCTGTGACGCGACTCCCCTGCAGGTGGGGAGCTGGGGGCTCGAACCGGGATCCTTACGCTGGTCCTTGTGCTTTGCGCCACCTGTGCTTAACCGCTGTGCTATCACCCAACTCCCATAAATATATGTATTTATATATATATATAAAATATCCTCTCTCCCTCCCCCACCCCCCCCGGAATGATTGATTCCAGCTGACCTCTGTCTGACTTCAACCTTTGCTGTCTCTTATTTGGTCTTCTGCTGAGTTTCTTGTTTTAATTCTAGACTTTGTTTCCCTCTGGTAGTTTCTTATCACCCCTGAGAACTTCTGTCTTTCCATTTATTACATGATATAATCAGTCTCCCTGTCTGTCTGTCTGTCTATCTATCTATCTATCTATCTGTATTTTAGTTATATCTCACTGGGTCACAGTCATCGTGGCCACTTAAAGCTTCTTGCTGATTCCACCTGCTTCTAGGTCAGCTCAGATTTGACACCTGCTAATTGTTTCTTCCCCTGAGCATGTTGTTGCTTCTGGTTCCTAGTATATTGATTTCTTGATTAATTTTGGACTGTATCCTGGGAAAAATCTCAGAATTGTCAGACTCTGGGTCCTGTTAAAATCTTTCAGAGAATTTTCGGTTCTTAGGCAGGTATTGGGCCATAGTGGACACAGGTGTTAAATCTGGCTCACACCGAGTAAAGAGTCCGTATCTTCCTAGCTTTTAATGTCTTTGCCCTGCTGTTGGGGAAGGAAAGGGCTGCCCCTGGTGCTGTCATTTACAGTGAGACTGGTATTGTGGGTGGGCAGTGGATGGGGGACACCATTGAGATGTGTGCCCAGAATGAAGAAGATACGTTGTAGTTTCTACTGGTACTGTGTATAGTCTGGGGCCCAAGATCAAATAACGTTAAATGATTGGCAGGCACTTGGCATTATGAGTTTGGGGGCTACTAATCATAAAATTCCAGGTTTATTTGTGATCACTGCATTGTTAAAGCAAACCACTAAGAAAGGTAATTAATTACAAGTAGAAATTTCATTATGAAAATAGACCACTATATAGAAATAATCTCCACACCCCCCCCCCCCCAATAGAAATGGTGTCTGCTCTGGGTAGGTTTGGTAGGAATACTCCTTCTGCTTTTCTTTTGAAGATAATGGGTGGGGGGAGGCAGAAAGAAGGTGTGCCAAAGCATCATTCTATGGTATATAGTGCCAGGGATCGGAACTTAGGTCCTTGTGTTTGCATGTCCTGTGCCATTATGTTGTACCGCTCACCCCCCACTCCCCCACACACACACCTGGCCACAGACTTACTATTCTTCATTTACTCAAATAACTGATGGTAGTGACTTCGTAGACTCCTAAAAATCAATAAAGAGCTACTCTGGTCTATTCTCAGTGCTAAAAACCTAATTTCATTTCCAAGTGTTTGTGTAAGGCGAGCCTTGATAAAATGGCTGTGGTTGGGTGTGAAGGTTTCCTGTCACTATCTATCTGTCAGAAGAATTGGAATTAGTCTCACCAGGGGCACTCTGGATAAATTCAGCCTGCCGATAATTTTTCTGGCTTTTACTTTCCTCTTAAAATGGCAACCAACACTTTCGTTTACTGTTGCTGTTTGGCAGCATAATGAACCCAGGACCTCACTTTTACATGATACCACTATTGAGTGGCCTTCCCTGGCCAGTTTTTTTTTTCATTCTTTTATTAGTGGTCTATTTTTCAAAGCCAGAGAGAAGAAGAGGCCCCACAGCACTGCTTCACCACCAATGGGACTCACTCAGTGCTGTTCAAGTACTCTGGGCTTCAGCCTAGGGCTTTGGACATGGTGTAGCATGCACTCTGCTTGACGAGCTATCTCTCAGCCTTGTCACCAGCATTTTCAAACCCGGAGATTACACATGAAGACCCAGACTTTCAGAGATCTCCTCCGTGAGGATGCCTGCATGCAGTAAACAGGACCAGATGGGTGAGGCCCTCAAGGTTCCTCCCACCCCAGATCCTAAACCTGTAAGATTCATTTCCCAGCCCTATGCAACTTACTTACTCTCTGGGAGGGTAACTAGCTACACCGAGGAGAGGGCATTCCTGGGCATGCTCCGTGAGACTACCCACACCCTGGGCCTCTGTACCCTTAGGGGGATTCCCTGGGGAACAGCTGCCCTCTTGTCATCACTGTCGTCCCCGGACATTGTCCCAGATCCCAGGCCTGTGCTGAGTGCTTCAGTTAGGGATCAACCTGAGACTCGATTTCCACCAGATGTTGGGACAGTGTGGTCACGTGGTCACCGAGTGTCACTTGAGTTGATCCCTGGGCATGTGAGTGGTGTCACTGTCAGCAGGCTCTTTCCCTGGCTCTCATTCCACTCAAGACTGGAGTTGGGACAGGAGCGAGTCTAGAAACCACTGCCAACATTCACAGTCTGAGCAACAGAGAACCTCCTGACAGCATGCTAAGGCAGGCCTGCAGTGTCATGTCTGAGGAGTGGACAGCTCAACGCCAGGCTACCCTGTGTAGGGGTGGATGTGGCAGACAGGATAGGGAAAGTGGGTGAGTACTCTCCTATCTGCTATCCTCCTTGGTAGAAGTACTCTGACAGCACCTCCCTCTCAGGGCAGCTTTCCTCAAGAGATGGCAGGTATCCTTGGGGAAGGCCTGCTGCACAGGCATCACTGGGAACAGTGCTGGGTTGTGCGTTGCTGTACTAGAATGTAGGCCATGGACTGACTGCACACTCAGAACTCTTCCTTGGTGGCCTTTATACCTGGGGTCCCCAGAAGGTGGGGCTTGAGGCTCAGGTGCCTGTGGCTTCTAAGGCCTGGCCATCTTCAGGCCTCCCTGTGGACATGAGCCAGGCTTTCACACAGGGGACATGGAGCTCTGCTCTACTTAGGAATCACTAGCCAAGCCACTGCCGGAAGGTTTCTGGAACATGCTGGTCACTTGGTCACCACTGTTATTGTCTCCTTAGCTGCCCATCACAAGTCAGTCACATGGTTGTGAAAGAACGCTCTGGAGAGCCATATCTGTTGTCAGCAAAAGCCTTGAAACTTCAGTTTGAGATTTGAATACAAAATTTCAGCCCATTTTTGGAAAGAACTTTACTGTGCAGTTTTTTTTTTTATTTGTACCACTTGTACTATTTATTTGAACCTGTACTAATGAGCCCCATGATGGATTGTTTGACGAAAAGGAAAATGAATGGCCAACTGATATACTTGGAGACATGGTCAAGGTCTGACAGGGAAAGAGACGAGGGTGTTGACTCACTGTGAGTTTCAGATGCACTTGAACTTCATTCTGAAGTATTTGTTATTGTTTTTCTTTGTTTTGTTTTGTTTTAAATTATCTGTTTATTTACTGGATAGAGATAGCTAGAAAATGAGAGGGAAGGGGGTGATAGAGAGAGAAACAGAGAGACACCTGCAGACCTGCTTCACCACTCTCAAAGCTTTTCCCCTGCAGGCAGGGACTGGGGGCTCAAACCTGGGTCCTTGTGCATTGTAACATGTGTGCTCAACCAGTTGTGCCACCACCCTACCTCCTTAATCTATATTTCTTTTCCTTTTTTTTTTTTTTTGTTACTGTTGTTTTTTCAACAAAGCACTGATCTATGTTTTATGGTGGTATGAGGGATTGAACTGGGGACTTTAGAACCTCAGGCATGAGAATCTCTTTGCATAATCATTACACTATCCCCCCCCCCCCCCATGTGTCTGTATTTCTTTTAAACAGAGCACTGCTCAGCTCTGGAGATTGAACCTGGGACCTGGGAGCCTCAGGCATGTAAGTCTTTTTCTTTTTGCCTCCAGGGTTATCGCTGGGGCTTGGTACTTGCGCTAAGAAGCCACTGCTCCTAGAGGCTATTTTTTCCCTCTTGTTTTATCATTGTTGTAGTTATTATTGTTGTTGTTATTCCTGTCATTGTTGCTGGATAGGACAGAGAGAAATCGAGAGGGGAGGGGAAGACAGAGGGTGAGAGAAAGATAGACACCTGCAGATCTGCTTCACCACCTGTGAAGCGACCTCCCTACAGGTGGGGACCCGGGAGCTCGAACTAGGATCCTTATGTTGGTTGCGCTTTGCACCATGTGAGCTTAACCCGCCCGGCCCCCCAAAAGTCTTTTTAATAGCTATTGTGCTATCTCCTTGGCCTTGTTTATTTATTTATTTAATGTTTTTTTTTATTTTTTATATTTATTTTTATTTATTTATTCCCTTTTGTTGCCCTTGTTGTTTTTTATTGGTGTAGTTATTATTGTTGTCATTGTTGTTGGATAGGACAGAGAGAAATGGAGAGGGGAGGGGGAAGACAGAGAGAGGGAGAGAAAGATAGACACCTGCAGACCTGTTTCACCGCTTGTGAAGCGACACCCCTGCAGGTGGGGAGCGAGGGCTTGAACCAGGATCCTTATGCTGGTCCTTGTGCTTAGCGCCACCTGCGCTTAACCCGCTGCGCTACAGCCCGACTCCCGGCCTTGTTTATTTTTAATGAGAAAGAGAGGGAGAGGCCAGGCAGAGCTGCACTCCACTCTGCTGGATATGGTGTTGGGAATTAACTTGGCTGGGTCTGCCCTCATACTTGCAAGTCCTGTACTCCACTTGCTGAGCCAGCTCCCTGGCCACAACTTCAAAAGTACATTTATTTTATCTATTTCATATGAGATAAGAATTTTATGAGGTAGAGAGATAAGAAAGAGAGTGCTGGAGCACCACTCTGGGGCTTGCTGGGAATCAAACTAGGAGTTTCTGGTCTGAAAACCCTGTGCTCTACCAGTTGAGCTATCTCCTTGCAAAACCCAGTAAGATGACCTACCTAGGTGCATTATTATTTTAAGGTCTGGACCCCCCCCCCCAAACACACATGCAAGTCCTGTGCTCTAACATACTGAACTATCTTCCCTACCCCAGACTGATCATTCACCAAGATAGTCTTACAAGGAAAGGTCAAACCTTCTTGGTTAAAGGGATCCAAGCACAGTTTGCTACACTTGCAGTTTAATTATTATTAAGTGTAGATCTTCTTCCTTGCTGAGTCTGAGGGGTAAGTAGGCACAGCCTGTGCTGCAGTGGAGGCCCCAGAGTGGAGGCCAGGGACACAGAAGGTCCTCTGGGGAGCACTGCCTGAGTCCTGCCCTGCATGGTGCTTGGCACTGGAGCCGATGACTCTCAAATCCTAGAACTCAGGATGGGAAACTGTGATCTGACAAAAACTCTTAGAGGGCCCTGGCACTTACACAATGAAGATCTACAAAGTCTTATGCCGGTCTGGCCGGAAAGCTGGACTCATTGTACTTACCCCATGGGGATTGTTGTGAGGATGGGACACTCAGGGTGGACTGGGGGTGACCGGGACCCATGTGAGGTGAAGGATGGGGACACTCAGAGCTCTGAGTACAATGGCAGGGCTGTCCTCAGAGACACAGAGCAGTGTCCACATGCGGTGTGTGCACAGTAACTATAGGTGGGCCGGATGCACCAGCAAGGGCACGGGCACCTGAAAACCTCACTGAGCAGGAGCAGGAGAAACCTCTGGATAGGGTGGGGAGCTGCATGGGTGTGGATATGGTGTGTATATATATCGTGTGTGTGTGTGTGTGTGTGTGTGTGTATGTCTAGCTGGTGTGTAGACCATCACTGAAAGGAGCAGTGAAGTGAAAACTGGTAGGGCTTGAGGGGCAGATGTAGTCTCCGTGAGGTACAGGTTCAGAATGTATTTCACAAACCCAGCATGTTATCTGTGTCTTTTCAATCCAGTTAAACCTTCTAACGTCATTCACGCTACATTGGCATTTGTAAAATGTCAGGTAAGTGGTACACGTTATCACTGAGCAAGAGTGATCAAAGTGAGTGTCAGATCTTGCGACTGGTTTATAAGTCACATATTTATCTTGTTTACTTACATTTTGCCCTCTAGACCGGCCCTTTTGAAATAGAGACAGAGAGGAAAAGAAAGCACAGTGCTGAAGTTTCCCCAACTGCAGTGGGGACGGGGCTTGAGCCTGGGTCGCCTGTGTGACAGACCTGGTACCTTCTCAGGTACGCTGTCCTGTCAGCACTCTTGAATTTCAGGTAGGTACAGAGAGGGAGAGGGCGATAGAGAGAGAAGGAGAGACAACATGGCACCACTCCACCATTCTTGGAGCTTTCTCTGGTGCAGGTGCTCCTATGTGGGGCCAGGAGCTCAGACCCAGGATGCTGAGTATGGTAACCCCTGTGCTTGACCAGAGGGGCCATTGTCTGCCTCCTTTGTGCTGTTTAGTATAAAAGCAGGGCAAGTATTAAAATACCTATCTGTTTTTATAATTTGGTTGAAAACTTGCCTCCTCTTTGCCTTTTTTGTTTATTCATTTTGGTAAAGATTTATTTATTTCAGGGGGCCGGGCAGTGGCACACCTGGCTAAGTGCACACAGTACTAAGTGCTAGGACCTGTGCAAGGATCCAATTCAAGCCCCGCCCCCCACCCTGCAGTGAAGCAGGTCTGCAGATGTCTCTCTTCTTTTCTGTCTCCACTTTTCTCCAATTTCTGTCTGTCCTATTTAGTAAAAGAAAAAATGGCCAGGAGTGGATTTGTAATGCTGGCATTGAGCCCCAGTGATAAGCCTGAAGGCAGAGAAGAGGGAGAGAGTGGGAGGGAGAGAGAGAGGTTTATTTCATGAGCGAGAGGAACCAGAGCACCAGCCCAGCACACACAGCTCTGGGAATTCACCCAGGACCTCATGGATGCAAACTCTGTACCCTACTGCTGAGCTTCTACTGCTTAAATTTGAATTTGTTCAGTTTGTATCAACCTAATATTCTTAAATTCCTTAAATTTTAAAAAGAAAAGTCCTAAACTGGGGCTTGGTGCCTGTACTATAAATCTTAGAGGCCATTTTCCCCATTCTGTTGCCCTTGTTGTTACCCTTGTTGTTGTTAATGTTATTGTTGCCATTGCTGTTGGATAGGACAGAGAGAAATGGAGAGAAGACAGAGAGGGGGAGAGAAAGATAGACACCTGCAGATCTGCTTCACCGCTTGTGAAGCAACCCCCTGCAAGTGAGGAGCTGGGGGCTCGAACCAGGATCCTTACACCGGTCCTTGCACTTTGCGCCATGTGTGCTTAACCCATTACACTACTGCCCGGCCCCCGGAAACACACTGCTATGTTTTCCCTTGAGTTTTACTGTGTCTTTTTTTTAATATTAATTTATTTATTCCTTTTTGTTGCCCTTGTTTTTTATTGTTGTAGTTATTATTGTTATAATTACTGATGTTGTTGTTGTTGGACAGGACAGAGAGAAATGGAGAGAGGAGGGGAAGACCGAGAGGGGGAGAGAAAGACACCTGCAGACCTGCTTCACCACCTGTGAAGCGACTCCCCTGCAGGTGGGGAGCCGGGGGCTTGAACGGGGATCCTCACACCTTACTGTGTCTTTTTTAAGTTGACAGGAAAGAGAGAAATTGGGAGAAAAGAAGAGAGAAGGGAGAAAGAGAGACCTGCAGCACTGCTTCTCCATCTGTGAAGCTTCCTCTGCAGGTGGGGACTAGGGGCCTGAATTCAGGTTTTTGCACATGGTACCTCGTGCGCTTAACCAGGTGCACCACCACACGGCCCTGGTTTTGCTGTGTTTCTTTCCCTTTTAAGTGTGGCATCAGAGTGAGCCTACAGTCTCACTCATGTGTGATACCACCGAGCAGCCTCCCCGACCCAGTTTTTCATTTGTTATTTTTTGAGAGAGAGGGAGAGAGGAGAGATGCCATGGCATTGCTCCACCATCTGTGGAGCTCCCCAGGCGCTGTCCTTAGTGCTCGTATGCGGTGGTGGAGATTAGACCTCGGGCCTCACACAGGGTACGTTTGCCGGGTCAGTTATCCACTGACTCACTGAGTTTCACTGGACATTTTGCTGCCCTGGTTCTCATCCCTCCAAATGCTCTCAGGGGTCTGCTAGGCTTAATTATTTATTCTCCACATTCTTATATTTTACTGTTTGAATGCACATTGCTCTTTCAATACTTGGTCTTTTTTTTCTTTAAAAACATATTTATTTACTTAAAAAAAATTTATTTATAAAAAGGAGACATTGACAAAACCATAGAATAAGAGGGGTACAGCTTCGCACAGTTCCCACCACCAGACCTCCGTATCCCATCCCCTCTCCTGACAGCTTTCCTATTCTTTATCCTTCTGGGAGCATGGACCCAGGGTCATTATGGGATGCAGAAGATGGAAGGTCTGGCTTCTGTAATTGCTTCCCTACTAAACATAGACGTTGGCATATCGATCCATACTCCCAGCCTGTCTCTCTATTTCCCTAGTGGGTTGGGGCTCTGGGGAATTGAGACTCCAGGACACATTGGTGGGGTTATTTATTTACTTATTAACATGAGACGGCAGGAGAGAGAGCATAATGATTATGCAAACAGACTTTCATGCCTGAGGCTCTGAGGTCTCAGATATAGTTGCCCATATCACCATAGCCGGAGCTGAGCAGTGCTCTGGTAAAACAAACAAACAACAGGAGAGAGAAGGGGGGGGGGGGAGAGGACGCACACACACCAGAAGATCCCTTTGACACATGTAATGCTGGGGACCTCATGCTTTTAAGGGCAAAGCTCTAGTCACTGCACCACTTCCCTGGCCAATGTACTTTTGTCTTTTTAAATATATTTAATAGAAATCCAGACTTGACCCCAGCCCCCACTGCAATAAAGGAAGTTTCAGTGCTGTGGTCTCTATATCACTCTCTGTTTCTACCTTAAAAAAGGTTTATTGTGGAAGTAATGTTTCATGGCTGTTCCTCCTCCTCCTCTTCCTCCTCCTCCTTCTTCTTTGTCTTCTTTTTATTATTAATTAATAGTATCTCTACTGCTCTTTGTTTTATGACCACTTGTGCTTGAATCTCAGCTTCTCAAAATATAACTTTTGTGTAGAGGGTGGTAAAGTGATCTCTTTCAACTGGGTTTCAAATCAAGTCTTTTTTTTTTTTTTTTCTCTTTCCTCTAGGGTTATTGCTGGGGTTTGGTACCTGCAGTACGAATCTACTGCTCCTGGGGGCCACTTTTCCCATTTTTGTTGCCCTCATTGTTGTTATTGTTATTGCTGTTGTTATTGGATAGTTCAGAGAGAAATCGAGAGAGATGGGGAAGATAGAGATAGAGAAAGAAAAAGATAGACACCTGCAGACCTGCTGCACCGCTTGTGAAACAACCGATCCCTCCCCACCCCACCTCCAGCAGGTGGGGAGCCAGGGACTAGAACTGGATCCTTACTCCAGTCATTGCGGTTCACACCATGTGCATTTAACATGCTGCACTATCACCCGGTCCCCTCAAATCAAGTCTTTCTATAGATATATAGATATAATTTACTTTGGATAGAGACAGAGAGAAGCTGAGAAGGAAGGAGGAGTCAGAAAGGGAGAGACACCTGCAGCACTGCTTCACCACTTATGAAGCTTCCCCAAGCAGGTGGGGGTCAAGACTGGGAATCACTGAAACTGTTAGAATGAGCAGAAAGAACCTGAGTGATAGTCTCAGGGTCCCTTCATCTGGGTCTGAGAAAAAGCCCTGCTGCCCACTCAGCACCTGTAGTGCTGTGTCTGCTTGTGTGACAGAAATTTCCCTCTTATACACAATCTGTTCACTACGTTTATTGGGCCAAGCCATTCAACCGGTGGGGTGCCAGTTCTCAGAGTATCACTGTCTTGTCACAGTGGATTGCAGAATCCTTTGTAATCCTGTGCAAAGTGTAAAGTCCTGCGCAAAGTGTCCCCAGGATGAGCTCGTGCAATGAATTCTGCATTCTAGGGAAGCCCACCTAGGGACAGACCTCTTGTATGTGGCACTTGTCTTGTATCAGGACTTGCACAGAACTCAGAGACATGGAGCAAGTTCTTGGGAAGAAATCAGTGTGAAGAGAAAGGAGATGATTTTCATGGAATTTGTGTCAATATCACCTTGCAATGGGTTGGCTATCTTGGTATTGTTGTAGAACTTCTATTTATTTATTTATTTGTTTGTTTATTTATTTTTACCAGAGCACTGCTCAGCTTTGGCTTATGGAGGTGAGGTGGGGGTATTGAATCTGGGATCTAGCAGCCTGAGGCATGAGAGTCTGTCTGCATAATCACCATGCTGTCTCCCTCACCCTTGTTGTGGAACTTCCTCTCACAGCTGGTGCATAGGGGTGAAGGTGAGGCCAAAGGAAGGAGGCCTGGAAAAAATTTAGCCAGATGAGGGGGCAGTCAGGACTAGGTGGTCCAGGCTAAGCCAAATCACACACACACACACACACACACACACACACACCCCATTATATCCAGAGGAGGGAGGGAGAGAGAGAGAGAGAGAGAGAGAGACCTCCCACAACATTACTTACTGTGAGAAAAGAGAGCAGGTCATTTGTGCATTTGTACTGGAACTGGCTGACGCTTGGTATCACATGAATTTAGAACACACGATACATTCTCCTATGACACATTCTCCTGTTCTGTTTGACTCTGTGAGGTGACCCAAGTGGCATGCACACAAACCCACAACCCTCTGTGAAGGCAGGTGGGGCACTGTCAAGCATGGAAACCATCCCAAAATTCAGAGGAGCCACTCTGTGCCCACTCCCCAGATTTGTGCAGGACTCCTGCTGGGCTCTGTGAACTTCAGCATCGTCCATTCTATGTGGTCCTGCCCCAGTGTATAAGGGGGTGGTGGGGACCTGCCCCTTCTATGGTGACCCTCAGGCAGTGGGGACTTTGGATCCAGTGCAGGGAAGACCAGCATGTGGTGGTGTCACCACTAGCCAGATGGGTGGTTGGAGCGGTTTTATTATTATTATTTTATTTTAGTGAGAGAGAGACTTATCAGAACTCTGCTCGGCTCTAGTTTATGGTGATGCTGGGGATTGAACCTGGGACCTTATAGCCTCAGGCATGAAAGTCTTCCGCAAAACCATTATGCTGTCTCCCCAGCCCTGACTGGAGCTGTTTGGGCTCAACTCGGGATTCATTTCAAGACTTGGTGCTGCAGCTCAGCAGTGTTCAAAGTCACTAGCAACACTGCTGTTCCGGTTTAGTCATTCAGCACTCTGTGTGTGTGTGTGTGTGTGTGTGTGTGTGTGTGTGTGTGTGTGTGTGTGTTGGTCGGTGGGGGGGTGATAGACATGCCTGTGAAGGGCGAGGGTCCCACAAGGCTGGTTCATGATTTGCCTGAATGCATGTTTGAAAGTCCTCATGTCCCACTGTGACCCATGTACTTGCTATTCCAACAGTGTCTTTGCTTTGTGGAACAGTACGCAAGATTAGAATGGAGGCAGAGGGGACACCTCATCTCACTGGGGCCTTGGCCAGCTTTGCCCAGGTGGCAGGGGCTGGTGCGGGCCTGCCCCCTCTCTGGAGTGGTAATGAACTGCACTGAGTGAACGTGTAGCTGTGAGCACAGCCTCGAGGCTGGGATGGATGCCATGGACAGAGCCAGGCAGAGCAGGACTGTGTTCAGTCTATGTCCTCAGCCTTCAGTGGGTTGAAGTGGAGGATGACCCTTAAGCAAACTGGGGGCCACCAGAGCCAAGAAAGAAACCAGGCAGCCCCTGGGTCACAGAACCAGCATTCTTCATCAGGGGCCTGATGATGCAGGAGGAAGTTTCTGGAAAAGCATGGCAGAGGCATCAAGCTGTGAAGATTTGGATAGTTGGGTGTGAGGTGCCTGCATGACATCAGGTGTCTTGTCCTTGCCCCCCAGGGGTCTGTGCTGGAGGCTGTCTCTCCTGGTGCCTCCTAGGACCACCTCCATTAGCTCTGGTGTGTTTTATCTAAATGAAGGTTGCTAAGCACAGTAATCCTGAGGAAGTGACTCTCAGTGGACCACTTTACCTCCTATGAGTCCCTTGCCGGCACCTGCCCCTGGGACACCTGAGGAGAAGAAAGTTCGTGGGGCCGAGTCCATGCAGTGTAGGGAGGGAAGTGGCTCTGTGTGCAGGTAAGGGCCTAAGTCCCCAGGAGGTGGTGGGCCAGAACCAGGGGGTACCCCTTGGACTATGTGTAGTTGGCAAGCATTCCTCCCTTTCTTTTTAAAACAATTTATTTATTTTAAGGAGAGATACAGAAACAGAGAGACACCAGAGCACAAGCTCTGGCTTGTGGTGTGCTGGGGATTGAGCCTGGAACTTTAGAACCTGAGGTATGAAGGTCTTTTGCAGAACCATTATGCTGTCTCTCTGGCCCCACAGAGTTTACTTCCCTTTAAGGAATGTCTGCTGGCCTTCCATCTCTGTGTGACCCCTTCTCAGAATCCCTGGACTCTTATTTTTTTCTTTTTTTAAACTTTATTTATAAAATGGAGATATTGACAAAACCATAGGATAAGAAGGGTACAATTCCACACAATTTCTACCACCAGAACTCTGTATCTCATCCCCTCCCTTGAAAGCTTTCCTATTCTTTATCCCTCTGGGAGCATGAACTCAGGATCATTATAGGGTGCAGAAGGTGGAAAGTCTGGCTTCTGTAATTGCTTCCCCACTGAACATGGGTATTGGCAGGTCTATCCATACTTCCAGCCTGTTTCTCTCTTTCCTTCGTGGGCAGAGCTCTTGGGAGGTGGGCTCCAGGACATATTGGTGAGGTTGTCTTCCCAGGGAAGTCAGGTTGGTGTCATGGTAACATCTGCAAATTGGTGGCTGAAAAAGTATTAAGATATAAAGCAGAACAAATTGTTAGTTAGGAACCTAAAGGCAAGAATATAGCAGATGAGATTTGGGGTCTCGATTTTGGAAAAAAAGTAGTTTTATTTTAGGTATATTCCAAGGACCCTGTGACTTTACTAGTTTTTGCCTGTGCCTGACAGCTAACATGCAGGTGGGCCAAAGGCATTGTCTGGAGAGATGTTGTCAGAGTTGGAAATAGGACTAGAAAACTCTATCAGAGGGAGCTGGGCTATAGCGCAGCGGGTTAAGCGCAGGTGGCACAATGCACAAGGACCAGTGTAAGGATCCCAGTTCGAGCCCTGGCTCCCCACCTGCAGGGGAGTTGCTTCACAGGCGGTGAAGCAGGTCTGCAGGTGTCTATCTTTCTCTCCCCCTCTCTGTCTTCCCCCTCCTCTCTCCAATTCTCTCTGTCCTATCCAACAACAATGACATCATCATCATCAACAACAATAACTACAACAACAATAAAAAACAAAGGCAACAAAAGGGAAAATAAATAATGGTAAAAAGTTTAAAAAAGAAAAAGTACTCACAAATCCCGGCCACCAGCCCTGCAGTGGATGTGGCTCTAGTCAGCATGACCTTCAGCACCTTATCAAGTCACTACAAGTATGAGAAGGAGTTGCTTTTTGTTTGGCTGCTACAAAAATATCGTGTTCTTCCAGACACCAAGTTACAGATGCTACCATGACTCCATCCCAACTTCTCTGGGCAGATGACCTCACCGTTATGTCCTGGACCCTCACATCTCCAGAGCTCTGGTCCACTAGGGAAAGAGAGAAGAGACAGGCTGGGGGTATGGATGACCTGTCAATGCCTATGTTCAGCGGAGAAGCAATTACAGAAGCCAGATCTCCTATCCTACCTTCTGCTCTCCCAAAACAACCTCGATCCATTCTCCGAGCAGGGGAGAAGTGATAGGAGGATGAGAAGTGGTTTCTACACTCCAGCTCCATCAGCACCCAAGGAGAGAGAAGGAGAAAGAGAGGGACACATGAACGTAGTTTTGTTGTCATGAGTGGATTGGAGGGGAAGAGAGGATTGAGTCAGAAAAAAAGGGGGGCAGTCATGTTTAAACATGGTCAGATAGTTGTAAAGATGATGTCTAAAACCTTGGGGGAACTGTGGTGGCTTGCAGTGGGGAGACTGAAGATTCAGGACTGTGGTGGTGGGAATGGTGTGGATTCAAACTCCTGTTGACATATAATTTTGTAATATAAAAATAAATTTTAAAAAATATTGTGCTTCCTCTGTCTTGCTGGTCATATAGTCTGCCAAGGACTGACCCTCAAATTAGAGCATCTTCTGTGTGAAAAGAGATGTGACTTCCCCACAGTAATGCCCAAGGAAGCTGTGGGCGACAGCCTGTTCCCAAGGGGCTTCCTGTGTCCCTGTGTCCACTCGGCCTCCCCGTGTGTGTGATCCCCAGGCCAGTTCTTCCAGGACCCTGTTTCCTCCTCACCTGTCCTTTCAGCTCCCGTGCAGCTGCCTGTGTCCAGCCATACAGCAGGCTTTGTGTCCTGCCTTCCAGGTGCCTGTGAGGCACAGCAGTCAGCCCCCTGGGTGCTAGTAGACAACTGTGGGTCATCCCAACATCTGGGCCTTCTTTTTCCTCCTGCATCGGATGGGAGCCATGCAAGCCTTTCCTCTGCCCCAGGCCTCCACTCAAGTGTGTGGGCCTGACTCTCTGCATGCTCAGTGCCCTGGGATCCTGGTGGCCCTAGTTCCTACTCAGGTTTCTTTTTTTAAAAATATATATTCTTAATTTTTTGATTTTCCCTATTGTTGCCCTTGTTGTTTTTCATGGTTTTTTAGTTATTATTACTGTTATTGATGTCATTGTTGTTGGATAGGACAGTGAGAAATGGAGAGAGGCGGAGAAGACAAAGAAGGGGGAGAGAAAGACAGACACCTGCAGACCTGCTTTACCGCCTGTGAATCGACTCCCCTGCAGGTGGGGAGCCGGGGGCTCGAACCAGGATCCTTAAGCCAGTCCTTGAACTTTGCTCCATGTGCGCTTAACCCGCTGCACTACCACCTGACTCCCCCTACTCAGGTTTCTAAGCCAGGTGTGAAGCCTGTGGTGAACATTTCTCCCTGAGTCTAACCCAGCCACTGGGCTGACTAAGCTATGTGCTGTGTGAGTTATCTAGAAGTCACAACCCACACTTTGCTACTGTGGATAAAACAGCCGGCTTCTGAGAATGCCAGGCTTCCCAAGCTCATCCTTCTGAGCTTAAAGATTGCACCTGCCTTTCCCTGCTGCCTTGGGGTTTCCAAGGATAAGATGATAAAGCAGTGCATTCCCAGCACCAGGGGCAGAACTCTCCTCCTGTGACTCGGGCTCCTGTGATGTGCAAACGTGTTGTCTCCACAGATGCCTGGTCTGTGCCTGTGTCTGAGATCATCTCTGTGGAGGAGACAGATGTGCCAGGGAAACATGCCTCCAGCGGGAAGTGGCAGAAAATGGAGGCACCCTACGCCTTCACAGGTGACAGGCCCGGCTTGGGCATCTCCTCACGAGCCTCCATCAGCCCTTGTAGCTTCCATGGGAGGGGCTTTCTAGTCACTTGTTTATGAGGTTGTGGCCTCCTGGGTCTGTCTTTCTAGAACTGTTCTTGTAGCGTGCTTTTTTAACATCTGCTTTGAATTAATATTTCTGTTTTAGTTGTCTTATTCACATTGTCTTAATTTTTTAATTTTTAGTTACTTGCCACCAGGGTAATGACTGGGGCTCAGTGAATCCACTGCTCCTGATGACCATTTCCCCCCATTTTTATTGGATGGGACAGAGAGAACTTGAGAGAGGAGGGGGAGATAGAAAGGGAGAAAGAAAGACACCTGCAGATCAGCTTCACCACTTATGAAGTGTCCCCCCTGCAGGTGGGGAGCTGGGGGCTTGAACCCAGATCCTTGAGTGGGTCCTTGCACTTAGTGCTATGTGCCACTACCTGGCCCCCTGATCTTAATTATATATATGGGCTTAAAGCGAAATGTACCTGCCAGTACATCTTGGAAGTTAACTAGTCAGAGGAGAGACATCCAGTGTGTGTGTGTGTGTGTGTGTGTGTGTGTGTGTGTCCCTATGGTGTGTGTGGAGGGGGTGGGTAGGAGGTCATGCACCAATCACAGTGGCCCTACCCCAGCTACACTAACACTGCCTTCCTGTGCAGTGCACTGTGTGAAGAGAGCCCGGCGGCACCGCTGGAAGTGGGCGCAGGTGACCTTCTGCAGTGCCGAGGAGCAGCTGTGTCACCTCTGGCTGCAAACACTCCGGGATCTGCTGGAGAAGCTGAGTAAGTGACGTCGTGACACTCCTGTGTGTGCTGGCCAGGCCGGCTGAGGGGGTGCATGAGTGCTGTGAAGACTTGGCTCCTTCTCTCCCCCTCTCAGCGGTCTTCTGTCACCAAAGTGGAGAGGAAGAATCTGTACAGCCTGTCAGGAGTTTAAATCATTAGAGGGTTAGCATTGCTGCCAGAGAGCCAAATGTGCGGCCTGGAGGAGTCCTAGCCCCTTAGCGGTTTCAGCTGGGACACTGGGGGCAGGCCACTCGCTTTCTGGGAAATGGGGTATTTGCCACCTGCACTTGGGGTGCATGGAGAGTGCCCCAGTGAATATGGACAGGCTGTGTGGACATCGGAAACATAAGGCTGTCACACTTCTGTATCGGTGAAGCTGTTTTCATGGTTGTTGTTTTTTTTAACTTAGTTTATTTTATTTTTCATTGTCACCAAGGTTATCATTATCACCAGGGTTGGTGCCAGTACTAGGAAACTACCATTCTGTGTGGCCATTTGGCCATTTGTTCCTTTTTAAAAAAAAAAAAATTTTTTTCTACTTTATTTGGTAGGACAGAGAGAAATTGAGAGATGAAGGGGAGATAGAGAGGGAGAGGAAAAGATAGACATCTGCACCTGCTTCATCACTCGTGAAGCTCCCCCCGCTGCAGACAGGGAGCAGGGGATCAAACCCCGGTTCTTGCATATGGTAATCTGAGCTCTGAGCCAGGTGTGCTGCTGCCCTGTCCCCTACGTTGTTTGGTTTTGACGTTGCTGCATTCTGGTCATTTTACTACAGGCTTCAATGGTAAGGCCGCATGTGTTTAGGTCAGCTTTATATCTCTTGTAGTTAATCTGCCACCTACATACAAGAAGTATTTATTATTATTATTACTACTAATAACAATAATATTTTTATTATTATTTTGCCTCCAGGGTTATCACTGGGGCTCAGTGCCTGCACCATGAATTCACTGCTCCTGGAGGCCTTTTTTTTTTTTCTTTTTACCATTTTGTTGCCCTTGTCATTATTGTTACTGTTGCCATTGATGCCTTTGCTGGATAGGACAGAGGGAAATGGAGAGAGGAGGGAAAGACAGAGGGGGAGAGTAAGATAGACACCTGAAAGCAACCTCCCTGCAGGTGGGGAGCCAGGGACTTGAACCGGGATCCTTAGGCTGGTCTTTGGGCTTCATGCCATTTGTGCTTAACCCGCTATGCTACTGCTCGGCCCCCCTGCAGGTTTCTTTTTTTAAAAAAATATTTATTTATTTATTCCCTTTTGTTTCCCTTGGTTTTTTTTTTTTATTGCTGTAGTTATTATTGTTGTTGTTGTTGTTGGATAGGACAGAGAGAAATGGAGAGGGGAGGGGAAGACAGAGAGGGGTAGAGAAAGACAGACACCTGCAGACCTGCTTCACCACTTGTGAAGCGACTCCCCTGCAGGTGGGGAGCCAGGGGCTCGAATGGGATCCTTACACAGTCCTTGTGCTTTGCGCCACCTACGCTTTACCCGCTGCGCTACCGCCCGACTCCCCCCCCTGCAGGTGTCTGTCTTTCACTTTCCCTCTCTGTCTTTCCCTTCTCTTTCAATTTCTCTCTGTCCTATCCAACAACAACAGCAGCAGCAACTACAACAATGGGAGGAAAATGGTGGCTTCCAGGAGCAGTGGGTTCATAGTGCAGGCACCAAGCCCCAGCAATAACCCTGGAGGCAAAGACGGGAGGGGGCAAGAGTAGGGGGAGAGAACATGGGAGAGAGAAAGAGAGACACCTGCACCTGCAGCCCTGTTTCAGTGCTTGTGAAGCCCCCTCCCCCCCCCCCCCCGCCACCTACAGGTGGGGACTAGGGAATTGAACTCCGGTCTTATGCATGGTGACATTAGACTCAACTGGGTGCACCACCCAGCCCCACAAAAGGTAAATTCTAACTTATCTGGGGAAGGCATTTCCCATATGTTAGCTTCAGAAAGACATGCTTGCTAGAAAAAGTACAATTTTGAATTCTCTCTTGGGGGTCAGTCAGGTTCTGGGCTTTGATGCCATGGGGCCAGTCTGTCCCAGGTGTAGCCAGCTGGTTCCTACATCTCAGGCCTCAGAGTTTGGTCTCTGTCTTGCCCATCTTCCCAGTCAGCCTGTTCCAGGAAGTTTCCTCTATCTCTCTCCTTCATTTTTCTCTAGACTCTTTGTCTCTATACTCTTTCTCTCTCATGGCATGGGCCTTTTGTGTGTGTGTGTGTGTGTGTGTGTGTGTGTGTGTGTGTGTGTCTGGTATTTTCATTTCATTTCAGAAAGAGACAGAGATGAAGAGAGACACCACAGCACCTCACTAGGGAGCCTCCTCCCAGCCTCCCCTGTGCCACAACGCTCCCACATGGCACTGAGGCTCGAGCCTTGGGGGTTAGCCTATGGGGAGGGATATGTGCTCTACCAGATGACCTGTCCCTCGCCCTTCCGTCCCCCTCAGCATCAGCTCTCTCCCCTCCAGCTGTGCCCTGGTTGTTTTCACCAGATTCTGAGTCTTGGGTTTCAAGTGTTGTTCTGTAAGACTCTAAAAGAAAAGTCTCTGAATCCGCCTCCCATTGAATAATGAGGCTTTGGTTTTCCTTTGTAATTCACAGGAAAATGAACAGTCCTACATTTTATGTAGTCTACTTACATGTAAAACATGTGGTTATGTGGTTCCAGATATTTTGTAGTTTTACCTCCTGATTGTATTATACACATTCATGTGTAGTTAAAATGTAACATGGTTATGGATTTTCTGATTCTTTCTCTTCTATCACCAGTTAATAAATAAATCTTTAAAAACAAACAGAGGGCTGGGCAGTAGCACAGTGGGTTAAGTGCACATGGCACAAAGTGCATGGACTGACGTAAAGATCCCGGTTCTTTCCCCAGCTCAGCACCTGCAAGGGGGGTCGCTTTGCAAGCAGTGAAGCAGGTCTGAGGGTTCTTTCTCTCCCCTTCTCCGGCTTTCCCTCTCTGTTCTATCCAACAACAATGGCAACAACAACAATAATAATCTTCTTCTAGCATTTGCCCTTCTTCCGTAGCCAGTCAACAGCGTCAGGTTGAGCCTGATGTAAAGTTTTGAGACCTCCTTTGAATCTGGAGAGGTGGCAGTCATTGACTATGTGGGTCATAGTCTGTCTGGAGCCGCAGGGGCAGTTCGGGTCATCTCTGGCTCCCCAGCGATGGAACATAGCGGCGCACCGGCCATGGCCTGTTTGATAGCGATTGAGGAGGGCCCAATCATAACGTGCTAGGTCAAAGCCGGGTTGACGCTTGCAACAATAATAATAATAAACAACAAGGGCAACCAAAGAGGAAAAAAATAGCCTCCAGGAGCAATGGATTCTTTGTGCAGGCACCAAGCTCCAGTGATAACCCTGGAGGCAAACAAACAAACAAACAAACAAGCAGGTGTCAGGTGGTGGCGCACCTGGCTGAGCACACACGTTACAATGCACAAGGACCCAGGTTGGAGGCTCTGGTCCCCGCCTATAGGAGGAAAGCTTTGTGAGTGGTAAAGCAGAACTGCAGGTGTGTGTCTCTCTCTCCCTCTCTAATTCCCCCTCCCCTCTCAATTTCTGGCCATCTCTATCCAATAAATAGTTAATTTAAAAAGTTTAAAAAGAAAAACAAACAAAAAAACAAACAAAAAAAAACTTTGTTCTATCAGATAACCTGAAACAGAAGTTTAAAACCATTGTGATTTGATTTTGTTCGAGGGCTCAATTCTTACTTGTGGGAGTGGACTCCCCGTGACGTATGCCTCCTGCTCTTGTTTCGTAGCATGCAGACCAAAGCATTTGCTTGTGTTCATCAACCCATTTGGAGGCAAAGGAAAAGGCAAGCACATCTACGAGAGGAAAGTCGCCCCACTCTTCACGTTGGCTTCCATCACCACGGAAGTCATTGGTAAGCGGGAGCATCCTGATAAAAGTGCCCCAGCGAATCTGAGGGTGAGGCACATGCAGTCACCAGAGGAGGCTTGGACCTAAGAGACTGCTCTCAACAATATAGAATGCTTTTTAATATACCATCATGAGCTGACTATAAAATGAAGAATGCACATCCCACAATGACCTTGGGTCCATACTCCCAGAGGGATAAAGAATAGGACAGCTATCAAGGGAGGGGATAGGATACGGAGTTCTGGTGTTGGGAATTGTGTGGAGTTGTACCCCTCTTATCCTATAGTTTTGTCAGTGTTTTCCTTTTTATAAATAAAAAAATAAATAAATAAACAAAGAATGCAGTCCTTTCTAGTTAATTCTAAGTATAAAAAGGACTTAAAAATAAACCCACTCAGAACAAAATGACCATAAAACTACTCAGGAAATAAAAAGACAAAAATGATGGAGATGGGGGGGGAAGATAGCATAATGGTTATGCAAAGAGACTCTTAGGCTTGTGGCTTTAAAGTCCCAGGTTCATTCTCCTACACCACCATAAGCCAGAGCTGATCAGTGTTTTGATAAAAATAAAATAAGATAGGGAGTTGGGTGGTAGTGCAGCGGGTTAAGCGCACATGGCGCAAAGCATTAATGGACTGGCGTATGGATCCGGGTTCGAGCCCCTGGCTCCCCACTTGCAGGGAATCACTTCACAGGTGGTGAAGCAGGTCTGCAGGTGTCTGTCTTTCTCTCCCCCTTCTGTCTTCCCCTCCTCTCTCCATTTCTCTCTGTCCTATCCAACAATGACGACATTAATAACAACAACAATAATAACCACAACAAGGGCAACAAAAGGAATAAATAAATAAATAAATATAAAATAAAATCATTAATGGGCAAAACCCTCTATTCTTACAAATAGAGATTCAAGTAGTGAATACATCTTGGAAATGATTCCTCTAACGAGTAACATTTTTAAAAGCATAGTGTGGAAGGCTGGGTCATGGAACACCCAACTGAGCACATACATTACCATGTGCAAGGACCCAGGTTCAAGCCCCTGATCCCCATCTGCGGGGGTGTAGGACACTTTACAAGTGGTAAAGCAGATCTGCAGTTGTCTTTCTTTCTCCCCCTCTATTTCCCCCTCCCCTCTTGATTTCTGTCTGCTTATCCAATAAAAAGGAGAAGGAAAATAAAAGTAGGATAGGGTAGACACTAGGAGTGGTGAATTTGCTGTGCAGGCACTGAGCCCCAGCAGTAATACTAGTGGCAGGAAAGAGAAGGAGAAGGAGAAGGAGAAACAGAGAGCATGAAAGGGAGAGTGGGAGGGAGTGAAGGAGGAGAGGAGGGAGGGAGGAAGGAAGGGCATAATGTGATCTTTCGTTTGCATGTAGAGGCTTAGTGGGGGTAGCCAGTACTGGGGGTGAAGCAGGAAAAGTGTGAACACCCCATGCCAGGAATGGGGGATCTGGCGAAGGCCCTGTGAGTGCTTTGAGGATCTTTTGTAAATTGATTAAAGGTACTTGGTTGTGTGAGTCAGCCCATAGAAACGAAGGGTTTGCACAGTATGCCAGTCTTCTAGATCTTTCCTGGGAAAGCCATCCATTGTGCAGAGAGGTGAATGCACATAGATGTCCAGTGCCATTTATTTATTTATTTATTTATTTATTGCCACAAAAGTTACCACTGGGGCTCTGTGCCAGCACTGTGAATCCATCACTACCAGCTGCTATTTTCCTTCCCCCTTTTTATTATTTATTAGATAGGACAGAGCGAAATTGAGAGGAGAGAGTGAGATAGAAAGAGAAACACCTGCAGACCTGCTTCACTGTGTATGAAGGTGGGAGCAGGGCCTTAAACCCAGGTAACGTGAGCTCAATTGGGTGGACCACTGCCTGGCCCCCTGCCACATTTTGATAAGAGCAAAACATTGGAAACAACTTAAGGCCCTGGACAGAAAACACAAAAGATCAAGTTGTAGTGAATCTGAAGCAATAATATAGAGCATATTTTAAATTTTTTAAAAATTTATTTTAGATTGTGTGTGTGTGTGTGTGTGTGTGTGTGTGTGACAGACAGACAGACAGACAGACAGGCAGAAAGATACAGGGAGAGGGACCAGAGCAGTGCTCAGCTCTGGCTTATCATAGTACTAGGGGATTGATCCAGTATAGCAGTGGGGGTCAGGGTTGAATCTGGGGTGAACACCAAAGCTATTTTAAGGATAAAAACAGTGGTTGTATTAAATGGTGGGGGAAAGGCTACATAATTGTTTCTACAGCAGGTCTTTCTGTTACATTTGAGCATACAAGATTATATAGGTTTGAATTGCTTTTTTTCTACATTTTTGTTGTATTCTAAAATGTGCAATGTAACTTGAATCACAAGTAAAAAATATAAAACAGAAAACGTAATGTCTTTCAAAAAAAAGTCAGTATTTGTGAATTAAAGGCCATTGGATATGTTCTCTTTCTTAGCTAGTAGAAGGTAACTGAGAATGGTCAGCTTTCTCTAAAAGGAACTGAGGTAAGATTTCTAAGCAGAAAGTTCTGAAGACTTTATAAACCCCTATTAAAGAAGGATTTCACAGACTTAAATATAAACTCAGCCCTAAAATATTGTCTTTCCACAGTTACTGAATGTGCTAATCATGCCAAGGAGAGTTTATATGAGATCAATCTAGATAAGTATGACGGGTAAGTAGGCTTCTTTCATCCTGCCTTCAATAGTAAATTTGAGCCCAGTTTTACCCACTTGTCTTGTGTTCGATGCCTTTCCTTATATTTTAATCCCAGTTATATAAAAGTAAGCATGCTCCTTATAAAATTAGGGACTGGCAGAAAAGTTCAGTCACATTCTTGTGCCGCTTGGAGATAACCATTGTTTAGTAGTTTACTTCCTGCCTACGGACACAGATTTTTTTTTTCCTTCCTGAATCATTTGAAAATATGTTGTAATCATGTTCACATTTGCCCCTGAATGTTTCAGTTTGCTTCTTGCAGACATATCTGTTCTCCTACAAATCGAAATACAATGACAGGAACCAAGAAATTGCCACAGACAATCTACTGACTGTCCTTACTCAGATTCTGCCATTTGACCCTGTTATTTCTTTGTAGCCAAAGCATCTCCTGCACTGTGCCCCTCTGGTCTGTAGTCATGCAGCCCCCAGACTGTCTTATGCGGCTCAGTGTTTTACCACACCAGCCAGTTACTCTTAATGGTGTGAACCTGGGTTTGGATCTGTTTGATGCATCCTCCGTGTCAAAACCCGGTTTGCATTCAGTCACATGGGAGGGGTGGCCTACAACCCGTACAGAGGAGTCTTTGTGTATGGTTTTATTTTTATTTATTCATTTATTTTATCACTGGGACTTAGTGCCTGCACTGCGTATCCACTGCTCCTGGAGGCCATTTTTTCTATTTTGTTGCCCTTAATGTTGTTATTGCTATTGTTGTTGGATAGAACAGAGAGAAATTGAGAGGGGGGATAGAAAGACACCTGCAGACCCACTGCACTACTTGTGCAGTGACCCTCCTGCAGGTGGGGAGCTGGGGCCTCAAACTGGGGTCCTTTTACCAGTTTTTGCCATGTGCACTTAACCCGTTGTGCCACCACCTGGCCCCTTGCATCTGACTTTATATTCATGTGTGCCTCTGCTGAATGTCAGTGCCTGGTGCAAGGGCTGAAGGAGGGGCCCTGGGAAAGGTAGGTGAGCCTAGAGGAGCCAGACAACACTCTCCAGGAGGACCAGGCTTGCCTTGGGAAGGCACTTTAGAATGCCACAGGGAAGGTATGGGCCACATAGCAAGAGCTGCTGGAAGCCAGGCAGATGGTTACGGACAGTAATAGCCAGCAGGTGCACAGGGGCTGGTTTTCAGAATGAGTGGTCTCAGCAGCTGATTGCTAGGAGGGCATTGCTGGTGATGTAGTCAGTCATGAAGCAAGGAATGTGGGAGTTGGGCGGTAGCGCAGCGGGCTAAGTGCAGGTGGTGCAAAGCACAAGGACCGGCGTAAGGATCCCAGTTGGAGCCCCCGGCTACCCACTTGCAGGGGAGCTGCTTCACAAGCGGTGAAGCAGGTTTGCAGGTGTCTATCTTTCTCTCCCCCTTTCTGTCTTCCCCTCCTCTCTCCATTTCTCTCTGTCCTATCCAACAATGACATCAATAACAACTACAACAATAAAACAACAAGCGCAACAAAAGGGAATAAATAAATAAATATTTTTTTAAAAAGAAACCAGGAGTAGAAGGAAGTGGATTAAAAAAAAAATTAGGCCAGGTGGTGGCACACCTGGTTAAGTGCTCACATTACAGTGTGCAAGGACTGAGGTTCAGACCCCTGGTCCCCACCTGCAGGGGGAAAGTTTCACAAGTGGTGAAACAGGGCTTCAGTTATATCTATTTATCTATCTATCTATCTATCTATCTCTATTTCCCTCTCCTCAGTTTCTCTTTGTCTCTATCCAAAAATAAATGAATAATTTTTTAAATTGTATTTATTTTCCCTTTTGTTGCCCTTGTTTTTTATTGTTGTTGTAGTTATTGTTGTTGTTATTGATGTTGTCATTGTTGGATAGGACAGAGAGAAATGGAGAGAGGAGGGGAAGACAGAGAGGGGGAGAGAAAGATAGACACCTGCAGACCTGCTTCACCGCCTGTGAAGCGACTCCCCTGCAGGTGGGGAGCCGGGGGCTTGAACCAGGATCCTTATGCTGGTCCTTGTGCTACCGCCCAACTCCCAATAAAATATTTTTTTAAAAAAATCTATTTTATGAGAAACGGAAACCTAAAGCACTGCTTGGCTTTGGCATATGTGTTGCTGGGGATTGAACCTGGGATGCTAGGACCTCAGACATGGAAGTCTTGTGCTACCACTAGTGTTGTCTCCCAGGCCCAGGAGGCAGGTTTTGAAAGCACTGGGGCATCCAGTTTGGGAATGTCTTCAGCTGTGAGGGCAGGCCTTGCTGACCCTGCTTCCCCACTCCACCCACCTTGTGGCCTGGGGGCCTGTCCTTGCCCCCTCTATGTGCCTTACTGTAAGGCACAAAAAGTGGGATTCTAGAGTGACACCAGAATAGAGGTCCTGGTTATGTGGAAGACTAGATTTAAGAGTCACACTTTGGTGGAATGTGAGAGAAAGATCACTCAATAGAGCGTGCATATCACCATGTGCAGGGTCCTGGGTTCAGGTCTCCAGCCACCACATAGAAGCACCCACACAAGGGAAGCTTCATGAATGGTAGAGCAGTGCTGTGGTGTCTCTTTCTAGAAAAGAGGGCAGTCGCAAAGCAGGTTAAGCGCACATGGCGCAAAATGCAAGGACTGGTGTAAGGATCCTGGTTTGAGCCCCCAGCTTCCCACTTGCAGAGGGGTTGCTTCACAAGTGGTGGAGCAGGTCTGCAGGTGTCTATCTTTCTCTCCCCCTCTGTCTTCTCCTCCTCTCTCCATTTCTCTCTGTCCTACCTAACAATAATAACAACAACAAAAATGGGGGGAAATGGCCTCCAGGTGCAGTGGATTCGTAGTGCAGGCAATGAGGCCTAGCAATAATCCTGGAGGGAAAAAGAGAGAGAGGTCCCTCCAGCCCAGGCTCTTGGCTCTGGGGAGTCTCTCCTCACAGAAAGGGGGCACCATGGTGGTGAGGAGCTGGGGCAGGGAGGGCCAGCTCCCAGGGTTGTGCTCAAGGGCACATGAGTGACACCATGTGAGGGCAGGAACAGGAGCCTAAGAAACAAGCGGGCACTGAGTTGGCTTCCCCTGCAGTCCCTGACCATAGCCCCCACCAGATCCTAGGAGCTATGGGGTGTGACACCAGGAGCTCTGACGCCATGTTCTTCTCGCAGGATCATCTGTGTCGGCGGGGACGGCATGTTCAGTGAGATCCTGCAAGGTCTCATTGGCAGAACCCAGAGGGACTCGGGTGTGGACCAGAACCACCCCCGGGCTGCCCTGGTGCCCAGCCCGCTGCGCATTGGCATCATCCCCGCAGGTATGCACCCCCTCTTTCCTCAGGGACACCGGCATCTGGGGCCTTCAGCTCAGCAAGCACAGACCCTAGCCTGGGCGCTAACACCGGGGCTCCCCTTCTTGGTCGCACTCCACATTCAGTCTCAGTCCTTTCCTTAAACTGTGGCTGTGTGAGCACACAGCTCTGCACACGTGTCTTTGAGGGAGTCCGTGGCTGGTTGAAGGGCCACTGAGGTGTGCTGAGAAGAATCCTGGGGCCGGGCTGTGGCGCAGCAGGTTAAGTGCACATGATGTGAAACGCACGGACTGGTGTAAGGATCCCAGTTCGAGCCCCCGGCTCCCCACCTACTGGAGGTTTGCTTCACGGGTGGTGAAGCAGGTCTATAGGTGTCTATCTTTCTTGCTCCCTCTCTGTCTTTCCCTCTTCTCTCGATTTCTCTCTGTCCTATCCAACAATGACAGCAATAACAACAACAATAAATAACAAGGACAACAAAAGGGAAAAAATAACCTCCAGGAGCAGTGGATTCACTCCAGCAATAACCCTGGAGGCAAAAAAAAAAAGAAAAGAAAAAAGAAGAAAGAAAGAAAGAAAGAAAGAGAAAGAAAGAAAGAAAGAAAGAAAGAAAGAAAGAAAGAAAGAAAGAAAGAGGGAAGAATCTTGCCCCACTGTCCCAAATCCCTCTTTCCTGGGCATTGCCGAGTACATCTGCTTTTGAGACTGGCTGGGGGGAGATGACACAGGTGACCTGAACTGGGCCACTCAAGTTGTTGGTGGCTCCCAGCACACAGTGGAGAAGTCAGGAACTAAGGAGGAGGAGGCATTCTGGAAGGGGTGATGGCTGAACCTGGAGGGGCTGGGGGTGGAGATGGGAGAGGGCTGGGAGTATTGGAGTGTTTTCCTGTGTAAGCCAGGCCTGGAGACCCTGAAGCACAAGCCCTGCTCACAACACGGGCCCCTGGTCTCTGAGGTTCCTGACTCCTCCACTGTGCTTCTAGGTTCTTAGGCCTCACACTCTGGGTACTTTTCGCAAACACTGACTTTGAGAAAAGTGGGTCCCCTTCCACCCACTCCCCCTGGAGCATAGGTCTGCCCAAGGTACTCCAGGCTGGTGGTTCCTCCTTGCCCTGCCCTCTGCTTTACAAATAGCCTCTTCAGCTGTTTCTGAAGGACAGACGCCACCCTGGAGAGGAATCATCAGTACGGTCATCTTTGCTATGGCTGTAAAGTGATTCACTTTTTTTCTGCAGAACTACTTGAAGTTCCTTTATAAGACATTCAGCTTTCTTTCAATAATACAGAGCAATTTGATTCTAAATAGACTGGGTGTCAAAGAAGGTTTTGTAGGACTCTGCAGATTATAAGTAAACACTCAGCTGCGTTTTCATTTGAGGTCAGTCAGAATTGCTACTGACTGAGAGGTTATTAAATAGATGGGCTGTGTCTGATTCAGTGCATGGTGGGTGTGGCTGTCTGACCAGCATTTGTTCTAAGGGATGGTTTATGCAGAAAGGAAACAATGTAATAGGTTCATGAAGGAAGAAATGAATGCTGTGGAAACTCTGAAAAATTGGGCCAGGGATACAATACAGTCATAATGTATAGAACTTCTGTGCAGGAGGGCTCGGGTTTAAAAAAGCACCAGTAGGCAGAGTTAACATTTTTTTTTAATGTTGAGGCATGATACAAATAAAGGAAATGTGGGGGTCAGGTGGTGGTGCACCCAGTTAAACACACATAGTACTAAGCACAAGGACTCATGCAAGGATCTGGGTTCAAGCCCCTCGCTTCCCACCTGCAGAGGGGAAGCTTCACAAGCGGTGAAACAGTTCTGCAGGTGTCTTTCTCTCTCTCTCTATCACCTCTTCCCTCTCAATTTCTCTCTGTCCTGTCCAATAAAATGGAAAAAATGGTCACCAGAGCAGTGGATTTGTAGTGCCAGCACCCAGCCCCAGAAATAATCCTGGGAGCAGACAAACAAACAGATAAACAAACTATATATGGCTCTGGAGTCTCTTTACACTCATTATTTTGATCTAATAAAGCCAAGTGTAATAAATATATAACAAAGTATAATAATAAAGACAGAGTGAAACCTTATCACTTCTCTTAGATGCCATACATGCTGTTCTAAGAATAGTTCTGTAATCTTAAATATTTAATATTTTTTCACTTTGGGACTCATTTTTTAGAATGAGATGTCACTTATAAGGTTAGCAAAAAAGGAGGTTGGGCAGTAGCGCAGCGGGTTAAGCGTATATGGTGTGAAGCGCAAGGACTGGCATAAGGATCCAGGTTCAAGCCCCCAGTTCCCCTCCTGCAGGGGGGTCTTCACAAGCAGTGAAGCAGGTCTGCACGTGTCTCTCTTTCTCTCTCCCTCTCTGTCTTCCCTCCCTCTCCCCATTTCTCTCTGTTAACAACAATGACAGCAACAATAATAATAACAACAACAACGATAAACAACAAGGGCAACAAAAGGGAAAAAATAACCTCCAGGAGCAGTGGATTCATAGTGCAGGCCAAACCCCAGCAATAACTCTGGAGGCAAAGACAAAAACAAAAACAAACAAACAAACAAAAAGATTAGCCAAAAAAAAAAAAGGGGGGTGGTCCGGGCGGTTATGTACTGGGTTAAGTACACGTAATACAAAGTGCAAGGACCCACACGGGGATCCCGGTTCGAGCCCCTGGCTCCCCACCTGCAGGAAGGGGGTTGTTTCACAGGTGGTGAAGCAGATCTGCAGGTGTCTGTCTTTCTATCTCCTCTCTCCGTTTTCCGCGTGGGAGGTGGTGAGGTGACTAAAGTACTAGCCCCTCCATGTGAGGTCCTGAGTTCTTTCCCCAGCGACGCGGAGACTGGAGTGATGGCCCCCGTTCTCTCTCCCCCTGACTGTCTCTTTCTTTCTTTTTTAATATTTTATTTTGGATTTGGATAGAGACAGAAATTAAGAGGAAATGGAACACACACACACCTCTCAGCAGCGCTGTTTCATCACTCATGAAGCTTCCTCCTGAGTACTGGGGGTTTGAACCCAGGCCCTTCATTGTAACATTTGCTCTCTCCTTAGTCTGCTGCCACCACCCGGCCCCTATCTTTATTATTAGTCTTTTAATTTTTTTTTATGACTAGAAAAAAGAAAACAATAAATATGTTAAAAGTACATAATTGGGAGTCGGGCTGTAGCGCAGCGGGTTAAACGCAGGTGGTGCTAAGCACAAGGACCCGCATAAGGATCCTGGTTCAAGCCCTGGCTCCCCACCTGCAGGGGATTCACTTCACAGGTGGTGAAGCAGGTCTGCAGGTGTCTATCTTTCTCTCCCTCTCTCTGTCTTCCCCCTCCCCTCTCCATTTCTCTCTGTCCTATCCAACAACAATGACAACAATAATAACTACAACAATAAAACAACAAGGGCAACAAAAGGGAATAAATAAAAATAAATATTAAAAAAGTACATAATTATATCAGTCACAAATAATCAGCAGCCGTATATCAGCTTAGGTTAAATGATTAAGATCCTTCTCCGCTGATCTCAAAGAACCAGATAACTGTTAACTGAGAGACTTGTCACTCGTTCCTGGACCTGAGGCCAGGGCTCCTTTGCCTGCCTCCCCACTCAAGATGTTGAGTTACTTTTCTCAGCCTCATGCATTTTTCCTTTAGAGGGAAAGAGAGACCAGAGCACTGCTCCATTCTTTTTATTTTATTTTATTTTTTAAATATTTATTTTCCCTTTTGTTGCCTTTTTTTTTTCATTGTTGTTATAGTGATTATTGTTTGTTACTGTTGTCATCGTTGTTAGATAGGACAGAGAAAAATAGAGAGAGGAAGAGAAGACAGAGAGGGGGAGAGAAAGATAGACACCTGCAGATCTGCTTCACCACCTGTGAAGCAACTCCCCTGCTGGTGGGGAGCTGGGGGCTTGAACCAGGATCCTTAAGCCGGTCCTTGTGCTTTGTGCCACATGCACTTAACCCGCTGTGCTACCACCCGACTGCCTGCTCCATTCTTTTATGCAGTGCTGGGAATCAGACCCAGGGCTTCATGCACACAAGGTCTGAGTCCTACCATTGAGCCACCTCCCTGGCAGCTTCTGTGTCTGTTAACACCACGGGTGTCCCGCATCTTGGTCTTAGCGTCTGTGGCAACATGGTCGAAGTCTGTATACCTTCACAACTTATCCAGGAAATCTAGGCCATCCAGCAAAGCTGTTAAAATTCAAATAGCTCAGCCCCATCCCAGACCTACTGAGTCAGAACCTTGGGGGTGGGGCTGCAGCACCTCAGTTCTAAACAAGCCCCTGGGGGAGCCCTTGCCCACCGAGGCTGAGAACAGTGACCTGGGTCATGACCCAGTTAGAACAGGAACAGACCTGAGGAGGCAAGAGCAGTGCTGCCAAGCCCTTGGATTCTCTGAGATCCGCCCCCCTCCCCCTTACAGAAGAGAAGGCAGAGCTTGTCTGTAGGATGGGAGCTGTGCCCCCACACCCTGGGATGGGCCCCAGGGCACAGGGGGAGGCTGAGTGTGCATCTGCATCTGCGTCTGCGCAGTGCTGGCTCAGGTGGCCCCTGTGCTGCTCTGTGACCTTCCCACGCCCTTGCTCCGCACTTCCTCATGTCCAGGCACTCTCAGGGGTGGGGGGCACACACCCTGCAAGACGCTGAGCCTTCACCCCATTCCAGCAGGTATTTCTCAGGAGGCTCTGCTCTCCACAAGACGTTTCAAAAATAGTTTCTTTATTATTTATTGGATAGAGAGAAGTTGAGAGGAAAGGGGGGAGGGAAAAAGAGAGAGAGACCGACCGACAGACAGACAGACCCACAGCACTACTTTATGGCTTGTGAAGCTTCTGCCCTGATGGTGGAGATTGGGGGTTTGAACCTGGGTCCTTGTAATTTTGCCTTCGACCACGTGTGCCACCACCTGGTCCCCCCAAGGCTTTGTAAGGAGCCAGCTGATAGCACAACAGTAGACTGTTCATGCCTTCTTACTGAGCCCATGGCTGCAGAAGAGGAAGCAGAGCTTACCACTTACTTCATTCAAAACGTCTGGCGGGTCCATGTGATTATAAGGGCACTAAGGTCTTCTTTCCTGTTTTTTAAGGGTCAACAGATTGTGTGTGTTACTCGACTATTGGCATAAACGATGCGCAAACGTCGGCTCTACACATCATCGTGGGTAAGTCCCGTTCTTGGCAGTCATCAGCTTGCATGAGCTCTGTGCAGGGTGCTAGGTAGCTAGACTCCCTGGGGACCCCTCAAGGTGCTGTGGCCGCTCATAGTCCTCTGGTGGACTCCTCCCTGTGTCTGCCGTGACTTCCCCGGCACCTTCCCTCCCAGCCTGTCTCACCAGAATTTCAAAGGGGCCCTTCCAAAAAAAAAAAATTAACTCTACCTGGGGCCTTCTACTCCTTGACTAGAGTCTGGAGAGAAATCTGTGGTCCGCCCTGTGGGCCACTCCATTGTCTCATGCACATCCTATGCTCCTTGGTGCTGGGGACTCAGCCCCCTGTCACCTGTCAGGTGGACAGGCCTTCCTTTCCAGGCTGGGGTCCTGGACGCTCCTCTAGAACGCATGTCCCGGGACAGGACACCACCTAAGCCACTTGCCATAGGACTGGGTGGCAGGGGTGCCTGCCAGAGCTGCCCAGACCTGGGAGGCAGCTCTGTGACTCCCTCTGTCGTCTTTGTCCCTAACAAGGGTGCCTGATGTCACAGAGGTGTCATGTTTAAAAACTTTGGTCTGGGTCTGTGCATCTAGGTCTGCCGCCCTCTCACTTTGATGAGGCCCTATTCTTTTTACCAACTTACTTGAAAAAGATGATGCAGCCTGTCTATTTGCTGTTTCAAGCCTATGATATATTTTCGTGGTGGTTTGGTTCTAAAAAAAAATAAATACAGTTTAATGTTTCCTCCAAAAAGAAAGAAAGAAAAAAAAAAAAAAACCACCCGTTAGGGCTGCTGAGGCAGCTTAGGACAGTGCTTCTGCATTGCACAGCCCAGTCCGCTTTGGTGCTGTGGTGGCTCTCATTCTCTCACCACCCCCCATCATCTATCTAAAAGAAAGAAAAAGGAAAAAAGGGGGGGGGAGGGAGTGGAGCCAGGTGGTAGCTCACCCAGTTGAGCTCACATATTACCAAGCACAAGGACCTGGGTTCAAGGCCCCACTCCCCACCTTTAGCAGGGGATGCTTCACCAGTGGTGAAACAGATCTGCAGGCGTCTCTTTCTCTATCTCACCCTCCTCTCTCAATTTCTCTCTGTCCTAGCTAATAAAAATTAGAAAGGGGGGAGGGAGGAAAAAGTGGCCACCAGGAGCAGTGGATTCATAGTGGTGGCACTGAGCCCCAGCAATAAATCCTGGTGGCTAATAAGAATAATAACAACAATAATAATAATAGGAGGAGGAGCAGAAGAAGTAAAAATAAATTTAAGAAGGAAAGAAAAACTGTTCATCACAGCTGGATATTTCAAAATGCCACATACCTTTTCTATTTTTACTTTATTTTTTACATAAAGACAGAGAAGTTGAAAGAGAAATATATATATATATGTATATATATATATATATATATATACATACATATATATATATAGAGAGAGAGAGAGAGAGAGAGAGGGGAGAGGGAGAGAGAGGGGGAGAGAGACTTGCAGCACTGTTTCACCACTTGTGAAACTTCCCCCTTGCAGGTGGGGACCAGGTGCTTGAGCCTGGCTCCTTGCTCACTGTAATGTGCGCACTCAACCAGGTGCACTGCTCAGCCCTGCCACACAGCTTTTCTTCCTTGTCAAATCCACCTTCCTTTCAGTTAGTGACACTAACAAGTTTCCTGGGGACATTCCCCTTCATCCCTCCAGAGCGGCTTTCCAACCCCACGTGTTGCCTGAATGTTACATGCTTTCACAATGTTCACGCATTCGTTCGTTAGTTGTGGACTGTTAGTGGCCTCCGCAGTGCTGGAAGTGCTGCAGGGGACAGAGGTGAAGCTTGGGGTTCAGGAGCAGAACTGGATGCCCCCCACACCCCCCGCCTCTCTCCTGCAGGCGACTCGCTGGCCATGGACGTGTCTGCTGTGCATCGTAACAACACGCTGCTAGGGTACTCGGTGTCCCTGCTGGGGTACGGCTTCTACGGGGACATCATCAGGGACAGCGAGAAGAAACGGTGGATGGGCCATGCCAGATACGACTTTTCAGGTAACTTGGCGTCAAAGGCGTAGAATAAGGGCTTTGTGTGTAGACAGTGCCTCACTCCACCTGTGTGGGGCGGGCGGGGGGTGGGGGGGCTCACTGGGCGTGAGTATTATCTCCACCTGGACTCATACACAGGTGACCGCAGGCGAGACTATAGATGTCACAGGTCTGAAGAGTTGGGAGGCCCACACAAGTCACTCACTGTCACATCAGCTGGGTGCTGGGCAGCTGAAGAAAGCAGGAGTTAGTAAGGGGAGGTTGTGGACCCCGGAGCAGACAGAAAACCACAGCCTGAGTGTCTGAGGCAGTGTGGTCTGCTCTCCCCTTAACCCGAGTACTTGCAAAGCTCGGAGCTGACCCTCCTGGCTCACAGATAAGCTTCCTGGCTTGGGTCAGTGAAGCGCACTTATCTGGGTGCTGCCCCCTAGGGTTTGCTTTTGGGGAAACTTGCATTAAATTAGTTTCCAGAAACTAAAATCTAAACCCTTCTCTCTTGAGAAAAAGCCATAGTAAGTAACACGAAGAACTGAACACATTAAAATGGTCCACTTAGGGGGCTGGGAGGTAGCGCAGTAGGTTAAGCACACATGGCGTGAAGCGCAAGGACCAGCATAAGGATCCCGGTTCAAGCCTCTGACTTCCCACCTGCAGGGGAGTCACTTCACAGGCGGTGAAGCAGGTCTGCAGGTGTGTCTGTCTTTCTCTCCTCTTCTCTGTCTTCCCCTCCTCTCCATTTCTCTCTGTCCTATCCAACAACAACAGCAGCAGTAACAATAATAACAAGAGCAACAGAGAGGCAAAAAAAAAAACCACTTAAAGCTGCAGTGTGGGGGAAAAAAAAAGGAATGGCCAAAGTTCTATCTTTATTAAAACCTTAAGTAAGAAAAGAATGAGGGCTGGGGAGACAGCATAATGGTTCTGCAAAAGACTCACATGCCTGAGGCTCTGAGGTCTCAAGTTCAACCCCCAGCACCACCATAAGCCAGAGCTGAAGTTTGCTCTATGGAGGGGCTGGGGAGGAAAGAAGTTAGCAAATTAGAAGAGTCACAAGAGCTGTTGGTGCCACTTACTCCACATTTCCCGGGGTGGGGGGTGCCTGTATCTGCTAGCTCCTCAGGACCTCCACCCCACTCCCACCCCTTCACCTCCCATGGCCACCCTGAGTTCCTAAACCTTCCTGCAACACGTCCCGCTGCTGGGAAGGAGCAGTTGCTCCATCTGCATCCCCACCTGGTATCTGACAGGCTGTGTGTGCACCTGGCCTGGTGCCTTTCCTCCTGAAGCCGTGTCACATGAGAGGGAGAAAGGCTGAGTGTGGGGGCATGCTGCGTGCTGATGCCTTATTCCTCAGTGTCCCAGGGGACAGTGACACTATCAGACATGAGAGACACCAAGTGGTCTGGCTGTGCCCAGGGTGCCCTCCATCCACCATCCTGCTGGGGGATTTCTCCAAACACAGGCAGGTTCACAAGACAAAGCCAAGGCAGCAGTCCACCAGAGGTACCAACCACCATCTTGGTGCCAGTGCAGCCCTGGCCAGGTGACATAGCCCAGTCTAGAGAAAGCAGGTGTTCCTGTCCGGTGCCTTGTTGTTGTTAAAATTCGGAGGCTCCAGCTGGCCGGGCTAGCTTCACGGGCAGGTAACAGAGACGACCAGAGACGTACGGCTGGGCAGGGAAGCTGTATTTCTTTATTCAGGAACAACGATTCATAAACTAAGACAAACTAATCACCAAACAGAACTCTGTTGCCTCTTTCCCCCGTGGCGGCACTCAGCACTCTCTCTAACTCTGCAACTCTCTAACTCTGCAACTCTGGAACCCTCTCGGGGTTCCTTGGGGCGGGGCCAAGCGGGCCCGCAAAACTAGCAGGACTGATCCAATTTTCTTGGCGGGGGAGAGCTAGAACAACCCAATGTAAAGCATACAACACCTTGTAATGTGTCTCCTTTGGTTGTTTGGACTTTGGGTGTCACAGGCCACAACCTGCAGGACCCCTTAGAAGAATCAGGTCAGAGCACCAGGGCCACCCAGGGTCACCGGTGACTGGGGTGTCCACTTTGCCAGTGTTGGTGACCCAGTCCTGCTGCTACCACATGGGGACTTGGATTGCACCTGCAACGGGGCTGACACCTGGAGGTCGCTTCCCTAGCCATCACCTGCAGCCCTTGGGCTTCAAGCAACTCCCACCTTCTCGCGTTTTAGACAGACTTGCCTTTGACCACGTCTCTGGAGCTGATGATCATTGTGTCACCTGCCAGAGACGACCCTCTGGGTGTTTTTCTCTTTCGTCTCCATTCTCAGGTTTCAAGACCTTCCTCTCACATCACTGCTATGAGGGGACTGTGTCTTTCCTGCCAGCACGTCATACCGTGGGGTCTCCGAGGGATGAGAAGCCCTGCCAGGCTGGGTGAGTACATTTCTATTTCTGTTTCTGTTGCGAACTCCATGGCATCACATAGGACTGTTGGGGGGCATGGGGAGAGAGGGGTGCTCTGAGGGTGACAGTGACAACCTTGGGTTGGAGCTGTCAGATCTAGCAGCTTAGTAAGAGTGGGGGTTTGTGGACTCACAGCCCACAGAGTGGGCCCACGCCACACAGGAGACACCCAAGGAGATCAGACGCCCAAGGAGATCACTGTCCAGCTGGGAGAAGTCTTGTATCATACTGCGTGGTCTTCTTGGCTCTCTTTGGGGGTCTAATGGGTGAAACCCACATGCAAGAAATGATGAGACAGAACCTGCTTATTGTCAGCTCTGTGTGCTGGACATGATGGGGGAGAGTCAATGGAGGGCAGCCTCCTTCCCCCACTTGAGGCCTTGCCCATGGTAGCCCTCCCTGCAGCTAACAAGTTCCCCTGAGCTTCCAGAGAGGGAGCAGGACAGCAGGTTGGGCTAGGGTACAGAGAAGGTGGCCCTACCAGGGGACGATGAATGTGAAGGCAAAATATTTGCCCCATCTCTCCCTGTTCTCCGCAAGCTGTGGATCTGGACACTTCAGCTGACAATCACCTCTTTCCTCCTTCAAGTGAAGAGTTTGAGGTCATCAAATCAGCATATTCACAACTGACATTGTTTGGACTTCACTGAACTCAGTTGTTGATGAGTTAACTTTACCAGATAAACATCTAAGTCCAGCATGTCCAAGCCTGCAAATATTTTCTAGCTAAGAAATCTGTTCTGAGCTCACTGTCCTGCGTGATTTATTGGCTGGTTGTTGACTAGAATAAATAGTTTTCCTCTTATCTATAGTGGGAAAGTGAGTGAATTTTCAGCTCCATTGGTGGAATTTTGTAGCTCTCTTATCAAACACAGAGCCAGTAGAGCTGATTCCCAGCATTGTTTTAACTGAAAATGCTAGAGAATAATTCATGTACATGAGATTTGTAATTGTAGGTTTAATTTTGTAAATTCAAATCCATATGTCAATGAGTATCTTTTTAAATTCTGAATCTGATCATCTTCTTATATGAAAACAATTGGGAATACGTGTACATATGTCAAGCATATGCATTTTTTGGTAGAGTAACAAACTTCTATTTATTGTTTATTAATGATTTACAAAATAACAGGGTTATAATTCTACATCGTTGCCACCACCTGAGTTCTGTGTCCCTAGTCCCTCTATTAGGAACTGCTGTGGTTCTCCCAAGGTTACAGATACGGGTTAACTATCATTTCATATGTATATATATATAATTTTTATTTTTTATTATTTTTATAAATATTTTCCTTTTTGTTGCCCTTGTTTTATATTGTTGTTGTAGTTATTATTGTTGTTGATATTGATGTCCTCTTTGTTAGATAGGACAGAGAGAAATGGAGAGAGGAGGGGAAGACAGGGAGGTGGAGAGAAAGATAGACACTTGCTGACCTGTTTCACTGCCTGTGAAGCAACACCCCTGCAGGTGGGGAGCCGGGGGCTTGAACCGGAATCCTTATGCCATTCCTTGCACTTCACGCCACCTGCACTTAATCCGCTGCGCTACCGCCCAACTGCCATAATTTTTATTTATAAAAAGGAAACACTGACAAAAACCATAGGATAAGAGGAGTACGACTCCATGCATTTTTTAAAACTTACTTATTTTAATGAGAGAGATACAGAGAGAGAGACCAGAGCACTGCTCAGCTCTGGCTTATGGTGATGCTGGGAAGTGATCCTGGGCCTGGCCTTCGAACCTCAGGCATGAAAGTCTTTTGCAGGGAGTCGGGCTGTAGCGCAGTGGGTTAAGCGCAGGTGGCGCAAAGCACAAGGACCGGCATAAGGATCCCGGTTCAAACCCCGGCTCCCCACCTGCAGGGGAGTCGCTTCACAGGCGGTGAAGCAGGTCTGCAGGTGTCTATCTTTCTCTCCTCCATCTTCCCTTCCTCTCTCCATTTCTCTCTGTCCTATCCAACAATAAAACAACAAGGGCAACAAAAGGGAATAAATAAATAAAATAAATATTAAAAAAAAGAAAGTCTTTTGCATAACCGGTATGCTGTTTCCAGTGCCTTCAAGCATATGCATATTGAAGAGAAGGTGGTGACCTTGTCTTTCAGATGCTTTGTTTGCAGGCAAAGCAAACAACAGCTGGAGGAAGAACAGAAGAAGTCTTTATATGGCCTGGAGAATGCTGGTGAGTCCTGGCGTAATCTCAGGTTTCTTTACCTCTTAGATAGCACCTCAAGTCCACCTTTCCCTTCCTCTGCATCTTCTGACTTCAAGAGGCAACAGTTGGTTGCCATTTGTCAGATTTTTTTTTTTTAGCTTTCAATTTCTTTGTATTATTTTCTTTTTTTTTAAATTTATTTTTTATTTAAGAAAGGATAAATTAACAAAACCATAGGGTAGGAGGGGTACAACTCCACACAATTCCCACCACCCAATCTCCATATCCCATCCCCTCCCCTGATAGCTTTCCCATTCTCTATCCCTCTGGGAGCATGGACCCCAGGTCGTTGTGGGTTGTAGAAGGTGGAAGGTCTGGCTTCTGTAATTGCTTCCCCCGCTGAACATGGACGTTGACTGGTCGATCCATATTCCCAGTCTGCCTCTCTCTTTCCCTAGAAGGGTGGGTCTCTGGGGAAGCGGAGCTCCAGGACACATTGGTGGGGTCTTCAGTCCAGGGAAGCCTGACCGGCATCCTGATGGCATCTGGAACCTGGTGGCTGAAAAGAGAGTTAACATACAAAGCCAAACAAATTGTTGAGCAATCGTGGACCCAAAGGATGGAATAGTGGAGAGGAAATGTTAGGGGGATACTCACTGCAAACTCTAGTGTACTTCTGCTTTCAGGTATATATTTTGCACTAGTTTATGGATACATGTGAACATATGCTCTCTCACACAGAACCTGGTCTATATCTAGGTTTTGGAACTTTGTTAGAAAGTGAACCACTTGGGATGGAATTAGAGAATACTATGAAAGGAAAGGTCTCACCCGAATAAAGAAGCTGAAGGGTTGTCATTCCACACGTGAAGTCTCTGGACACAGTCTGAGCTGAAGCATGTTGAGGTGGCAATTGTTGCGTTGATTGGGTTGCAATCGGCAGATGCAATGTTATTTAATATGGATTGGGAGAGGCATGCGGGAAAGTGGGCCCTATCCTAAGGTTCCAGGACTGGGGGAAATATAGGCTCTGTAGTGGAGATGTGAGGTCCCTGCTGTCTTAGGGTTCCAAAAGACAAAAGTAGGTTTTGTGGGAAGGCTGTTGTGTGCCTTCTTCATCTGAATTGCCCTTGTGGCACCAGCCAGAGCCCCCTCTTTGTTGACTCTTCTAAAAGGGGAATCAGTCAGTGTCTGGATTATAGCAAAATCTTTGAACCTGCCTGGCATTCACTCTCTGTTATGACCACTCAGCTCTGTGACAGCAACCACAGAGCACAGAAAGGAAAGGACACACTTTCTTTTCTTACTCGCTTTCATTGCAACCAGGGCTATTGCTGGGCTCGGGGCTACACTAGGAATCCACCTCTCCCAGTGGCCATTATATATGTATGATTAGATAGGACAGAGAAATTGAGAGAGGACTGGGAGATCGAGAGGAGAGAAAGACACCTGCAGACCTACTTCAATTCTCATGAAGCATCCCCTCCTGAAGGTGGGGGTTTGGGGGCTTGAACCTGGGTCTTTGAGTTTGGTGATATGTACACTTAACTGGGTGTGCCACTGCCCAGACCTCACACTATGTTTCCAAAACCCTGTTTATGGACAGTATGATTTCCAAATGTCACAAGATCTTTTTTATTCAGCCATTTTTTAAATATGAAAATAATGGTTTGCTTACAGGCTGTATGAAAACTGATGGTGGGTCAGATTTGGTGACCAACCTCATCTAAACCACAGACCACAGTCCCCGTGTGAGGAGGATCAGTGGCTCAGCTCTGCCTTCAGGAGGTGGTTAGGAAAAACCCCGCAACATTACTGTCCAGTGTTGCAGCTCAAAAGTGATCAAACAACAAGACCGAGGCTGCATGGAGGGCAGGGAGTTAACGTTTATTTTCTGTGAAGGGTAATAGGTCGATTCCCACCAGACCTACACACCCTTGTACTTCAGCACCCAGATTTTACCTGTTTTCAAGCTGGGTGAACGAGGCACAAGCTTATTGGTTACAAACAGCATCTGTCAAGGTGCTGACAGTGAAGGTGAGAGCAGGTTGGCTGTAATCAGAGCCCGCCACTTGGGATACTGGAACGCAGAAGTGAGAGACCATCTACCGCAGTTTCTCTCACTCTTTTGCCTATGGATGCTTGATTTCAAGGTGACCCTCCTGAGGTCCCGTAGGGGTTGTGGACTGGTGCAGAATTTGTACGAAAGGTCGCCTCAGAATGACACCCCTGAGTATCCACAGCAGAGGGTCATTCAGGGAAGATCTTTCTCTCATCTCAGGACTCCCCCCCCCCCCAACACACACACCTTGGCTCCCTGCTTATTACAATATCCCTGTGGTTCTCTCTACCTCAGAAGAAGTGGAGGAGTGGAAGGTGATCTGTGGGAAGTTCCTGGCTATCAATGCCACCAACATGTCCTGTGCTTGTCCCCGGAGCCCCAGGGGACTGTCCCCAGCTGCCCACTTGGGAGACGGGTCTTCTGACCTCATCCTCATCCGTAAATGCTCCCGGCTCAACTTCCTGCGCTTTCTTGTCAGGCACACCAACCAGCACGACCAGGTAAGGGGCCAGGTAAGCGGGGTGCCTTTCGCACGTGCTGTGAACCAGAAAGCAATCTCTTTTGTTTGGGCAACCACCCACTATTTAACAGAAGGGGAAAGAAGGAAAGATTTTTCTTTTTGTTGGTTTGTTTCTTGACCAGGGGGATAGCGCCAACTGTATGTAGCACAATAGACTTTCTTGCCTGAGGCAGGTCCCAGGTTCAGTCCTTGGCACCACCATAAGCCAGAGCTGAGCAGCATTTTGGTAAAAAACAAACAAAAAACTTCTTGTTCTTGGGAGTCGGGCGGTAGTGCAGTGGGTTAAGAGTAGGTGGTGCAGCAGGTTAAGCGCAGGTGGCACAAAGCACAAGGACCAGAGTAAAGATCCTGGTTTGAGCCCCCAGCTTCCCACCTGCAGGGAAGTCACTTCACAAGCAGTGAAGCAGGTCTGCAGGTGTCTATCTTTCTCTCCCCCTCTCTGTCTTCCCCTCCTCTCTCCATTTCGCTCTGTCCTATCCAACAATGACGACATCAACAACAACAATAATAACTAAAACAATAAAACAAGGGCAACCAAAGGGAATAAATAAATATTTAAAAAATGTTCAAATCTATTTTAAAAAGACTTCTTGTTCTTCGACCTCATTAAATGGTGTAAAATCTTAGAGCCCTAAAACTAGGAAGCATGCACGTGTTTATAAATATCCACCTCTTAGTCGATTGCCTTTTTAAAACAACAAAATGACACAAGAAATTTCATGTTGCAGGGCCAGGCAGTGGCGCACCTGACTGAGCGCACATGTTACTGTTGAGGGACAGGAGGTACCTGGAGGGGAACACCCAGGAAATGGGGGTGGTGATGACAGGTGTGGCTTGGAAAGGTGGAGGCGGGGCTTAGGTGTTAAGAGGGAGACCTGTGGGCATGGCTCTGTCTGCTTGGTCACCACTTGAGTACAAGCTCTGCTCTTTTTTCTCTTTCTGTCTGAAGTCCCCCTTGTGAATAGGAGCTCTCAGGGGCTTCTCTCCCCTTCTTTCTTTCTCTCTCTACCTACGTGGGTGTCCTCACACTCTCCACCGGGCTCTCGGCCCTAGGTGAGCGTCCCATGAACATGTGAGTAAGAGAGCTCGGAGCCCCCCCCCACTCCCTTAACGTAAATGTTCTCAATTTTCCTGAATAAAATTTAAAATTCCTGACAATCATGTTCTCAATTCCTTGTTGAGATAATGTGTGACGAACTTTTTAAATGTTGGGGAAACAAGTGCTGGTCCCTCTTCCCCCAATACATTACCATGCACGAGGACTTGGGTTCAAGCCCCTGGTCGCCACCTACAGGCTTCACAATGGGTGGAGCAGCGCTGCAGGTGTTTCTCTTCCTCTCCTTCCTCCTCTCAATTTTCCTGCGTCCTGTCAAATAAAAGAAAAAAAAAAGTGGAAAAAGAAATGGCCACCAGAAGCGGTGGATTCATCATACAGGAACCAAGCCCCAGTGATAACTCTGATGACAATAAAAATTAAATTAAATTAAATTGAAAAGGGTCATGTTGCCCTTGAAACCGCTGATGATGAAATCTCTAGGATCCAGAACCTGCCTCTAGCAGTCTTCCTGAAGCCTGTGGCAACTTGCAACAAGCCACAGAGGGAAAAAGACTCAAGGCTGGTAATATCCAGAGACTGGAGTGTTAGTCAGTCTTGGAGAGTATCCAATTTGGAGGGCTTTGTTTCTTCCTAAATCATATATATACTGGTCTTCAGGCATATCACTGGGGCTTGGTGCCAGCACTATGAATCCACTGCTCCTGGAGGGTATTTTTCCCATTTTTGTCGCCCTTGTTGTGGTTGTTATTGTTGTTATAGCTGTTGTTGGATAGGACAGAGAGAAATGGAGAGAGGAGGGGAAGACAGAGAAGAGGACAGACAGACACCTGCACACCTGCTTCAGCACTTGTGAAGCGACCCTCCCCCTGCAGGTGGGGAGTTGGGGGGCTCGAACTGGGATCCTTACGCTGGTCCTTGGGGTTTGAGCCATGTGCGCTTAACACTGTGCTACCACCCAGCCCCCCTTAAATCATATTTAAGATAAAATCCAAGCACAAGTAAGTGCTTGTTCAGCACAGTGCTGGGGTATGCTACCCTGATGGGAGAGCAGTGTTTTGGTATCAGTTCCTCTCTCTGAAAAAAAAAAAAAAGATAAATTTGGGGCCGGGCAGTAGCACAGTGGGTTAAGCGCACATGGTGCAAAGCCCAATGACGGGCTTAAGGATCCTGGTTTAAGCCTCCAGCTCCCCACCTGCAGGGATGTCGCTTCACAAGCAGTGAAGCACGTCTGCAGGTGTCTTTTTCCCCCCTCTGTCTTCCCCTCCTCTCTCCATTTCTCTCTGTTCTATCCAGCAACAGCAACAGCAATAACAGTAACAACAACGATGATAAACAACAAGGGCTACAAAAGGGAAAAAATAGTCTCCAGGAGTAGTGGATTCATAGTGCAGGCACCGAGCCTCAGCAATAACTCTGAAGGCAAATAATAATAATAATAAATTTTTTTAAAGTCAGCCTGAAAGCAGTGACCTCTTGAATGCATGAAGACCAAACACCACCACAAGCAAATAATGCTTGTTAAAAAAAAAAATAAGAGAACTACTGCAGCTTTTTAAGAAGTGTTCACCATAGATGAGCCAAAATTTCCAAAAATTTTCTCTTTGTCTTTTTTAAATTTTTGTTTTGAGAGAGAGAGAGTGAAAAAGACCATAGCACCAAAGCTTCCTTCAAAGTATTGGGGGCCGGGCTTGAACCTGTGTGTCACATGGTAAAGCAGCACAGTGTCCATGGGAGCTATTTGGCTGGCTTTCCAAAAGCCTCAAGAGTGGTTTACCCAGGGCTGGGATGTCCCCTCCTCCTCCATGTTGTCCTTAGGAGCTGAAGGGGGGCAGCTGGGAGGCACTGCAGGGGGTTGTGTTGTGTCCTGAAGGTCATAGCCCTTGAAGTGAGGAGAACCCCCTTCCCCCCCAGGCAGAAGGGCTGTCCCTCCCCCACCATGACTTTAAAGAAATAGCCTCTTTTCCTTCCTCTATCTCTCCCTCTTCCCCCTGTAGTTTGACTTCACTTTTGTTGAAGTTTACCGAGTGAAGAGATTCCAGTTCACATCGAAGCCTCTGGAGGAGGAAGACAGCGACTTGCAGGAGAGGGGCAAGAAGCGCTTTGGGCAGATCTGCAGTGACCACCCCCCATGCTGCTGCCCTGTCACCCACAGCTCCTGGAACTGTGACGGGGAGGTTCTGAACAGTGCTGCTCTGGAAGTCAGGTGAGCGAGCAGCAGGCAGCCCATCCATCAGCTCTGTGCCTCCCTTACAGTTTGAACTGGAAAAAGGCACCAGTGCAAAGCTAAAGGTGCTTTCCAACAGCCGTTTCTCTAGAAGAGATGATCTTCATTTCAGGAAATGCTGATATGTGGCCATTCACACAGGATTTAGAAGTCTGCTCCTCCTTTTCTTTCACACCTGCACTCCAATCCTGGCCCCTCTCTGCCCTGGCGTGCTCTCCTCCTGACCAATAGGAGGAATAAGTCCTCCTCTTAGGTAGCTGCTGCTGCTCCTTTGTTTTTTAGATAGAAGGAGAGAGAGAGACAGAGACAGAGAGACAGACCACAGCATCAGAACTTCCTCTAATGTGGTGGAGTCAGGCTTGAATCCGGGCTGCCCGTATGTCATATGGCAAAGCAACATGCTGTCCAAGTGCATTATTTCCCAGCATACCTGTGGGCAGTTTCTTTTTTAAACTTTTTACTTTTTTTTTTTTTTTTAGTAGAGCACTGTTCAGTTCTGGCTTATGGTGGTGTGTGAGAGATTGTACTTGGGACCATGGAGCCTCAGGCATGAGTCTCTTTGTATAACCACTATGTTATCTACCCCTGCCCGTGTGGGCATTTTCTAAGCCCTGGCCTCACTGAGTCCACAAGAGTCTCTGTCTCCACCAGAGTTTAAGTTCTGTCCAGAAGCTCATGTCCCCTGCAGCTACCCAGTGGGGTCCTGGCTTGGTTTGGTCCCCCTCAGAGTGGCCTCCTGGGGGAATGTTAGTGACAGCCTAACACCTTTGTATCTTGTCTGTGGTATTAGAAATCTGTAATATGATAATACCCATTATATATATGACCGGGTGAAATAGAGTCTAGGGAAAGTGCTTTTCTCCATGAGGAGACTAAAAAGAAGTTGTTTTGGGGGATACTGTTGAATGAGATGTGGGCATTAAAGCTGCTGTGAGGACAGGGGAGAAGGGTAAAGTTGTTTGGGGGATACTGTTGAATGAGATGTGGGCATTAAGGCTGCTCTGAGGACAGGGGAGAAGGGTAAAGTTGTTTGGGGGATACTGTCGAATGAGATGTGGGCATTAAGGCTGCTGTGAGGACAGGGGAGAAGGGTAAAGTTGTTTGGGGGATACTGTCGAATGAGATGTGGGCATTAAGGCTGCTGTGAGGACAGGGGAGAAGGGTGAAGTTTGAAAATGACTCTGCGCCATTGGCAGATGTCCTTGACAGCTTGGTTTGCTTCAGGGAAGCCCACTGACAACCAGGAGCCAGCCCACGGGCCAGCATGCCCAGTGTGTGTGTGTGTGTGTGTGTGTGTGTGTGTGTGTGTGTGTGTGTGTGTGTGAAAGAGAGAGAGAGAGAGTAGAGAGCACGGACCCTCCATGTTCCCAGGGACAGTCTTCTGGGGAGCACGCACAGGGCTGTCTGGATTCCCCCTCAAATACCTTTGGCCCCCAGCTGCTGGTCCGAGGACAGTTCTGAACCCTGTACCACAGCATCCAAATGGCCACCAGAGAGAGGCAGCCTCACAAGCCTCCCCAAGGCCATTCTGTGTCCCTGTCCTGTCAGCCAGGATGGGCAATGTGGCCCTGGGAGTCATTCATGGCCATGCAGGGCCAAGGACCAGACTCTGCAGTCTCTCTTCTCAAGTGAAGGAGGTGCTACTGGTTTTCCTTTTATTGGAGGTGCTGGGGAATGAACCCAGGGTCTCATGCACGGGTGATACCACCGGGCTGCCCTCCTGGCCCAGGTTGTTGTTATTGGCTTTTGTTTGTTACTGGTTTTGTCACAGCTGGGGGCTTTTCCAAGCTAGAAAAAGACAGAGGGAGAGAGTTAGAAAGACACTCCACAACACCTCAGTTTCCTTCCAGTACAATGACAAAGCAGGCTCACTACCCATGTGAGCTATCTTGCCAGCCCCTGGCTCAGTTTTCATTCTGTATTTGTGTGTGTGTGTGTGTGTGAGAGAGAGAGAGGGAGAGGGAGAGGGAGAGGGAGAGAGAGAGGAAGAGGGGGAGCATGTAGGCTGAAAAAGAGGGACCCCCAAAGCACTGCCCATCATTTGTGGGGTCCCCTTGTTTCTGCCATATGCTGCCAGGAACCAAACTCTGGACACCACACGTGTCCTATCTGCCAAACCATCTTCTAGGCCCCAGGAAGTCGAATATTTATTTATTAATGTAGGTATGTATGTATGTATTTACCACCCGGATTATTGCTGGGGCTCAGTGCCAGTGCACTGTGAATCCACTGCTCCCAGCAGCCATTTTGTCCTCTCCCTATTTTATTTTATTTTATTTTATTTTATTTTATTTTATTTTATTTTATTTTATTTGACAGGACAGAGAGGAACTGAGTGAGAGGAGAGGGAAAAAAGAAAGATGCATAACTATAGACCTGCTTCACCACTCGTGAAGCAACCCCTCTGCAAGGGGGGTTGGAGAGGTGCTTGAACCCGGGCCCTTGCTCATGGTTGATATGTGTACTTAACTGGGTATGCCACTGCCTAGCCCCCTATTTATTTATTTTTTGTCGTCATTGGGAAGTCACTTCTGGGTCAACTTTTTCAGTTAGAAAGACACCAAATCTTCCTACAGTGCAGTAAGGGCTGGGCTCCATCCTGGGTTGTGTTCATGATAAAAGCTTGAAGTGTATATGTGAGCTGTCTTGCCAGACCTTGAGCTATTATTTTTAAAAGAGTTATTTAGGGGAGTCAGGCGGTAGCACAGTGGGTTAAGTGCAGGTGGCGCAAAACGCAAGGACCGGGGTAGGGATCCTGGTTTGAGCCCCCGGCTCCCCACCTGCAGGGGAGTCGCTTCACAGGCGGTGAAGCAGGTCTGCAGGTGTCTATCTTTCTCGCCCCCCTCTCTGTCTTCCCCTCTTCTCTCCATTTCTCTCTGTCTTATCCAACAACAACATCGATAATAACTATAACAATAAAACAACAAGGACAACAAAAGGGAATAAATATATTAAACAGTTAAAAGTTATTTATCTATTTTTAATTTATTTTGCTTTTTAACTTTCTTTTTGTTTGACAGGACAGAGAGAATTTTAGAGAGAAGAGGGAGATAGGGAGGGTGAGAGCCAGACAGACACCTGCAGCCCTGTGTCACAACTCGTGAAGCTCTTCCCCTGCAAGTGGGGACCAGGTCTCTCCAGGTGAGATATCTTGCCAGACCTTGAGTTATTTTTTAAGACTTACTTATTTATGTATTACATATTTTCTTTATTATTGGCTACAGACAGAAATTGAGAGGGAAGAGGGAGAGAGAAATTGAGAAGGGAGAGGGAGATAGAGAAGGAGAGAGGCAGAGACACCTGCAGCCCTGCTTCACCACTCATGAAGCTTCCCCCCTGCAGGTGGGGACCAGGGGCTCGAACCTGGGTCCTTGTGCACTGTAATGTGTGTGATTAACCAGGTGCTCCACTGCCTGGCCACAACTTATTTATTAACACAAGAGAGTTGGGGAAGAGAGAGAAACAAGGCATCACTTTGGCATGTGCAATGCTGGGGATAATCTATTACTTCCAACTCTCTTGTCACTGCACCCCCTCCCAGACTGCTCCTGGGAGGTTTGTTTATTTATTTATTTATTTATTTATGAGAAAGATAAGGGAGAGAAAGAACCAGACATCACTCTGCTACACGTGCTTGCGTGGATTGAACTCAGGACCTCATAGTTGAGAATCCAATGTTTTATCCACTGTGCCACCTCCCGGACTACATCCTGGGAATATATTTTAATACTTATGCTTTTAAGAAGTAGGACTTTTTTAAGAAGTAGGACTTCTTAAAGGACTTTGAAAACTAGTTACATAGGACCAGCCTTTGCATAGCAGGCCACTTTATTACTGGGTTTGATTGCCAGACCTCTTCTATTATTATTATTTATTTATTTGCCTTCAGGGTTATTGCTCAGACTTGGTGCCTGCCCTATGAATCCACTGCTCCTGGTGGCCTTTTTTTCCCCACTATTGTTGTTGCTGTTGTTATTACTGTTATTGCTGTTGTTGTTGGGTAGGACAGAGAGAAACTGAGAGAGGAGAGGGAGAGAAAGACAGACACCTGCAGACGCTTGACCGCTTGTGAAGCGACCCCCCCCACACAGGTGAGGATCTGGGGGCTCGAACCCAGATCCCTGCGTGGGTCCTTGCCGCTTTGTACTATGTGTGCTTAACTTGGTGCACCACCGCCCAGTTCCCTACCAAACTTCCTTTAAGGAGGCCAGGGCGTCACAGATAAACTGGGAACAAGGCACTGTAGCGGGAGCCTGGGGACCTGGGATGACTGAGTCCTCCGGGTTAGGTCCTGGAGCCCCTTGAAGGGGGCCGGGTAAGCTTTGCTGCACCTCCCATGGCTCTGGATGCTTAATGTGATGAGGAAGCCATGGGGCGAGTGGATTCCTGTGCAGTGGCCTACTAGCCAGCAAGTGAGGGCTCAGAAGTCCAGCCAGGCCTACTAATGCCCCAGTCTCCCCGCTGGCCACCCCCCCCCCCCCGCCCCTCCTGTGAAGCCAGCCATCACTCTGTGGCCCCAACCTGAGGCCAGACTCAAAGGCAGCCAATGTGCTGTGATGGGGCCTCACTTTTGCCCTGAACGAGCGGGAGTGTGAGGACACCCACTGGATCTCAGCGGGTCTCTCTGTCCCTGCAGGGTCCACTGCCAGCTGGTCCAACTCTTTGCTCGCGGAATTGAAGAGACTGAGTAACACAGCTGAGACGCTGCCGCCACCACCGCCTTCCCGCCTTCCCGCCTCCCTGCTGTGCCTGGGACCCGTGAGCCTTCTCCCAGACGTGACTACAGACCAATCATGTTGACATAGACATTTCCATTTAGAACTTTATTTTTGATAGTTAGAACTAGGTTTTAGAGAAAGAAACAAAACGAAAACCTGTTTGTCAGCAATTCTGTGAACATATCTGGCATTTCCAGATCCAGGTGGAATCTTAAGGTTTCAGGTCACAGGACTTATTCTCAGCAAATGGCACTTGAGATTTGGGGGGTGCTGCCTTCTTAGGTTTTAACAACCCCCCACAGCATAGATTCTAAAACAGCTGTTTATCGGCTCTCATGGCAATAATTTTAGGAACACAGTGAGGACTTTCCCATCCAGGTCCCAGTACCTGCCGGGTCACTCTGATCCACTTTGCAAGGCGACTTAGTCCTGTGGTTGTTTTGTGACTGAGTTTTGGAAGGTAACTCATCCTCTCTGCCTTCACTTGCCCAACCTCATCGTCATTTGTGACCAGGGCATTACTGCTTGGCCCTCCTTGTACCTGCAACCACCATGCAGCCTCTCCTGCTTCAAGTGATACTGCAGAGTTAGACCATTTTAGTGAGTGAGAAGACACCCAGATAATAATTGTTTGCCATCCAAATCTGAATTCTTGCTTTCATCATAGAAGCTCTAAGACAATTCATAAAGACATCCGGAGCTCGAGCGCTGGCAGTGAGTAGCATACAAAGCATTAGCAAGAGTTGATGCTCTCGAATGCTAGAATTTCATAGTATAGATGCTTTCTAAAGCCAATGCCAAGTGGGTAGCATCACTGGGCTTCAGGAGGGACAGGGAGAGACTGGCATACCCTTGATAAAGCCTGCTTTGTGAATCTCGGGGTAACTTAGGGGAGAGGAGGGCCAGGGGATCACTTTGGTGCAGGCCCTGAGTCTATACTCATGGTCCAGATGTGTTCTTTTCATCACACTTCTTTTTATATATTTATTTGAGTTTTGTCCTTTTGAACCAGAACCGTATATGTGATGTCTTCACTGTTTGCATTTGGTGTGTTTCAGTACTGGGGCTGCACACCCAGAACCTCCCTGCAGACATTCCTCCCACCCCTGGAGTCCTCAGTGACTCCTGCCTAGGTTTTCTTTGTCCCACGGGCAGGTGTGACAAGATGGTCTAGGAGAGCTTCATGTCAAGAAATAGATGCAGCTTAGATTTTGATTTGCAAAGAGAAGGAAGCTTGACTGTTACAAGAACAGACTGTATAATGTCACGTGTTCAGAGTGGATTTTACTCTGTGTAGGACCCATGAGTCACCGTAGCATTTAACAGATCCTCCTCTATTTTTAGAGTTCATTTGCAGCGATTTCTATTTTGACGGCGGACCCATGAAATTTCTTATTTCATTGTTCGGTCAGACACAGGGCAGCTCGAACAGTAGTTCTTAATCAAACATGTGATTTCGGTCATTGTACGAGGCACACAGTTCAACGACTGGTGGCTAGAGGAGTCTGGGTAGACAGTAAGCACGCTGGCTGCCAAGTTTCTAATGTGGACCACCTGGTTGGGAAGAGACCAAAAAGGTGATGCTGGCAGCTGTGTGAGGGAATGGTGGTGACACCCTCAGACTTCAGGGGAGAGAGAGGAACCCAGAGTGGCTCCACTAGCAGGACCCTGGGGTAGTAGCATACTGCGTGAGGTTCCTCAGAAACAGGCTTCAGTCCTCCCCATCCCTGGTGAATGTTTCCGTTAGATGACTAGGTCTGCCTTGCAGTCCACCACCAGCTTCAGAAAGCCAGGCCCCCAGACAGCACTGTGTGTTCAGCAAGAGCCCAGCCAGGGCTGCGGGGACGGGCATACTTACCTCAAGAGGACTGCGGGACCCTGTGCCCACCCAGCACGCAAGTACCCAGCAGACATTCCTACATGAGGGCCTGCTCTCCCTTGCAGATGGTGGAGGGAGCAACTAGAGCACTTTACTTTGGGGCTTAAAATTTTAAAAAATCTTGGAAAAAAAATTTTTTTTGGAAGGGTTGGTTTGTTTTAATTACCTTTGTGGTTTGTTGGTGTAAGGCCACTAGGGGGCAGCCATGCGCCGCACCCAGCTTGTTCTGCTGACTGGGTGCTGGGCCTCTGCTCCATGGGCTGGTTCCGTTTAGTTCCTCACTGCCATCATCTTGCTTAACTGGGAAGTCCGGGTGGAGAAGGTGACTTCATTTCTGTCCTAATCTTGCTGGTTTCAAGATTAGATCTGTGATGTTTGAAAAGACTAAAATAAAGTTACTTCAGGCAACATTTGACTGGACTTTTATTTTACCCCCTTTCATGAATGGCTGTCACTTCAAAGCAGAATATTTTGAGGGAAATGTAAACAGATATTTAATTACCACCAGGGTTGCTGCTGGGGCTCGGTGCCAACACTACAAATTCACCACTCCTGGCAACCATTCCCCCTCCCCCCCACACACACACACACACACTGTTTTTCCTTTCTATTTTAATTGATCGGACAAAAAGAAATTGAGAGGGGGAGGGAGAGATAGGGAGTGAGACAGACACCTGCAGACCTGTCGTGAAGGGTGCTCTCCCCCGCCACCGCCCAGCCCCCCGCAGGTGGGGAGTGAAAACCTGGGTCTTTGTGCAAGGTGATGTGTGCACTCGAACAGGGGTGCCACCACCCAGCCCCCAACGTTTTAAAGAACAGGAATGAAAACAACAGTGCACCTACCTCCATGCTGTGACCGCACCCCAAAGCTCTGGTGCCCCAGGGCAGAGTCTCCCCACACTCCTCTCCGCAGCAGTGACCCTTTCCTTGGTTTGTACACATGAGGGGCAGCCCCGAGATACACCTCTTTGTGTAGGTTTGTTTTGCTCTGGAGACAGTTTAGAAACTGCAAAAGGGAAAAGGAACCCTCTGCCCTTCCCCCTGTGCCCCAGAGCAACTGTGCACTGCCCCGTCTCCCAGCAGCCTTTATCACCGGAGACAGGAAGTCATTGCCCAGGTGGTCTGCACAAACTAACCTCCTAAAATAGTCCCTCTCTTCTAAGGACTGTCCCATATTTAAAATCCCTTATAAATTAGGGTGATTTTACCCTAGGAGACCAAATCCTTTTATTTATTATTTTTTACCTTAACAAATTTACTGGCCTTTATTAAACTGGTATTTACCAAGTCTCTGGGATTAAGCCCATCTTTGAGTTTTTTATTTAATTTCTTAAATTTGGTTTATTTTTTTTATTTATTTATTGTGCTTCCAGGGTTATCGCTGGGGTTCGGTGCCTACACTACGAACCCACTGCTCCTGGAGGCCATTTATTCCCATTTTGTTGCCCTTGTTGTTGTTGTTATTATTGCTGTCACTGCTATTGTTGTTGGATAGGACAGAGAGAAATTGAGAGAGGAGGGGAAGACAGAGAGGAGGAGAGAAACCTGCAGACCTGCTTTACTGCCTGTGAAGTGACCCGGGGGCTCAAACTGGGATCCTTAAGCTGGTCCTTGGCCTTTGCGCCATGTGCACTTAACCCGCTGTGCTACTGCCCGACTCCTGAGTCTTCTTTTCAATCAGTGATTTAATAATGATTAACAACACTGTGGATAAGAGGGGTATAATTCCATACAGTTCCCACCACCAGAATTCTGTCCCACCCCCTCCATTGAAAGCTTCCCTATTTAATCCCTCAGGGAGTATGGACCACAATTCTTTATGGGGAGTAGAAGGCGGAAGTTCTGGCTTCTATAACTGCTTCTCTGCTGAACATGGACGTTGGCAGGTGGATCCCTACCCCCAGCCTGTTTCTGTCTTTCCCTAGTGAGGCAGGGCTCTGGAGAGCTGAGGTTCCAGGACACACTGGTGAGGTCATCTGCCCAGGGAAGTCAGGATGGTGTCATGGTAGTGTCTGCAACTTTGTGACTGAAAGGTGGTAAGATATAAAGCAGGACAATTTGCTTAATAAACATGAACCCAAAGGTAGGAATAGAGCAGATGAAATTAGGGGTCATCTTCTTTAAGTCTTTATAAAGATATTTAAAAAAAATATTTATTTCCTTTTTGTTGTCTTTGTTTTTATTGTTGTTGTAGTTATTGTTGTTGCTATTGATGTCATTGTTTTTGGATAGGACAGAGAGAAATGGAGAGAGGAAGGGAAGACAGAGAGGGGGAAAGACACCTGCAGATCTGCTTCACCGCCTCTGAAGCGACTCCCCTGCAGGTGGGGAGCTGGGAGCTCGAACCGGGATCCTTAGCCGGTCCTTGTGCTTCGTGCCACATGCGTTTAACCCACTGTGTTACCACCTGACTCCCCTTTAAGTCTTTTTTGTAATGCCTACGTGCACATAAGGATAGAAAGTATTGTCGTCCACAGGGCCGGGTGGTGGCGCACCTGGTTGAGCCCCCGGTCCTCATCTGCAGGAGGAATGCTTTGTGAGTGGTGAAGACAGGGAGACTGTCTTTTTTTTTTTTTTTTAAATTTTTTATTTAAGAAAGGATTAATGAACAAAAACATAAGGTAGGAGGGGTACAACTCCACACAATTCCCACCACCCAATCCCCATAACCCACCCCCTCCCATGATAGCTTTCCCATTCTCTAGCCCTCTGGGAGCATAGACCCAGGGTCGTTGAGGGTTGCAGAAGGTAGAAGGTCTGGCTTCTGTAATTGCTTCCCCGCTGAACATGGGCGTTGACTGATTGGTCCATACTCCCAGTCTGCCTCTCTCTTTCCCTAGTAAGGTGTGTCTCTGGGGAAGCTGAGCTCCAGGACACATTGGTGGGGTCTTCAATCTAGGGAAGCCTAGCCAGCATCCTGGTGGCATCTGGAACCTGGTGATTGAAAAGAGAGTTAACATATGAAGTCAAACAATTTGTTGAGCAATCATGGATCCCAAGCTTGGAATAGTGGAGAGGAAGTGTTAGGGAGGTACTCACTGCAAACTCTAGTGTACTTCTGCTTTCAGGTATATATTTTGCAGTAGTTTATGGATACGTGTGCACATAAGCTCTCTCTCACAGAAACTGGTGTATATCTAGGTTATGGGACTTTGTTAGAAAGTGAACTACCTGAGATGAAATTAGAGTGTACTATAAAAGGAAAGGTCTCACCCGAGTAATGAAGCTGAAGGGTTGTCATTCCACACGTGAAGTCTCTGGATACAGCCTGAGGTGAAGCATGTTGATGTGGCAATTGTTGCTTTGGTTAGGTTGTGATCGGCGGATGCAATATTATTTGGTTTGGATTGGGAGATGCATACGGGAAAGTGGGCCCTATCCAAGGGTTCCAGGACTGGGGGAAGTAGGGGCTCTATAGTGAAGATGTGAGGTTCCTGCTGTCTTAGGGTTCAAAAAGACAATCGATAGTTAATATTATCATCACATTATTTGGTAATTGGGTTAACTTTGAAAAGTCCTTTTTTTTTTTTTTTTTTTTAATCCGTACTGAATGACCATCTTCTGGGAAGTACAGGTTTTGAACCTGAAAACTCTGTCTGTCTGTCTGTTTCCTAGTCCACAGAAAGAGCCACTAGCCCAGCCAGATGTCGTGCGAAAAGTCCTTTTGTTATGGTTTGCTGTACAGTATCCAGTATCTTGTATATAGCTGTGCTATTGGAAGCTTCTGATCTACTTGGTCTAGGCTTTTGAGAGAGTCCGCATATCAAATACACAGCCTATATATTAAAAAGATTCAGTTTGTCTTTTGAGAAACTTTGAGACATACAATTGATTGCCCCCTCTCATATTAATTAGCTACTGATTTATATGTCTACATTTTGCTAGGAGTGTACATAAACACCATTCCCACCACCAAAGGACTGTGACCCATCCCTCCCGTCCACTCCCACCCCCACTGGCCCAGGAAGCTGCATGTCTACCCCTCACCACTGGGTTTTTGAGACTGTCTTTTTGTATCCCCACACTCTCAATTTCTGGCTGTCTCTATCCAATAAATAAAGATAATAAAAAAATTGTTTTTTTTAATTTTCCCTTTTGTTGCCCTTGTTGTCTTTTTTTCATTGTTGTAGTTCTTATTGTTGTTGTTATTGATGTCATCGTTGTTGGATAGGACAGAGAGAAATGGAGAGAGGAGGGGAAGACAGAGAGGGGGAGAGAAAGACAGACACCTGCAGACCTGCTTCACCGCCTGTGAAGCGACTCCCCTGCAGGTGGGGAGCCGGGGGCTCGAACCGTGATCCTTACTCTGGTCCTTGTGCTTTGCACCACATGCGCTTTACCCACTGCGCTACTGCCCGACTCCCAAAAATTTTTTAATTAAAATAAAAGAAAGTATTTAGGTCCACTAAAAGCTCTATACTTTTCTTCTTGCTACTCTGTGTTTTGTCACTTGGTTCAAGTTCCAACTACTCAGCCAAAGAGGGTAGAACAAAGGGTTTTCCCTTCCCCTGCACAAACAGTATCTATTTTGTGCTTCAAGTTTTGCTCACTATACAAAAGGTCTCCTATTATCTGTCAGTATTTTTAACTTGCTTCTTTCAATTTGTATGCTGAAAAGACATCAAGTAGCTGAATTTCTCAGCCTATGAACGTGGCCTCCATCTCTTTTTACATACATCTTTACTCATCATGTCTTTCAGCATGGCTTTATAATTTTTCAGCTTTTGACTGATTCTTTCTTAATTAATTTTCTTTTTCTTTTTCCTGGAGCACTCCTCGGTTCTGGTTCATGGTGGTGCTGGGGATTGAACCCGGCAGTGCAGAGCCTCAGCCAGTTCAACGACTGGTTGGCTAGAGGAGTCTGGGTAGACAGTAAGCACACTGGCTGCCTAGTTTCTAATGTGGACTCCTGGTTGGGAAGAGACCAAAAAGGTGATGCTGGCTCCCCGACTCATGATTGATCCTTTACAACTCCATACACTAAGTGAGACTTTAGAGTTTTTGTTTTCACACAGAAATGCAATTTTTTTGGTTAGTGTATCAGGTTGCATCACAATTTTGGGAGGCTCTCCAGAGACTGTTTTCCTCTTCACTGCTTGGCCCCAGCGCTAGGGCAGTAGGGGCAGATGGAGGGGTGGGCAGTCAGGTGGTGGACAGACAGATGCAGGGGCAGATGGATGGATGCGGTTAAAGCCCACTTTCCCGGGAGTGGTGCAGGCTGTGGCCCATTCCCTGGGCAGGCCTCTCTGTGCCTCCTGGGAGGCTCCTGTGGGTTCAAGTGCAAGAGGCTGGGCCCCCAGCACAGGTGGGAGTGTGATCTAGTGGTTTCAGAAGCAGGGAGGAACCTTGTGTTCATCATGTGACCAATAAGACCAGCTAAGCCACAAGGGCCACTGGGAAACCTCTAGGTAGGGCCAGGAACTAGGCTCTAAACCTTGTTGCATCTGTGCCTACTCTGGAGGGGGTGGCCCTGTCCCTGAGGCCTGCACAGTGCCAGCCTCTGGACACAGAATTCTGTCATTTTCTGGATCCCAGATCCCCTGCCTCCTGGCTCCTAGGCTTTACATGTCATCCCCTCCCCACTGCCCAGGCACCTACCTGCCCTCTGGACTCACCAGGTGACCTTGTACCCCCAAGCTTTCCCCATCCTGGTGGTGACAGAGACCCAAGGTCACCTCCCCCCCCCAAGGACACAGCTGTCAGCATGCTCCCTCCAGCTGCCCCCCACCACAACTACAGAGCCTCCACAGGAAAGACAAGTGCCTCACCTTAGCACAAAGCATTTCAGGTTTATTTAAATAAAAATTATAATTTATACAAGACTTTTCCTTTAAACAAACGAGTGTTTTTTTTCTTTAAAAATGTTACAGAGGATTGTTTCATTGGTTCCTCATACAGTACAATCCTTTTGTTGGACAAATTACATGGGGAACAATTATTTACAGATCCAAAATAGAGTCAAGCTTCAGACATAGAAAATGTGACATTCACTCTAGTTCAGTGATTAGTTGTAGACATTAAATATTCACTCGGGCTTTCATAGGCCAATAAAAACTGTGGATTCTTGCCCACAGACAGCCCTGGCCTGCAAGCCATACTTCCCAGCTGGGACCCGGGGCTTCTATAAGGCCCTTGTGCCGGGGGGGGGGGGGGGTAGCCCGGCCTAGACCCTCACAGCCCCTGGGGAAGGCGCGGCAGACACATCCCTGCAATATGGCCAGTTTTCATCTCCCTTCTCAAAAGGGACTCAAACTGAGCACCCAATCCACTGCAGGCGACAGCCCCCACCCCACCACTGTGCTTAAGCGACCTTCTCCAGGGCCCCCCGGAAGGGGTCTCAGTAGCCTCCACAGTCTGTCTGGGAAGCTATTCAGGGCCAACCCTCTCTTGCTACAGAAGCTCTGGGAGGGTCCCCTCAGGGCTCCCCTGGGTGTGCCAAGGCCTCCACGGCCCATGAGGGCTGACGGGCTGGCCACACTTGCTGTGCCGAGCCCCGACTGCACCCACGGGTGGGTATGTGCTTCATCTGACTGGTTGGCACGGTCCCCCCCAGTGTCCCCCAGGGGATGACAGGAACCAAGGCCAGCCACTGGCTCTCTCACCCAAACCAGCAAATTAGGATCAGAGCAAAGGTAAAAATTACATCTGAAAAATGATACAAAAATAAGAAAAACAGCTTGCTCTCTGTAAAAAATATAATCATCTGTTTCTTCAAAAAACAACAATCTCACGGACACCCAAAGGATTCAGGACAAGCCAAGGGACCAGGAGGAGCTGGTGGAGGGGGGCCTGCTCTCGCCCCGCACCCACCCTCCTCGGGGCCATTGCACACAGAAGCCTCCTCTAGCTGTCCTCTTGGCTTGAGGTGGGGGGACCAGAGATGCCCTCCCGTGGGCGCACTGTCAGATGCTGAGGTGCAGATCCCACGGCCACTCCCTGCAGCCGGGACCCTCCCAGGCATCCCCGCACAGCCCACACAGGTCGGCCACTACAAGCTGGAGGGAGGGGTGCTGTTCCTAAGCACCTCCATCCCGAGTCCCAGGGCCCTGTCATCTCCAGCCGGGTAGCCAAGTACCTTGGTGTTTCCATCTGAGAGCAACCAGAGCTCCCAGGCCTCCCCCAAAGCCTCGTGGGGTGATTCCAAAGAGCAAAGTGTTTAAAAGATGTGCTTCTACCTACATGCCACTCTGCAGCCTCGTCAGCTGGCAATCACAGGCCCCAGACAGCAGGGGGGGAACCCCTCGGTGGAGGGGCCAGGCCCTCCTGGGGCCCAGGTACACCCACCAGGCCTTGCTGCCCCTCTCAGCACACGCCGCGGTGGTCTCCCTGGAGGGGAACCTCCATCACTGGCTTCTCTCCTGCTCAGCTATGGCTTTGGTGTGGGAGAGCTGCTGGCTGTGGCGGCCGGCCGGGTGCCGGGTGGCCACGTCCTACCATGGTCCTTCCCCAGCCTCTGCCCTCCTGCCCACGGCCATCCTCACCCACTGGGCGGTGGGCCCCTCGGTGACGCTGGGTCAGCACATCAGATGCCACAGCTCCCGGGGCGGGGGGGTGGGGGGTTATTGCAAAGGATCTTGAGGCCGTCCTGGTTTTTTTTTTTTTCTTTCTCTTTTTCCTCCCCCATTACCAAATTGCTAGAAACAAAAAATGCAAACAAAAAGCTTCCAGCAGCATCCTGGGAGAGTGGCCGCTAGCTGTCGCTACCAGATGCTGCTGCGGCCGTGATCTTCATGTACTGGCCGGAGATGGTCTCGAAGGCCTCGTCCCTGTGCACCATGGCGCCAAACACCAGCGGCTGGGGTGGGGGGGACACACAGCCATGAGCGGGGGTGCAGCCGGGCCTCCCTCCTGAGAGCCTCCCAGGACCCTGCAACCCACAGCACTTACTTTCTGGGTGGACGGCGTGGACACAGCGATCCCCATGCCCGAGCCCGGGAGGACAGAGAGGACTTTGTACTGAAAGACAACAGCACACCTGTCACATGGTCTGTCCAGGGACAGAGCCACTCCCACTGGAAACCACAGGAGCAGACCTGCCAGTGGTCCATCCCTCCCGGCCCAACCCTGGTCCAGTGAGACTGGGTGTGCCACGGGACGTGCCTGTGGAGAATGGGCTCATAGGGTCAGGTGGGGAGAAGGGGGGGACAGGGCTGCTCCTGCTCTTTTCGATCCCAGAGACAGCACAAGCTCCCCCTGTGGGAAGGAAGGAGTCTAACAGCTGAGAGGTGCTGACCAAGGGGGCCAGCCCAGGGGTGGGGGTGGGGTTGGATCCTAGGGATGTGGTGTGGAGGCCCAGCAGCCTGGCCACCTGGGCATAACTCATACACTGCCCTTTCCTATCTGTGTGAGGACAGGAGACTTAGCATGGACCCTTCTAGAAGTCCCCTTCTAGAAGGGGAGCCCTAATGTGGACATTAGGAATGCCTGTAGGGTGGTCTGGGGAGTAGCACAGTAAATAAAATGTTGGACTCTCCGGTAGTGCAGCGGGTTAAGCGCACATGGCACAAAGCACAAGGACCAGCTCAAGGATCCTGGTTCCAGCCCCCAGCTCCCCACCTGCAGGGAGGTGGCTTCACAAGTGGTGAAGCAGGTCTGCAGGTGTCTATCTTTCTCTCTCCTTCTCTGTCTTCCCCTCCTCTCTCCATTTCTCTCTGTCCTATCCAACAGCAATGACAGCAACAACAACAATATTAATAACAATAACCAACAAGGGCAACAAAAGGGGAAAAAAATAGCCTCCAGGGGCAGTGGATTCATAGCATAAGGTCCTGGGTTCAATCCCTGGCAGCACATGTACAAGAGTGACATCTGGTTCTTTCTCTCTCTCTCCTCCTAGCTTTCTCATTAATAAATAAATTAAAAAAGAGAAAATGAATTGTTCAAAAAAAAGGAATGCCTGTCGAAAGTCTCCAGATAGCACTCCCCACCCACACTGTAAATGTGCCTCACTTCCGGCTAAAACCAGCTAGGAACCCCCGGCCCCCCCCCCAAGACTTCTCCCTGGCTTGAACCTAAGGGGGTGGTGGGTGAGTAGGGAAGTCCCAGGAAGGGGCCACACAGACCTTTTGGATGTCGGTGATATCTACCAGTTTGATGACCTTGTTCCTCTTGGAAGACCCAGATTTAGAGCTTTCGAAGCACAAGTAACTGCCAGGAGAGAAAGGAAGAGAGGCATAATTCAGCCTGAGAACCAGAGGAGTCCCATCTGGTGTTGTCACCACAGCCCCAGGGATGGCAGGTGGCCCTAGACAGAGAGCCCCTTTCCTCCCTGTTACACTGTGTGGCCTTCCGTGAAGACTCTGCTTCTGGAAAGAGCCTCATAGTTCCCTCTGACCAGAGCCCTGCCCAGCTCTGGCTTCTGATGGTTGAACTGGGGACCTCAGAGGCTCAGGCATGGAAGTCTATTGCATAAACAGTTGTGTTATCTCCCTGGCTCAGAGCTTCAAAGCTCTTTTTTAAAAATACTTTTTATTGGGAGTCGGGTGGTAGCACAGCGGGTTAAGCGCAGGTGGCACAAAGTGCAAGGACCGGCATGAGGATCCCGGTTCGAGCCCCTGGCTCCCCACCTGCAGGGGAGTCGCTTCATAGGCGGTGAAGCAGGTCTGCAGGTGTCTGTCTTTCTCTCCCCCTCTCTGTCTTCCACTTCCTCTCTCCATTTCTCTCTGTCCTTTCCAACAACGAACAACATCAATAACAACAATAATAACTACACAACAATAAAACAACAAGGGCAACAAAAGGGAATAAATAAGTAAATATTTTTAAAAATATTTTTTATTTGTTTATTTGATAGAGTCAGAGAAAAACTGAGAGAGAGAGAGAGAGAAAGGGAGAAAGAGAGAGAGACTTACAGCATTGCTTCACTGCTTGTGAAGGTTTCCCCCTACAGGTAGGGACCAGGAGCTTGAACCCAGATCCTTAAGCATCATAATAGGTGCTTTCAACCAGGTGTGCCACTGCCTGGCCTTGAGCTTCAAAGCTCTTAAAGACAGCCCCCTGAACCTGACTCATTTTCCACATCAGTCTTTGGGACACACCCAAGAGAAAGGAAGGTGTGTCTCCCAGGGCTAGTCAGGGCCCCCTCTCCAGACCCTCTGGTGAAGGGGTGCAGACGGAGGTCCCTGAGGTGAGCATGTGGGACCAGGTGACAGGAGCCCCTGGACTGCTCTTCATCCTTGGACCTGCTCTCTACGCCCCGCCCTGGCAGCCTTCAGGACACGCTCTGCACATCTCCTTAGGGAGAAAAGCAAAGCTGCACCCCAAATGGAGGGTGGGGCTGCGGTTCAAGCACGGCCCCCCCAGCTGGAGGTCTGAGTCCTGGGCAGCAGCATTTCTCCCATCTCGAGCGCCCAGGCCCGGGAGTCCCCGGGCACGTTAGGGCCACACTCACTTTTCTGTGACATACAGCACCCCGTTCCTGATGTAGTCGGTTGGCATCTTGCGGTCCCTGTTGATCAGGCAGCAGCGCCAGCCGTTCTCACACACTGTGGGAGAGAAAGCCCACCTCACTGCTCTCGAAGGCGGCCCCGCGGTCACCCCATCTGCAGACGAAGCTGCCAAGAGCAGGACGGCCCAGCAGGAGCTGCTCTGCCTGTGGGACCTATGTGCTCCCGGGGGGAGGCGCACACGTGCGTGAACAGCGCAGGCAAGGAAACAGCCTGGCCGGGGCACTCAGGGTGCGTGTTTCCATGTCATCAGTCAGCAGGAAGAGGGTTTAGGAGAAGGGCAAGATGTCAGATTCCAGAGTTTTCTTTCTGTGGCTGGTTACCACACACTACAGCCCACCTGGGACTTATAAGAGTTCGAGTCACTGAAAGCCAGTGTGTATGGGGGGTGTGGGATACTTATGAAGGGGGGGGGTCCTGGAGGGTTACCTGGGGAGGAGGACCCCTGAGTCCCTCACACCAGACAGGCCACAACCAGGGCCTGCCCCGGCTGGGAGTGGGTCCTGAGAGCAGCACTCTGTGACAGCGAGCCCAGGTGAGGCTGAGCAGCCCATCTGATTCTCTGCCGGAAACTTCACTGCAGGAAAGGTCAGCTCTCCATGCCCTCTGTCCCTCTGTGGCCTGTGCCGGCCGCCAGTCCCCCAACCCCAGCCCTCAGCACAGGGTGGGGTCACCTAACATGGCCAGGCCAGGTCCTGGGCTTGTTACTCACCCGCCAGCGGACGCTCGTTCTCTGTCAAGTTGAAGATTTCATGGAAGTTGCCCTTCTTGGTGCCATGGAAGCGGCCAGTGTCCTCGTCCTTGCTCAAGCCAGTGGGTGTGCTAGACACGTAGCTCCGTGAGGACGTCGTCTGCAGCTGCCAAGAGCAGACCGGAAGCCTGTCACCCCAGGTGTGGTGTATGGGCTGGAGGGCCTGAACACACACACTGCTTCCCACACCCCGTGGCAAGCCTGCTTCCTCAAGCTACAGCCCAGATGTGGGGTGCAGTCTCCCCCCAGGCCCTGCAGTACATGATCCTCATCCCCTGAGCCTACCTATCCCCAGGGGGAGAAGCCCCATTATCCCCCGTCACGCCTGCCACCCAAGCTGCGCTAGCCTGCACCCCACACGCGGCACTGGAAGAGCTCAAAGTCGAGCAACACCAGGAAGTCACAGTCACAGCACAGCACGCACGGAGTCAGCACAGCGGGACAGGCTTCCACATGGACACTGTACCTTCTCATGCCCTGACGGCTGGCCAGAAAGGGAACAACAGACACGTGTGACCATGACAAAAGAGGCGGTTCTATGTGACACCGGTCAGACGTACAGCTATGGGCCACCTCTTGGGGGCTGCCTTCCACCCTGTTCCCCTCACCCTCTCCTGGGACCAAGGGCAAGAAGGCCATGTCTCAACAACCCCAGAGTTGGCACAAGTCTGCTCCTCCCATGCCCAGTGGAGTCACACTTCCTATCTGTCTGTCACCTCAGGCCACATCCACTTCTGTGGCCTGAGTCTACCTCCCTGGGACGTAGGCCTCTCATGCAAATAGTTTTTTTAATTAATTAATTTATTTATTTATTTATTTTCCCTTTTGTTGGCCTTTTTTATTATTGTTGTAGTTATCATTGTTGTTATTGATGTCATTGTTGTTAGATAGGACAGAGAGAAATGGAGAGAGGAGGTGGAAGACAGAGAGGGGGAGAGAAAGACAGACACCTGCAGACCTGCTTCACTGCCTGTGAAGGGACTCCCCTGCAGGTGGGGAGCCGGGGGCTCAAACCGGGATCCTTACGCCGGTCCTTCCACTTCACGCCACGTGCTGCGCTACCGCCCAATTCCCACATCTAGTTTTATAAGAGAATGAAGAGGCTGGTCCAAGAATAGTGGGGTCACACATGGGTGAGGCCCTGGTGCTGTAAAAACCAACCCACCCAGGGTCAGAGAAACGGCTCACCAGCTTAGACACCTGCCATGCCATTACTCAGCTCAGGTTTGAGCCCTGGCAACACTTTACATGGCACTGGGGAAAGCTCCAATGCTGGGGTGCCACTCACGCCCCCCCCCCCCGACACACACACAAGAACATCATCCAAAGCAGTGAGCTGACACATGCACAGGGGTCAGAGACACCAACAAAACAAGCCAGAAGCAGTCACAGACACCCTCTCACCAGGACACATACACAACACACTTGGATCTGAAATCCACCTCCTCAGGAAAGCTCTCTTATTAGACTTTCCCAGGAGTCCTGCTGAGCCCAGAACCTCCCTAGGCTCTGGTTCTGTGTCTTGACTCAGCAGGAGATACCCAACACCCCCATATCCTTCCATGAATGAAATATGGGTCCAGTACCAGCCTGTGAACATGAGGTGGGCCCAGCGCCTGGCCTTGCTGCCTGTATCTCAGAGCTGGGGACAGCAAGGTGTGGGGAGTGGTCAGAGCTTGAAGACCCACCCAAAAGGGGGTCACTTTCAGTGCCCCCTCCTCCCAAGGCCCTCTGACATGTCTTAGCCTGGGCACCAGCCTGTCTCAGCAGGGTCAGTCACCTGTCCAGCCTCTGCAGAAGGCTCCCCCAGGGCCCCTCAGTCAAGTGGGGGCCTCCAGCCAATCTCTAGGGTCACACAGCCTCCCTTAGCAGTCACCCAGCCCTGGGCTGGCTGGACCTTGCTGAGCCAGTCTTGAAGAGCAGAGATGACCAGTGCTCTGAGTTGGAACAACTCAGCCTTCTTCCCAGTGAGCCAGGTGTTGCTGGAGCTGGAGCGTGTGTATGTGGGCCCCACAGCTTCCCCAGACGCGCCCCTCATGTTGCAGCACGTGGCCGGCTCACCCTTCGAGACACAGCAGTGCTGGAACGCTCTTTGAGCTGGGGGTCCGTGGGGAGGCTCTTCCAGATGATGTAGGGGGTGTCGTATTTGGCTCGGAGTCTCGGGCAGCGTTTGAAGATGAAATCGATGAGGAAGAACTTGATTCCAGCGTAGAGTCCTGCAGGGAGTGTGTGGTTCTGTTAGTGCCGTTGGTGTGGCAAAGCCCATTTCGCCGGATGCTGCGGTCACCCCATCTGCTTGGGAGCCAAGGTCTGGACTGGTCCCCAGTGGAGTGACAAAGGGCAAGGGAGCCAAAATGGCCAAGTGACCCCAGTGAAAGAGGGAACCACCTTTGGCTTCATGGCCTCAAACCCGGATGGGGCTGAGAATAAAAGAACAAACCTGGAGTTAGTAATCTTGAGTCTAACAGCCTGTCCCCTGCTCCCCACCCCCCCAAGTGGGCTGCAGTCCTCAAGGTCAAGGGTGCTCCCTCCCCTCCTCTGGGCCCTGTGCACCAACCCAGCTCCCAGGGAAAAGACAATGACACCACATGGGCACCCCAAGGCATTGGTCACTTGTGGGTACCTGTGGCCACACCAAGGTTGGTCAAACCTGGTATATGGGGGGCGGGGGAGGGGCGCGGGGGCGCAGATACCTTCCAGAGGCAAGATAAAGCCTCCTGGGAGGCGGGAGCTGGGTGTGAGGAGGGGTGCTGGCTTCCTGGGAGTCAGCTCTGTGGAGATGGGGCTGCTTACCCAGGGCCAGTCCCACCAGGCGGTAAGGGAAGAAACAGGAGGTGAGGAAGGCGGCCCACAGCGCCACATACAGCTTCTGCGTGATCTCAGGCTGCACCCACATGAACAGGCTGCAAGGGAGAGGAGGACTCTCAAAGGGGGGGCCCACCAGACTCTCATGTGGCTGGGAGGCTGAGGACTTACTTCTTGATCTTCTCCAGTATGTCGGCCATCTTCCCAAAGAGGTTCTGTGTGGAAGAGAGGCTGTGCTTACAACCAGGCTGTACGCACAGACGTCAGAGGCCGTGACACCCAGGCCGCTCCCCATCACTCAGAAGCCGGGGGAACAGGCAGTAGGGGCCAGGTCTCAGCTGCCCATTAATGTGCTCCCAGGAACAAGGGCCCTGAGTCCTGGGCAAGCAGGGTCCCTGCCAGGGAGCACTGTCTACCAGATCAAAGCAGGCAGAACCTTCCCACCAGGTCTAGGGCTCCAGGGGATACACCCAACCAAGATGCCCTGGCTTGCGGTCCAAGAGCATCACCTGGGCTTTCTGGGCAACATCCAGAACCAGCTGGAACTTCTCAGACACAGTCAGGTCTTCCTTTGGAGGCTCCTTCAGTCAAAGAAAGAGAATTTCCACTGAAATTTAATGGTTCAAAGGAATTACAACAAAAACAGGACAAAGAACCCCCAGCCCCAGAAACTGGCTCTTTCTGCTACTCGCACAGCCAGCAGGTGGCCTGGGGGCCAGGTAGCGGGCAGAAAGAGACTCCCACCCACTCAACAGATCACCTTCAACGGTACATCTGATACCCCATGCAGCCCACTCCTCACTCAACAAGCAGGGAAACTGAGGGAGGCAAACAAAGGTGGAGCCTGGTCCTACTTGTCTGTATTCATTCCATAAGAACCTCCCAGGGTTTTCTGGGTACCCGGCTCCATGGGCACAGGCTGCCTCCTCTGAAACCAGTCCTCAGACTGTGTCCCACAAGCACTAAGCAAATCAGCCTGGCCCGCGTCCACCTCAATTCACAGAAGGCTGTCAACTGTGCTGCAGCCAGTGGGGCTGCCTGGGTAGGGCCATCCGCTTCCCTTGCAGCCAGGCCGAGGCCAGATCCAGGCACGAGGGGCACTGGCTGGAAAGGGGTCAGTGTGGCTACCCAGGGCCTCAGGGGCGTCCACACAGCTGAGTCTGGAGGCCTCGGGGCACCTGCAGTCTCTGATGTGCTCACGAGCCAAGCTTGCCTGGCCAGCAGGAGGCCTTCGCCCCGCAGGACTTACCACTGCCTCGGACACCTCAGGCACAATGCTCCACTGGATCCGCCAGCCCCTGAGAGCAGGAGACACGCAACCCTCAGCACGGTGGCACCTGCAGCCGCGCAACTGGGGGAACCCTGTGCTCCCCACAAAGAGGGAGAACCTTTGCTTCTGAGATCACCCGAGTCACACACAAGCTCGTGGAGGGGACAGTTCAGGCCGCCCTTGCAGGGCCCTCCCGTGGGAAGGGCAGCAAACTGAAAAACAGCCGGAGGGGAGGGGCCCTGCAAAACAGTTGGGGAAGCAGCCAGAGCAAGTCCTTTAGCTGAGGATACCAGACTGGGGCCTGAGCCTTCCCCCTGCACAAGTGATCTCTCCCGCAGAGATTATTTCCAACTGCAGCGGCCTGGGAAGCGCCGGGGCCATCAGCATGGACACATGAGGGCAAGTCAGGGCCTCAGGGTCTTTGCTCCTTGGTTCGGAGGAACACAAAGGCTCAGATGCTGGGGGGCCACATCAAACAGACCCAGGGGCATGGGGTGCCCTTCCAGGAGTGAACACTTGCAACACACCCAAACACAGGCTGGAGAGGGCAAAGCAGGTGTCGGGGGCGGGGGTGGGAGTGTGGCCACAGCCACTCTGAGCACCGGCTCCTCCTCAGCACGAGACTCTGAATGAGCAGAGACCTCCTGGGCTGCCCACCATGGAGTCTCTGCAGCTCCATCACCCTCCCATCAGATGTCACAGCTCAGGTCTGGGGAGATCTTTCCTGCCAACACTGTGGGGGCCCAGAGGGACCTCACGGTTGGTAGCTGCTGGCCACTGGAGGAGAAGAATGCCTGGTTTGGGGTTATCCTCTGCTGGCTCCAACCCCGGGGGGCTGGGTAACCTTTTGGGGATCAGGTCAACCACCCCCCCCCAAAAAAAAAGCCCACTTGTGTGCCTTGGCTGTGTGTCATGAGGTGAGACAGCGCAGTCACCCCCGTCTGGCATGCCTGCCCACCTACCTGGCGATGAGGTAATTGAGGGACAACCTCAGAATTGCAAGGAACAGGAACATGGGGATGGCCCAGCCGTGCCACACGGCGTTCATGTACACCTGCGGGTTTGGGAGACAGCAGGAGGGAAGGGAAGGGAAGGGTCAGGCCGCCCCACAGTGGGGTTTGGGCTACACCCCCCCCCCCCCACACACACACACAGCAGCAGCATTCCAGAGTTGGGAGCTGGGGGTATGAATGAAGAGGGAGCCAAGAAAAGGGGTGTCCTGGGGAAGCAGCCTCAGGTCAGGACCTGAGCAGAAGGCAGCACTGGCCCTGCCTATGCCCCCACCCCACCTCCCACACTGGAGCTGGGCACCACCACGCTCAGCAAAGCACTGCGTGGCATGCAGCCATGGCCATGGGCTGAGGAGTGGGGACACTGGGGTTCAGGCAGAGGCCTGGAAGGTGAGCCTGGGAGGAGCCAGTGTCTTTTGGCAAGAAGGGACACAAGGAAGGCATCAGTGACCCTCAGGGAGAAGGCCTCAGAGCAAAGTGTGCGCATAGAGGGGAAGCTTCCCACCATCTTCCCCCAAACTGTCCAGGAAAACAGACTAAAGAGATCTCTGCTGAAGGACTCTTCCGGGCTGATAAGGAGCCCTGCAGAGGCCCCGTCTGTTCTCAAAAGATGACCTCCTCACCCCACAGTCAGGCAGCTTCAGGCAGAGAAGCAGGCTGCACAGTTCTCTGGGGGCTGACCCTTGGGGCAGGGGTGCCACCTTGGGGAAGGTCCCCTCGCCCACCCCACCCATGAGAGCACTCACGGTGAAGGCAATGGCAGATGTATAGACGGAGTACCAGTCAGATAAGGCAGAGAGGTTCTTCACAAAGCTGGTGACAGGCTTGGCACCACGCTCTGGGGACAGAGCGAGCAGTCAGGTCAGGGTGGCCCAGTCTCAGGACACATGGGGGAGGCGTGGATGGCCACACCAGCTTAGGGAGAACCAAAAGGAACAAGGCGAGCCTGGTGCCCAGGTCCCAGGGGCCTTTAGCCCTCGCCAGCTCCCATTTCTTCCAATGCTGCCTCCACCACCTCCCCCCATGCTACAGAAAGGAGAAAGTGAGGGGACTCGCACCCCTGGGAGATGTCTGGAGAAATACCAGCTCTATCCAAGGCTCCTGGGTATGGAATGAAATTCCTGCTACTGGAGGGGCACAGGGACAACTGGCTGCACCCCCTCTCATCTCACATGACACCCCACAGATGGGCTGGGAGATGCTTCAAGAGGAGCTTTCTAAGAAATGTCTGTGAGGCTGGGAGTATGGATCGACTGCCAACAGTCACGTTCAGCGGAGAAGCAATTACAGAAGCCAGACCTTCCACCTTCTGTGCCCCAGAAAGAATTTTGGTCCAGACTCCCAGGAATAAAGTATAAGGAAGCTTTCAATGGAGGGAATATGATATGGCACTCTGGGGGTGGGCACTGTGTGGAAATGTACCCCTCTTATCCTACAATCTTATCAATATTTCCATTTTACAAATGAAAATTCAAAAAAAACTGTCCGTGAAAGGTCTTCTGGAAAGAGGTCCCATTCTGTGTGAGACAGTGGGGTCCCTGGCCCAGCCACCCAGGCCCCCAGGGCCACACACAGGTGCCTACTTACTGAGCCGCCTCATGTTTTCAGTCAACCTAAGAGAGGAAGAGAGAAGCGGGTGAGCACAGATCCTCACTCACCTATACAGCTCTGCCGAGCCTGGCCCGGCCCCGGCCTCACGGCTGCTCCCTCAGTAAAGAAGGGGCATCACCTCTGTGGACTGGGCAGCCATCCCTGGTCCCTGTCCACACCATCTCTGTCCAATGGACCAGAGTTTTTGAGCCTTGTCTATCTGACACACCCTGGGAGGGCAGAGGGGTTTGCTAAAGTGCCTGCCCCCAAGGCTCAATATGCACTGAGCTGGGCCAGAAGCCCAGAGCAAGGCCCGTGCAGCAGGCACTTGGGCTGAGCCCACAGGCCCTGCTGGCCTCTCTCCAGGAAGGCAGCACAGTAAGCCCAGTGAGCCTGTGATGTCAGGGGAGTCCCAACTATCACCACACTTGAACCCAACCCTGCGGTCTCCATGGAGGTTCTGGGACACTTGCAGGGTTGGTCCACACTTCTGTGAGACTCCTACCTCCGGGCGCTGAGGGGTTCCTCTGTCTCCACGGTGCTCTCCTCAGGCTGAAACCGAAAGTCCTCCACATACTCCCCGAACTTCTCATAGAACCACTTCTGGACTCGGGAGCATAGTCCCTGGCTCCGCCGGTCTGTGGGAGTGAGGTGGAACCCCGGTGAGAATGCAGGGCTGGCTGTGAGGGCCCACGCAACCAAGTCCCAAAAGGAAGCCTGCCCTCCCCTCCGCTGGGTGCAGCCCCACACAGACCACAAGTCTCTGTGTCCAGAAGGGTTAGTGTACCCAGTATCCCCTCTCTCAGGGATAGACAGTATACCAGGGAAGGGGCTTCTGGGCTCACTCTGGGGCCCTGCAGACCCTGGGTGGGACAGTGGGGGCAGAGAGGGGGACTGCCTCCAGCCAGGCCTCGGACCGGGGAACAACAGGCTTGACAAATTAAGCTCAAAGACATACGCTGGCGACTGAGCCTCTCCACACTCTAGCTGGGGCCTCAGAAAACCACTCACAGGACAGACTGAGCCGGGAGCAAGGAGCTAGAGAGAGAGCTCATTCAGTGGTATACGTGCTGTGACGTAAGACAGCACAGAGGCTGAGGCTCCAGTACCACGTAGAAAGTGGCACTGTGGGAAGCTCTGGAGATGTGGTCTGTCTTTCTCTCTCTCTCTCTCCCCCTATCTATCTATCTTAATGAGAAATTCAGCTCAGGAAGGTAAAATAGCACACACCCAAGTTCCTAGTTCGACAGAAACAAACAAAAAAAAATTAATAAAACAAAACCCAAACAAACCAAGAAATAAAATAATAAAAATAAACAAATAGGAGGCCGGGCGGTAGCACAGCAGGATAAGCGCACATGGCAGGAAGTATAAGAACCGGCACAAGGATCCCAGTTCAAGTCCCCCAGCTCCCCATCTGCAAGGGGGTTGCTTCATAAGCAGCTAAGCAGGTCTGCAGGTGTCTGTCTTTCTCTCCCCTCCCTGTCTTCCCCTCCTCTCTCCATTTCTCTCTGTCCTATCCAACAATAATGACAATAGCTATAACAACAACAATAGTAACAAGGGCAACAACAAAAAAGGGGGAAATGGCCTCCAGGAGCAGTGGATTCATGGTGAAGGTATCAAGCCCCATCAATAACCCTGGAGGCAAGCAATAACATAAAATAAAAATAAAAATAATAAATAAAACCAGGAGAAATCTGCAGAACTCAGGATGCAGTTCAAGGTGCACCTGGCAGGAAGCAGGTTGTATGTGTCCTGCAGGTGGCGCTGTTTCACAATTAAACAGCAAGTGGCAGGAGGGGGGTCAAGTGTTAAGGGCTGAAGTGTGTGCGGCCATGCACAGAGGTGATGGCATTTGGAGGGTGAGAGACCGCTGCCCGGCACCAGAGCAGTCGTGGGTGGTCTGTAATTGGGGGTGGTGTGGCTGTGTTCATAGGAAACCCTTCTGACAGACACCGATGTGTGAAGTTCACAGGCTTCTAACTTTTCACTATTAGAAACTGGTAATAAGCTGGGGCCCTAATTGGGAAGTCCTGAGATTCCCAAACAGACATGATGGGCCCAGACCTCGAATAAATCCCTCTCTCCATTGTTACAGGAACACAATAGACCCCTTTGTGGACCCACATAGGACCTTGCCCTCAACTTGGATCAATGGTAGATAATGTTCCATCCTCCGAAGGGAGGCTGGACAACATACTCTATGCTACACCTGAGGAAGATGGGTCCTGAGACTGGGGCAGCTTGGAACATTCCTACTCATGACCACAGAATGTGAGCTTGGATCTACAGGGATGCAGAGGTCACATAGGCTCCTAGCTGAATATAGGCCCCAGATCACATCAAATTGATGGGGTTTACAATCAACAATATTTATACATCTTTCCCATATTTGGGAGCTACTCTCTTCCCTGATCCAGCTTTCTGGTCCTTCCTCCAGCCATGACATCATCTCCCCAGACAATAATTAGGATCCACCTGCATATCATATTTCAGGCTCAGGGAAAAAAAAAAAAAAAAAAAGACTAGTATAGCCACAGGCCCTTTGGAATAGAAAGAAAATAGGCCTACTAGCTATCTACAAAACATTCTACTATTCATACTATTCTACATTCATACTATTCCAGCCCTTAGGTCCATGATTGGTCAATAATGTGTTTGGCTTTGTATGTTAACTCTCTTTTCAGCCACCAGGTTACAGATGCTAGCATGATGTCTGACCAGACTTCCCTGGACAGATAACCCCACCAATATGTCCTGGAGCTCCACTTCCCCAGAGCCCCACCCTACTAGAGAAAGAGAGAGACAGGCTGGGAGTATGGATCGATCTGTCAACACCCATGTTCAGCAGGGAAGCAATTACAGAAGCCAGACCTTCCACCTTCTGCATCCCACAATGACCTTGGGCCTATACTCCCAGACGGTTAAAGAATAGGAAAGCTATCAGGGGAGGGGATGGGATACGAAGTTCTGGTGGTGGGAATTGTGTAAAGTTGTACCCCTCTTATCCTATGGTTTAGTCAATGTTTCCTTTTTATAAATAAAAAATTTAAAAAAAAAAAAAGAAAGAAACTGGTAATGGGACCGAGGAGATAGCTCAATGGTAGAGTGCATGCCTTGCATGAGTGATACCCTAGGCTTGACCCCAGAAGCAAAACTTGAATCAAACTAAAGTTTAAACTATTTTAAAAATGTGAGACTGACTCATCAGGTGTGGAATGTCAACCCTTCAGCTTCATTATTCGAGTAAGACCTTTCCTAGCTTGTAGGACTTTTTTTTTTTTTGGAATTTTTTTTTTAATATTTATTTATTCCCTTTTGTTGCCCTTGTTTTATTGTTGTTGGATAGGACAGAGAGAAATGGAGAGAGATGGGGAAGACAGAGAGGGGGAGAGACAGACACCTGCAGACCTGCTTCACTGCTTGTGAAGCAACTCACCTGCAGGTGGGGAACTGGGGGCTCGAACTGGCATCCTTATGCCGGTCCTTGCGCTTCGTGCCACATGAGGACTTAATTCCATTTTGGGTGGTGCACTTTCTATTAAAGCCTCAAAACCTAGATATAGACCAGGGCCCCTGAGATAGGGCATACGAACACATGTATCCATAAGTTAGGGTGAAATATACACCTGAAAGCAATAGTTTGCATGATAGTTTGCAGTGAGTCAATAAATGCAGCAAGTAGAAAGACCTAAAAAAACACCTTTAAGTACCTAATGAAACAGTTTCTACTTAGACCCAGATACCCTCCTTACCTACTTCCTACTACACTTCCCTCAGTCACTCCAAAGCTAACCTTGTCAGACAAAGTAAGGATGTCAAAAGCTGATAAGGGCAAGAGACTGGCAGACTTTAATGATGACTCTTTAGTCACTATCAGGCCACCCCATCATCTGGGGCCCTAGTCAGGGAGTCCTGGGATTCCCACACAGACATGATGGGCCTAGACCTCGAACAGATCCCTCTGTCCATTGTCACTGGTCATCTCCATCAGGAACAACATAATGGACCCCTCTGTGGGCCTCTATAGTACCTGGCCCTCAGTGAGCAGTGAGGAAGGTCTGCGGGTATCTTTCTCCCTGTTTCCCCCTGCCCTCTCAATTTTTCTCTGTCCTATCAAACAAAATAGGAAAAAAAAAAAAAAAAAAGGCTGTCAGGAGCAGTGGATTCATAGTGCTGGCACTGAGCCTCAGTGATAACTATGGTGGCAATTAATAATAATAATAATGATGATGATTATGATAAAGCAGGAGGACCATGGGGTCTCTTGAGGTGCTCCCAGACTTGCCCCAAGGTCTAATGGCTGAGGGTTTAGGTGCAAGCCTGGGCTACAGGCCTTGGGGCCCAGGACCACCTGCACTGTGGACACAGCATAGCAGCTGCCTCCACACCTGGGCCAGCCTGCCTGACCCACCTGCTTCCTCAGAAAAGACTGAGCAGAGGAGGCTGAGGACGGCTCTGATTCTAGCATGGCCACCACTCAGCAGCATCCCCGGGGAAAGGAGAGGCCTCCTTTTCCTTGCTTTATACGGGCAGCACTGATACCTGAGGCCCTGCCAGCATAACAGCTCCTACACAGGCAAGGGGGGCCTGCGGGCCACCAACAACCCCAAAGTCAGATGGAAAACCCAGTTTCTTCCCATAACAACCTCTGAATGACATTTCAGAAAGTGTGAAGTGGGGACTAGGATGAGGAACATGAGCTAGGGATGGGGGGAGAGAAGGGCTCTATGGCCTGACCCCGGGCGGGTTTGGGACACATCCTGACCACAGACATAGCCACAGCCAACGCAGTCAGGCCCCGAGTCAGAGGCCAAGAATCCGGCGTGATAGCAGCGTCACTTTCCCTGAGGGACAAGCAGACATGGATACCGGGATGGCTTCACAGAACAAAAGCCAGCCAGGTTTCAGGGAAACGCCCCACGTTCGCCAGGACGACAGGTTGGTTGATTACAAAATCAGAGCCGCTAACACAGTTTGGAGGGGAGTCACCACCCAGCAGGAGTGAGTAAAATGGGCAGACCCCGCTCACCACCCAGCCCTGGGCTACCTGTGGGGCCTACCTGCTCCATTACTGACTGGGGGTGGCCCCTTCGGAGGCTGCTGCATGGCCTGCTCCTCGGTTCTTGAAAGAGAGGGGGGAGAAGATGGTGACTTCGGTCAGTGTGACTCTAGGTGCCAGTCCTGGCCCGTGAGAAGCTCCAGCCCGTGGGGCTGTGCCCTGTGGTCAGCTCACCTGCTTTGCAACCACACGCCCGGCTCAGTCATGGTGGCTGCCAGCAGGCCCACAGCTGTATTTGCAACAGGCCCCTGTTCCAGTAGGCTCAGTGGTAGAGTGCATGCCTTGTGTGTATGAAGCCCTAGGTTTGACCCCTTTCACTTTCCTATTCCATTTTTGACAAACCTGCTTATTACTGGGCCCAGAATAAATTGCTCTGATGCTGCTGATTAACTAGCCTACTAATGAAAAGATGCTTAATAGAATCTTAGGACCAGAATATGGCACATCTGCTGGAGTGCTCACATGACAGTGTGTAAGGTCCTGGATTCAAGCCCCTAGTCCACACCTGCAGGGGGGAGCTTCAGGAGTGGTGAAGCAGTGCTATAGGTGTCTCCTCTCTCTCTCTACCCTTCTACCTCCCCGTTACTTCTCAATTTCTCTCGGTTTCTATCCAAAATAAATAAATAAATATACAATTAAAAAAATTAAGTACAGGTTGTTAGCCAACACCATTATGGCTGAGCCCAGGTCCCAGCTCAGCAAGGCCATCAGCTGCAGGTCACAGCAGTCCCCCAATCTCTGAGTCCTCTCCTGGAGTCTGCTCACCTGCATGGGCCTAACCAACGGCCTGACTTAAGCTGCAAGCCCAGATGAAATTGCCTCCCACCTCTGGGATGGTGGCCCCGTTCCCATGCCCTGGCAACACCCTCTTCCATGCTGGGGGAAGATGAGTCAGAGGGAATGCCTGAGGAGGAGCCATGGAAAAGGCAGAGGAGGCTGGCCACAATGGCACTCTCTTCCAGACAGGCCTCCATATCCAGGTTACTGCCCAGCCAAGTGGGGGTTCACTGGGAATGGGGGTGGCACACAGCAGCTCCCAGGGCCTGGTGTGTGTAGTTGACTGGCCAGAGAGGGTGGGTTCTCTGGACCAGGAAATTCCTGAGCAGCCTGGGGGCAGGGCAGAAGAGTTTTATCCCAGAAACATTTTTTTTTGCTTTATTTATATACTTAAAATATTTTATGTATTTATTGGATAGAGTCAGAGAAATTGAGAGGGAAGGGAAAGAGGGGAAGGGAGAGATCCCTCCAGCACTGTTCCACTGTTCATGACGCTTCCCCCCTGTAGGTAGGGACCAGGGGCTTGAACCAGGTCTTTACACATTGTAGCATGTACACTCAACCAGGTGTACCACTACCCAGCCCCATTTATTTTTCTTATATTTGATATGACCGAGAGAAATGGAGAGGAGGGAGAAGAGTTAGGGGGAGGGAGAGAGGAAAGGGGAGAGGGGGAGAGAGACAGACAGATACCTGCGGCACTGCTTCGGCCACTTGCAAAGCTTCCCCTGCAGGTGGGGCCTGTAGGTTTGAACCTAGGACCTTGCACATGGTAATGTGTGTGCTCACTGAAGTGCACCACTGCCCAGTCCCCCAGCTCTGAAACTCTAACAAACTGGCTCTGTCAAAGGTGGAGCCCAGGGGAGGATGGGGACATAGCTGCTCACACCCTGCTCACGCCCCCGCAGGGTGACCACTTTGTAGCTGTCCTGTTCAGCACGGTGACCTGGTGACCTGCCAGAAACACACAGGGATGTGGGTGTGAACTCGCCGTGCCCTGCTGGGAAAGGAGGCTGGGGACTCAGGGCAGCTGCTCCAGGTGTCAGACGCCACCACCAGAGTGCCCGTGAAGTTCCATGGCGGCACTGTGGCACCACAGGAAATGTTTTTGGCGCCTCCCGCTGACAGTTCTTGGGGGTGGCCCTGGGAGCAATGCATGCACCACTGAGCTCACTGATTTGGCAGAAGGGGGTGTTGTGTTTCCAACTGTGGGCTCTTCAAATCGCTTCCAGCCCCCTGCAGTAATGCTCAGTGCTCAGCCTCCAGCGTCTGGAGCAGAGCATTTGCAGTACCACTTTAAGTGGCAGGGCTCAGCCAGGCGCCTGGGGACCTACCCAGGCCTCCCAGTGGGCGGATGGGCTGGGGTGCCGCTGTGGCTCACTGCATAATCAAACCTAAGAATCTCCCCACCGTGTGGATTTTCACGTGAAGGTGCAACAGCAAGCAAAGCACTGGCTGAGGTCCACACACCAATTTCTGGTGGGGAAAGGGGGGTGGCAGCAAAGTGGGGCTTCTCCTCTTCTAGGAAACTCAGGGCACCCACGGCAAGCCCCACAGAACCCTAGATGGGATCACACAGGCCTGGGGGTGGGGTGGTAGCAGGCTTTATTCAAAGCATCCTGAAGCATAGAAAAAGGGTTTTTTTTCCTTCCTCTTTAGATAAAGAGAGGCAGAGAGTGTAAGAGAGACCACAGCACTGAAGCTTCCTTCAGTGTGGTGGGGGGCCGGGCTTGAACCTGGGTCATGCACGTGGCAAAGCAGCGCACTATCCCAGTGAGCTATTTCACCCACCCGGACTCATTATTAATGATGGCAGAGCAGGAAGCAAAAAGGTCGTTCCTCAGTGAGAAGACAACACCCTCTCAGAGCTGAGAGGCAGTTGATAAGGCCTGACAGGAAGTCAGTGTCTGCCCTCCAAATGCACAGTGGCATTTCCTTCCCACCAACTAAACTCCAATGGCCCCTGTGGCGTGTGGGCTTCCTGGGGTCCACTGAGGGGCAGTGCAGCTCTGCACCCTGCACACAAGACAGAGTGGGAGTCCCTGCAGAAGCAGCTTTCACTCCCACTGGGGACAGAGGCATGGCTGGCGGTGGTACGGGGCCAACAGAAGAGGTGAGAAGGGTGGGGTGCGGGGGTGGAGGTGAATGTGAGGCAGAAGTGAGGGAGCTGACAGAGGAGGCAGGTTGGAGTGGTGGAGGTGACGTGAGAGGTTGAGGGGAAACTAGAACAGACCTCATGGGCAAACGAGGGTCTGAAACTGGGGGTGGGGGCGCACTGCCATGCCAAGAAGGGGTTCTGATGGAGGGGGTGGCCAGCCAAGTCGGTGAAGACCAAGGTTGTTGTATTCAAGGGGTAAGGGCAGCATGGGGGCGTGACAATGTTGTGGGGACTTGGGGGTATGGGGAGGGGGCAGGATCCCAGCCCTCAGGACCCCTTGCTCTAGCACCCCAGCCTGGATGCTTGTGAGAAGTATGATCCCCAGACATTTCAGCTCAAGAGTCCAGAGGATGAGGGAACCGCACTCCTGGCTGAGGCCAGAATAAAGGGGCGAGGGGGAGACAGGGGGAGCCAGGCTGACCTGCCCCCTCAGTGGGGGGAGGGTGGGCCCACCGTCTGCCCTGACAATGGTGTCCCTGCCCTTCAAGCCATTCTGGCCTGTCCCCCAGCTGCCACCCGTCGGTGCACCCCTCACCTGGCCTTCAGCACTTCCTGGACCTTCTGCTCCAGCTCGATCCGCCGCTGCCGTTCCCGGTCCAACTCCTGCCGCAGCATCTCTGAGTTGGTTTCTTCTCGAAGCTTCCGGAGCTCCTCCTCTGTGGGGAAGACACCAGCCAGGTGGTCGTCGATCTGTCTGTCCCTCCAACACAGATGTACCACTGGGAGGCTGGGTTTGGAGCCAGAGACAGATGCTGGACACCTACTGGGGAGACTGGATCCTCCCTTTTCAGGGGTCACACCCCCAGGCAAGCCATTACTCACACTCACTCAGGGTGAGATCTGGGGCATCAGGCCTCGGAGCTGCTAATGACACATCTCAGAGCAGCTGGGACGCCCCAGAGCACAGCACCTGCAGACGGTCACTTGTGCCCCTTGGGGTGTGACAACCACCCAGACACTGGCAGGCCCATCAGCCAGGGAAGTGGGATCAGGTGGGATCCGGAGGGAAGCAGATGGAAATCCCTGGGGAGAGTTGGGGGGGTAGAAGCCATGGCCCCCTGTGGAGCTGAGGGCAGTCAAAGATGAAAGGGGGGAGCCCCAGGAGAGTCAGGTCCTGGATTTCTTTCCAGGAGGAATGGTGTGAGTGCTGATCTGGGCTGCTGTCACTGGAGTGTGTGTCGGGCTATGTAATGACAATACCTCTAGATGTCCCATCCAGGATGAGAGAGGGAGGCTCACGCCTCCCACGTACGTATGCATGCCAAGTCCAGGCTCAAGCCCTGACACCACATGGGAGGTGCTATGGCACCAGGGGAAGCTTAGAGCACCATGGCATCTCTCTCTCCTGACCTTTCTGTCTGGGTTAAAGAAAAAAAAACCTGAAGTGGTGAATTCACACCCTCTGGGGCTATGTCACCTCACGTTGTGTGTGACAAAGGGAGACTTTGTTGCTGTGATTAAGGTAAGGGCTTCAAGACTACCCTGAACTATCTTGGTGGGCTGAATGCCATCACAATCATAATCAGTCTTCAAGAGACAGGAAGGCTAGGGTTAGTACCCCTGTCATCTTATAATCTTGTTAATCATTATTGAATCACTTTTTTTTTTTAATTTATGGGAAAAAGAGAGAGATAGGGAAGTGAGAGGTCAGAGAGAGGCTGGGAGATGCCACCTGCTGACTCCATGGAAGGAAGGAAGTACAGAAGCCCAGTCAAGGATCCAGGCACCTGGTGGAGCTGGAAGAGGCAGGAAGTGGATTTCCCACTAGGGCCTCGGAGGCACCGGCCCCACTGACACTGGGCCTGGTCCCATGACACTCACTCAGACTCTGATCTTCTGCGCTGTCAGAGAACACAGCGTTCTTTTCAGTTACCCAGTTTGGGGGTATCTGCTGCAGCAGAGACCGTGAGATGCCAGGTGCACAGGTCTCTGGGGGGCCAGGGGGTGGCAGCCATCTGCACTGACTGAACACCCACGTGACCCACCCAGAACTGACCCAGCACACCCAGGCACCTAGGATGCCCTTGCTGCCCTCCCTCCTGTCCTGTCCCTGCCCCACTGCACAGGGGACCACTGCATGGCTGCCCTGCCGGTGGCCCCCCTCCCATATCTCGGGCTGACGTGACGACATGGCAGATCCCATGCCTGGGGCCTCAATGGCAGGCATCTACTCCTCCCGGCCCTGGAGCTTGGTGTCCGAGTCAGTACGCACTGCTGAGGTGGCTGATGCCTCCCCTGCGTCCTCACCTCCTCTTGTAAGCACACTGACCCACACCTGACCCACACACTGACCCACACACTGACCCACACCACACTGACCCACACCTCCACGACCTCATAATCTAACCCTGATCGCCTTCCCGAGGCCTCCTCCCCACACCATCACATGGGCGCTGGTCTGTGACCACCCCTTGTTTTACGCATGAGGATCCAAGGCTCCGTAAAAACAAACTGAGGGGCTGAGCGGCAGCACAACTGTGAGTGCACACATTACCGTGCTGGAGGACCTGGGTTCGAGTCTCTGCTCCCCACTTGTAGGGGGGGGGGAAGCTTCAAGAGTGATGAAGCAAGTCTGCAGGTGTCTCTCTGTCCTCCCATTCTATCTGCCCTTTTCTTCTCAATTTCTCTCTGTCCTATCAAACAAAATAAAAGGAAAAAATGGCCTCCAGGAGCAGTGGACTAGTAATGCCAGTACCAAGCGTCAGCAATAAATAACCCTGGAGGCAATAAACAAATGAACAAATAAATAATCATAATAAAAGGCAAAACTGGGGGGCCAGTGGTCACAGGGGGCCTGTCCCAGGCTCTCTGTTTCCAAGAAATGTGAAGCTTCAGTGAGACAGACAGAGAGAGAAACACACACACAGAGAGATACACCATTAGGGCCCGCGCCCTGCCACAGAGTTGATTTGATGGAGATTTTGTTTGTCTGTCTGTTTTGTCATCACCGGGTCTTCACCACTCAGGGCCGACTTTTTCAGAAAGAGACAAAGATAGAGAGAAGGACACTGCATCTCTGAATCTCCCTCCAGTGAGGTAGGGACTGGGCTTGAACTTGGGTAGTGAGGACAGCAAAGAGGTTCACCCTCCTGGTGAGCTACTTTGCCAGCCCTGGGTTTAAATAGAGAGGGACCACCAGAGTCCCTGAGATGGACCAGGACACCCCCACCTGGTGCCTGTGCCCCCTGATACCACCTACCACCAGCCATGGTGCCCCCTCCCCCAGAACAACCCCCCTAGTGGCTCCGTGACCGTGAAACAGCTCTGCGCACCTGTGAGCACTGGGCCAGCTGGCCCTGAACCTGTAGCCCCGGGTTCCCATGCTGGGCCATGGTGCCTGAGGCCCCAACACCAAACCAGCCCACACCAGCTGGTGGCTCAGATGGCGGGGTGGGTCCCAGACAGCCTGTCACTACCCAACCAGTTACTTCCAAGGTAGGGGGTTCACTAAGGAAACAAGTTTGGGGGGATTAGCTAGAGGAGTCCCCCAGAACAGAAGCCATCAGCTTTGACCACTGTGACAGAAGGACTACAGCCAGCCGTACACCACGATACCCCAAGGTCAAGGGCTGCCGGGCGGGTGGGGGAGCAAGGTTGTTTCACAAGGCAGTGGCTGAGGGTCATCTAGATGGGCTCCGGGGGGAGCGGGGAGGTTGGAGGTTACAGGCCTGGGTGACAGTCACTGAGCATCCCAATCATGGATTTGAAGAGAGACTCGGAACCAGCAGAGCAGGGCTCCCAGAGGAAAACCATGACTGCTGCTCCAGACAGCATCCCTGTGGCCTCAGGATGTGACCAAAGATTCACCAGAGTCGGGGGCAAGATGGGACTCAGTACAGCCCACACTGCCCCTTGCTGCCAGACAAGGAGAGCTTCTCACTGGCCTAGATCCTTCCATCTGGGTAGGAGAGACAGATGCTCAGGGAAATTCAACAGCACCCATTCCTGCACCTCCCTTCCCCCTGGAGCCCTCACCACACCTGGGGACACAGAGCTGACTGAGCCCAAGTGTCCAAACTTGAGGCCAAAGTCAGCACAGCAGCCCCAGATGAGAACCATGTGCTGAAGTAGTGGACAGGCGGCTGGGCCCTTAGGTGCTGAGGGTGCCTGGGCAGATGGGAGAGGCTAGAGGTCAGCGACCCTCATGCCTCATGGGTAGTTGAGGGTACAGACAGAGGAACCCACAATTCCCAGGCCCAGGTCCACCTAGGGGGTGCCTGACTGGCTGGAAGCTTTCACTAACCAGTGCGCACTGGGCCTGCTGACAGCAGGGTCCCTTCGCTGGGGAAACCTCTGGAAAGCTGACCCCCTCAGTCTCCCCCGTGACCTGTCAATGCTGGCACCTTCCTCTGCCCCCTGCCAATGCCTCCATGTCCCTCTCCTGAGGTGCTATGGTTAGGAAGACACTAGGCCAGTCCGCAGGCAGCCTCGCAAAGGGGTACGCAGTGTGGGACTCACACTGCCCAGGGTCATCTAAGTGGGGACTCCTGACCACTGAACTCACCCCCCCCCCCAAGATTCATGAAGCAGGATCCACAGGAGTTGAACAAAGTGAAGGGGCTTTCAGAGGAGGGGTGCTTCTGAGCTAGCTGCACAGGCAGATCCAGGGCGAGACCCACCAGGTATTAGCAGTGTGTAAAACTGTGCTCACACCCACGGAGGGTGCAAAGGGGCTCCCAGGGTGCCGTGCTGAAGCTCCCGCGTGGGAATCAGCCTGCCCCAGACTGTCAGGGCTATACAGCCATGGTGAACATTCTTCCCCAGCACCCCTAAAGCCCTGTACTCCTCATCCCTCGAGTCCTCCCCAATTGTACCCCCATCCCAGGCTGCAGGGCAGGACATCCTGGCTCCAGTGTGGGAACAGCCCTCGGGGAGAGCAGCACAGGCCTAGCGACTCAGCCTAGCAAGTCTGCTCATCCTGGCTCCTGGCAGTCACAGAAGACTTCCTGCCTTTTCCAGGTGCCTTCTATCCTAGCTACAGGACGACAGCTCAGCCTGCACTTCTCCCCAAGTCCTTTCTGTCTGAGCAGTCAGCTCCCTGCACGGAGGGAACTTCTCCCTCCCCAGGCCCAGATAACGATCAGAACTGAGGACTGTGGGCCTCATGGGCCGGCTTCCTTGCAATGTGACACATTTAGGTCAGTTGTGGCACACAGAGCACAGCTGCTTCTGCACAGGACAAAGGCGATTTCTCCCCTCTTAGAGGAAGAAAAGAGGAGAGGCCTGGCTTCCTGCCAAGGGGAAAGTGCTGAGCTGGTCACTCAAATGTGGATGCCTCTTACCCAGCATCCCGAGTGTACCCATGTCCTCCAGGGGCTGCCTGAGCATCAGAACCCCCAAACCATCTCCAATCCAAAGGTGTATGAGAGAGGAAATCTGTGCTGGGATTGTAAATTCCCTCCTGGGTGCCCATTCACCTGGATGCCCAGGTGAGCTCTGTGAGGTGGCCAGGCACGTGAGGGAGGCCAGGCATGCTCCTTGAGGCACGTGCTCTTTCCCTCACTGCCTACAAAGAACAGCGGGGGCAGCAAAATGGGGCTGCAGATGGGGGTAAAGGCAAGGCCCAGGGTGGGTGTGGGCCAAGAAGGAGCCCCTCGTCCTCAGAGGCACCCGGACTTCCTAAACTTGGCTTTAGTGATGATGCCCCTTTCCTGCTGCCAGACCTAACAAGCCAGGTGTCTCCTAACAGGCGTCTGCAGGGACCCTGATAAGGAAAAGGAAGTTCAGGCAGGCTGCAGCCCATTTCTTCAGAGACTGCAGGCTCCTGCTTTCAACAGGAGGCGAGTGGCTCCAAAACCAGAAAACAGAACCACGGAAGAGCATTTCACACAGCCTCACTCCTAAGGGAATAGCAGGCCCCCACTTGGTCCAGCTGTCACATCTCCCTTTCTCTGGGATGGGGGCTGGGAGAGGAAAGGGTAGGCACAGCAAGCTGAATGGTGACTCTGGGTACCCAGTTCATGGCCAGACTGACTCAGGGGATGGCAGAGGCAGCAGCTCAGCATGGACCACAGTTCGACCCCCACCACCAGTCCCCGTAAGTCACTGGGTGGGAAGGAGCACAGTTGGAGGCTATTTTTAAACCTGTAAAAGTAGAGCTTGCAATCAGGAGCCCTCTTGGCACACAACTCAACAAGCCCAGTGGCAGCCAAAAATAAGAAGTGGCAATCCTTAAATAAAACTCCTCCCCACCTGCCATGAGCATAGGGCAGGGACCACTGAAAAGTCACTTCTACCACCTGGCCAGGTGGGAGGCCTGCACACCTGGAGGCCCCAGGGCCCTGGTCTCCCAGGAAAGCCCTCCTCCCCTCTCCTCATCTGGACCTTTCTAGAAGCCAGAGCCCTGCCCTGCCAAGTTCAGTTCTTCCAGACTGACCAGAGGTTGGTGGTTTCTGAACTGGGTGAAGAAGCTCTCATACTTTCCATTGCTTCACCCTGTGGTCCAGGAGGTGGTGCAGTGGATAAACCATTGGATTCTCAACCATTGCTTCACCCTCTCCTCCCCTGGAGAAACGGCTCCTCATAGGAAATGCCTTGCTAAACCGGAAATGGTCCTCCACATCTCTCTCTGGCGGTGGTTATATGCTGCCAACTGTGGAGGTCACTCATGAAGGCTGCACAAACCACCAACAGCTGTGGGAGTCGGGTGGTAGCGCAGCGGCTAAGCGCAGGTGGCGCAAAGCACAAGGACCGGCGTAAGGATCCCGGTTCGAGCCCCCAGCTCCCCACCTGCAGGGGAGTCACTTCACAGGCGGTGAAGCAGGTCTGCAGGTGTCTATCTTTCTCTCCTCTCTGTCTTCCCCTCCTCTCTCCATTTCTCTCTGTCCTATGCAACAACGATGACATCAGTAACAAGAACAATAATAATAACACAACAATAAAACAACAAGGGCAACAAAAAGGGAAAATGAATAAATATTTAAAAAATTAAAAAAGGAAAGAAATAGAATCCCACCTGAGTTCCCACCCTGAACAGCTATTTTCAGGAACTGAGGATGGCCTTTGGGTACAAGGAGGAGAGCATTCTCTCACTGGCCCACTCTGATCTGTGCTCAGCCCCCATCGGCTGGCCTTCTCTGTCTAGCCCACACACTCAGGAACAGGTAGGGCGGGGAGCCAGCTCCCTTCTGTGCTCAAAGGTTGGACCTGGACCAGGAGGAGTCAGGGCTAAACACTCCAGTGAATAGATTTTCACCAGGCAGTGAATGTGAAATAGGAAATTCAAAGCTGGCCCAGTAGGTCAGGGATTTAACTGTTTTAGGAGTTGTCAATTTTATTTACTTTTTTTTTTTCAGACAAGTTTTCTAAAGTCTAAGGTGTCCAGTCTCATCTCAGCTGTCTTTCTTCATCTTCTGCTCACCCAATCTGTTTGTCCCTTTCCTGTCAGTCTGAGTCACCCATATGCTGGCCTCATGAGAAGGCAGGAACCGCTTCATAAGCACATCGCCGTGGACAGCTCTGCCCAGCCCAAACAGGGCAGAGCAAATTAGGCACCGGGCACATATCTTCTCAGCCCCACACAGCCCGACAAACCAGAGGCGCATAGTTTCAGTTCTCCGGAGGGAACTTTGTGGGTCCCAGGGGTGCCTGATCACCCTACTCCTTCCTGTCTCCTCTGGGACTTCCTGTCTCTTCTGGATGTTTCTAGCTGTGGGCTGCAGGCAGCCCTCCAGGTCTTTATGTTTTCAGAAGCCGTTGCTGGTGACAAAGGTCTCCCAGACCCTGCATCACTCAGAAGCTTCCCCCCTCCCCTGGGCCCCCTCTGTAAGTCTCAGCAGCCAGGGGCCCCTTCAGAACACCTTCTGCCTAGGTGCCTTCCCTCAGGAGGGAGAGAAGTAGCTCCTGGGCATTAGAGAACCACTGCCCACTGCCCACCACCACCACTTGCATCCACAGGGAAGCCACATGGGCCTAGAGACCCGGGGGGCTGCACAGCACATTCCTGCCACAATTCAGAGCCCACACTAAGTGGTCTTTGGACAGAGCCAAGATGCCCACACGCCCACTGTGGAGAATCCCACTCCCCCCCATGCGGCAGGTGAGCGTGAGCACCAGCCAACCTCACAGAGGCTGCGGCGGCCTGCGCTTGTGCTCAGGAGACAGTCACTCCGAAACACATCCGGGGCCAAGTGAAGATGAATGATGCTTTTGACTTACTGATGTGCTTCTCTAACAAACCTAAGAGCCTGGCCTCCATCATGAGCTGGAAGGTGTTCCAGGTTCACATTCTCCATCCCATGTCCTTTCTTTCTGAGCGCATTTGTCCTTGTCACTATTTAATAAATGAGGAGAGCCGCTGTGTACCAGCTATTCGAGAGGAATAACTGTCATCCACTTTCTGAAAGTACTGTGAGTAATTGAATGGGGCTTCACCACCGCCCACTTAGGCCCCTTACACATGGAGGAGCTCAGGCCCCAAATGGTAAAATGCCCCCAGTCTCTGGCTGAGTCTGGAAACAGAGTCTGTTCCAAACCTCGACCAAAGTCCCCCCACGCCCTCACCCCCTCGGCAATGCTTCATGCAGACCAGGGGGTGAAGCCAGCCCTCAGGCACAGGTAGAGAGGCGACCTGAATATTACTGTGGGTCCTGGGAGTGTGTTACATCTTTTCTTATGTACCAGGGTCCCTAGGTAGCGAGATGGGAGGGAGGGTGGAGGAAGAGGCAGGCTTTCCTTTGCAAATTCCCCATCCTAGCCACGCTTTCTGCAATCTCTTCCTCCATCTGCCAAGCTCTGACCACACTCAGCACTGTGCTTGGTGATCAGGATGTGAGTGAGGCCATGCAGAAATCTGGAGAGAACCACTTGCAACTACAGGGAGCAAACGGCAACTGGCGGGTTAGACCCAGCGACAAGGAGCTGAAGGGAACATGAAGCGCAGGCCTCTCCACTGCTGTTCTGGACAGGCTGGTAGACTCGGAGAAAGTGAGAATAAGTCATACTCATGGAAGCGGGGGGTCGGCAGAAAGAACATACACGCATGCTCTATAAAGCTTCAGTGAAAGGGTAGAGTGTGCACTGAACAGACCACTGGTCCTCTATAGGGATAAGCTGGGGGGAATGGAAAGAGAAACTCAATTTCTGTGAAAATACCCTGACTTTGAAACCATGTGAACATTTTTTTTTTTTTTGCTTCCAGGGTTTACTGCTGGGGCTCAATGCCTGCACAATGAATCCACTACTCCTGGAGACCATTTTTCCCACTTTGTTGCCCTTGTTGTGATTGCTGTTGTTGGGTAGGACAGAGAAGTGGAAAGAGGAGGGAAAGACAGAGAGAGAGGGGGAAAGAAAGACAAGACACCTGCAGACCTGTTTCATAGCTTGTGAAGTGACCCCCCGCCCCCACGCAGGTGGGGAGCTGGGGGCTCAAACCAGGACCCCTATGCTGACCCCTGCACTTTGCACTATGTGCGCTTAACCCACTGCACTACCATCTAGCCCCCACCATGTGAACAAAATTTTAGCTAACCGTAAAAACTTATTTGATTTTTGTTTTTAGTACCAGAGCAATGCATAGCTCTGGCTTATGGTGGTATAAGGGATTGAAGCTGGGAACTCAGAGCCTCGGGCATGAATGACTTTTTTCATAACCAATATGTTGTCTTCCCCTCTGGTTCGATTTGTGAAAGAACTCTACAGCACACACAGAGGACACAGTGACACCAGGGACCAAGGGCTATGACCTGCTAAGAACACAGCATTGCACCTGGGATGCTCCTCGGCAGAATCTCACCAGGAGGAGACGCCACCGCTGAGCTGCACTCTTCAGGAACCTCAAAGTCAGGATCACAAAGAAAGACTGAGCTGTCTTCGAGATTAAAGGGAGGTGGCAACTGAGTGTCACACGTGGTGTGGGACTTTCTTCTGCTACACAGGACATCAGTGGAACAAACAGTGAAACTTGGATGGTCTTAGATTAGATAAGTGTTGTAATAAAGCTGAAGTTCTAGCTGTGCTGTGGTTAGATAAGAGAAGACTCTTGCTTTAAGAAATATATACCGGGAGTCGGGCGGTAGCGCAGCGGGCTAAGCACATGTGGTGCAAAGCACAATGACCGGCGTAAGGATCCCGGTTCGAGCCCCCTGCTCCCCACCTGCAGGGGAGTCGCTTCACAGGCAGGGAAACAGGTCTGCAGGTGTCTTTCTCTCCTCATCTCTGTCTTCCGCTCCTCTCTCCATTTCTCCCTGTCCCATCCAGCAACGACGACATCAATAACAACAACAATAATTACAACAAGAAAAGAAGGGCAACAAAAGGGAATAAATAAATAAATATAAAAAAAAAAAAGGACATATATACCAAGGGTCAAGCTCAACCCCTGAAGCCACCAAAAGCCACCTGAACAGTGCCCTGGTAAAATGATAATAGTAGTAGTAGTAATAATAATGATGATGATGACTAGGGCCAGGACCTAGCTCACCTGATAGAAAGCTCAACTCACTAAGTGCAAGGACCCAGGTGTGAGTCCCAACCACCGTGGCAGAGCATCGTGCAAAGGGTACAGCTCATGAATAGTGGAGCAGTGCTTTGTCGCCTCTCTTTCCCCCTGTCCCTTTCTCTCTCACCCTCTATCTGGAGAAAAAAACAAACAAGAGTACACTGGGGGCAGCGGAATTGTGCAGGCATGGAGTCCAACAAGGCCCTAGACAGCACCGTGCCTACACATGACATCTCATAGCACAGAAAATAAGCAGCACAGGTGGGTGCAGGGCACGTGGGCGTGTTAGGCAGACAAGTACGGTTACATGTTAACCTTTGGGGAATATCTTGGCCAAAAATGATACAGGAATTCTTTGTAAAATTCTTGTAACTTCCGTGTAGGTCTGAAATTATGTCCAAACCAATTCCGAAAAACCAACAACAAAAAAGAAAAGAGATAAATTCAGTCTGTATGGAGCTGATGTCACGGCCATGAAGAGGCAAAGCCGCTTCCAGGTGACTGGATGCAGGTCCCTCCAGACACAGGCCCCGAAGACACGACTAGAAATGAGCCCAGGTGCGGTGGTTTCAGTATTTTTTTCTGAGACTGCTGTGCATATTGCTGGGGAATAAAACAAATGAGTAACTGCTGATGTTACTCATTTTTGCAGCGGGAAAGAGAGATTCAGGGATAAGTCTGATGAGCATAAGTTAAAGCCTCATGCTTGAGAGCAGAAACTTGAGCTACTTGTCTACCTGTGTCCACAGGAGCAAGGTCTACAATAGCCAGAAGGTGGAAGAAAACCAAGTGTCCCTGGCAGAGTGCTCCACACCCTCCATGAAGTGTGAGCCTGTCTTCACAGCAAAGGCGACTATGACAGCTGCTGCAATGCGGACGGGTCTTGAGGGCACTGTGCTCGGTGACAGGAGCCAGTCACCAAAGGACCCTCGCAGGAGGCTGCGAGAGAAGCCATCTTCACGGACACAAAGTGAACGGCAGACGCCGGGGGCTGGGGAGGGTGCAGGGCGGTGTTTTCTGACGGAAATATAACTTCAGTTGACAAGATGAAAGGAATGGTGAAGATTGATGGTGGTGATGACTACCCAGCATTAGCAATGTACTAAGCCCCACTTAACTGGACCCTTAAAAACAGTTATAATGCCAACTTTTATGTGTCTCATTACGATTTTCTTTTTTTCAAAAGAGCAGTTGTCCTGGATATGGATTTGAAATTATCTGAATATGAACTCCTGATGTCCTGGCCCTGCCCACTGGAAGGATCTAGGAACTACTACCAGGGGACAGCACCTGAGAATCTTATTCGGGCTCCGCACATTACCTTCCTCCCAAGGAGCAGCATGGGGGAAGAAGATGGTGGTGCACCTGGTTACGTGCACACATTACAGTGCTCAAGGACCTGGGTTCAAGCCCCTGGTCCCCACCTGTAGGGGGGAAGTTTCATAAGCGGTGAAGCAGTGCTGCAGGACTCTTTCACTCTCTCTCTCTCTCCCCCCCTCTCCCCCCCCCCTCTCCCCCTATCTCCCCCGTCTCCCTCCATTTTTCTCTCTCTATTCCACGTGTAGCGTGGTGGTCTGATGTCCTCGGTGAAGGACAGATGTGGACAGAACCCACAGGGAGACATAGGGGCAGCCACAAGTCAGAGAGTATGGACCTGGGTGGCTGATTCAAAGAATTACAAAAGAAAGGGGGGGGGTGGGGAGAGGGCCAGGCAGAGGCACACCCAGCTAAACACACATATCACCATGCACAAGGAGCCAGATTTGAACGACTGCTCCACACCTACAAGGGGGACAATTCACAAGCATTGAAGCAGGTCTGCAGGTGTCTCTTTCTCTCTTTCTACCTCCCCCTCCTCTCTTGATTTCTCTTTGTCCTATCAAATAAAACAAAGAAAAAGAAAAAAAATGGCTTATAGGAGCAGTGGGTTCCTAGTGCTGGCACTGAGCCCCAGTGGTAACCCTAGTGGAAATAAAAAAATTAAATTAAAATAATATATAATAATAATAATAATAGAGAGAGAGGAGGGGGCAGATGGACTACTAGGGGATCTGAGCTTCATTTAACTGCTATATGACGATACTCGGGGTGGGGGGGTATGATTTGCTTTTTAATTCTGACACCAGACTTGTGGCTTTTGTTTTAAAAACATAACTGGCTACCTATTGAAATATTTACAAATGAAACAAAAGGCTGTTTGCTGGAATTGGCTTCCAGAGACCCATGGGGGTCAGTGGGGGGTAGGAGGTGGAGGAGGGACTGTGGGGAAACCAGCAGGAAGTGGGCGCTTAAAGCTGACCGTGGCGCAGAAGAGGCTCGGGCGCTATGTGCCTGTTTCGGCATCTATTTGATATTTCCCATAGTTGAAAAGGAAGGCTCGTAACTGCCAACCCCAGGTTGTGGGAGCTGAACTCTGCACTTACACATGTGCTCCTGGGAGTAAGAGACGTGTCCTTATGGCAGATGCTGAGTGAGAACAGATGCTGAACATGGTTCCGAGGACCCAGAGCTGAGATGCCAAGCCAGGAGGTCTCTTCCCTGTTTCGCTTCTTTCTTTCTTTCTTTCTTTCTTTCTTTCTTTCTTTCTTTCTTTCTTTCTTTCTTTTATTTATTTTTATTTATTTATTTATTTATTTATTTATTGCCTCCAGGGTTATTGCTGGGGCTCAGTGCCTGCACCAGGAATCCACTGCTCCTGGAGGCCATTTTTTTCCCTTTTGTTGCCCTTGTTGTTTTATTGTTGTTGTGGTTATTACTATTGTTGTTGGATAGGACAGAGAGAAATGGAGAGAAGAGGGGAAGACAGAGAGGGGGAGAGAAAGATAGACACCTGCAGACCTGCTTCACTGTTCCTGAAGCGACCCCCCTGCAGGTGGGGAGCCAGGGACTCAAACCAGGATCCTTAAGCCAGTCCTTGCACTTTTGCGCCATGTGCACTTAACCTGCTGTGCTATCACCCGACACCTCCCCCTTTTTTGCCCCCAGGGTTATCTCTGGGGCTCGGTGCCTGCACTATGAATCCACTGCTCCTGGAGGCCAATTTTTTCCTTTGTTGCCCTTGCTGTTTATTGTTCCAGTTATTATTGTTGTTACTGCTGTCGTTACTGAATAGGACAGAGAGAAATCGAGAGAAACCAGGAAGACAGAGAGGGGGAGAGAAAGACAGACACCTGCAAACCTGCTTCACCACCTGTGAAGTGACCTTCTGCAGGTGGGAAGCCAGGGCTCGAACCAGGATCCTTACGTCGGTCCTTTCGCTTTCCGCCAAGTGCACTTAATCTACTGCGCTATCGCCAGGCCCCTTCTTCCCCATTTCTACACAGATCTGTGGGCCTTGGGGGAGGCACTGAGCATCCTGGCTGTCTCACCACACTGGCTAACAGGAGGCCTCATGGCTCCTATTCAATGCCCCTGCCAACCCCATCCCCTTTCATTCAACAAGTGGCTGCCCAATTCACAAGGTGCCACCTGCTGAGCCGAGGGCACGTTCATGGTGGAGGCCTTGAGCAGGGCCTACCCAAACAAAGGCACCTCTCTCTGCACAGAAGATCTGACCAGAGCTGGCCAAGCACCCACGGGACCCCTGCCACCCCATCTGGAAAAGCTTCTGAGGGAGGGCCGAGCAAGGACCAAGACTGCATGCACAGAGGGCTAGGACCTGCCCTGTGGCTGAGTGACCACCTGGGACTGGGTGAGGGGACCATGTTCCCCCGAGGTCAGCCAAGTGCCATTCCTCCAGGAAGGCTCTGGGCACACAAAGGGCGTTGTTTCTGGGTTCCTGTATTTATACCCCCAGAAGGGCCACTCACACCCTGGTGCGAGGTGTAACCATGCTGTCACACGTGGGGCAGTGCGTGTTGGGGGGGAGGGGGTAGGTTAATCTGCCTGATTTATACCCCTTACTCATCAGGGGCTGTGCTGGTCTAGTGACGTCCCCTAGCCCTTCAGGCCTCAGTTTCCTCCCCTATAGAGCAGAGAGGATATTGCGGGGAGGGGGGAGGCAGAGGGTATCAAAGGCAACATATCTAAATGAGTTTAAAGCAGTAAGATCTACGAAGCACAGTCCAATACCGGCTCCTCTGCTGTCGGTCCCCAGAGGGCAAAGCCCCAGCTGCAGAGGGCAGGTGCCGTGAGTGTGGCCCGTGGACAAACAGTGAGAGCCGCTTCCCTCCCTCCCTGAGGCAAAACTAACAAAGGAACAAAGATAACGTTTCAGATTCCTTTAAAAAGTCACCTAGTAAGTTCTGAGTGAACTTTTTTTTTTAATTTTTTTTAATATTTATTTATTTACTTCCTTTTGTTCCCCTTGCTGTTTTATTGTTGTAGTCATTATTGACGTCGTTGTTGTTGGGTAGTACAGAGAGAAATGGAGAGAGGAGGGGAAGACAGAGGGGGGAGAGAAAGACAGACACCTGCAGACCTGCTTCACTGCCTGTGAAGGGACTCCCCTGCAGGTGGGGAGCCGGGGGCTCGAACCGGGATCCTTATGCCGGTCCTTGTGCTTCGCGCCACCTACGCTTAACCCGCTGAGCCACTACCCGGCTCCCCTGAGTGAACTTTTTGTGTGTGTGTGTGTGTGTTAGTTGCTGAAAATTTACTGCTCAGGACCAACATTTTCAGAGAGAGAAAGACAGACACAGAGAAACAGGAGGAGACAGGGAAAGACACCAAAGCTGGTGGCGCAGCGGGTTAAGCGCAGGTGGCGCAAAGTGCAAGGACCGGCTTAAGGATCCCAGTTCGAGCCCCCGGCTCCCCACCTGCAGTGGAGTCACTTCACAGGTGGTGAAGCAGGTCTGCAGGTGTCTATCTTTCTCTCCCCCTCTGTCTTCCCCTCCTCTCTCCATTTCTCTCTGTCCTATCCAACAACAACATCAATAATAACTACAAAAATAAAACAAGGGCAACAAAAGGGAATAAATAAATAAATATACAAAAATTAAAAAAAGACACCAAAGCTGCCCCAGAGCAGTGGGTGCTGGGCACTAATCTAGGTCAGCTCAGCAGCATGGCAGAGCAGCCCCACCCCCAGCCATACCGCCAGCCCCCTGAATTATCTTTCAGAAACATACTAGCGTAGCAGAGTCACCCTAGTAATCAGGATGTTTGAGAACATTTGTTCTTCCCTGGGTGACATTCTTTTTGTAAGGCTACCACGTAGACCCAAGCTGCGTTTAGAACAGCAGCAGGAGAGTCACACCTGGGGGCCATGTGCTGGCTCCACCACGAGTCCAGTGAGGGCCATCACGGGTCCACCTGCCTGAGCTCCCAGCTGTACCTGTGCAAGCAGCAGCTCCTCCTCCCCTGCCGATACTCACGTAAAAAGTGTTTTTCCAATAACGCGATTTCCAGGTGACCTTTAATCTCATTTAATCGATCAAACTCTGTCCGGTTGAAGTCCTGGACTCCTGCAGCCATGATGAGGGTCCCTGGACCAGCCTGGAAGACAACCAGCAAGGGCTCAGAGGAGCATCGAGTGTCTACCTGACAGTCCTCTGAGGGGCCACATCTGGAAGGGCTGTCTTAAAACCCAGAGCAGCTCACCCTGGCTCCGCCTGCCAGTGGAAGGGACGTCTTAAACAGCACGGACATGCTTGGAGGCCCACTTTTATAAACAGTCAAGATAGCTGAGACCAGAAGCATGGCGCTACACCTCTTGGTGGTGACAGTACCCACCTTGGGCTGCAAAGGGAGGGGACCTTCCATGGGCACCTCTCAGTCACCCTTAGTTAGGACCTGCAGCAACAGGACACCCAGGAGGTAGGAAGTGTGGTGGGGGTCATGTGTAAGGCCAACAGGAACTGGTTCCTGAGGTGGGTGCATGCCAAACACAGGCCATCTGCTGTTCCACAGAGGGCCGATCAAAGCCATGGCCTGCCACCCCAGCACTCTGAGGGAAGGCTTGGGTTACGGCGGCTGTTGCTGCCAGGAGCCCAGGGGCTTGGCACAGTTAGAGCGTGGTGTCCTGCTGCCCAGGGAGAAAGGAGCGTGGTGTACCAGGCACAGCCAGCCTGGCACAGCAGCACCCGTGACCTCCACAACTCCCAAAGGGCAGGTCAGACCTGCTAGCCAGCGCCCAGGGCTGACTATACATGGCTGGGTAAGGCTCTAAGCCAGGAAAGTTACAGAGATACCCCCACCCCAGTCCTGGTGCCCATCCCCTCAGAGGAAGCCTCGTCTCAACAGACAAAGTCTCCACCAAGACAGTGGTTGAATAGCTACAATGGCCAGTCAGACAGATGCATGCATGCATGAATGGATGCATGAATGAATGAATGAATGAATGAATGAATGATATGGGAGAGAGGGAGAGAGGGAGAGCAGTAGAGAGAGAGAGAGAGCCAGGAAGCTAGGAACCACATGTGGTCACACATGCTGAGCCTAGATCCCATCATCTGAGTCCTGGTGCAGCTGCTCGGCCCGCTCAGCTAGAGCAGGGAAGGCCTTGCTTTCCTCGAAGATGAGCCTGTGTTGCTGTGAACATGACCTGTACAATAGGGACACACCCAACAGGACCCAGAGGACCAGCCGCCAAATTTACCGAGGGCAGACAGAGGCAAGTGCCTGGAAATTGAGCAGCCCTGCCTGACCGGGCAGAGCGCAGCCTGGCTCAGAGCAGTAAATTATTCATTCCCTCCAGGAGCGAGCTCTCCGAGCTCTCCGGCTGGCTCCACCAGAGGCATCAATAACACTGAGGGCTGGGGGGTGGGGAGAGCATTCCCAGGCCACACGTGCAATGAAGCCTGGCTCGGCTGCTTAGACAGGAAACCAAAAGGCCACCAGATTAGGGGGTCACCCTGGGGGGGGGGGGTCATTCATAACCGGTGCGCCCAGTGACATCTGGTCAAAAGGGCGGCCACAGAACCCACTGTGCCCCACCCTCAGGCAGGGACCCCTCAAGGTGGGGCTGCATGGCATCTCCAGTCTGAATAAAGGGTTTCTCTGATGGGCTTTGGGAACCGGCTCTGTGTGGGCGAGTAGGCCAAACTGGCTCAGCAGCAGTGGGGCCCGGTGACACCCTGTCACAGCAGGTGGACCGACCAAGCACCCAAGGGAAACAGGGAGGTTGCCAGCAGTGTCCCCTCACTCCTCAGAGCTTTGTCAACCACCTAGAAACCAGTGGGGAAGGAAAAGAAACACAGTCACTGGGCAAATCCTCAGCAGTTGCCCACTTCTGTGTCATCCCTGGCGCGCCGGGTGACAAACCGCTGGCAGTGAGGTGGGTGTGGAAAGGGTGGTAAGGAGAGGACAGAGGGGGCAGCAGCCCTGCTTGTCGGCTCAGCCTGGCAGGTCATGGCTGCCCATGTCTACACTCAGCTTGGTCCCCAAGGATGGGGGTAACTCCCAGCTCCCAAACAGGGATCTGGATCTGAGGTCAAGTGGAGAAGGGCCACCCAGATCCTGGAAGCCCATGGGGTACTCACAGGGTCCCTCAGCTCCTCACTGTCCCGGGGGGAGGTCCGAGGTATTTTGAGGGGTATTTCGTCTCCACACTCAGTGTCCGAGGCATTTGGAGACTCTGCTAGATCGAGAAAGTCATCTCTCTTGTGACCTCTGAACCTGATTTTGTCCAGCCTTCTTAGCATGTTCAGCACTGAGCCTCTGTGTTTCACCTTAACATGACGGTCAGAGTCCCTGTAAGAGAAGAAAAGGGGGGTCATTGCTGCCGGTCTCCAAAACACAGTGCCCCCCTCCCAGCCCCTACAGCTCCAGGCTCCAAGCCCCAGGCTACAGCCCTGCACTGAGGAACTCCCAGGGCTCCTCCTGGCATCCCATCACCCATGAACATGGCCCCTGAGCCCCTCCCCTGCTCCCCAGTAAAGCCAGTCCCCGTGTGCCCCACAGACAGGAGGAAGCCATTGCTCACAAGGCCTGGACCCTGCAGACGGATTGTAAAGACTGGCCAGCCTGTGCACAGGGTGGCCCTAGGGAGCAGAGGCTTGTGGGGGGCACAACATGCCAAGGGGAACAGGGCTGGCTGGCCACTCCTCCTAAGGTCTCCTAACCAACCACGGTGGAGGTGCTCACAGCTACAGCTCTGCAGGCTGCCCAGACGGCAAACCTCTGAAAACCACCACAATGCTCCATGGTGTGGGGGTGCTAGGGGCCCCTTGGGATTCTGAGAGTCCTGGATTCCTATCCTGCCTACCTGCCTGTCCCCAGGGTCACAGGCCAGACAGCTCCACCTGCCTGAACTGCCTTCCTGCAGTACCCAATGTGTTTCCCTGGCACAGACTCCAGACTGTGGGTACTTGTGGGCTGCTGACCGTCTCTCTGACCTGAAGCAGGGGCAGCCAAAGCCTGGCACAGGGTCACACTGAGAGACAGCACCATATGCTCACATGAAGGGCACGTCAAAGTCCAAATGGGCAGGTGTGCACTAAGTTAGAGACTCGAGGTGTCTGCTTCCCACTGTTCTACCCCAGTGTGGTCAGAAAACCCCAGCAACTCCCCAAAGCCCTAAGGGGCATGGCGTGAGT